>NC_139223.1:136664118-137391618 GCF_055691185.1 Crinia signifera
GAATATAAGAGGGAGATAAGCGGGAATTTGTGACGTCACCGATAACCCCGGGAGGTGGGCGTCCCAGGACAGGGATGCAGACAGCCACTGTGGGCAGCGGTGGTAGCATGGGACCTGTCAACAGGTGTATATGTACAGTATTTATTGTTCGTATTTAATCTGTGATCTTGAAGACGGTTGAAAAAATGTTGATCGGGAAATATTTTTACCATTTAAAGTCCTGCTCTTCTAATATATATATATATATATATATATATATATATATATATATATATATATATATATATATATATATATATATATATATATATGGGGTATAAATGAATATGTGATTATATTAAGATTCCACTACAGCTTTAACTTTAATAAAGGGAAACTATGTCATGCTACTTAGAATGGTACCCAAAATTTGCTGACCCCATCATAAATAATTGATGAGTGTATGAGCCTAATTTTAATGTGTTCTGAATGCAGGGGCGGATTGGCCCACCGGGATACCGGGAGAAATCCCGCTGGGCCGGCCCAATCCACCCTCTGTCGGGCCGGCTGCTCATGTCTGCCGGCCGGCCTGTTACTCACAGCCACAGCGGTCATTCCGGCCGCCAGCAGTCCTCACCTCACTTCAATAGCTGCCGCACCGCGGCAGCCCATGTGTCCGGCCACCAGCTCGTCAGCTACGGCTGCCCCTGCCTTCCCCTGTCTTTCCTTCCCCTGCACACAGAGACTGAGGCAGACGCTAGAAGTGATAGTTCACCTCTAGCGTCTGACAGGAAGCGCAGCTCTGCACTTCCTGGTAACGCTGCCAGGCTGTGCTCCCTGTCAGAGACGCTGGAAGTGAAAAATTACTTCTAGCGTCTGTCTCTCTGTGTGCAGGGGAAGGCAGGGGCAGCAGCAGCTGACGGGCGGGTGGCCGGGCACATATTAACCCCTTGGCAACGAGCAATAACTCCTTGGCAATATAAGTGAAAGGAGAAAAACAAAAAGTGGAATAATAAGACTAAAGACAGAGAGTGGAAGTTTTCTTGAGGGGGACAATGTAATAGCAGATAATATTAATAATTACTTCTGCTCAGTATTCACTGCTGAAAGAGAGGGGAAGGGGCCACAATTAAGTTGCAAGTATAGTCAGAAAACTGAGGGAGAAACAAGTACATTTACAGAGGAGAAAGTCCTCACAGAACTCTCAAAACTGAAAGTGGATAAATCAATGGGGCCAGATGGGATACATCCAAGGATACTAAAAGAGCTCAAAGGGGAGCTGGTAAAACCAATAACAGAATTATTCAACCAGTCACTAGCTACTGGAGTAATCCCAGAGGACTGGAAAACAGCGAATGTAGTCCCACTGCACAAAAGTGGAAGCAAAGAAGAGGTAAGCAACTATCGACCAGTGAGCCTTACATCAGTAGTAGGGAAATTGATGGAAACACTCCTAAAAGAAAGAGTTGTAGAATATCTCAAAACCAGCAATTTACAGGATCCAAAACAGCATGGGTTTACTGGGGAAAGATCATGTCAAACAAATCTTATTGACTTTTTTGACTGGGTGACTAAAGTAATAGATCAAGGTGGGGCTGTAGATGTAGCTTATCTAGACTTTAGTAAGGATTTTGACACTGTCCCACGTCGCAGACTGTTAAATAAACTTGAAAGCTTGGGATTGGATTCTAAGATAGTTGAATGGATAAGAGCATGGTTGCAGGACAGAAAACAGAGAGTTGTAGTAAACGGAGTACAGTCAAAGGAGGGAAAGGTTACAAGTGGAGTACCCCAGGGATCTGTACTTGGACCAGTGCTTTTTAATATCTTTATTGGTGATATTGCAAATGGAATTGAGGGTAAAATGTGCCTTTTTGCAGATGACACAAAGGTATGCAACAGGGTAGACACACCAGGAGGGGTAAAACAAATGATTGATGATCTAGGTAGATTAGAGGAATGGTCAAGAGCATGGCAACTACAGTTTAATGCCAAAAAATGCAAAATCATGCACTTGGGTTGCAAAAATCCAAAGACTAAATATAGTATAAATGGCACTATAATGGAAACTACTGAGGAAGAGAGGGATCTAGGTGTCACTATGTCAGGGGACTTAAAGGCAGGTAGGCAATGTAACAAAGCAATAAAGAAGGCAAGTCAGATGCTTGGTTGCATAGGGAGAGGTATCAGCAGTAGAAAGAAAGATGTAATAATGCCACTGTATAGGTCATTGGTACGACCTCATCTAGAGTATTGTGTTCAGTTCTGGAGGCCATATCTCCAGAAGGATATAAATACATTAGAGACTGTACAAAGAAGGGCAACTAAAATGGTGCATGGCCTACATCACAAAACGTACCAGGAAAGACTAAAAGATCTTAATATGTATACTTTAGAGCAGAGAAGGGAAAGGGGGGACATGATAGAAACTTTCAAATATATCAAGGGTTTTAACAAGGTACAGGTGGGAGACATTCTTCACAGGAAGAGGAGCAGCAGAACACGAGGACATGCACTGAAACTAGAGGGAGGAAGATTCAGGGGAAATTTGAGGAAGAATTACTTCACAGAAAGAGTAGTAGATAAGTGGAATAGCCTCCCATCAGAGGTGGTAGAGGCAAATACAGTAGTACAATTTAAACATGCTTGGGATAGGCATATTGATATCCTTACAAAAAAATAAGGATCAAATATGGTTTGAGGTAACATGTTTAAAAAAGGGGCAGACTAGATGGGCCAAGTGGTTCTTATCTGCCGTCAAATTCTATGTTTCTATGTAACACATATTAACCCCTTGGCAATGAGCAAGAACCCCTGACAATGGACATTAACCCCCCTTGGCAATGAGCATTAACCCCTGGGAACCAGTATAAACCGGTAGGCAACAAGCAATAACCCCTGGCAATGCATATTTACCCCTTGGCAATGAGCAAGAGCCCCTGGCAACAGACATTTACTCCCCTTGACAACAAGCAATAACCCCTGGCAATGGACATTAACCAACTTGGCAACGGACATTAACAACCTTGGCAACGGACATTAACCCCCTTGGCAACAAGCAGGTAATTTATAATTTATTAGAAGCCTTGGTACTTGTTTCCTTGCACGGCGCCCATCGCATCGTAACCATAACAGTTAATATGGTATGCGATGCAACGCGATATTGTACAATAAAATATTGCATCGTATGCCATACAATGGAATACGATGCAATGGTATATGATTTTTTTTTGTACAAGCACCCTGATGGGCAGGGCTATTTTTCAGCAGGCTCCAGCAGGAACTGAGGCCCTCATTCTAGTTCACTCTTTCTGACAAAATATTTCTTAGATGGATAAAACCATTTGCACTGCAGGTGAGGCAGGTGTAAAACCCCACCCAAATCTATTTATTTCTGCACAAGTAACACCTGCCTCACCTGCATTGCACATGGTTTTGTCCATCTAAGAAATATTTTGTCAGAAAGAGTGAACTAGAATAATGGCCTCAGTTCCTGCTGGAGCCTGCCCAAAAATAGCCCTGCTGATGGGTCCTTACAATGTTAAATGGCCCCCCATTGTTAACACCACCCCCAGGATCAACGCCAACCCGAAGCGTGGCGAGCGGCGGCGGTACACGTCCTCCGACCTTTTCATACCCCCACTATCCACGTCACAGCGAGCCACCGAGCCCGAAGCGTGGCGGAATACATGTTAAGTAATACGCATCCCCTCGCGGGGCTCGCCACGCTGTGCTCGCCACATTATCTAACATCAACTCCACGCCGACATGGATAGTGGGGGTATGAAAAGGTCGGAGGACGCGTACTGCCGCCCCTCGTGGGCTCGCTGCGCTCGCCACGCTTCGGGTTCGCGTTGCTAGTGGGGGTGCATTTAACATTGTAAGCACCCATCAAATATGAAAATATGTACTGAACTGCCTCTCCACGTGGCGGAATACATGTTAAGTAATACGCATCCCCTCGCGGGGCTCGCCACGCTGTGCTCGCCACATTATCTAACATCAACTCCACGCCGACATGGATAGTGGGGGTATGAAAAGGTCGGAGGACGCGTACTGCCGCCCCTCGTGGGCTCGCTGCGCTCGCCACGCTTCGGGTTTGCGTTGCTAGTGGGGGTGCATTTAACATTGTAAGCACCCATCAAATATGCAAATATGTACTGAACTGCCTCTCCACGTATGCGATATATGCCATCACATGCCCCTGCCACCTCCTCTGTGTAGGCAAGACCACCTGCACTATGCATAAAAGAATGGCACAACACCGGTCAGCCATAAAGGCTGCCATAAACGGCAAAGCCTTGGACCAAACAGTGGCGAGGCACTTCAGTGAAAAGGGACACAAACTTTCCGACCTCAGACACATGGTAATCGACCATGAACCCATCTACAAGCGGGGAGGTGACAGAGCTGGAGCTCTTTTAAGGAGAGAGACTAGATGGATATTTCATGTGGGGTGCAGCAAACCCCATGGTCTCAATGATAGACTCCCACTGATGCTGTTTATCTAGATCCCAGCATTTAGTTTGATTCATGGACGTGTGATGTTTTATGTCATATTAGTTTCCCCTCAGCAGTGCCCTCCCAGATACAGCTTGTACATTGGACTGTCCCTCATCATCAGATAGCCCACTTACGACTAGATCACCCTCTTGCGTGCATGAGCACTTCATGTAATCTGTAGTCACTATAGCACATAGCTATGTCCCTTATTTTCATCTTTATATCACCCATTGCACTGTGTTCACTTTATTTAGCTGTTACGTGCACAACACTGTATAATTATCACTTCTTTTTGTTTCCACAGCCTCGAGCCCGTGCACGGAACAGCTGAGCACTGACAAACATTGGCCAATCGTCTAGGCTGAGCGCGTCCTCAGCCTATTCAACCTACAGCAGCGTCCTGTTCCTATGACAACCCGCCTCCTCACACACCGCAGCGCCGGACATGACGTCAGATGCCCAGGCTGGTTCCCTGCACGGACGGAGAGGCACATACATTCCTCCGGTATTTAAGGTAGGATCTTACTTTACTGCACTGTTTATACACCTTGAAGAATGGGTTCCGTTTATGGCCCCCGAAACGTCGGTTTTATTAAACACATTGTTGATTTGTAAAATCATGTGGAGTGCCACTTTTTGTCCAGCATCGAATACTATATATATATATATATATATATATATATATATATATATATATATATATAAATGCGAGGGGGGATTTGCGGCACTCCAAGCTGCTAGAAGTATGCAGAGTTTAAATGAAATAAAGCGGTGCCCGTCCTGAGTCAGCGCTAGGCTGGCGATATACACGGGGGGAGGGGATGCGGCGGCACTCGCAAACAAAAGAAACCACACCAGGCGGATAACTTCACCAACGTTTCGAGGCTGGTTGCCTCTTTATCAAGGTGCTCAAAAAAACTTCAAACAAGTACACAAGTGCAATGCAAACAGTTTAAATACCTGATCCGGTCCTGTCGGAGCTCACGGCGCGGTCCAGCGTCTCCGGCGTCTAATGGTGACGTCACGCGAGTTGCGTCCCGGCCGGGAGCCCGAGGGGCGGATACCACATCTGAAAAAAGCATACAAAGAGAAATGCATAAAACTTCTAAACAGTGACATAATCTGTCAGTTATACTAGTGCTGTGCTGCAATATGAGTGTTATAAAAACACAATACAGTGCTAGATGTGCGTGGCAAAATTACTACTGGCATAACCAATATGGCGACGCAATTAAAGTGGCAGTGCATTATTTAAAACTGAAAAAACATGAAAAAATCTGCACAGTGAGAAAGTACAAAATACATGTAACAAACAATTAAAAACAAATGGCAAGTCTGAACTATTCTATCCACGGGGTGGGAACGATCCGCTATGTAGAAACTAAATACTAGGCATCTTTCCATTTAGAGGAACTATCTAAATGCCTACTGCGACCTGTCAAACCAAAAAAGGGGCAGTGCCGTAGATGTTTATGCAGCTCTTTAGATGTTAGTGCTACCTTTACAGAAAATGGGATAAGCCCGTCTGTTCGTTTAGACCCCTGGGTGCCAGGGTGTCCAACCGATAAATCCAGCGGCTTTCCAACTGAAGAAGTGGGGGGACATGATCAATGATGCGGTACCTTAAGGTGTTCAAATTGTGTCGGGCTTCTGCGAAGTGCCTAGCGACTGGTTGGTCGCTATGGCCCGAGGAAATGGCGGCCTTGATGGCCGAACGGTGGGCTGTGGCCCTCTCCGTGAAAGTGCGATCAGTCTTCCCCACATAGTGGAGGCCACAAGGGCAACTGATAAGGTAAGTGACAAATTTAGTGTTGCATCCCACTCTATATTTGATTTTAAACTTTTTCCCTGAATAGGGATGATGAAACGAATCCCCAGGAATCATATGGCCACAGGTGATGCATCCACAGCACCTGTAGCAACCAAGTTTGGGGGTACCCAAAAAGGTGGGGGCTTTGGGCAGGCGGAATACAACATCATTGCGCACTAAATAATCCTTCAGATTCTTTCCTTGTGTGTATGAATTCATGACCCTTTTGTTGTGCAGCGCTGGTAGGCTGGCATCTGATGTCAAAATGGGCCAATGTGAATTCACCACCTTTTTAATTTGTTGGCTAACAGGAGTGAATTTGTTAACCCAAATGATCTTATCATCCATTTGGCGTACTTCGGTTCTGGGGGCCAAAGCCTCATTCCTGGTCATGTCTAACACCCTGTTTTTAGTGGCTTCTAATTCACTAGCTATGTATCCCCTCTCTGCAAATTTGCTACACATTTTAGTAAGGGAATCCACAAGGTCCCGCAGCATCTGTGAAAAAGGGAGTCCTTTTTTGAGGGGTGTGGGGTGAAAGCTGTTGGCCAAGAGGGTGTTGTTCCTGTCTGTTGGTTTGGTGTAGAGGGTGGTCACAATGGCCTCGGCTCGAATGTTGATGTTAACATCGAGATATTGCACTGACTCCTTGCTCAGTACGTATGTTAATTTTACTGGAGAATCAGATGCGTTGTGATCCAAAATAAGATTCTCCAGAATATACTGATCCCCTGACCAAAATATTAGGAGATCATCTATATATCTGAGGTAAATAATTAAATGATCTTTAACTTGTTCATTTTGGGTGAACAGGTGCTGCTCCACTCCAAACATGTAAGAGTTAGCGAGCGATGGGGCCACTGAGGACCCCATCGCACACCCTCTTAACTGCAGGAAAAATTTCCCATTGAACCGAAAATAATTACGCTTCAGCGTAAGTTCCAACAGTTGCATGAAAAACGGGATGGAAGGACCTCTGTATTTTTCACTGTTGGAAATCAGGGATTCCACTGCATCTAAGCCTGCCTGATGGGGAATGATGGTGTACAGGCTAGATACATCAACTGTAGCCATTATACAATCGGGTGGTAATTCAGGGATAGCTAACAACCTCTGCAGAAGCATGTTAGTGTCCTTTAAAAAAGAGCTGTCATTTTGTACACACGATTGAAGAAAATAATCTAAATAAATGGAGATGGCCTGATACAGAGAACCCCGGGCAGAGATGATGGGTCTGCCCGGGGGTTTCTGTGCATTCTTATGCACCTTGGGAATAGAGTACATGATGGGCACAATGGGGAACCTGACGGTTAGGGCTTCCCTAGTGTCGGCATCAATGATGCCATCGGCCACTGCCGTATTCAATATAGTGTCCAATTCCTTTTTGTACCCGACAGTCGGGTCATTGGGTAGCGGACTATAAGTCGCAGTGTCCTGTAACTGAGTGTTCAACTCCTGGACATAATCTGATGTGTCCATGATAACTGTGCCCCCGCCTTTATCGGCGGGGCGAATGACGATGGAGTGGTCATTGCTCAGTTCTTTTAAGGCTGACCATTCCTCCTTGGAGAGATTCGACCTGGCAGGAAGAGGATGGTCAAGTGCGATTCCAATGTCCTGCTCAACTAATCGAGCAAAAGTTTTTAAAGATGGGTTAAAAGTTTGTGGCTCAAACTTGGATTTCTTTTTCAACGCTTCAGGGAATAGGGGCAGCGTTGCAGGAGTTGGCGGTTCCACTGGTTTAGACTGAAAGAATTCCCTCAGCTTTAGCTGGCGATTAAGTTTGAACTGTTCTACTTTAACCATAAAGGGGTCAGTTTTAGTTGTTGGAACGAATTTAAGTCCCATAGATAGTACCTTTGTTTCTATGTCGGTCAAGGTGCGGGAGGATAAGTTGAATGTTATTTCTTTTGATGGCGGAGGGGCTGGAACCGGGTCTTGGCGCCCCGACCTCTTATTCTGCTGCCCCCTGCGTGTGTATTTCCGGGTTCTGGATTTAGATGTGATGCCTGGCGTGCCCCTAAAGGGGGAAGACCCTGATGAGAGTTAGGCTGTTCGATCTCGCTGTTGGAAGAGTTGTCATCTCTTGAAGATTCAGTATCACCTCCTCGTCTGTTAGGCCGCCGATAAGATCGCTTTCTGAAGGGGCGGCTGGGGGCTTCGCCTCCTGTCAGCCATGGGTAGACCATGTGCTTCTCATAATCTAAATTCACCCGGTCTTTCTTGTTGCGCTTGTAAGCAATAAGATCTTTTTTGTACTTATCCACCTGCGTGGTGAGTTTTTCTAACCAATTGACTTCCGTGTCATTTGTCAAAGTTTGACGGTGTACAAGGTCAAATTCAGCAAGTCTGGAACGAATGGAAGCCAATTCCTTTGTCACCTCCTCTATGACCGCCACCATTAAATCGAACGAACACTTGTTGAGGATGGCCGTCCAAACCTTACAAAAAGGTATATTGTAGCGTCCGATGGTGGGCACGTTCTTTACCCTAAACCCCCGGGGTATCTTTTTATCTCGGATGTAGTCTGGCTCCCCGGATAACATCCAACTGTATCACGAGTGGCTTAATCTCAGAAGAAAAGAGATGGACTACTTTTACCACGGGGTTACCTTATCGGACTACATCCGAGATAAAAAGATACCCCGGGGGTTTAGGGTAAAGAACGTGCCCACCATCGGACGCTACAATATACCTTTTTGTAAGGTTTGGACGGCCATCCTCAACAAGTGTTCGTTCGATTTAATGGTGGCGGTCATAGAGGAGGTGACAAAGGAATTGGCTTCCATTCGTTCCAGACTTGCTGAATTTGACCTTGTACACCGTCAAACTTTGACAAATGACACGGAAGTCAATTGGTTAGAAAAACTCACCACGCAGGTGGATAAGTACAAAAAAGATCTTATTGCTTACAAGCGCAACAAGAAAGACCGGGTGAATTTAGATTATGAGAAGCACATGGTCTACCCATGGCTGACAGGAGGCGAAGCCCCCAGCCGCCCCTTCAGAAAGCGATCTTATCGGCGGCCTAACAGACGAGGAGGTGATACTGAATCTTCAAGAGATGACAACTCTTCCAACAGCGAGATCGAACAGCCTAACTCTCATCAGGGTCTTCCCCCTTTAGGGGCACGCCAGGCATCACATCTAAATCCAGAACCCGGAAATACACACGCAGGGGGCAGCAGAATAAGAGGTCGGGGCGCCAAGACCCGGTTCCAGCCCCTCCGCCATCAAAAGAAATAACATTCAACTTATCCTCCCGCACCTTGACCGACATAGAAACAAAGGTACTATCTATGGGACTTAAATTCGTTCCAACAACTAAAACTGACCCCTTTATGGTTAAAGAAGAACAGTTCAAACTTAATCGCCAGCTAAAGCTGAGGGAATTCTTTCAGTCTAAACCAGTGGAACCGCCAACTCCTGCAACGCTGCCCCTATTCCCTGAAGCGTTGAAAAAGAAATCCAAGTTTGAGCCACAAACTTTTAACCCATCTTTAAAAACTTTTGCTCGATTAGTTGAGCAGGACATTGGAATCGCACTTGACCATCCTCTTCCTGCCAGGTCGAATCTCTCCAAGGAGGAATGGTCAGCCTTAAAAGAACTGAGCAATGACCACTCCATCGTCATTCGCCCCGCCGATAAAGGCGGGGGCACAGTTATCATGGACACATCAGATTATGTCCAGGAGTTGAACACTCAGTTACAGGACACTGCGACTTACAGTCCGCTACCCAATGACCCGACTGTCGGGTACAAAAAGGAATTGGACACTATATTGAATACGGCAGTGGCCGATGGCATCATTGATGCCGACACTAGGGAAGCCCTAACCGTCAGGTTCCCCATTGTGCCCATCATGTACTCTATTCCCAAGGTGCATAAGAATGCACAGAAACCCCCGGGCAGACCCATCATCTCTGCCCGGGGTTCTCTGTATCAGGCCATCTCCATTTATTTAGATTATTTTCTTCAACCGTGTGTACAAAATGACAGCTCTTTTTAAAAGGACACTAACATGCTTCTGCAGAGGTTGTTAGCTATCCCTGAATTACCACCCAATTGTATAATGGCTACAGTTGATGTATCTAGCCTGTACACCATCATTCCCCATCAGGCAGGCTTAGATGCAGTGGAATCCCTGATTTCCAACAGTGAAAAATACAGAGGTCCTTCCATCCCGTTTTTCATGCAACTGTTGGAACTTACGCTGAAGCGTAATTATTTTCGGTTCAATGGGAAATTTTTCCTGCAGTTAAGAGGGTGTGCGATAGGGTCCTCAGTGGCCCCATCGCTCGCTAACTCTTACATGTTTGGAGTGGAGCAGCACCTGTTCACCCAAAATGAACAAGTTAAAGATCATTTAATTATTTACCTCAGATATATAGATGATCTCCTAATATTTTGGTCAGGGGATCAGTATATTCTGGAGAATCTTATTTTGGATCACAACGCATCTGATTCCCCAGTAAAATTAACATACGTACTGAGCAAGGAGTCAGTGCAATATCTCGATGTTAACATCAACATTCGAGCCGGGGCCATTGTGACCACCCTCTACACCAAACCAACAGACAGGAACAACACCCTCTTGGCCAACAGCTTTCACCCCACACCCCTCAAAAAAGGACTCCCTTTTTCACAGATGCTGCGGGCCCGCCGCATCTGCAGTACACAAGAAGACCTTGTGGATTCCCTTACTAAAATGTGCAGCAAATTTGCAGAGAGGGGATACATAGCTAGTGAATTAGAAGCCACTAAAAACAGGGTGTTAGACATGACCAGGAATGAGGCTTTGGCCCCCAGAACCGAAGTACGCCAAATGGATGATAAGATCATTTGGGTTAACAAATTCAATCCTGTTAGCCAACAAATTAAAAAGGTGGTGAATTCACATTGGCCCATTTTGACATCAGATGCCAGCCTACCAGCGCTGCACAACAAAAGGGTCATGAATTCATACACACGAGGAAAGAATCTGAAGGATTATTTGGTGCGCAATGATGTTGTATTCCCCCTGCCCAAAGCCCCCACCTTTTTGGGTACCCCCAAACTTGGTTGCTACAGGTGCTGTGGATGCATCACCTGTGGCCATATGATTCCTGGGGATTCGTTTCATCATCCCTATTCAGGGAAAAAGTTTAAAATCAAATATAGAGTGGGATGCAACACTAAATTTGTCACTTACCTTATCAGTTGCCCTTGTGGCCTCCACTATGTGGGGAAGACTGATCACACTTTCAAGGAGAGGGCCACAGCCCACCGTTCGGCCATCAAGGCCGCCATTTCCTCTGGCCATAGCGACCAACCAGTCGCTAGGCACTTCGCAGAAGCCCGACACAATTTGAACACCTTAAGGTACCGCATCATTGATCATGTCCCCCCACTGTCTAGAGGGGGTGACAGATCTTTGCGGCTTCTTCAGTTGGAAAGCCGCTGGATTTATCGGTTGGACACCCTGGCACCCAGGGGTCTAAACGAACAGACGGGCTTATCCCATTTTCTGTAAAGGTAGCACTAACATCTAAAGAGCTGCATAAACATCTACGGCACTGCCCCTTTTTTGGTTTGACAGGTCGCAGTAGGCATTTAGATAGTTCCTCTAAATGGAAAGTTGCCTAGTATTTAGTTTCTACATAGCGGATCGTTCCCACCCCGTGGATAGAATAGTTCAGACTTGCCATTTGTTTTTAATTGTTTGTTACATGTATTTTGTACTTTCTCACTGTGCAGATTTTTTTATGTTTTTTCAGTTTTAAATAATGCACTGCCACTTTAATTGCGTCGCCATATTGGTTATGCCAGTAGTAATTTTGCCACGCACATCTAGCACTGTATTGTGTTTTTATAACACTCATATTGCAGCACAGTACTAGTATAACTGACAGATTATGTCACTGTTTAGAAGTTTTATGCATTTCTCTTTGTATGCTTTTTTTCAGATGTGGTATCCGCCCCTCGGGCTCCCGGCCGGGACGCAACTCGCGTGACGTCACCATTAGACGCCGGAGACGCTGGACCGCGCCGTGAGCTCCGACAGGACCGGATCAGGTATTTAAACTGTTTGCTTTGCACTTGTGTACTTGTTTGAAGTTTTTTTGAGCACCTTGATAAAGAGGCAACCAGCCTCGAAACGTTGGTGAAGTTATCCGCCTGGTGTGGTTTCTTTTGTTTGCGAGTGCCGCCGCATCCCCTCCCCCCGTGTATATATATATATATATATATATATTTATACATATACGCCACCCTGCTTCCCCCCTCCCTACCTGAATCCTCCGCCTCCCCACATCCTATGCCACTCTGCGTCTACCCTCTGTCACCCTACCTCCTACGCCACTCTGCGTCTCCCCTTCCTGCATCCTCCACCACTTTGCAACTCCCCTCCCTGAATCCTCTGTAACTCTGAGTTCCCCCCTCACAATCTGCGTCCTATGCCACCCTGCGTATGTCCTCCCTCCTTTCGTCCTCAGCCACCCTGCATCTACCCTCCCAGCATTGTCCGCCACCCTGCGTCCCCCCTTCCATGCACCTATTCTGCAGCCTGAGGGGCTGGGGACATAGCCAGCAGCTCAGAGAGCCACTAGCCATGCCCCCCACAGCAGAGAAAATTGGGAGTGGCCTTGTTGAAATAGGCCACACCCCCATATAGTTAGGCCACACCCCAAAAAATTGTGCGTGGCTCCGGTGCGCAACAGGTCCCCCACCCCTGCATTAAGGCTGCTTCAAGATATTTCCCGGGCTGGTTTTAATTCCCAATCCGCCCCTGTCTGAATGTCCCGAGAGATTATACACACAAGCTGTATCTTGCCTGCCACAACCACTTCTGTGCACATGCGTGGGGTTCCCTTGCAAATTAACCATTCTTCACTGCTATGTGCAAGGTGATTGACAGGTGCAGAGCATAAGGGGGTGGAATGTTGGCAATTTGCCTGAGTGCCGCGGAAAATGCAGGTGTTGCCCTGCCTTTGGTCTAGACTGATTCGGCAGCTGGGGGCAGGGGGGAATCCATTTGATGGTGAATATTTCAGAATTGATTTCCTCCTGTGCATTCACAACCGTACACAGGGGTGGGAGGAGAGGCTGGTGGGGCGGCATTCACCTGCTCGAGAGAGATATTTAAATAGCTGATCTGAAAACACACATCCTCTCCCCCCATCGATTCATCATTGGTCCCAAATTTACAACAAACTAAAAAGAGGGCATAGTTTATCCATTCCTGTTTAATATTAAGCATGCCAAATGACATGCTTAGCCAGGAGGTTCTGCAACAGAGGAGCTGATCTGGCTGCAGAGCATTTTCCCTGAAGGTCATAGGATGCTCCCACACACTCGCATCCAACTCTGCACTCTTCTACGACACCCTTCTGCCAGTATCCCAGGTGATAATGTCACATAATGTGACTCAGCCACAAGTGTTTATCTGATTTGCAGGTATGCAAATCTTTGTAATTAATTATGCTAAGCAGTAAAGCCTTATTACTAGAGCTAAATATAAAAATTTTACATGGAAGTAGCCCAATAACAGATGTAGTTGGACAGAACTAAACTAAGGACTCATGACAGGGCTACACTAAAGAGTGCCACTCATCCTATGATATCTCTACAGTTAATGGGGCAGGGGCAAAGATGGGGGACAGACGTGGTCATGCTGCCAGTGGCATCATACTGTACCTCACTACAATGTTGTCACACATTCCTGGTCAATAGACTATGGGGGTTATTCTGGTTCACTCGCAAAGGCAAAATGTTTCTCAAATGGACAAAACCCTGTGCACTGCAGGGGGGGGCAGATGTAACATGTGCAGAGAGATTTAGATGAGTTATTTTGTTTCTGTGCAGGGAAAATACTGACTGCTTTATTTTTACACTGCAATATAGATCTCACTTTGAAGTAAAACCCCACCCAAATCTTATTCTCTCTTATTACATCTGCACACCCCCCCCCCCGTAGAGCACATGTTTTTTTTCCATTTGACAAGGAATTTACCTTTGCGAGTGAACCAGAAAAAGGGCCTATGACCCATACAGTACTATTGCATTGGGAGATGATTAACATATAATGTAATACTGACAAAAGAGCTCTTGGAGGGGAACCCGGGGTTATGGAGTAGACAGGGCCGTCTTAACATTAGGAAGGGCCCCTGGGAAACCTAGTTCACTGGACCCCCCCCCAAATTAGTTTGCCCAGGAGCCCACAGTCACCTCCCCAACCCTCACCTCTCTGGCTCCGTGCGGCAGCCAGTCAGCTTCCGGCGGCCGGGGATCCGATCATTTTCGCTGGGGGATCCGGGCAGCGGGATCAGGGCAGCGGCGGTAGCTAGGAGCCTGCCCTGAAGTGGCAAAGCGCTATTAACTGGTGGGGCGGGAAGCGCTGTTGCATTTGAAAAGACTGGCCAGACGCTGATTGGCTGAATTCAGCCAATCAGCGTTCGGCCAGTCTTTTCAAATGCAGCAGCGCTTCCCGCCCCACCGGCAAATAGCGCTAATGGGAAAGATGGTGGCCGGGTGGCGGGGATCCGACCATCCTCGCTGGGGAAGGGGATCAGGGCGGCGGTGGCGGTAGCTAGGAGCCCGAAGCGGCGAAGCACTATTTGTCGGCGGGGGCGGGAAGCGCTGTTGAATTTGAAAAGACTGGCCGGATGCTGATTGGCTGAATTCCC
Source organism: Crinia signifera (assembly GCF_055691185.1). NCBI lineage: Eukaryota > Metazoa > Chordata > Amphibia > Anura > Myobatrachidae > Crinia > Crinia signifera. The sequence goes on from NC_139223.1 coordinate 136,679,075, forward strand.
CCTGCCGGCAAATAGCGCTTCGCCACTTCGGGCTCCTAGCTTCCGCCACCGATGCCCTGATCCCCCTGCCGGATTACCCAGTGAGGGTGATCAGAACCCCGGCACACGGACCCCCGAAATTAAATTCACTGCCAGCTAGGAGGTGAAGCGCTATTTGCCGGCGGGGTGGGAAGCGCTGTTGCCTTTTCAAAGACTGGCCGGATGCTGATTTTCTGAATTCAGCCAATCATTCAGCCAATCAGCGTCCGGCCAGTCTATTCAAATGCAACAGCGCTTCCCGCCCCGCCGGCAAATAGAGCTTTGCCGAATCAGGCTTCTAGCTACCGCCACCGCCCTGATCCCCCTGCCCGGATCCCCCAGCGAGGGTGAGCGGATTCCCGGACCCCGGCCACCATCTTTCCCATTGGGCTGGGCCGGGGGCCCCTAGGTCCTAGGGCCCCCGGGCAACTGCCCATCGTGCCCAATGGGAAAGACGGCACTGGGAGTAGAGAATGGAAACAATGGAAACTGTATTGTACATTATGTGCCATCAGCTTTTCTAGCACCATTATACAAACTAGATAAAGCCCTATCATAAGAATATTGTATACATTCTTTGCTCAATATTTCCATTAGTCAATAACAAAAGAAGTGTCTATTAGTTTTATCTCTAGTGAACTGCAGTGAAACATTGTATAGCCGAATAGTACACTTCTAAGAAGAATTGAAACTGACATTTGCCATTGCACTTTGTTTATGTAATTATACTATTACTATACTAAGTACTGTTAATGGAAGTTAGTCCTCTGCTCTCTGGACCCATAATGTGCAAAGGTACTTACACTATTCTGACAACACACAACTACCTGTATAATAAACACATTAATGAGTTTCTGCAAATTGTATACAGAACACTGTTTGCTCACAACATCAAGACATTTATTAAGGTCAAGGTTATGCTTATTAAATGTGTTGGCATCTTCTGTCTTCAATTCACTAGACATGTTTAGAGAACATCGCCATGACCTTTTCCTCTAGTAGTTAATAAAGCTTTTCTAGAAATACAATTGAAATTCCATTTTTTTCTTGTCCCTTGAAGCATTGTGAGCTTGTGGTTCTCTCCTCTATTAGTGCTATACGTGTAAAGGTTTTAGTGTGTGAAGAGATGATCAAATCTGGTAAAATATTTCATCAAAAGAAATTATTATCTATAAGTTCATTTAAAGGGGAAGGGCACTATTTTATTTTATCTCCAGTTGATAATGGACTGCTAAGATTTGTTTTGTATTAATTGTCCTTTCTTTAGTTTTGTATGGCTGATTTATTGATAAGAAATGTAATTCTTAGGAGCAGCTTTGAGCTGTGTGTGTGGGGGTAGGGGAGAGAGAGAGAGAGACAGACAGACAGAGAGGAGAGAGAGAGAGAACCCCAATCCTCGCTCTATACAAATGGAGCAGCACCTCTAAGGATCCCCTGTTAGGTGGAATCCAACAATAGAAATGACAAAAAGAAAGGTTCAGAGGGCACTATGAAGTAGTTAATGGAAAAACAACTGTAATAAAAAGTATTTAATAACAAATTGTTATACAGCTTTCAATAAAATCAAAAGGTACAGTAACAAGGAATCCTTTCAGGAAATTGACAGTGGTGATCATCAAGTTGGTGTAGGCAGCCCAATGCTGGATTCCAAAAACTGTTTTTGGAATCCAGCAGTGCACACACTCTCCTCTGAGTCTATATAATTGACAGAGATTTTGGTCACGGAAATACCTGGGCTAATTTGTGAGCCTTTGAGAAACTAGCATTGGTTGTTTCCTTCTTATAAAAAGATTGTTCTCATTGGACCATCTTATATTTTTTGAAGATCTGTTTTGATGATCTACACCTCTGCCCCTGATGAAGTCATGCTATTGACGAAGCACGTCGGACTGCCTACACCAACTTCATGATCACCACTGTCAATATCCTGAAAGGATTCCCTATTACTGTACCTTTTGATTTTATTGAAAGTTGTATACACAATTTGTTATTAAATACTTTTTATTACAGTTTTTTGGAAAAAGTTGTCTTTGAGCAACAAAACGTGTCAGGCCAGGCTGCACTCTGTTACATGACTTTGGACTTTGAATTAATCCTACACTTGGACCAGCTCTCCTATTTCATCCTCCCAATCTGGTTTTCCTATGTTGCCAATACCACCTGGATACTATCTTTTGGGACACCACCACCTGTTAACCATTGGAGCCTGTTAAGATCCGGAGACCTCAAAAAATCCTGTCTCGAGCAAGTGGATACAAACTACAAAAGGCCATGGGAGATCATATCCAATGATCTGAGGAGAGCACATTAGGAACAAGTGAGATTGATAACAGTATAATCCATTGTCATTTATGAATAGTTTCCAGAGTGCATTTTATATTTTATATTTACATTTATTCTTATGATGTATTTCATGTTTCATTTAAAAAAAAAGATGTGCTAGTCAAAAATAAATTGTGATTCTTTATGTGATACCCAATTGATCGTTATACATTTATTTTTGTGTGATAATTTTTTACAATTATTAAGCGCTCCACCATTAGTCTTTTTCTCTTTGTATGTATTTTTGGGGACTGACCCACCCCATTTCGGTGTGAGCAGCTTGCCAAATAACTCACCTCTTAGCGCTAGGTGGAAATTATTTTTCCTAATGTCTATGATATACAGTTACAGTCTGCATAGGGTTATTATTTTGGAGGGCAGCTCATATAGGGCCTTATTCTGGTCTGTGCGGCCGGAGCCGAATATGCGGCCAGGACCGTGCGTCCTAAACCCCGCCTTCCGTACTGATCGCTCACTCCGTCCGAATGCGGTAAGCCGCTGACCGCACGGAGCACGAGTGGATTTCTCATGTATACACCTCCTCCATCTCTGGGAACCTCCCCCATCATTCGATGGTCGCATACCATCGAATGCAGGACCGAGTGGTCAGGCAGCTCCCGCGAGCTCAGACCATTTGGGCATTTCTCAGTGCAAAAGCAGGGATCTGGGCGGGCAGCTGACATCCGACAATGTCATATGTCCGCCCCCTACACGTGCGTCACAGCCGCATTACCATACGTACGCCCAGCTTTTTTATGGGAACGCCCATGAAACGCGGGGCGTATGCATATGTTAATGAGGCCAAACAGCCCTTCACGACCCTCTCCTCCCCCTGTTCGTAGTGTAAACAATTCATGCGGAATTTGGACGTATGTCCCTTTCGCACATGCGCAGATATGCCTCTGCACATGCGCAAACACAAAACATCGGCGGAACGAACGCATGCGGACATATCCGCACCAACCAGAATAAGGGCCATAGTTTTTAACTAACTTTAACTATAGTTTTGACAAAAGAGGTGGAGTCAATCGCATGGACAAGGAACCCTTTATTATGGTATATCTAGACAATAGTTAGGTAAGTACATCAAAAGACAAAAGAGATGTCTTTTTGTGGTGCATCATAAAGAGAATTAAAATGTAACTTTATTCATAGTACATATAAACAAAACTGCAGAATATAAAAAAAAAAACAGACAAAACGGTGGCAAAGTGTTGAAAAATTGATTAAAAAATTGTGGCAGTATACTGTACAATTGCATTAGTTGGCGTGTATTTCTCAATAAAGCTCTAATTCACTGGGCATCTCATTCTGTGTTGTATACTCAAAATTATAGTGCAATTATAAATTATAGAGTGTACACAAGAGGCACTATACTAATAACTATTATAATGGATAGTATGCAATCCTACTTAAGGAAATGTAGTAGATGTTACTGATAATAAATCTGTAACATTGCATATATGTCTCTAAATAAGAATGTTGCAAATTGTTCACAGTAGACAGGGTTCTAATGGTGGTATTTATATTATGATGAAGTATGTGGTCCTATTAGTTGATTATACTCAATGTTACCATTAAAAATATTCTGCCTGCTCCTGTCAAATTCTATGTAGCGAATAGGGAAGGGAGCGGTGGAAGGGGGCAAAGCTATTACAGCACATTATCAATTGGAACTGCTAAATGTCAGCTGATACTGCAGTTGACTACTAGAAAGAATCAATTTTAGGTTTCTTCCCAATAGCTATAGTTTGCAGATCATATACAGTAATAATAATCCTCACCTGAAGCTGGCAACCTTAGCTACTTCTATTCTAATTTTGCAAATTCCATTTGAGGCTGGCTATTTTCTCCTCTCTATGAATATCCCAGAAACAACTCGTGCTAAGAACAAATTGTTCACTCATATGGTTCTGGCGGCCAGAACCTGTATAGCGGGTCTCTGGAGATCTCCAACTGTTTTGGCCGAGTTGACTGCTAAGATCTGGTATATTCATTCAATGGAGTACATCACTAGTATCTTAAATTGCTCTTCCACTAAATTTATTAAGGTCTGGGAGCCCTGGACCATGTATTTTAATGTACCCCCAGCCTTCCACTAAAAATAGAGGAATTGATCTCCTAGTGGGTTGGTCGGGTAGGACCCCCTCCTTTCCGATTCCCTCCTTCCCCTCCCTTTTTCTTTGCCTTCCTTGTCTTCCTTCCTTTTTTCACCCTCCTTTACTTTTCTATTAATTTACTTAAATACTTTTTCTTTATGGTTTCTGTAGCTTATAACAGTGTTGTTCTTTATTTTTATTTTTTTCCTATATATATATATTATTATTATTATTATTATTATTATTATTTATCACTGTTTATAAGCATTATATCTTTATTGTCTTTAAGTATATTAGGTACTTGTGAGTTATCTGGGCGCCCGATTTTTTGATTGTATGCCTTAAGTTAAGGCATACAATCAGATGCGATGCGATGCGATATCGCATCGCATCGCATGCGACCATCGGATGCGATGACCCGATTTTTCCATAGGAATCAATGTTAAAATGATTCCTATGGAAAAAGGGGTCCTTTTCATACCCCTACTATCCAAGTGGGCATGGAGTTGGATATAAACCTGTGGCGAGCGTAGCGAGCCACCGAGCCCGAAGCGTGGCGAGCGTAGCGAGCCCCGCGAGGGGACGGTATTCTGTGTCCCCTCGCGGGGCTCGCTACGCTCGCCACGCTTCGGGCTCGGTGGCTCGCTACGCTCGCCACAGGTTTATATCCAACTCCATGCCCACTTGGATAGTAGGGGTATGAAAAGAACCCCTTTTTCCCATTGAATTCCATGTTAAAATGGACTCTATCCATTTTAACATTGATTCCTATGGAAAAATCGGGTCATCGCATCGCATCGCATCGCATCCGATGGTCGCATGCGATGCGATGCGATGTGCCCGATTCGACCCGATTTAGAAATCGGGCGCCCAGATAACTCACAAGTACCGTATATTATCACCCTTAAAAACAAAAGAGATGCCTCTATATTTTTGTTGACTGTATATATTTGGTCCAGGTTTTGGAACCTCTACGTAGGTTCCTAAATTTAACGTTAATTTGTACACTTTTGGACCCTGTTCTTCAATATGTCTTTTTGCCTTACTATTTCTTGATGTATCCATGGCATCTCATTAATACAATTTATTTAAAAGAAGAATAATCCTCACCTGCCCCGTATACTTATGTTTAGCATCCTGGCAATTGGGATTCCAGGCCTGGCATCCTCATTGATACAGTATTTGGATTCTAAGGCTGGTCTCCTGGTGGTAGTCGGGATGCCCACATCAGTATTGTGAACACCGGCATCCTGACCACCGGGAAATTCAACGCATCCCAATGCATCTACGTCTAAATGTATTACAATTACACCAACATCTAAAATCATTACTATGCAAAAATCTCTATACCGACACTTTAGGGTAAATTTACTAAGGTGGGATTTCTAGTGAAATGGGATGTTATTTATTTAGCACCTTCTTCTAAAAGATAGTAGATAGAATCTTATTGGCTACTATGGAAAACATCCCAATTACTAGCTTCTAGAAGGTGCTAAATAAATAACATCCAATCTTCAATAGAATTTCCATCTTAGTAAATGTACCCCTTATAGTGCATGATAGGTATGGAAATGTGTAATATACTTCATCAAAAAAACAACTGATGTACTAAGCTTGTAATGTGAAAAAAATGGAGAGTGATAAACCACCAGCCAATCAACTCTCAACTGTCATCTTACAGCTGATTGGCTGGTGGGTTATCACTCCCCATTTTATCCCTTTTCAAGGCTTCACACATTTCGCCATATATGAGCTCTTAAGTAAACTTTCTTCCACCATTTTCCACTATGATACACTCGCTCACCTGCCATTTTGTGTAGTTATGTTATAGCTCACACCACACTTGTTTAGTTGGTTAGCACATGTAAACAAACATGCAGAAATGTATGTAGCATACACATAGGCTGCAAGTCCATGGGGATTGCTGTGTTTATCAGCACACTGCTAACTTCGACTAGTGGATTTCTGCTCGCACCCCTCCTGAGGTACTTACAGAAACCTGACAAAACCAAGATGGCAATGCTGTTTTGTGCCCTAGTACGGTGCAAACAGCATCGCCACGGTACACTTACTGTAAGTTGGAAAATACTTGTTCCTGTGACTAAAACACCTGTGAGTACCGGCACTCTTTGACATGACATCACAGCACATCGTCTTGAAGAGAATTGACATCATTGATATTACACAACACTAAAAGCACAGAAGATATCACTGAAATTACCTGCAGTCAATATCAGTGACTAATTGATTGTAGCTGCAATCACCATAGTCCTCTGTAGTGATGGCAATATTGAGCTATTTAACATTATTTTTTAGAAGTTGTCTCCATTATTTAGCACTGTGGCTTAGGCTGGTCTTGCCTATGGAAGATGCAATGATAGAGAGGGGTTTTCTGTTCATTCCACAGCAGGCCAATCCCTCTATGATTGTGAAACCTATTTCTGCGAACATCAGCGACAACCAATGAAAGTTTTAGGGTACTGGGCATAAATATAACCATATTCAGGGTTGACAAAGTAGCAAACATGAGACTACATAGGATTAATGTATTGAGTAAAAAAAAAAGCTTACTTTATTCATTATATTCCCATTTTAATCAGCAAGATTGCAGAATGTTTCTTCTATTTTAGATACATGAAAGAAACATATTCATTTCACATTTTTAATTAGTTCCAGGCTTTCGGTTTATAAAATAAATATCATTATGATTGTCCCTGAATTTGACAATACACAAAAAGAAAATCTATAACAAAAAGTGTGAGGGTACGAGTTCCTCAATCACTCAGACACCGAGCAGATGAAACCAGAAGAATGGTTTATTTTCCACAGCACGCACAAATAGACAATAAACAGTGGCAAAGGTAAATTGCAGAGTAGAAAGATATTCAGGTAGCAGGCCCAAACAGACAGTCCTTGTATAGTCACAGTCCCAGATCAGTTTCACAGGGCAAACTATCACTTAATCCCCACAGCAGTGATAGCATATAAGTCCACACGATACCTTGTGTAAATCCACACAACACAGACGCTCCACACCAGAGCTTGGTAGGATGCCCCCTTCCCGGGCAAACGATGTGTTCCACAAGATCCAGTGAAGGGTAGGACCCCTGAGACCGGATTGCGACTAACATACTGAGCTGGCAGGTGTACAAGTCATTTTAAAAACTTCCAATTTCCCACGCTTCTCCATACCATCAGTGGGCTTGCACTCAATCCCTATTGGTGGATTCAAGTCAGGTTTATCCCCCCTCCCAGGTACTGCTGCTGCCCATCTGCTTCTGCCCCCTGCTGGGGTCGGTTCCAGAAAGTCTGGAAGTAGCCAAGATATGCATAGCAGAGTCAACACAAGATATAAAACACAGTCTGATTACATTATGTGGTGGTCACCCCCTGTGGACAACCCTCCTGTTGATAGTAGGGGAATTTGATCACCCCCTGTGGTGATTGTCCTTCAGCTATCCCCCTCATGTAAACAGCAGGAACAATAATCGGCTGATTACATTATGGGCTGATCACCCCCTGTGGTGGCCGGTTCCACAAAGTCTGCTAGAGCCCAGAGGTTTGCAAAGAATTGTAAACCCCCCTGTGGAGATTGCCCCTCAGCTTCCACCCTCCTGTGATAGCAGGAACAAAAGTATGGTAATGGGACATAACCTTTTGGTGACTTATTTCCTGGGTATTTCCTGGCAGACCATATTAGGGCGAGAGCGATCTGATCTGGAACTACACACACATATAGGGAGTATATAGACATATATGGAGAACAAGAGGGTACCGACGGACTAAAATAGTACATTAATTACTACACCTAATAAAATATAGTAATTACAGATTTACAGTGAATCTGATAACCTCACATTCCTTCCCCTACTATTGTAGTCCCGGTACCCAGCTGTTCAGGAACCAATAACAACCTGGAATAGCGGGATGCAGAGCCGAGAATCTGGGGTTTGGATATACCACCTGAGTCCCACAGGGTGACATCATACCAAACCCATCTTGTAAAAGGCGGCTGGTTTGCAGAACCAGCAAGGGCATGATTACCGTCTAAGTCATACATTGGAACTAACAAGGGCTGTAGCAATTCCTCTTCTTCGGATTCTGGGTACCCCCCCTCTGCAACATTGTAACCTACTAATACTTTTGCCTCGGGCACAATGGGGCAGGGACCACTTTCCACCTCCCCCTCTTGCCCAAGGAACAGGGGCCAAACAGCAGGCCAATATAGGGGCTCTGGCCCTGGCACTTCCACCACCCCGTCATGTCCTTCCTCCCCCAAACCCAAACTAGGGGCATGGCACATTTCAGTCCAGCATTTGGTCTCAATGTCCAGGGCTGAGGAGGGACCCTCCATCACAAACAATTCCGCTGGTGGCTGCAGGACAGGCTGTGTCAGCTCTGTCCCCTTAAAAGCCAGATGCTCACCTGCAGCTACTTCTGCGCACACCTCCTTCTCCGCGATAGCCTCCTTCCCCAGCTGAGTATGCTGGGCAGCCCGAAACACGACGTCATCTGTGACTGGTGGGCTGGTGGCCTGGATGTTGTCGGATACTCCTCTAACCACGGCGATCTCTTCTTGGACGCAGTCCTCATAGATCCCCTGGCAGCAGGATAATAGCTCTGCATCTCCCACCTCAGCAAAAGGGAAGCAGTAGTGCAGCTCCTCCCTAGGATGGGGAAGAAGCAATTGCAAACGGTGCCTTTCATCACGCCCCCTGCGACACTGATCTTGCCATGCTGGGGTATCCAGGAGCCCCCGATCAATCGCCTCTTCCTCTGCCACCACGAAGCACTCCTCCAGACACTGCAATTGTTCCCACACACTCAACTGGGCACCGAAATGGAGGATCCAGGCTCGATAATCAGCAAATGCATTTGTAGGATCTCCCTGATCGTGAAGGATCTGCTGAAGGATTTCCCCGCGAGTGCAGGATTGGATGGGTATACCTCGCAGCTGACCTTCTGCTATCAGCTCCTCCATACTCATTTCTTCAAGGGCAGTTAGGGGCCCCCCTGACAACGACCCTTCTCTTGCGGTAACAATTAATTCTGTGGCAGACCCCTCGGTTGTCTGCCCAGATTGCAGTAGCCCCCTTCTAGACCTTTCCTCTGGTTCTATCTGGGGCATCAATTTATTCTGGACTTGTCCTTCAGCCTCAGAATATTGTCCTCTTTGTAGCATCTGGGTAACTGTAGCAATCACTTCCTCTGTAAATTCTACAAACTCTGGCTCTCCTAGCAGATTCCAAGAAGTGGCCTCACCTTTACAGTGCAGGAATGCATCCCCCAGGTAACACACTTTGTCCTGTATGCTGGATACTCTCCACCCGCTGACCATCTGCTGAGCGTCTTCCCAGTACTTCCAGATATACTGCATTTTCCTGACAATAAATAACAGATCCGGCTTCCCAGCCTGCCGATACACTGAAGAACCTCCATCCCTGAGCTCCTCTGCTACAGGGGTCTTGAGGCATCGATTTTCTTTCCTTGGAAACATTTTCCCTTTCACAGGACTGACACCTGCTCACTTGCTGAACATCACCTTATTGCATTTTCCGTTTCCTTACATATGGTCTGATCCTCTGTTCTCTGTGCTTTCTGTGCTCGATGGTTGGTGTCTGAATGATCCCACTGTCGCTGCCGCCAAATGTGAGGGTACGAGTTCCTCAATCACTCAGACACCGAGCAGATGAAACCAGAAGAATGGTTTATTTTCCACAGCACGCACAAATAGACAATAAACAGTGGCAAAGGTAAATTGCAGAGTAGAAAGATATTCAGGTAGCAGGCCCAAACAGACAGTCCTTGTATAGTCACAGTCCCAGATCAGTTTCACAGGGCAAACTATCACTTAATCCCCACAGCAGTGATAGCATATAAGTCCACACGATACCTTGTGTAAATCCACACAACACAGACGCTCCACACCAGAGCTTGGTAGGATGCCCCCTTCCCGGGCAAACGATGTGTTCCACAAGATCCAGTGAAGGGTAGGACCCCTGAGACCGGATTGCGACTAACATACTGAGCTGGCAGGTGTACAAGTCATTTTAAAAACTTCCAATTTCCCACGCTTCTCCATACCATCAGTGGGCTTGCACTCAATCCCTATTGGTGGATTCAAGTCAGGTTTATCCCCCCTCCCAGGTACTGCTGCTGCCCATCTGCTTCTGCCCCCTGCTGGGGTCGGTTCCAGAAAGTCTGGAAGTAGCCAAGATATGCATAGCAGAGTCAACACAAGATATAAAACACAGTCTGATTACATTATGTGGTGGTCACCCCCTGTGGACAACCCTCCTGTTGATAGTAGGGGAATTTGATCACCCCCTGTGGTGATTGTCCTTCAGCTATCCCCCTCATGTAAACAGCAGGAACAATAATCGGCTGATTACATTATGGGCTGATCACCCCCTGTGGTGGCCGGTTCCACAAAGTCTGCTAGAGCCCAGAGGTTTGCAAAGAATTGTAAACCCCCCTGTGGAGATTGCCCCTCAGCTTCCACCCTCCTGTGATAGCAGGAACAAAAGTATGGTAATGGGACATAACCTTTTGGTGACTTATTTCCTGGGTATTTCCTGGCAGACCATATTAGGGCGAGAGCGATCTGATCTGGAACTACACACACATATAGGGAGTATATAGACATATATGGAGAACAAGAGGGTACCGACGGACTAAAATAGTACATTAATTACTACACCTAATAAAATATAGTAATTACAGATTTACAGTGAATCTGATAACCTCACAAAAAGCAATATTTATTACCATTGTTTAAAATACACAATGAAGAAATGAACACAGATGGAACCTTTAGAGTGTTTATTGTAATAAACAAGTACAATATAATGTCAGCATCAGCATAAACACACTGTATATAGAAGAACAATTGTTAGAACCGAATGGCGCAGGAGCTTGATTATACTATAAATCTAAAATTAAATAAACACTTTCATCATCATACTTTACATTCTCTTTAAGTGTACGGCATACTTAAATGTGGTACTCTTTACCTAGCACGGCGCCCACGATTTTGATCCTGGGCATCGCAGGTAAAAAAATCGCGGGAATTGAATGCACTAAAAATCGGGTGCGATGCGACCGACGCGATGCCCGCGATTTCCCATAGGGAACAATGTTAAATGTCTCAATTGACCCGATTTTCCTGTTCAATGCCTCAATTGACCCGATTTTTCCATAGGAAACAATGTTAAATGGCCCACAGAGGCCAAATAGCCACCCTGAAGTGTGAAATGGCCCCCACAATTGTTAACGCCACCCCACGATCAACGTCAACCCGAAGCGTGGCGAGCGCAGCGAGCCGGCGAGGGGCGGCGGTACGCGTCCTACGACCTTTTTATACCCCCACTATCCATGTCGGCGTGGAGTTGAGAATAGAATAGTGTGGCGAGCGCAGCGAGCCACCAAGCCCGAAGCGTGGCGAGCGCAGCGTGCCCCGCGAGGGGACGCGGATACCTTCACAGGTAAACGCATCCCTTCGCGGGCTTCACAGGTATCCGCGTCCCCTCGCGGGGCACGCTGCGCTCGCCACGCTTTGGGCTCGGTGGCTCGCTGCGCTCGCCACACTATTCTATTCTCATCTCCACGCTGACGTGGATAGTGGGGGTATGAAAAGGTCGTAGGACGCGTACCGCCGCCCCTCGCGGGCTCGCTGCGCTCGCCACGCTTCGGGTTCACGTTGATCGTTGGGTGGCGTTAACAATTGTGGGTGCCATTTCACACTTCACGGTACCTATTTGGCCTCTGTGGGCCATTTAACATTGTTTCCTATGGAAAAACCGGGTCAATTGAGGCATTGAACAGGAAAATCGGGTCAATTGAGACATTTAACATTGTTCCCTATGGGAAATCCCGGGCATCGCGTCGGTCGCGTCGCACCCGATTTTTTAGTGCATTCAATGCCCGCGATGGCCACGATGGGCGCCGTGATAAGTAAAGAGTACCTGTATTTTAAATTATTTTATTAATTTTAAACTATAAGGTATAATGTAATAGATTTTATTGCACAATATTGAAACATAAAACCAAAAACAAATCAAATAAATCTCATGAAATAGCACAAAGCTATGTAATATTAATAATACACTTGTGGAGTTCTCACCTTGCTAGCTGTAACCAAGGAAATTATCCTTAGAAAGATGTGCAAACAGCTAGAGTACATACCTCCCAACAGGACCCATTCCAGGAGGGACACAACGCTCTGTTACCGGACTTCCCTCTTAATTTATAATTGCCCTCACCTGTTTTACATACTGGTACAGGAATCAAGAGAGCTGGTTATGTCATAGGGCTCAGGCCATGGGGCCCAGTGGGGGCCTGGGGTACAGTATTCTCTGCACACGTGGGATGGTTGGGAGGTATGGTATATGTGCAAATCACCCCACCTCATCTGAGAGAGAAGTTCCCTGTATGGTTAGGAACACAGGGATTTAATCTATCCCCGGAAATTTCCTTAGGAAGCCCAAATAGAGGTGGAATCTGCTTAGGGTGGGATATGCTAAAGGTAGAGGTCGCCACTACAGATTTTGTACATGCGTCTTTTATGCACATAGATAGATAGATAGATAGATAGATAGATAGATAGATAGATAGATAGATAGATCAATAGATCGATAGATCAATAGGATAGACTACAGATATTTCTTAGCGATATGCATGATAGCAATAAAGTTATTGTTGTTATTATTATTATTATTATTATTATTATTATTATTATTATGTTATTGTGTATATCGTCTAGTGGTATATACATGGTGTATATGGTGTGTACCCAGCTTTAGTAAATTTAGAACCCTAAATAGGAAATTGTAGCCGGTGCACATAGATCACAGAAAGCAAACAAGGGAGCTAATAGGATCCTGCAGAGGGACAATACACAAATGAGTTTTACACTGTGGATCCCTAGTATCCATTTGAATCAATGTACTATAAGTACACTAGTGAGCTATACTGTGTACTATAATAAGTAGTAATTCCATTTCAGAAACTATGCATTGAGAGCACTGTGATAGTGCAGTCAAAATTGCTGTAGTAATGAGCTGCAGTATACTCTGGATTCCTAGAGATATTATCAGTAGTAGTTTAGTTTACCAATAGCTTAAAGTTTTAGAGTGTGGGGTCTTTTACTAAATAGTGAATAAAGATACAGTGGTTAGCATTACTGCCTCACAGCAATAAACCCTGTACACAAGGGGAGATATTAGCCATCAGCAGGCTAAATGGTTGTTTCTTGTGTGTACAGGGCGATACATCGCTAGGAGTGCGTTCCCACAGCCAGCCTTTAATGAATGTTGGTTGCAAGAACATGCTCCTGTGATTTTGATTTTTCATTGCTGACTTGACAATCAAGACTGAAATGAAAAAAAAAAAAACGATGCATGGTGCGAAATGGTCACTGATCGATATATCACTGAGCAATGATAAGCCAAAATTGACCATCGAATGATGTGGAAAGCACACGTGTATCTAAGGTTGCTCAGAGCAACCTTAGATGTGCGTGTGTACTCTGAGGGAAGTGTGTGAGCAGATGACATCTGGTGATGTCAGCTGCACAACCCCAGCACTTGGTTCATCAGCCCATTAGAAAATGCAAATGGGCCGCCCCTCTGGCCGCGCACTTTGGTACATGCATCTGGTGAACAAACTGTTTACCATGGACGCACGCACCCGGCGTATGCAGATGCGCAGAAATGACCATGCACATACACCCACCATCGATGCCCTTGCGAATATTCTGGTCCGTGTGAACGGACCAGAATAAGGGCCTTTTTTATATTCTTTCTATGCTTCCGTGGATTTCTATCCATGTACTTCTGTTTCCTCCCACAATCCAAAAATATACAGGTAGAGTTATTCACTCATGTCTGTCATGGAAAATTTCTCATACACCTAAATCAGCCGGTTACAGCAGCTTTCCTGACCATTTCTTAATTATACAGGAAGGCATGCTCCCAAGACCTACACTATCCAAGTAAAAAACAATGGTTGTAATTTTCTTTCAGATAACCAGTCTCGAGGTTATGACGCCAATAAGGTTATTACAGCTAAAGAAAAATGCCTATCCTTGAAGAGAGAAGAATTACTGTGCCCAAGAGATAAATTGGCAGCGGAGAAACGGATGATGTTTCCCAATACATACTCCATAAATTCAGGAGTTTTGAGAGGAGCAATCCTTAGGCACTGGCATAATTTGAGGACTGACCCAATAATGGGTCCACACTGCTTGCATAATCCCATGTTCTGCTACAAGAGAAGCCCTAATATTGGGCAACAAGTGGTTCTCATGGATGTGGGACCGAAAGCGACGGGGAACAGCACATGGCTGAATTTGGGAGTTGGTGCTAAGAAATGCAGTGGTTGTGTCAACTGTAAATTCATGCTGACATGCAGTGACTGGCAACATCCGATTACGGGCCAAAAGTATCATCTTAAATATCGCATGGACTGTACCACCAAGTTCGTTGTATATATTATCCAGTGCCCGTGTAACAAAATATATGTGGGTAAAACCATCCGCATGTTGAAAGAACGGATCAACATGCACCGCTTTTCATTTAATAAAGCTCTGGTCAAGAATGATAACACCACACCACCGGTGGCAAAGCATTTTGCGCAAGCAGGACATCGGTTGAATGACTTTAAGTTCTTACCGTTTGATTACATTATGCCGTTGAGCAGAGGTGGGAACAGGCATACGCTACTGTTGCAGTGTGAAAGTTATTGGACACACATGCTACAGGCCATGGCACCTCTAGGTCTAAATGAGGAACTTAACTGGTCAGTATTCCTTTAATCATGTTTATTGTGGACCCGACGTTCAATTTCTCTCCACCGATATAAATTCTTATATGCATTCTTTCTGTATATATTTTATGTGAAATTGTTTATGTGCAATTGAGTACTAATTGATTGCTTCTATTTTCACGACTGTTTTCTCACTGTTTGATAGTTTTCTTTCTTT
Organism: Crinia signifera; assembly: GCF_055691185.1. NCBI lineage: Eukaryota > Metazoa > Chordata > Amphibia > Anura > Myobatrachidae > Crinia > Crinia signifera. The sequence continues at coordinate 136,694,495 of NC_139223.1, forward strand.
TCAGTAATATCGTGATTGTGTAGTGTATAACATTTTGAGATTAAGTGATTGCTGGTATACAGTAAGTGATAATTGGAACATTATGAGTGGGACGATTATTGCGGGTGTACCGCTATATGTAAGTGATGAAAATAGTCCACTGCTATTACACTTATTATATAGAACAGCTATGTACTGTACTTTTCTCACATTTTTTCTCATGAATATATTTTTTATGAGATTCATAAGATATAGTAACGTTGTACAGATGGTGCATGATACTTGTAGTCCGCCCGGTGTTTATATGCCTTCTGGAGGATGGTGTACTATAGCACGGGCACTGGTGGGCATTGTCAGGGTACTGTGGAAACGGAGTTTAATTGGCTCTGACACCTGGTAAGTGATGGCGCCTCCCCCTGTCTGAGGATCGGGCATGCAGTGTTTACTGTGGTGTGCTAGACAGCCGGGGGAAGCGTCTGGTTGCCATGGTGACGAAGTGAGCTCACTTCCGGTACCCGGGAACCTCTTTTCGCTCCCCTCTGTGTTAGCCTAGGTTATATTGGTTCCACCCCAGCTGGCTGTATCCGGGACACGCCCTGCACGCTGATACACATGCACATATGGTGCTTTTCAGGTAATTATCACTTACACGATTTTCAGGTGTGTACTTCTTATATATAGGCTTTGTGGTTACCGAAACGGCCCGTCAGGGCACAACTCTGCATGATATGATGTTGCTGTCACTGTTAAGTATGACTTGTTTTGGCTTCCAATGATGATTGACACGATGCTTTATTAAAAGTTTTGCATTTCAAACTAAGGGTGTGCTGGACCTGTCGTTCCAAGGGACTTTTGTCTTTATGGTCTGTCTTCATGTATCTATAACCAGCCCTTGCACCCCGCCACAACAGTTCTAGTATAGTGTGCGTTTTCCACCTACAATTTCTATACATATATATATATATATATATATATATATATATATATATATGCCCAACACTCCACTGTGGTGCACTGAATACTTGAAATACCATCAATCATAAAGTACCGCAGGGACTCAGGAGGATGATTTAACATTTTAAAATGATGGGCAACCGGTTGGTCTATTTCACGGACCCGAAGTGCCAAACTGATAGGTGACCTATGGCCCCCCATTCGCTCCTTGAATTTGCATGTAGTCTGGCCTACATAGTAGAGTCCACAAGGGCATACCACTATGACCACTAGACCACATAGGATGATGAACACCCCAACAAATATCTAATGTCATACCTTTTTTCAGTGTGGGGATGTTTAAAACTCTTGCAAGGAATGAGGAGTCTACATGTGGCACAATTGCTACACTTATAACACCCCGGGGGCTTAAAGTAGGTGTTAGGACACCTGGTTTTGCCCATCCCCGTGATATCGGTCCTTACCAACCTGTCTCTTAGGTTTCTACCCTGAGAAAACACTACAATAGGTTTCAAATTTTTAAAGGCCGGAAGATCCCTATCAGTACTTACAATGGGCCACAAAGCTTTCGTAGCTCGTTGGAACACTGGGTTGGAAGTTGAAAATTTACACACCAATGGAATCTTATTTTTAGGTTTAAGGAGGTTGTTTCGATTTAATTTCAAAACCTGATCCTTGGTTTTCTCAAGATCACATCTCTGATACCCCCCTGGCTTTAAATTTCCGAACCACCCTCTCTAATTGTGCAGGGACTGAACTGGTATCACTCATGATCCGGGCTGTCCGGATCACTTGTGAGAGAGGTAAGCCCTTCTTCAGGGCTGGGGGATGGAAGCTTGATGCCTGCAACAACGTGTTGCGGTCAGTTGGTTTATTAAACACATTAGTGATAATTTGACCTTCCTTGAGCTGTAGATCCACATTGAGGAAATTAGCTCTAGTAGGATCACATGAGAATATGACTTTAATGAAAGGACTAGTAGAATTCACCTCTGTCATGAGTTGATTAAACCTATCCTTACCGCCTGTCCATAATTAAAACACGTCGTCAATATACCCAGTCAAGACCTGTTCACTGATGGATGGATGGATCCGTAAAAAATAAATTATGCTCTGTCAAAAACATAAACACATTTGTGTGGGAGGGTGCCATGGAAGATCCCATGGCACACCCCCTACGCTGAACAAAAAACTCTCAGTCAAATAAAAAATAGTTCAGACGGAGCGTTAACTCCAACAAAGACAGAAACAATTGATTGTTAAATTCCGCATCAACCAGGAATTTTTGCATTGCTCTTAAACCACCTTCATGTGGTATCGACGTGTACAGACTGCGCACGTCAAAGCAACACATCAAAGTTCCAGATGGTGTAGTGCCACCAGGGCTATTTTTGTGCAGGCTCCAGCAGGAACTGTGGCCATTATTCTAGTTCACTCTTTCTGACAAAATATTCCTCAGATGGACAAACCCATGTGCACTGCAGGTGAGGCAGGTGTTACTTGTGCAGAGATAATTAGATTTGGGTGGGGTTTTACACCTGCCTCACCTGCAGTGCACATGGGTTTGTCCATCTGAGGAATATTTTGTCAGAAAGAGTGAACTAGAATAAGGGCCACAGTTCCTGCTGGAGCCTGCACAAAAATAGCCCTGAGTGCCACTATACCATCTGGAACTTTGTAAAAAGTAAAAACTTTGTAAAAAAAAAGGACATGCACACTTGAACATGAACCAGTCATTTCAGTCAGAGGGGCTGCCAAATGGTTCGTTTGGGCCCCCACAATAAGGTACAGACTGATGTAATCATTCACCATCCTAATCTTCACTCTCATCAGTGTGTATATCCTTGGAGTTATCATCATCACACAATATCAGTTCATCACTGCGAAGAGAGTGATGTATGTGTTTTGCGATGGAATTGGTGGGAAATTTGTAGTTAATTTTTATGAACATCATTTTTTCAACATTTTGAGAAAGTATCCTCCAACAACGATCACTCACAAGGTTCCTAGCAGTGTCAATACTCTCTCAGAGTACACACTGGAGGGTGGGCAGCTTAAGTAATACAAAGCCAGCCTGTACAAGGGCCTCTATATTGCCTTTTTTTCTTTCCAGTTTTTGAAAGGACTCTCTGACATGCCTACAATGACGCTGTCCTGAAAATAGTCCTCCACTAACCTGCATGGTGACCGTATCTGATGGAGTAGTCATGCTAGTGGTGTCTCTGATACTGGCCAATTCACTTAGACCTGACCTGATGTAAAAAAAAAGGGTTTTTTTTGTGGACTGCTTTTCACCCCCCACTAGATGTTTTTGGAAAATGCATTTTTTTACGGGCAGATTCTTCCAAAATTGAAGGAAGAGACGTCATTTCAGCTGCCAACTTGCTTACCAGGAGCTCTTTGCATGTCATAAGATCTGTGTCAGTTGGAAAAAAAGACACAGCATAGACTTTAACCTTGTATCAAGCAAAGGTGTCAAAATGTAGTGTTCCGCTCTCAACATATTGGCAACCCGTGTATCCTGTTGAAGACAAAAAAGGACTTGATCTACAAGTCCAGCATATTTTGTGCATGGTCCTTGTTTGATCTCCTCCTTCAATTTCGCAAGTTGATTCTCCAAAGCCTACATAAGGGAATCACCTGGCTCAAACTATCAGTCTCAGCACTCACTTCACAGGTGGTTACTTCAAAGGGTTTCAGCACCTTGCACAGCACAGAAATTAGTTTCCAATGTGCTGGGCTAAGGTACGCCCCCCCTCCTCTCCCAAAGTCATGGTTTGTTGTATAGCTATGAATGGCTTTTTGCTGTTCTTCCATCCGCTGAAGTATGTACAGGCTGAAATTCCGCCATGTTTGCACCTCCTGCTTCAGCTGATGGAAGGGCGGATTGAATTCCTCTTGCAGCTGCTTCAATATCCTGCACGCTGTTGTGCAATGCTGGAAATGCATCAAAATTTCTCATGCAACCCACAGCATCTCTTGCATGCCCTTGTCATTCCTTAAAAATGCCTGAACCACTAAGTTGATCGTGTGAGCAAAACAGGGGATGTGTTTGAATTCATTCAGCTGTAATGCTTTCATGATAATACTGGCGTTATCAGACATGATAAATCCCGAGGAGAGTCAAAGTGGGGTAAGCCATGTCGCTATGACATCTCTCAGTTTTTCCAAGAGGTTCTCAGCGGTATGCCTCTTAGTAAAGCCAGTGATACATAGAGTAGCCTGCCTCGTATGAATGAGCTGGTGATGCTTGCTAGATCCTACTGCTGCTGGAGGGGATTTAACCACCCAGTGGGCTTTCACAGTCATGTGATCCTTGGCTCCGGAATGGCTTTCTCCGCGGTTAGCGGCCGCGGCCACAGCACTTTTCCCACAATAAAGATGGCCGCGGCCTGCCTCATCCCTGGCAGCAGTGATGTGTGGTCCCACACCACAGCAGCTCCCGCGGCCCCCTTGAGTGTGTGTGCGGCTGCTGCTAAGTTGATCCCCAGCAGCCAGCGCAGCACAAGTTTTTTGTGCGCTGGGGATCAAAATCAGGAAGGGGGCGCTGCGGCCGCTCATGTGATGGGACAGGCGCTGGCACGCCAACCAATACAGCTGGACAAGTCGCAGTGAGTGCAGAGTGGCGGAGACGGCACCGGACCCCCCGCCCGGTCACCATGGCTTTGGCTGAGCTATACACACAGGTACTGCCCCTCCATTCTGTATCCTTCAGCGCTATAAACCTGTTGGTATTTCCTGCAGGACGGGGCTTAGGCAGTGCTGCAGGCTACACAGTGCAACAAACTTTCTGCAGGAAGACTGGGGTGTGTGACAGGCGGCTCCTGGGGAGGGAACACGTCCATCCATCAGGGGCACTGGCACATACACTGTACTTCTGTCTTGTAAAAGTGAAGAAGCAGCTGGAACCTTAATAGTCATCTAGAGAAGCAGGACAGCGAGGGATAACTGATACAGTAATGGCATTTTCACTATACTATTATCACTATATCATTATCACTATGACATTAGCAAAGGTTCAATCATTTGGTTTGTAGCAATCATGTCATGTAAATGTGTGCTCCTATTGGCTGGCAACCCATCACACGATTTCAAACAGCCGAGGGCCCACTCTAAAATGTAATGGACATCAAGGTGTGCGGGATACGTATAATGGGCATCACGGTGTGTAACATATGTATAATGGGCATCACGGTGTGTGGTATATGTGTAATGGGCATCTAGGTGTGTGGTATATGTATAATGGGCATCACGGTGTGTGGCATATGTATAATTGGCATCACGTTGTGCGGCATATGTATAATGGGCATCACGGTGTGTGGCATATGTATAATGAGCATCACGGTGTGCGGCATATGTATAATGGAGCATCACGGTGTGCGGCATATGTATAATGGGCATCACGGTGTGCGGCATATGTATAATGGGCATCACGGTGTGTGGCATATGTATAATGGGCATCACGTTGTGCGGTATATGTATAATGGGCATCATGGTGTGCGGTATATGTATGAAGGAGCATTACGGTGTGTGGCATAGGTATAATGGGCATCACGGTGTGTGGCATATGTATAATGGGCATCACGGTAAGCGGCATATGTATAATGGGCATCATGGTGTGGCATATGTATAATGGAGCATCACTGTGTGTGGCATATGTATAGGGCATCACGGTGTGTGGCATATGTATAATGGGCATCACGGTGTGTGGCATATGTATAATGGGCATCACGGTGTGTGGCATATGTATAATGGACATCACGGTGTGCGGCATATGTATAATGGGCATCACGGTGTGTGGCATATGTATAATGAGCATCGCAGTGTGTGGCATATGTATAATGAGCATCGCAGTGTGTGGCATATGTATAATGAGCATCGCAGTGTGTGGCATATGTATAATGGGCATATGGTGTGCTGCATATGTATAATGGGCATCAGGGTGTGTGGTTTCAAACAGCTGAGGGCACGCTCTAAAGTGTAATGGGCATCAAGGTGTGTGGGATATGTATAATGGGCATCAAGGTGTGTGGGATATGTATAATGGGCATCACGGTGTGCAGTATATATATAATGGCATAACGGTGTGTGGCATATGTATAATGGCATCATGGTGTGTGGCAAATGTATAATGGGCATCACTGTCTCCCCTCCCTGCATTCTCCACCACTTATTGACTTCCCTCCCTGCATCCTCTGCCACTCTGCATTCCCCATCCTACCCTGCATCCTGTGCCACCATGCCCCTCTCCCACTCTGCGTCCTGTGCCACCCTGTGTAACTCCTCAATCCCTTCATTCTCAGCCACCCTGCATCTCCCCTCCCAGCATTGTACGCCACCCTCCGTCCACCCTCCCTCCCTGCATCCTCTTCCACCCTGCCACTCTACTCTCACCCCTCGTCACCCCCTTCTCACCCTTCATTACCAACCCCTCTCACCCTGCACCAACACCCTCTCACCCTGTGTCTTCTCATTCCGTTGCATAATGTGAACGTTAGCTTTTTTTTTTTCAACTCAGCGGCAAAAAATTGTGCGTGGCCTCGTTGAAATAGGCCACACCCCCATACTGATAGACCACGCCCCCCAAAAAATGGGCGCGCCATGACACTCCCCGTCTGGTATCACTGATACCATATATTAAACTCTAAGATGATATCAGTAAGAACAGTTCGGATATGGGTCTGAGATAGAACTTAGTCTCTCCTTGTTTACAGACCTTGACCTCCACCTTACGGACTTTCCCATCCTTACTTGGGAATGTTTTAGTGACAAGACTTAAAGGCCACTCGTTACGTTGTGCCTGACAGTCTCTGATGAGCACAATGTCACCAGGTTTTAAGTTGGGTTTGGCAACTTGCCATTTGCTTCTTGGTTGTAAGGTAGATAAGTACTGACTTTTCCACCTGTCCCAAAAGGTGTTTGCAAGGCTTTAAACTTGTCTCCATTGACGTTTAAATAAGTCTTTGGTGTTGAAATCTCCAGAAGGAGCATAAGCAGTCCCAGTCTTCTGAGTAAGAAGAGTGGCAGGGGTAAGTAGAAATGGGTCCTCTGGAGGATTGATCAAATCTGTCTTGTACAAGAATTCAGGTCCTGTGAGCCATGTGGTGTCTTTGAGGAGACTGGCTGGAACGGCTCTTGTGGCGTGATCTGCGGGGTTATGAGCAGTAGATACATAGTTCCACTGTTTTGGATTGGTAGATCTCCTGATCCTTAGCACACGGTTGCTGACATAAACATGGAAACGTCTGGTCTCGTTGTAAATGTACCCTAATACTACTTTGCTGTCAGTGTAGAATTCTGTTTCTGAGAGTTCGATGGGCAACTCTGATGAGATTAATTCAGCTACTTCTATGGCTAGTACTGCAGCACAAAGCTCTAGCCTGGGCACTGTGTGTTCTGGAAGAGGTGCTAGCTTTGCTTTGCCCATGACGAATCCAATGTTACATTGACTTTTATTGTCCATGGTTTTGAGATATGCAACAGCAGCAATTGCTTGAACTGAAGCATCTGAGAATACACACAGTCTCTGCTTTTGCACTTCTGAGGAAGGTACAGGTGCATATGGGCGTCTAATATAAAGGTTGGTTAAGGCGGACAGAGAACTTTTCCACTCTTCCCACAATTCCCTTTTTCCTAGAGGCAGAGGGGCATCCCAGTTGGATGATTCACAGGTTAGGTCTCTGAGCAAGGCTTTACCTTGAATGGTGACAGGAGCTGCAAATCCTAAGGGGTCGTACAAGCTATTGACAGTAGATAAGACACCTCTGCGAGTGAAGGGCCTTTCTTCACTACTTACTTGGAAGGTAAAGGAGTCAGATTTCAAGTCCCATAAGAGTCCAAGGCTACGTTGGGCTGGTGGCGAATCAGTTCCTAAATCCAAATCCCTTAAGTCAGTGGTATGATCTTGTGTAGGGAAGGCTTCCATGACTTTTTTGCTGTTGGAGGCTATTTTGTGAAGCCTGAGATTGGAACAAGCAAGCATTTCCTGAGCTCTCTTGAGAATGCTGATTGCGGTCTCTTCTGTTGGCATAGATTTCAAACAGTCATCCATATAGAAATCTTTTTCTACGAGCTGTCTAACATCAGAACCGTACTCTAGTTCACCCTCTTGAGCTGAACGTCTAAGTCCGTAGATGGCAACTGCGGGTGAAGGGCTGTTACCAAAGATGGTACCCTCATGCGGTATTCTACAATGTCCTTAGAGGGGTCGTTGTCCCTGAACCAAAGGAATCTTAGGAAATTCCTATCCTGTTCTCTCACAAGGAAACAATGAAACATTTGCTGAATGTCAGCTGTGAAGGCAATAGAGTCTTTTTGGAATCGTACAGTATGAGTACTGCAAGGAGTTTGTTGTTAAGGTCTGGTCCTGTCAGGAGCACATCATTTAAGGAGATACTTTCAAATTTAGCACTGGAATCAAATACGACTCTGATCTGACCTGGTTTCTTTGGATGGTATACTCCAAACATTGGCAGGTACCAGCATTCATCTTTCTCTTTAAGAATGGGAGCTATCTCAGCGTGACAGTTTTCAAATATTTTGCTCATGAAAGAAAAGAAGTGATCTTTCATCTCTGGTTTTCTGTGAAGATTGCGTTTAAGTGAGGAGAAACGTTTGAGAGCTTGTTCTCTGTTGTTAGGTAGAAATTGTCTGGGTGTTCTAAATCGTAGAGGGGAAACCCAGCTGTTGGTATTGTCTTTAACTAGTCCTTCCTCCATTATTTCCAAGAATAGTTTGTCTTCTATGGACATTGCTACTTGGTCATCCCTTATTGTTCTTTGGAAGACCGTGAATCCCAGATGATCTTGGTAGTTGTCACAGGTCTGGTTGTCACTAAGAGAATCTATGGGAGTACAGTGTGGTAGTTCCTTAATGAGGAAGTGGTTGTGACATGGTTGAAACAGAGAAGGGCGTCCATTTTCTAAAGTGCAAGTAAGCATGGTATTGATAGAAGCTGGTTTGTGCACACTCCCAAGGCATACATCTCCTATTATGACCCATCCTAGGTGTAGACGCTGAGCATAAGGTGCATTGTGTGGACCATTAATCTGACTTCTGACTTTGTGGACTCGTAGGAGATCTCTCCCGATGAGTAGAGATACCTAGGCTTGTGAGTCCAGTTCTGGTATCAGATGTGCTATACGTTTTAAATGTAAATGATGAAAGGCTGCATCTGGTGTAGGGATTTCAGACCTTTTCTCTGGGATATCAACGCACTCGGTGATTGGTGGTAAGGGAAGACGTATCTTACCATCTATGGATTCCACTATATAGCCAGTGGCTTTCCTTCCTGCTTCCTCAAAACTCCCTGCACAGGTTTTTAAGGAGTAAGGGGTGCTTGGGCCTCTGATGTTAAAGGTCTCAAAGAAGTTTGATCTGGCTAGAGAACCATTACTTTGGTCGTCTAGGATAGCATAAAGTTTGACAGCTTTATCTGGTTGGCCTTTGGGGTATACTCTGACTAAACAGATTTTGGAGCAAGATCTGTTGCTAATGGCATCTTTGCAGACTTCGGTACATTGCGCAGTCATCTCTGGTGTTGCTGCGTTAGTGTCTTTTTGCTCTGCATTGTGCTCCCCGCCATGCTCTGTGTTACTGTGACTGTTTTGTAAAGTCCATGGGGGAGGCCCAGGGTGTAAAGCTGTGTTATGATTTGTGCTGTGACATTCTGTGCAGTTAAGACTAACCTTGCAATCTTTGGCGAGGTGAGATGAGGAAGAGCAGCATTTGTAGCAGATTCTCTTAAGAAGGCCTTACGGTTCTCCAGGGATTTTTCTCTGAAGGCTCTGCATTTCAGGAGAGGATGTGGTTTGTGATGCAGAGGGCACTGCTTGGCGGGATCTTTCTCCCTGGTCTCTTGGTGAGCAGAGCTGATAAACCTGTGGGAAGAATCTGAATTATGAACGTTAGTCTTGTGAACTGTGACTGCAGTTTTACGAGGGTTAGGTAGCGCAGGGGTAGTGCCTGTTAGGGTAAAGGCAAAACTAGGGTCATTCCTAGTCTTGGCTTGCTGACTTACAAAGTACACGAAAAAAGAGAATGGTGGAAATGGTACCTTGTTCCGCTGTTTGAACTTTGAACCGTGGGTAATCCATTGTTCGTGTAGATTATAAGGTAGTTTTTGCACTATAGGGTTAATGCCTCTAGGTGTCTAGGAAGGCAAGTCCTGGCAAGTCTCCCTCACATTTGGCTACTTGGAGCTCCATTAGTAAGTCGCTTAACTCTCTAAGTCTCTGATAGCCTCTGTTAGGTAACCTAGGAAAATCATCAATTCTTTTGAACAGTGCGTTTTCTATTACCTCTGGTGAGCCATAGCACTCATTAAGTCTGTCCCAGATCATTTTAAGGCCATTCTCAGGATGGTTAATATTAATCACTCTTATCCTTCTGGCATGTTCAACTGATTCATTCCCAAGCCATTTAATTAAGAGGTCTATCTCTTCACTATATGAAAGGCCTAAATCTTTGATTGCATTTTGGAAAGAGGATCGCCATGCTCTGAAACTCTCAGGGTAATCATTGAACTTTGAGAGTCCTTTTGTGACCAGGTCACGGCGAGCAAGAAATCTGGCAAAGTCTAATGTATCTTGATTGGCTCTAGGTGTATTAGCATGGTGGGTAAATGGTGTGCTATCATACCTGGTAGGAATGACTGGTTCCTGCTGGCTTGTATTTCCCCACCTTTGTGTGTAGGAGGTAGTGCCATGGTTGTAGTTTGCAGATACAGGCTCTTGGCGTGAGGGTGAGTTGTCTCTCGTGGATGCACTGTGATTGGAGGCCTCTTGCTTGCAGGTTTGCAGTTTGCTTCTGACTTGTGATGGCACTGCATAGCGTACTTGGCTTGTTTCATTTATTATTCCATACCTTGTACTGGTGGAGCATTGCTGCTATTTGCAGACACTTGGCGCACGTATTCTGCTGCACGTTGCATTGAATTCTGTGATCCAAGTTCTGCATCAAGTTCTGCATCAAGTATATTAATGGTTCCCTTTATGTTGACGCGTTCCGCAGACTCTAAAAACTCTGCTTCGGCCAGAGCGGCAGCAGCTTCCTTCTCAGCAGCAAGCTTCTCACTAATTGCTTCTAAGCGTTTTTTCTTCATATAATTTTCTTCACCCATACGCGCCTTTTCTGCCTCCATGCGCACCTTTTCTGCCTCCATACGTGCTTTCTCTACTTTGAACTGCATTTCTTGCTCAGCAAAGTTGGCCCGTACCTTTGCAGCTTCGGCTTTTGCGTGTGCAAGGATGGCTGCATTGCTGACTGATGTTGATTTGGAGGAACCAGAGACGTGGGGCCTTGTTTTTTATGAAGATGTTGTTTTATGAGACATACTGATGAGATGTAAATGCTTGTCTGCGTAGAGACTGCTGTATTGCCGTGTGCAGGTATCTATGCTGACGGTGAAGCAGAGCTCTGTGAAGTCAGGTTCTTGGAACTGTTAAGCTTTTTGACTGTGCAGGGACTGTATTGCCGTGTGCAAGTAGCTGTGCTGACAGTGTGAGGCTTCTGTGTAGTCAAATGGCGGTACTCCTTTTGCTGAGTTGCCACTGTTAGCAGACTGTATAGAAACTTGTGCTGTCGTATGCAGATAGCTGTTGCTGGCAGTGTAACAGATCTGTAAGTCGCTATATGTGTTCAACTTGCTGACAGACAATGCTGCTGATGAATCAGGATGTTCACTGTATGTTTAACTTGCTGACAGCCTGATATTTTACTGACGAAGTCAGTGTGTATATGTCCAACTCGATGGTAGCATCGATGGTTTGCTGACCAGGTCAGTGTGCATGTGTCCGGATGCTGGTAGCATCGATGTTTTACTGTTTAGTCTCTCACTAAGCAGCTTGGCAAATTCGAAACCTACAGCATAACCCTCCTTTACTTTTCAATAATCGATCTTGATACGATGTCTGAAGAATGGTATTTATTATTCAGTAAAGGGATCATGTATATATATGCGATGATTGATTAGATGGTGTATATACAAGTGAATTGGGTAAAACTGTAAATAAAACATAAACATGCAATTACAATCTGCACATAGAAAAATGCAAGGTAAACATGCAGTACACATAACATTGTGCTTACAACAGTGGTTCCCAAACTGTGTGCCGTGGCTCCCTGGGGTGCCTCGGAACACATGCAAGGGTGCCCTGGGTTGGTGGTCCAAGACCAATTCAAATTATTTATGGTTAATTATTTATGGGCAAAACCAGTGCTGGTGGCTGACAATAATAAAATGTGTACAAACAGAACCAAATCCTGCCCGTTACTACATAACTGACCCTAGGAATCGCATATAAACCCAATCTTATTAATTTTTGGGGGGCCTAGGGGTGCCGTGCAAACATTTTGATACTCTAGGGTGCCGTGATTAAAAAAAGTTTGGGAACCACTGGCTTACAACCTGACATTATGGGTAAAAGGTATATGCTAGAGTGTAACTGGTATTGCTAGCATACATAACTGCCTAAATGAGCTAAGGGTGACATAGTTTTGCATGATAAACTCACCATCGAATGCTGTATCAGGCTGGACCATGTGAGCTGTGTCTGCCTGCATCCATGTGAAACTTAATATGGCCCCTGATGATCATCTTTGTCCCAGAATGCATTGCTAGCTAGCTACAGTAGCTCTGTGCTGACCACAGGAAGGAGTGGATTATGCAAAACAGAATCAATAGAACACAACAGAAATTTATGCTAAAGGCATGACACCTTGCAATCAAGGATTCTTCTGCAGAATCCTGGAAAGAGGAGGATTCTTCTAGCACAATAGTAGTATCAGAAGAACCATCCCTGATCATAATGACCAGGGATTACTGAGGATATTGAGGGTGAGAGTGTTGGTAGTGGAGATTGTAAGTGGTGGGGTCCACTAGAGAAGGGACACATTTGATGCTGGACTGCTCCTTGATGTTAATTTTTCAGCACCAATTTTGGAAACATCGCTATGCTTTCCATGAGCTCGCTGCATACAGTATGACGTAGATGTTCCGAGATGCTTAATGTCCTTACCTTGGCTTCTTTTGTTTTCACAAAGGCTACAGATGGCTTGGCAAAAGTTTTCTGAATTTGTGTAAAAATAATTCCACACATACTGCATTTGTTGATCCTATGACCAGGCATGACATTGGCAGTCTTATTATGCCCACTTGTACCTCAACATCCTCATCCTCAATATCTGATTCCTCAGTAGTGCCATCGTCTGCTATACAAGTCGACCCCTCATCCTCTTGCTGTGATTCGATGGGAGTGGAAGGCGGCTTCTCTGAGAGATAATGCTCACACGTAGGACTCAAGGACAGGCTTGGACTCCCATCACTGCTTTTTGATGTTTTTGTTACTAGACACATAGTTTGTTTTGCAGACTTAGGGCCTTATTCTGGTCGGTGCGGTCTGTTCCGAATTCTTTCGGAGCTGACCGAACACCACGCTGTGCGGACATTGTAAGAACAAACGCCCACAGGTCCTCCGCATTCGGACGGACTCACTCTCTAAGAAGAGGGTGTGTTTATGGACAACATCCAAACCGTGCGTGTGCGGTGGGAACACAAAGATTCTGCACAGTCTTACAGCACTTATGCAATTAGCCAACCTCATAAAATGTAAAAGTGACATGTAAAATTATATTAGTGGTACCAATTTCTGTCCATTGCTTGCAGTGTAAATGTGTGTAAAATAGCAAGCATGCAGTCGTGTTTTCAGCATATATTTGTGTATTGAGTAATGGGCCATTTAGGCAGCAATGCTTCCAATAGTAGAGGAGTAGATTGTATTGTGTTCAGCTGACAGTGCTTCAGATGCGGGCGTACTAATTGGGCGAACCGAATGCCTAGCACATGAACAAGTGCTCTCCGCAAAGTGAAACTTGGTTATGAAGACCGCATATTTCATGCGTGTTGGTTTTTTTGCAGTCAGTGTGCTGTCCGAATGCACGCCTACCACAGTTCGTGCACTCCCTCGTGTACGCCCATATTTACGCCCAGTTTTTCCCACTTTTATCCACGCCCCTTGTGTAGGTCCGAATGACGCCCATATTACGCCCATAATTCCCGAGTCAATTCAGTGCACATTTCTGTATGGTATTAGTGAGAACGAGTACGGAGACCATGCGTGGCACATGCGCATTGCGTTGCCTACGCATGCGCAGACGACTAAAACGCGCCCTCCGAAAGAATTCGGAACGGACTGCACCGACCAGAATAAGGCCCATAGTGGTTTGCCCTGTTTTCTCACTTAGGAAAGCGGAATGACAAGGTCTTTCATTGTCAGACGCATGAGATGACTCACTGACAGCTGCAGATTCCCAAGTCTGACTCAGAAATAGAGGCAAGGCCATTGCATAATGTGAATGGCATTCTGGCAATTTTAATTCAGCTACAGGAGGAACTAACTTTCTCTTTATTCCTGTTGGGGGTATTTTTTTATGTAATCTTTTTTTTTGGATAACTCTTGCCTGGTTTGAGGCTGAGCATCTGCGATAGCTTTAGTAGTACATATTAAGTCGTAACCATGAATTATGGCAACAGCTGGTGTGGGAGTATTTGGTCCTTTAAACTGTTTGTTCTCCATTTTTAAATTAGATTTAAATAAGAGCAAAATAGTTTTTTTTACTTGTTTTTGAGGACATGGCTTGTACTGTATAACACTGCATGGTGCAGAACAGTCACACATGGAACTTCTGACAGTATAGTATGGGCGCAGTACACACAAACAATAAAGAAGAGAAAAATTGTTTTACATTTTTACTGTTATTTTTTCGTAATGTGCAGCTTGTATAACGCTGCATGGAGGCAGAACAATCACACACAGAACTTATGGTGTATACTATTGGGGTGCAGTAAACACAAATAAATAAAGAAAAGTAACATTTTTATTTATTTTTTATTTATGGGTGGGGCTTGTGTGGAGGCAGAACAATCACACACAGAACTTCTGACAGTATAGTATATGGTGTATTGGATTGCAGTGCAGCACACCACACAATACAATGAACTGTACTGTACCTCACTACACTGACAGACTCTGCCCTCTGTGCACTGACACAGCCTGCCTAACACAGGACCACTGACCAGTACAATACCCAGCACAAACCCCTTTGCACTGCACCCCTCTGCACTACAGAACAGCACCCCATATGCATCTGCCACAGACCCCTCTGCATTGCAATCTCTGCACAGACCACTACCAGCCCAGTACACCCCCAACTGACTCAGACCCCTGCCAGGCAAGTAACACACCCCACAGAGACTGACTACACGGCAGAGCTGTGCGCAGCTTGGAAGTGTGCAACTAAATGGTGCCGAATTCTCTGGACGACGAGCCTTTAAAGACTTGGCGTCTCACAAGAATCTGACGCGGATTTCCAAGCTAAGCCGGAAACTCATTAGTGTGGCTTGCGGCAGGCTTGCAGAGAAGTGTTCGGAGCAGCTCGGATTCTACGGAATATGATCCGCTCATCTCTATTTGGATCTTCATGTTAATATGGTCACGGTTAAATTATATATATATATATTTTTTTTTTATTTGCAACGCCGTGGGACGGCGATGGGGTCAAACATAGCCCCATCGTACGCCAACCTTTTTATGTTCCAATATGAGAAACAACACATTCATTCAAATTTCATTTTTTTCAAAATTCATTAATTGCTATTTTAGGTATATTGATGATTTGTTCTTTATTTGGACTGGCACTGAGGCACTTCTCAATGACTTTGTTAACCTTCTGAATTCCATTCCAGGGAACATTAGGTTCACATCCAATTGCAGTACAGTTGCTCTGCATTTTTTGGATGTGCTCATTACCATCAAAAATGACACACTTGTAACATCACTCTTCAAAAAACCCACGGATAAAAATACACTCTTACTTGCTACCAGTTTCCACCCCCAGCCGCTCAAAAGCGGTTTGCCATACTCCCAACTCCTTAGAGCAGTACGCATCACGTCTGATCCAGCTGCCTTGGACAGTACCTTGAATACTATGTGTAAACAGTTCACTGACCGGCAATATGATCGCAAGGAGGTCGAAGATGCTAGAGCCAAGTGCAAGGGTCTACACAGGGCGGATTTGTTGTCCCCCAAAGTGAGGGAAGAGAAAGAACAGAGACTACACTTCACCACCACGTATTCGGTGGCGTCAAAAGCCATAAAAGAATCAATCTTACATCATTGGCACATTCTACGAACCGACCCAATTATGGGGAATGTATGTCGGTGTCCACCTCTGTTCTGTTTTAAAAGAAGTCAGAATTTCAAGGATCAACTGACTTTTTCGGACATTAGCCCTAAAGTAGACCAGTCAAAAAGATGGCTCTCTAGGCCTGTCGGCTCCCAAAATTGCACTGGTTGCGTCAATTGCCGCTATATGATTAAGACCAAAATATTCATACACCCAACCACAGGCAAGAGATACAATTTTAAACATCCTATGGACTGTGAGACTAAATATGTGGTCTATTTGATTAAATGCCCATGCAACAAAATCTACGTGGGCAAAACCATGCGAATGCTCAAGGAGCGTATAGGAGTACATAGGTCCTCCATCAACAAGGCTTATCAGAAGTTAGAAGCAAGCACGCCCCCAGTGGCGCATCATTTCGTCAATTGTGGACATTCCATAAAGGATTTTGCATTCATGCCATTGGAACATGTGCCCCCCCTGAGGCGAGGTGGGGATAGACATGGTCTTCTGATGAAGAAAGAATGCTATTGGATTTATGAACTCAATTGCATGAGACCGTTGGGTCTCAATGAAGAGTTTTCTTTTGCCCCGTTCATCAATTAATTTATAGTGCAAGCTAGTGTGTCTATTTGGATGGTTTTTTATGTATTTTTTTTTATGTATATTGTATGTTAGCTCATTGATGTACCGCTCTAATTAATCCCCTTACAATATGCTTAGACAGTCTTTTGTGATTGTCTATTGTATCACTGTGCCTTCTGAATGTATTGTTAGATTTGTGTATATATACGCGGGAGCACACTGGACACTTGCCTCCTGATGTAAGGCTATTCCGGTGACGCTATGTGCGCACGTATATATTTTTCATTCATTCACTTGATAGATTTTCTGTTTTTCACGTAGATGTTCTATATCTCCCCATATTAACGCGCATTTGTTCACAATGTAGTAAAGATTATTATTAGAAGTCACGTATTTTGATGTGGGGTTTGGTTACCATGACAACCGCCCGGAGACCGGATCTCTTCCAGGAACAGTGGAACCACATCTCCTTCCCCCTCTGCTGTGTGCGGCAGATTGGTTCCACACCGCCGCCTGTACTTCCGGTACACGGAGATGGTGTGCGCTGTCTGCTGTGACGCGAGGAGTGATTGGAGTGTGCGACCGCTGCACCTGAGGTTGATGGTCTGAGTGTCGACAGGTGAGTATGCCATTGGATGCCCTTTTAAATTCTAGGTCCTGAGTTCAGTGTCTTGATGACCCCTCTTGATGAAGGTGCCATGCACCGAAACGGCCGTCGAGGAGACGTGTAATGTATCAATTTAAGCATTGTATCAGCCTGGTGTCCATTTATGCTCCGGATTATTGTGAGCTTGGATCTATTAAAACCTGCATTCATTTATCTGGTGGATTGGATCTTTTTCATGACTGGTGCTGTCAGTTCTGTTACCCTCTGGGGATCACATACAGGACTTTAACCTATACCCCTTCATGACCTGGCACGGTCCCTATTAACAGTCAGCGTGTGCATTTGCTCTATGGACTATATATATATATATATATATATATATTCTAAAAAGAACAAGAGCGCTCCATAGTGCGTTTATCACAGGTAAGAAAATGTTATTGTAAAATCACGATCCCACATTGAGCAAGGTAATGGGTCACGTACCGGTAGAATCGGTTAACACGACCGTTGTGGTAACAAGCATGAATATACAGTGCAATCGGCACAGTTTTAGTTGGAGCAGTTACACTCTGTGCAGCTCTGCAGACTTCAGTGCTGGGCCACGCACCAGGGGCAAATGCAGGATTTTCAGAAGGGGGTTTCCAAAGGGGCGGAGCAAAGCACGGAGATGGATACTTAGGTGACCCAGTATATGCCGGGTCTGTTAAAGTATTATAGATAGACCAAATGTATATAAATAACAATAATAAAAATAAAATATACAGGGGCATCAACAGCAGTGCAGACCCCTGGGCATAGCAATGTATTGGGGCCCCTACCGATCCTCCAGCAGTAGGGGTGGGGTAAGCTTTTATGTCCCGCGGGTGGTGGGGGTATTATATCAACCGATCAGCATATAGGGCCTGGATCAGTAATTTCCACTAATTACCCCTTTACTGCACAGATGGTGGGAGATGGAGTGGGAGAAGGGGGCATTGGGCTGAATAATGGGGCCCTGATACATAACTTCCAGGGTGGTAGAGGATGTTTAATATGCAGAGGAGGGGTGTATAGTGGAGTGGGCTTATTATTCCTAATTTTCTGGTGGGAGGACAGCTTGCTTGACTGCAGAGATCTCCAGTTCCCGGAAATAGATTTTTTTAGATGTTAAAGGAATTAAAAACTAGAGAATCCCACCTACCAAATGGTATTGTGGCCTAGGGGATCAGAGTTCAGGAGGCAGAGCAATCTGCCAACAAGAATATAAAACTACATGTGTGTGGAGCTGGAGCAGTAACCAGCTGCTGGAAGGCTGATATCTCTGGTTCTGGGAACAGTAGAGACAAGCTACTAGTGTTTATCAAAGGGGGAGACTCCCAGCTTTGGAATATACCCTCAGAAAAACTCTAAGTCAGACAGAACTTTAAATATCTGACTGGGAAAGCCATTAACAGGCTTGGTCGGGGACCACTGCTTTGAAGTCAGATATCTCCGGTTCCCAAGGGGCGATTTTTAAAATTCTTGTACCCTTGGAAAGAAGGGACCCTCAGCTTTCAGCCTAGGTTCCTTAGACTTCTAGGGGGGGGGGTTTCTGGGTACTCAGAAACCCCCCTGCGTGCGCTACTGCGCACTAATGCATTTCGTCACAAGGACTTTGTTGTTTATATATATATATATATATATATATATATATATATATATATATATATAACCTCCAATAAAGCAGGCGTCACTCCGGGTCTTAGGTGAATCAAACTGTGGTATTTATTCTCCTTCTTAACGGTCTACGCCGTTTCGGGCAATCGCCCTTCGTCAGGACCAGAAGAAATGAAATCAAACGTGCAACAACAAAGTATAAAAGACAAATGGACTTACATATAGGGGACCCGCCGTGTAGCGTCCTCCTCCGTCTGGGACTCCTGCTGACAACTTCCGGGATCTCCCGGAAGTGACCTGTCCGTCTTGGCAGCGGAGGAGGCCACACTAGGGAAAAGTACAAACATGCCAGTACATTAGTTATGCTGGTATAAAGTGCAACGTGCTTAATACACAAAAACTTATAATACAAAACTGTGCTTGTATACATGTGCATATGTAAAAAACGACACTTAATAAGAAAACTCTTTAAAAACATTCCTGCGCACTTTCCCTGTGCTTATTCATGAGTAGCCACAAGATGGCAGTGTGGCACAACATCATTCCCAGAAAAATTACTATAAATCTTTTTTAGATATATTATATTATGCAGGTGTACTGGGATTATCGCATCAGGAACTATAACTGAACAAATCCACTAAATTCATGTTGGGCAACCTGAAAACATATATCTTGGCATAACATTATGTATATAAACATGTCAATATTGAAAATTCTCTGGCTAATACTGCCTCACTACCACCCAAAAAACATGATTGTGTGTATGTCCCTCATTATTTCACATCCACTCTCTCCAGGAGCATGTACAATATTTACAAAAAACTGCCCAGATTCATGGTCTCATTAAGCCCTCCTGGTCTTAAGGTGCCCAGTGTGTGGATCCACCTGCTCTCGATTTGCAGGAGGCTTTTGCCTCTATCTCCCCCTCTTAAAAATTCCGGGGCCTGATCGATGAGCTGAAAACGTAAATTAGCTACCCTATGCCGGGCCTCTAAAAAATGTCTGGCTACGGTTTGCTCGCTATGTCCTTTGTCAAGAGCTGCACGAATGGCTGTTCTATGATTTGCCATGCGATCTTTTATCGTGCATGTAGTCTTTCCGACATAATTTAACCCACACGGGCATGTCAACAAATAGACGACATATTTGGACATACATGTGAGAACTGGCTTGATATTATACACCTTGCCCGTGTGGGGATGCCGGAAAGTAGAACCAGGGGTCATATAGCTACAGGTTACACAGCCTGTGCACCTGTAGCAGCCCCCTTTGCGGGAGAGAAAATGTGCTGGTTTACTCTGAAGTTTGGAGATATCCGTCTTAACTATTCTTTCCCCAATACTTCTACCCCTTACAAATCCAGTCTGAAGGCGGGTGTTGTTAAGACTGGGAATGTGGGGGTCTGTGGAAACAATAGGCCACATACTCTTGGCTTTTTTGACAATCCCGGGGCTCTTATCTGAATAATGCTTGACCCATGTGAATGTTCCTGTATTGGACCTGGTGTCCGGTTGTTTACTCTTAAGTAGTTCCTGTCTTGAAATGTTAATGGCTTTAATTTTTGCCTCCCTGAGGAGTTGATAGGGGTAACCCCTCTCCAGGAATCTATTAAGCATGGCATCCAGTTGGGTGTCCCTTACTGACACTTCACTATTAACCCTACATACCCGAATAAATTGGGAGTAGGGCAAGCTGGCTGTAGTGGCCCTTGGATGGAAACTTTGGAATTGCAACATCATGTTGCGGTCAGTGGGCTTTGTGTAAAGTTGGGTACTGATTTTATTCCCATTTTTTATGATGCGAACATCCAAAAAATCCAATTGATTAGGACTAATTGTATAGGTCAGCTTGACCGGACTACTGGTATCATTATGCTGCTCAAGCAGCCTGACCAGATCATCCTGTGGCCCTGCCCACAGCAGGATCAGGTCGTCTATATACCTGTAATAGAATAATGCATGTTGTTTAAACATTTCATTACAAAGGAATATTTCACTTTCGACCTGAAACATGAATGCGTTTGCATACACTGGAGCGGACGGAGAACCCATGGCACACCCTGACACCTGATTGTAATATTTTTTATCATATATGAAGATGTTATGGGTAAGAGTGAATTCCAGGAGTTGTAAAATAAAATCTGGACTGGGACCATTGTAATGGGTACTGTGTGCCATGAGTTCTCCTACCGCCCGCAGCCCCTGCTGGTGGGGGATGCAGGTGTAAAGGCTGGTTACATCTATCCCCACCAGCAACGTGTTGATGGGGATGTCACCCAGCTCCTGCAATTTAATTAGTAATGAGGTGGTGTCCTTAAGGTATGTACTTGTGTTCTGCACACAATTTTGCAGAAACGTGTCCACATATCTGGCAACTGGTTCACACAGAGAACCCCTGGCAGAGATGATAGGTCTGCCAGGGGGCCTCTGTGGATTCTTGTGGAGTTTCGGTATGATGTAAAATACCGGCGTGATAGGGTGTTGTCGCAGCAAGCTCTTTTTGACATCAGGTGAAGTATAGTGCTTGGTGATGGCACTGTCCAATATGGCTTCTAATTCACGACGATGCTGTGCCGTAGGGTCAGCAGACAAAGGCTCATAGGTCAGTCCATCCGCCAACAGGCGTTCACACTCTTCCTTATAAAAGGATAAATCCATAACCACCACCGCCCCACCTTTGTCCGCCGAGCGAACAATGATGTCAGTTCTTTCACTCAAATTCTTAAGTGCTTTATGTTCTTCTTTCGTGAGATTTTGTGTAGAAGCACTTGGGACATCATGGCAACTATTTTCTAGTATGCGGGCAAAGGTCTTGAGGGAGGGGTTATTGGACAAAGGGTCGAAGGTGCTCGGTGGTTTTAATTGCTGCAACACCTTATCTTCTGGGGAGGGATTCAATTGTGGGGTCTTGTTTTTGTCAAAATGTTCGCGTAAGCGGAGTTTTCTTTGCAGGCGGTAGTTATCAATCTTCCATTTGAAATCGTTGTGGGCCACTGTTCCATTTGAAGAAAACTCCGCTTAGGCGAACATTTTGACAAAAACAAGACCCCACAATTGAATCCCTCCCCAGAAGATAAGGTGTTGCAGCAATTAAAACCACCGAGCACCTTCGACCCTTTGTCCAATAACCCCTCCCTCAAGACCTTTGCCCGCATACTAGAAAATAGTTGCCATGATGTCCCAAGTGCTTCTACACAAAATCTCACGAAAGAAGAACATAAAGCACTTAAGAATTTGAGTGAAAGAACTGACATCATTGTTCGCTCGGCGGACAAAGGTGGGGCGGTGGTGGTTATGGATTTATCCTTTTATAAGGAAGAGTGTGAACGCCTGTTGGCGGATGGACTGACCTATGAGCCTTTGTCTGCTGACCCTACGGCACAGCATCGTCGTGAATTAGAAGCCATATTGGACAGTGCCATCACCAAGCACTATACTTCACCTGATGTCAAAAAGAGCTTGCTGCGACAACACCCTATCACGCCGGTATTTTACATCATACCGAAACTCCACAAGAATCCACAGAGGCCCCCTGGCAGACCTATCATCTCTGCCAGGGGTTCTCTGTGTGAACCAGTTGCCAGATATGTGGACACGTTTCTGCAAAATTGTGTGCAGAACACAAGTACATACCTTAAGGACACCACCTCATTACTAATTAAATTGCAGGAGCTGGGTGACATCCCCATCAACACGTTGCTGGTGGGGATAGATGTAACCAGCCTTTACACCTGCATCCCCCACCAGCAGGGGCTGCGGGCGGTAGGAGAACTCATGGCACACAGTACCCATTACAATGGTCCCAGTCCAGATTTTATTTTACAACTCCTGGAATTCACTCTTACCCATAACATCTTCATATATGATAAAAAATATTACAATCAGGTGTCAGGGTGTGCCATGGGTTCTCCGTCCGCTCCAGTGTATGCAAACGCATTCATGTTTCAGGTCGAAAGTGAAATATTCCTTTGTAATGAAATGTTTAAACAACATGCATTATTCTATTACAGGTATATAGACGACCTGATTCTGCTGTGGGCAGGGCCACAGGATGATCTGGTCAGGCTGCTTGAGCAGCATAATGATACCAGTAGTCCGGTCAAGCTGACCTATACGATTAGTCCTAATCAATTGGATTTTTTGTATGTTCGCATCATAAAAAATGGGAATAAAATCAGTACCCAACTTTACACAAAGCCCACTGACCGCAACATGATGTTGCAATTCCAAAGTTTCCATCCAAGGGCCACTACAGCCAGCTTGCCCTACTCCCAATTTATTCGGGTATGTAGGGTTAATAGTGAAGTGTCAGTAAGGGACACCCAACTGGATGCCATGCTTAATAGATTCCTGGAGAGGGGTTACCCCTATCAACTCCTCAGGGAGGCAAAAATTAAAGCCATTAACATTTCAAGACAGGAACTACTTAAGAGTAAACAACCGGACACCAGGTCCAATACAGGAACATTCACATGGGTCAAGCATTATTCAGATAAGAGCCCCGGGATTGTCAAAAAAGCCAAGAGTATGTGCCCTATTGTTTCCACAG
Organism: Crinia signifera; assembly: GCF_055691185.1. Taxonomy (NCBI): domain Eukaryota; kingdom Metazoa; phylum Chordata; class Amphibia; order Anura; family Myobatrachidae; genus Crinia; species Crinia signifera. Next base: position 136,717,986 of record NC_139223.1, read on the forward strand.
ACCCCGACATTCCCAGTCTTAACAACACCCGCCTTCAGACTGGATTTGTAAGGGGTAGAAGTATTGGGGATAGAATAGTTAAGACGGATATCTCCAAACTTCAGAGTAAACCAGCACATTTTCTCTCCTGCAAAGGGGGCTGCTACAGGTGCACAGGCTGTGTAACCTGTAGCTATATGACCTCTGGTTCTACTTTCCGGCATCCCCACACGGGCAAGGTGTATAATATCAAGCCAGTTCTCACATGTATGTCCAAATATGTCGTCTATTTGTTGACATGCCCGTGTGGGTTGAATTATGTCGGAAAGACTACATGCACGATAAAAGATCGCATGGCAAATCATAGAACAGCCATTCGTGCAGCTCTTGACAAAGGACATAGCGAGCAAACCGTAGCCAGACATTTTTTAGAGGCCCGGCATGGGGTAGCTAATTTACGTTTTCAGCTCATCGATCAGGCCCCGGAATTTTTAAGAGGGGGAGATAGAGGCAAAAGCCTCCTGCAAATCGAGAGCAGGTGGATCCACACACTGGGCACCTTAAGACCAGGAGGGCTCAATGAGACCATGAATCTGGGCAGTTTTTTGTAAATATTGTACATGCTCCTGGAGAGAGTGGATGTGAAATAATGAGGGACATACACACAATCATGTTTTTTGGGTGGTAGTGAGGCAGTATTAGCCAGAGAATTTTCAATATTGACATGTTTATATACATAATGTTATGCCAAGATATATGTTTTCAGGTTGCCCAACATGAATTTAGTGGATTTGTTCAGTTATAGTTCCTGATGCGATAATCCCAGTACACCTGCATAATATAATATATCTAAAAAAGATTTATAGTAATTTTTCTGGGAATGATGTTGTGCCACACTGCCATCTTGTGGCTACTCATGAATAAGCACAGGGAAAGTGCGCAGGAATGTTTTTAAAGAGTTTTCTTATTAAGTGTCGTTTTTTACATATGCACATGTATACAAGCACAGTTTTGTATTATAAGTTTTTGTGTATTAAGCACGTTGCACTTTATACCAGCATAACTAATGTACTGGCATGTTTGTACTTTTCCCTAGTGTGGCCTCCTCCGCTGCCAAGACGGACAGGTCACTTCCGGGAGATCCCGGAAGTTGTCAGCAGGAGTCCCAGACGGAGGAGGACGCTACACGGCGGGTCCCCTATATGTAAGTCCATTTGTCTTTTATACTTTGTTGTTGCACGTTTGATTTCATTTCTTCTGGTCCTGACGAAGGGCGATTGCCCGAAACGGCGTAGACCGTTAAGAAGGAGAATAAATACCACAGTTTGATTCACCTAAGACCCGGAGTGACGCCTGCTTTATTGGAGGTTATATTGGTGGCAGCACAGCCACAGGGGAAGGCACCTGGGCCCATACAAGTTTTGCAGCGAGGAGTGCCGGACATACCACACGTTTTATATATATATATATATATATTATATATATAGATAACGAGCAGCCCGCACCCAACGGATTTCTTAATAGTAAATAATCACTCAATTGCCATTGGCTTCAGCAACGTTTCAGGGGTTTATTCCCGTCCTCAGGCTGGTAACCAGCCTGAGGACGGGAATAAACCCCCGAAACGTTGCTGAAGCCAATGGCGTTTGAGTGATTATTTACTATTAAGAAATCCGTTGGGTGCGGGCTGCTCGTTATCTACATTACCTGTTTTCCCCCCGCACCACGGTCATTCCATTCGAAGGAAGAGTGCCAGCTAATTGTAAGATATATATATATATATATATATATATATATATATATAATAGCGTCTTGACCCGGCACTGTGTAAAAAAATCTGCTGCGTCCGGTGCCCCCACATCCAAAATAGAAAAAAAATATAGCAGGCTTCAGCGTGGCACTCCAGACAGTAGTAAAGAATTTTCAGACGGACACAAGATGTGGTCAACGTTTCATTTCTTTATCAGAAATTTCATCAGGATACAGTAACAGTGAATAACATACCTTTATATACCCCACACAATCAATGCCAACTAGGTCCCACGCCTCCACGATCCGAGCCGCGCCACGCCGCCGGTACTCGTGACGTCATCAGTCCTGCGTCAACACGTGCGGCCAAGCAGAGACGCGTCACCATGGCAACACACGTCCATACAACAATGTGGTGCCATGGAAACCTGACTCGTACGGGCCCGCTAGTGTAGACACTGAGCACAATGCGTCCAAACACTATACCGTGGCTGCGTTGGCATGGTAACCCAGGAAGCGCTGACTTTACCAGCTTTTATACAAATAAACCCACCATATAACCCCAACGGTATAAACAACATTAAAAACACCGAAATCAAGTACATGTGATACAATGGATAACTGCAATTGGAAAAGAGTCCCTCTAAAAAACACAGGGAGGTATATAAAGAAGCATTCATTTAATATAACAACATTACAGTAATCTGTCAGTTCATTCCGTCCTCTGATTTTCCATTACCTGAAAATGTCCCCAAAAAAGAGTTAAAATGTATTAGTAGAGCTAACAACTACTTTCAATTAAGGGGTACAGCGACATATAATATAATCACAATATAAATGGGACGGTTTTAATTAAAGCATGATAAAGTGATATTCTCATTAAGACCCAAGGGTGCCAACACCTTAAGCCTGTGAATCCAAGAGGATTCTTTGCACAGTAGCATGCGTCCCCTGTCACCCCCTCTTATAGATGGTGCTACCCAGTCGATAATGCGATATCTGATCGTATGTATGTTATGTCGACACACCGCAAAGTGACGAGCAACAGGTTGCTCGCTAGTACCTTGCTCGATTGCTGCCCTGATGGCCGACCTGTGTGCTGTCATCCTTTCTTTGAATTTACATACAGTCTTGCCTATGTAAGCAAGACCGCAGGGACAAAGGATTTGGTACACCACGTAAGATGTCTCACAGGTAAAATGTTCTTTAATTTTATACACAACACCATTGTGCTTGAATGTGTTCCCTGTGAGAAGATATTTACAAGTGATGCATGGACACTTAAAGCAGCCTGGTTGTTTAATGGCCAGAAAATTTTTGGTATTGCTGGTTTTTTTAGTTATATCTGCTTTAACTAACATATCCCTCAAATTCCTTGGTCGTGAGTAACAGGGCATAATTTTTGTTGTTTTAAGGCCTAACTCATGGTCCGATTGCACAATGGGCCAGAGCCTCCTAGTGTTCTGAAGTACGAGGTCTGATTGGCAATGGAATTTATTTACCCAGGGGAGTTTGTTACCTAATTCTTTAGATGGTGATTGTAACAACAATCGTTCCCGTGGGATGAGCATCACCTTTTCTTTGGTATTCCTGAGGGCCGATAAATCATATCCCCTCTCAACAAATCGGGTAATCAGGTCATCGATTTGTATCGATGCTTTAAGAGTGTTATCATTTATGCGTCTAATACGTAGCATTTGCGAATATGGGAGGCTGTATTTAAAATTCTTTGGGTGACAACTGTTACTGTGCAAAAAATAATTGCGATCTGTATCCTTAGAGAACACCGTTGTGTGTAATAATCCATCAAGGATAGAGATTCGCACATCCAAAAAATCAATTACATTACTGTCAATTTTAAATGTAAATTTTACTGGGCTATCACTAGCATTATGATTCACCATCAGGTCATTGAACTCAGTCTCAGTCCCTGACCACAACAACAGCAGGTCGTCTATAAATCTAATGTAAAACACAATTTTTTCAGAAATACATTTTTGAGTAAAGAAAATGGAATCTTCTACCCCAAACATGTAGGTGTTGGCATATGCGGGTGCCACCGAAGACCCCATCGCACAACCCCTAGTTTGGAGGTAAAAGACCCCATCAAATATAAAATAATTTTTTGTCAAAATCAACTCCAACAAGGCAAGTAAGATCTCAATTTGCGCACCATCGAATTTACCATCAGCTAGTAACAATCTCTTAACCGACTGTAACCCTTCCTGATGCGGAATCACCGTATACAAGCTTGTTACGTCGGCAGTAATCAACAATACATTATCCAATTTACCTTCCAAACCATTCAATTTGTTTAGAAGTGACGTAGTGTCCAATAAGAAATTAGGGTGTCTCTGGACCAAAGGTTGTAATATAGTGTCCAACAACACCGACGTTGGTTGAAGTAGGCTACCCCGGGCGGATATAATTGGGCGTCCGGGGGGGGGGGATTAACCCCTTTATGCACCTTCGGCAAAGTGTATATTAATGGGACTAGTGGGTATGCTGGAATTAGAACTTCAAATGTTTCCTCCGAGATCAAATGGGCATCTCTGGCTAAAATCAATGCTTCTTTGAGTTCTTTTGTAAACATTGATGTCGGGTCTCCCCTCAATCTTGTATACACACCAGGATCCTGTAATTGTCTAATGATCTCGGTTTTGTAGTCCCCAATGTCCTGGAGGACAATTGCTCCCCCTTTGTCCGCTGGGCGTATAATTAAAGTGTCATTTGCCCGTAGATTTTTTAGCGCACTATGTTCACTACTAGTCAGGTTAAGTGGACATTTAGTTGCCATAGCAACATCATTTTTAACATCATTGTCCAGGACACGAATAAAAGTCTTAATACTTGCATTATTGGACAATGGGTCAAATCTGGACGGTTGTTTAAATTGTTTAAGTTTCTCAGGTATTTTTACCTCACTGCTGGTTGGTTTATTAAAGAAAAATTCTTTAAGCTTTAACTTACGTTGGAGTTGGTGTTTCTCCACATTCCAGCGCAAATCATCAAATGATTGAGAGGGAGCGAAAGACAGCCCCTTTGACAAAAGGCTAATCTCACTCTCACTCAATTCATGACTTGATAAATTTATTACTACTTACCTTTGCCGCTTGCGGGTGGTTTCTTTGCTTTGACGATTGCACTGACCCCCACGTCTTGTGGATTTTCTTTTGGGGTTCCTCGGCGTGTTGTCACCCCTAAAGGGATGGTCGGGCCCCTACGTCTATTACGTCTGGTGTCGTTTTCACTTGCTGAGCTTGCACCTTCTGTGGAAGTATCAGTGTCAAAAAGCGTTTTGTTTGGTCTATTGCGGCGGAAGAATGGGCGACGATTATTGTCTTGATTGCCTCCAGACAGCCATCGGTACACCTGATGGTTGTCATAATCTTTCTCAACTTTCAAAAATTTTTCTTTTTTAAATTTAATGAGTTCCTGCTTATAAGTGGCCAGCTGTGATTGAATTTTGTCCAGCCAATCATTATCTTTATCAGCTTTGAGTACCGGTAAATGGTCCTGTTCAAACCCAGCAATTTTGGTCTGCACTGCAATCATTTCTTTATTAGATTGTTCAATTACCAGCAAGGTTAAGTCCGCTGAACACTTGTTCAGTATTGAAATCCATTTGCGGCAGAAGACAGGATCGAACCGGCCAATGGTTGGACAGTTCCGTACTCTCAGACCCCGTGGGATCTTTTTTGCACGAAAATAATCACTGAGTGTGATAGCATGGTAATTAAAATCTATCTCCTTTTTCTTCATTCTTAATAGATCAAAGTAAATAGATTCAGGTGTGCGAGCTTCAGCCAGTCCCAATAAGTGATCCTTACGCAGGATAGAATCACTATCAGGTTCGGAGGAACTGAGGAATTCCTGTAATGGAATTAGCAATGGATTGAATTGCTCACTCATTTCTGAGTTACCTTCCGCCATTGTGTCGGCAACCACTGCACACAATACACTAAATGTGCACAAGAGATCCTCGTGAAGAAAAAGGGTGATTTTGTAAAAAAAACTGCTATCAAGCAGAGATTCCTGAGCATATAATAATCTCAAATTTTGTATATTGCTCACGTGCCTTGGTCTGGTTCAGTCCCAATGTCCATAGGCTGTTCCAATATGTAATAGCGTCTTGACCCGGCACTGTGTAAATAAATCTGCTGCGTCCGGTGCCCCCACATCCAAAATAGGAAAAATATAGCAGGCTTCAGCGTGGCACTCCAGACAGTAGTAAAGGATTTTCAGACGGACACAAGATGTGGTCAACGTTTCATTTCTTTATCAGAAATTTCATCAGGATACAGTAACAGTGAATAACATACCTTTATATACCCCACACAATCAATGCCAACTAGGTCCCACGCCTCCACGATCCGAGCCGCGCCACGCCGCCGGTACTCGTGACGTCATCAGTCCTGCGTCAACACGTGCGGCCAAGCAGAGACACGTCACCATGGCAACACACGTCCATACAACAATGTGGTGCCATGGAAACCTGACTCGTACGGGCCCGCTAGTGTAGACACTGAGCACAATGCGTCCAAACACTATACCGTGGCTGCGTCGGCATGGTAACCCAGGAAGCGCTGACTTTACCAGCTTTTATACAAATAAACCCACCATATAACCCCAACGGTATAAACAACATTATAAACACCGAAATCAAGTACATGTGATACAATGGATAACTGCACTTGGAAAAGAGTCCCTCTAAAAAACACAGGGAGGTATATAAAGAAGCATTCATTTAATATAACAACATTACAGTAATCTGTCAGTTCATTCCGTCCTCTGATTTTCCATTACCTGAAAATGTCCCCAAAAAAGAGTTAAAATGTATTAGTAGAGCTAACAACTACTTTCAATTAAGGGGTACAGCGACATATAATATAATCACAATATAAATGGGACGCGTCTCTGCTTGGCCGCACGTGTTGACGCAGGACTGATGACGTCACGAGTACCGGCGGCGTGGCGCGGCTCGGATCGTGGAGGCGTGGGACCTAGTTGGCATTGATTGTGTGGGGTATATAAAGGTATGTTATTCACTGTTACTGTATCCTGATGAAATTTCTGATAAAGAAATGAAACGTTGACCACATCTTGTGTCCGTCTGAAAATTCTTTACTACTGTCTGGAGTGCCACGCTGAAGCCTGCTATATTTTTCCTATTTTGGATGTGGGGGCACCGGACGCAGCAGATTTATTTACACAGTGCCGGGTCAAGACGCTATTACATATTGGAACAGCCTATGGACATTGGGACTGAACCAGACCAAGGCACGTGAGCAATATACAAAATTTGAGATTATTATATGCTCAGGAATCTCTGCTTGATAGCAGCTTTTTTTACAAAATCACCCTTTTTCTTCACGAGGATCTCTTGTGCACATTTAGTGTATTGTGTGCAGTGGTTGCCGACACAATGGCGGAAGGTAACTCAGAAATGAGTGAGCAATTCAATCCATTGCTAATTCCATTACAGGAATTCCTCAGTTACTCCGAACCTGATAGTGATTCTATCCTGCGTAAGGATCACTTATTGGGACTGGCTGAAGCTCGCACACCTGAATCTATTTACTTTGATCTATTAAGAATGAAGAAAAAGGAGATAGATTTTAATTACCATGCTATCACACTCAGTGATTATTTTCGTGCAAAAAAGATCCCACGGGGTCTGAGAGTACGGAACTGTCCAACCATTGGCCGGTTCGATCCTGTCTTCTGCCGCAAATGGATTTCAATACTGAACAAGTGTTCAGCGGACTTAACCTTGCTGGTAATTGAACAATCTAATAAAGAAATGATTGCAGTGCAGACCAAAATTGCTGGGTTTGAACAGGACCATTTACCGGTACTCAAAGCTGATAAAGATAATGATTGGCTGGACAAAATTCAATCACAGCTGGCCACTTATAAGCAGGAACTCATTAAATTTAAAAAAGAAAAATTTTTGAAAGTTGAGAAAGATTATGACAACCATCAGGTGTACCGATGGCTGTCTGGAGGCAATCAAGACAATAATCGTCGCCCATTCTTCCGCCGCAATAGACCAAACAAAACGCTTTTTGACACTGATACTTCCACAGAAGGTGCAAGCTCAGCAAGTGAAAACGACACCAGACGTAATAGACGTAGGGGCCCGACCATCCCTTTAGGGGTGACAACACGCCGAGGAACCCCAAAAGAAAATCCACAAGACGTGGGGGTCAGTGCAATCGTCAAAGCAAAGAAACCACCCGCAAGCGGCAAAGGGAAGTAGTAATACATTTATCAAGTCATGAATTGAGTGAGAGTGAGATTAGCCTTTTGTCAAAGGGGTTGTCTTTCGCTCCCTCTCAATCATTTGATGATTTGCGCTGGAATGTGGAGAAACACCAACTCCAACGTAAGTTAAAGCTTAAAGAATTTTTCTTTAATAAACCAACCAGCAGTGAGGTAAAAATACCTGAGAAACTTAAACAATTTAAACAACCGTCCAGATTTGACCCATTGTCCAATAATGCAAGTATTAAGACTTTTATTCGTGTCCTGGACAATGATGTTAAAAATGATGTTGCTATGGCAACTAAATGTCCACTTAACCTGACTAGTAGTGAACATAGTGCGCTAAAAAATCTACGGGCAAATGACACTTTAATTATACGCCCAGCGGACAAAGGGGGAGCAATTGTCCTCCAGGACATTGGGGACTACAAAACCGAGATCATTAGACAATTACAGGATCCTGGTGTGTATACAAGATTGAGGGGAGACCCGACATCAATGTTTACAAAAGAACTCAAAGAAGCATTGATTTTAGCCAGAGATGCCCATTTGATCTCGGAGGAAACATTTGAAGTTCTAATTCCAGCATACCCACTAGTCCCATTAATATACACTTTGCCGAAGGTGCATAAAGGGGTTAATCCCCCCCCCGGACGCCCAATTATATCCGCCCGGGGTAGCCTACTTCAACCAACGTCGGTGTTGTTGGACACTATATTACAACCTTTGGTCCAGAGACACCCTAATTTCTTATTGGACACTACATCACTTCTAAACAAATTGAATGGTTTGGAAGGTAAATTGGATAATGTATTGTTGATTACTGCCGACGTAACAAGCTTGTATACGGTGATTCCGCATCAGGAAGGGTTACAGTCGGTTAAGAGATTGTTACTAGCTGATGGTAAATTCGATGGTGCGCAAATTGAGATCTTACTTGCCTTGTTGGAGTTGATTTTGACAAAAAATTATTTTATATTTGATGGGGTCTTTTACCTCCAAACTAGGGGTTGTGCGATGGGGTCTTCGGTGGCACCCGCATATGCCAACACCTACATGTTTGGGGTAGAAGATTCCATTTTCTTTACTCAAAAATGTATTTCTGAAAAAATTGTGTTTTACACTAGATTTATAGACGACCTGCTGTTGTTGTGGTCAGGGACTGAGACTGAGTTCAATGACCTGATGGTGAATCATAATGCTAGTGATAGCCCAGTAAAATTTACATTTAAAATTGACAGTAATGTAATTGATTTTTTGGATGTGCGAATCTCTATCCTTGATGGATTATTACACACAACGGTGTTCTCTAAGGATACAGATCGCAATTCTTTTTTGCACAGTAACAGTTGTCACCCAAAGAATTTTAAATACAGCCTCCCATATTCGCAAATGCTACGTATTAGACGCATAAATGATAACACTCTTAAAGCATCGATACAAATCGATGACCTGATTACCCGATTTGTTGAGAGGGGATATGATTTATCGGCCCTCAGGAATACCAAAGAAAAGGTGATGCTCATCCCACGGGAACGATTGTTGTTACAATCACCATCTAAAGAATTAGGTAACAAACTCCCCTGGGTAAATAAATTCCATTGCCAATCAGACCTCGAACTTCAGAACACTAGGAGGCTCTGGCCCATTGTGCAATCGGACCATGAGTTAGGCCTTAAAACAACAAAAATTATGCCCTGTTACTCACGACCAAGGAATTTGAGGGATATGTTAGTTAAAGCAGATATAACTAAAAAAAACAGCAATACCAAAAATTTTCTGGCCATTAAACAACCAGGCTGCTTTAAGTGTCCATGCATCACTTGTAAATATCTTCTCACAGGGAACACATTCAAGCACAATGGTGTTGTGTATAAAATTAAAGAACATTTTACCTGTGAGACATCTTACGTGGTGTACCAAATCTTTTGTCCCTGCGGTCTTGCTTACATAGGCAAGACTGTATGTAAATTCAAAGAAAGGATGACGGCACACAGGTCGGCCATCAGGGCAGCAATCGAGCAAGGTACTAGCGAGCAACCTGTTGCTCGTCACTTTGCGGTGTGTCGACATAACATACATACGATCAGATATCGCATTATCGACTGGGTAGCACCATCTATAAGAGGGGGTGACAGGGGACGCATGCTACTGTGCAAAGAATCCTCTTGGATTCACAGGCTTAAGGTGTTGGCACCCTTGGGTCTTAATGAGAATATCACTTTATCATGCTTTAATTAAAACCGTCCCATTTATATTGTGATTATATTATATGTCGCTGTACCCCTTAATTGAAAGTAGTTGTTAGCTCTACTAATACATTTTAACTCTTTTTTGGGGACATTTTCAGGTAATGGAAAATCAGAGGACGGAATGAACTGACAGATTACTGTAATGTTGTTATATTAAATGAATGCTTCTTTATATACCTCCCTGTGTTTTTTAGAGGGACTCTTTTCCAAGTGCAGTTATCCATTGTATCACATGTACTTGATTTCGGTGTTTTTAATGTTGTTTATACCGTTGGGGTTATATGGTGGGTTTATTTGTATAAAAGCTGGTAAAGTCAGCGCTTCCTGGGTTACCATGCCGACGCAGCCACGGTATAGTGTTTGGACGCATTGTGCTCAGTGTCTACACTAGCGGGCCCGTACGAGTCAGGTTTCCATGGCACCACATTGTTGTATGGACGTGTGTTGCCATGGTGACGCGTCTCTGCTTGGCCGCACGTGTTGACGCAGGACTGATGACGTCACGAGTACCGGCGGCGTGGCGTGGCTCGGATCGTGGAGGCGTGGGACCTAGTTGGCATTGATTGTGTGGGGTATATAAAGGTATGTTATTCACTGTTACTGTATCCTGATGAAATTTCTGATAAAGAAATGAAACGTTGACCACATCTTGTGTCCGTCTGAAAATTCTTTACTACTGTCTGGAGTGCCACGCTGAAGCCTGCTATATATATATATATACCCCAATACTGGAAGAACACCAAATTGGAAACAGACCAGATACACTGGCAGGAAAAAAGAAAATGTTGACTGGGAAACCAGGAGACACAGACCAGTCTATACGACTAATCAACTCATACCAGGAAGAAATGATTCACCTCTCAATGGAAGGAACACTTTTTTATCTGCAGGAACGAGTACCCGCATCAAGGACTTAACCACTACAGCAATTATAGAGAAAGTGAACCATGCCTCCCCCTTAAAAAGAAGACTAGAGGAAGGAGAGGATGTAGAGGCAGCGGAAGGAACAAACAGAAGTTACCACAAGAGGAGAACCCTAAACCAAAACCAGTAACACCCAAAGGCATCTTTAACCTCTCGAAATACACCCTTTCAGATCCAGAAATAAGCCTTCTCAACAGAGGATTATCATTTGCACCAACTAAAGGAAAAAGCCGGTTTGATACATTTATCGACCTCAATAAATTCACAAGGCAATTGACACTTAAAAGACATTTCCTAAGAAAGGAGGATGCAGTAATCCAGAACTATACGAATAACTCAAAATCTGGCCTGAAACCCACCTCAAAATTTTACCCCCTGGAGTCCAAAGGACCATACATTGGGACATTTTATGAAGCAGTAAAGAAGGAACTATGCATTGAGGAAGAACCCGTTATACCGAAAAAGAACCTCACAAGCAAGGAAAGAGAAGCGATCAAGACTCTGCGTGATAATGACCAAATAGTAATCAAATCGGCCGACAAGGGTGGTGGATTGGTGATTATGGACAGATCAGCATATGAAGAAGAAGCTAAGAGACTACTCAGTGATACATCATCATATACCCCGTTATCACAAGATCCAAAAGACAGTTTCCTAGAAGAACTCCGGATCACCTTACTTAGAGGTTTGAGAAACGGAACATTAACTAAGGATGAATACCAATACCTGCTCCACACCAATCCAACCACACCTATATTCTATTTTCTCCCGAAGATACATAAATCTCTGCAGAATCCTCCGGGTAGGCCGATTGTGGCCGGTATTGATTCCCTGACATCCCATTTGTCAGAATACGCGGATAAATTTCTACGTCCACACGTAATGAATCTCCCATCCTTCTTGAAAGATACCACGTCAGTACTGAACATCATGGAAAACGTAACTTGGAAAGAGAATTACATGTGGGCCACCATTGATGTTCAATCACTGTATACGTGCATTAATCATGAAGACGGTATCAAAGCATGCTATGAGTTTTTAAAGGAGGATACATCACTGTCAGATGACAACACACAATTCATCTGTGACATCATGAGATTTATTCTCAAACACAACTATTTTAAATTTTTGGATGGCTTTTACTTACAAACGTGTGGTACTGCTATGGGGACTATTTTTGCCCCAAGCTTTGCCAATTTACTCATGGGCTACTGGGAAAGGAATTTTATCTATAACGACCATCGTTTTAAGGACAATATTATTCTTTTTAAAAGGTATATTGACGACATTCTTATTGTTTGGTGTGGGACCACAACAGAGTTCAATGAATTCTTGGAATACATAGGAAACAATGACCTAAACTTAGTATTCACTTCCAATACGAGCATGGAACAAGTGGAATTTCTGGATTTGGTGCTGATGAAAAGCGGTAACTCAGTCATCACAAAAAATTTTATCAAAAAAGTGGACACCAACAGCTATGTGCATTACGAAAGCTGTCACCTCAAGAAGTGGAAGGACAATATACCCTTCTCGCAGTTCCATAGACTGACACGTAACTGCAAAATGGAGACTGAAAGAGACACTCAACTCAACACATATGCAGACAGATTCAGGGAGAAAGGTTATCCGGAACATATCCTCATCAATGCTGAACAAAGAGCAAAAGATCTCGACAGAAACAACATACTCCAATATACCAAAAGAGAACATCAAAAACCAGGGGTGAAGTTTGTAACCACCTACAACCATCACGAGAGGAACATCAAGACAGCACTCAATAAACACTGGGGCATCCTCATGATGGACCCAGTTCTCAAGGATCATTTACCAACACGCCCCCAAGTGGTATTCAGAAAAACAAAAAACCTAAAAGATATGATAGCTCCAAGCATGCTTAAAGAAAAGACCATCCCAACGAACACAATGCCCAAATGTGTAGGTAGTTACAAATGCGGTCACTGTAACATTTGTAGACTACTACACCCCAACAGAAAAATCTTCCAGAACAAAGAGAAAACCAAGGAGTACAAAATAAAGCAGTTTATCAATTGCAACACCACCTCAGTTGTCTATATGCTGGAGTGCCCTTGTGGCCTCCAATATATTGGAAAGACCAAAAGACCTTTGAAGACCAGGATCCAGGAACACGCCAGAAACATTAAAAATAAAATCCAAACACATACAGTATCACAACATTTCCTTGAACATCACAACTCAGACCCAGAAAAACTTCTGTATAAAGGGATCGAGCAAGTCACCCTTGGAGAACGAGGAGGAGACCTATCGAACCTACTCTCACGAAGGGAAATGTTCTGGATTTTTGAACTAAACACCCTCCATCCAGAAGGATTTAATGACAACTACGAGATAGCACCCTTTCTGTGAACCCTTACCAACGCATCCCACATGGGAAATGACAAGATGACAAGAGTATACCACTCATTAAGGTTGGATATACTCCTAATATTAACAGTGATAACGTATCTAACGCTTGTATTTGAACCCGGATGTCAGTAGTTAACTGGTCTTGATCCCTTTTGTGCCAATATACCATCCAATATCGTACAGCCATACCACACTGGGACGCCCAACTACGTCCGATCTTGGAAGCTAAGCAGTGTAGGGCCCGGTCAGTACATGGATGGGAGACCTCTATGGAATACCAGGTGCTGTAGTTTCAAAAAATCAGGTGGTGACACACAAGTAAAGGTCGATCATACAGTTTGCCTAGCTGGACGTGTACCTTTTAGTATAAATACTTGATCAGAAATTATGCCTTATATGAATTACAATACCACTAATAATTTCATCTAATATTATATTACTTCTCCGCGTATGCATATTGTCTTTGGATCTAAACTCCTATTTAATTATTGATACTTGGCATTAGTAGTAATAGCTGCCTCCTTTGTTTGTTTTTAAATATATATGATATGCCATCAAAAACATGCACCTGTGAGTGAGTATTTATAACTGATTTACTAAAATCTCCTTTTTCTTGTCTTCCACATTACTTTATGTTCGCCTCTATGAGCTTCCTATACTTAAGGAACGCTATTTGCCAAAACAATTGAAAAATAACATATGAAGCTGCAGCTCTGTTAACTAACCACAAGATGTCAGCATAACACAGCCAATCGCATGAGCGCGATCCGGGTCCTGACACTGGATAAAGCACCTGCCTCCAATGTGACGGAGAACAACGGAGAACCCAGACGCTCCTTCCAGCAGAATTGTCTCAAACCACATGCGCACATCGTTCCTGACGACGGCGGATGCGGGGCGGAAGTGGGGCGGATGTGACGTCCCGCCCCACTTCCTGAAACCTCCGTTTACCCAATTAACTATTTCGTCAGCGCTAACACACATCAGCGCTTAGAGACTATTTGACCAATGAATATATATATAAAACGGGTTGTCTAATATGTAATCTAGTAAGTTTAATGTGTATAAGTAACATCCAAATAGTATATCTGGCTTAATTGATTTACCTAACTACAGGAAGTGATGTCAGCCTGCCTTACTGATATATACTAGCTCCTAACCAGTTTGTCCACACCCCCTGAGGAAGTCTTGTAAGACGAAACATGTCGGGCAGCTTTTGAGTCCTTATCCTCATCCCTCAGTTAAGCTATTTATCTTTTACACTTAAGCTACTGTGTTGTATATTTTTTTATCCTAAAGAAGTTTTTATTCCTAAAGGATTTTTTTCTCTTAATTGCTTTTATCTCTCATATATATTTTTGCTCTTATCATAATCATTACCCTATATATACATTTTTTTATATATTTTTATGTGCTAGTGTCATTTCTTATTGATTGCTGTGTACCCTATATTCCCCTGTTTAGTATAATAAATATCTATCTTTTTTGACATAGTCAAATTGGTCCAATTTTTATTAAGCACAGATCGCCGGGTTCCGCAAAACTTTCCTTAAATACTCTTCTTTCTATAGAGACGGTCCACCACCGTCCCTTAAGTAGAACCCGTGCAGACACCCATTGTATAGTGGGGAGTGTGTTTCTTTCAGATCCAAAAGGGACCCCATAATTTATTTTTACAAACATTTTCTGTTCACTTTATCTTGGCGCTGAACTCCCTTTCTTTTGTGTATCCATATATATATATATATATAATTATTTTATTTTTATTCAGAAAAAGCTTTATGTAATCCAACAAAGAACTACAAGGAAACACACACACACACACAAACACAAACACACACACTTGGTAACATGAAAAATAAAATGAATAAAATATTCAGCATGTAGAAGACTACTGTAGCTTCAGTACAAATGTACCAGTAAAATCTAATTAGAAATTTGAAGTTAAATCAATGAATCTTAGTGAACTTATTCGTGTGTGTTTTTTATACCACAAATAATTATATTACTTTGCAATAATAACAGCATTGAATGGTGCATGTAATGCGTAGTTTGTGTCTCTAGTGTCCGCATATCACAGACAGCACTGTATGTGCCTTTCTTTGAATAGGACATTGTTGTCATAAACGTTGAGATCATTTATGTCCTTAACCAGATTTGAATTGCTAATTCCTTAAAACTCCTCTGGCATCACATTTCACAAACAGCAGATTTTACAAATGCATTGCAAAATAGACGTATCTATATTACAGTAGAAAGCAGTGTAATTAAATAATATAAAAAATGTATTTTAAATTTGTTCAGAGACTTATTCAAATTAATTCCTTATGAATACATTTGTGTGGCTTATTGGATGTTATAAATGGCTACATTTGACAGTAAATCTGGATTTCAAACCATCGTAGTTGTGTAATGTGTAACTTTAGGCCTTGAATTGTATCACTTCTTTGTGCTATTTTTGTAGCTCCACTATACAGTTGATGATGAAATGTGCAGCATCTGAGAATTGGTTATCCTTGAATAGATTTGAATAGGCTTGGTAGTCGTTAGATGGCTTGTGGCTAGATTCCCTTTATGTAATGTAGCCTCTGATGTAATCATACCAAGTGAACTATGGCACATACCATGGGACCCATGATCGCAGGTGGAAGAGCAAGATAGGTGTTCTAGCAGTTTTACTAACCACCTCAAAATCTATTCCCTTTAGTACCCTGAAGCATGGCAAGCAAAGAGATTCCATGAGGGTACACTTTGGGAATTTGTTATTTCACATGGTTCTTATGGTCTGATTCCATCTGAGCCTACATTAACAAGGGGAAATGGACACAACTCAAAATACTGTATCTACAATAGAAGTGCTTCAATGGATGTATGTAACTGCAAGTACACTGAGCCACATGGAATTCTTAATATTTGCAATATATTGTAAAACATCACTACTTAATGGTGACAATCCATCCCCAAACAGCCAGCATACCTATTCTGGGCCCCTTTTTGTTTGTTTTTGCTGGGACATGCTTTAAAAAGTTATTTTATTGGTGTTAAAATATTATAATTTTATTGGTATACATTAATGTTCCTACTCCACCTGGCGCTCACAGTCAGGCAATCATAGTCAAAACATAATCAGTTCAGCAATCAGTTCAGCTATGTGACAGTGCAATTTTAAGAATTTATACTGGAATAAATGAATATTTTATATATATATATATAAATATAAAGGAACGGGGGCGGCGGCACTCGGAAATAAATAAATACAGCAGGCGGTGTTTAGGAAACCGACGTTCCAAGGTCCGTAGACCTTTTTATCAAGGTGCTAGTGAGACCTATATATATAGCAGGAATCAGCCCGGCGCTCGTCCTGGAGTTTCGCAGCTGCCCCGGTGCCTTCTTGGTGCAATGATATAGAACAGTCCAAAGAACAGGCAGAGGCACTCAGGAGGTATTTTTTAAATGGTAAACTTTACTAAATAAATACATCCCAGTGACTCGGTTTGGTAGATAGCTCCACTGGAATCAGATTATTCCAGGTACCAGCTACTACTTGATTGTCGAATTAACTTTTTCAATTCGGTCCTATACTTTGAGGGCATCTTCTATCCCGAAAAAAATTGGGTTTGACAAATCTGAAAAAACTAAATCAAACACAATTTTCTCTATTGGGAGACTAATACCCCTAAAAAAGTCTTGATTGATAAGACAAAACGCGTTGGGTCACTTCCGTATTATGCATGAAAACTTCACGATCAAATAAAGATATCGGACAAACCGTATATTACTTCGAGTATTTTTACAACATTTCAAGTCATGGACTGTTATTAACTTTTTAAGTCATCTCTTGTTGAAAGAGATCATTTGGCGCTTTTCCACTTTTGTTGTTCATGTTTGTTATGTTATGATTCTCCACCTTCAGGGAATCTAAGTGGATCAGCAGCGTAACCTATTATTTACCCTTTTACTCATTTATAACATATAAAGTGTCATTTAGCGCGACTAGGGGTATTGTTGGAATATATATATATATATATATATATATATATATATATTACAATATTAAGGTTATCAAACAAAATTAAAGTTGCAATATCAAATATATGTTATCATGGTTCATAATAATTTAAAACAAATGGCCAAATTATATGGTCACTCTCAAAATAATCACATCAAAAAGAACCATATAAACTAATGCTGGGAAATGAAAGTCTTGAATTTTGAAAGGAAAATATTTACACTGTTATTCTCATTTAGCCCAAGTGGGGCCACTGTGTCAATCAACTCTCAGTCCCCCTTTCCGCAGTACTACATCTCCTCTTGGGGGTGCGTAGTCTATTAATTTGTATTTAAGACTGGGAATGATATGACCTTTTACAAGAAAGTGTCTGGCCACTAGTATCTGATACACTTATTTGGAATGCCGCCCTGATAGATGCCCATTCACTCACAGAAACACATTGTGTGACCAACATAATATAACACGGGCAAATTAGTCTAGATCACATGATAAAGCATACAGTACAATCTTTAATTAATATTTTATATTACTGAACAGTGTGTGTCGGTGGATGAATAAATGATGATCCAGGGATCTTGGCGCTACAGGTTACATAATTTATAAAACAAAAAGAGCCAGGCTACTGTTCTATAATCGTATCATATTTGTTCCTATCTTTTCAAGGTAACGTGTCAGTTGCAAATATATTAGGTCCATGAATTTAAGCATGTCATACTTTTTATAAAGGGTAAAGAGGTATCTAAAACAATAATTGGCCAATGTTGCCTCAATGACTTTTTAATGAACCATATTGTTAATTTTTATGTGACATGTCAAGCGTTTACTGTCCCTGATTATAGTTGTTGCTAAGTTATTTTGCTTTATTTTTGCCATATGTGTCTCCTGATCCTTTATGTCGTTTTGTTACGGAGAGCTCGAAAATCTTGACAATTTGGCAGACTATTCATAAAGGCCATTAGGTAGTGACGTGTGGCTTATACAATATATTTTTTATCTGTTGGTTTGTAGAATAGGGTGTTTATTTTCTTTATAAATTTATTTCCCAAAAATGTATGGTGCTTTGGTCAATATGGTGAATTAATTTAATAGGATGCTTTAATCCGTTTAAATGGATAAGCATGTCAAGATTGCCTCTCGGTCCTGTCCACAACAGAAAGATGCTCGTCAATGAATCTTCGATAAAAACTGATGGCCTTACAATAGATTAAGTAGCTAAATGTTGTCTCGTAACAATTGGAAGTTTTTTTTTCTTTTTGTATTGCATGATATTTTTCAACAGTTTTTATGTATTTTTTTAACGGTGATTTCAAATCGGACAGTTTTCCTTCACATGCTATAGTTCTCATGTAATTTGCAACTTTTGATTTTTTTCAGAAAAGCCATTTTGTGATTTGCATTCACTGTTTCCCTTATTAAATTCAGAGAAGTTTAAATTTCCTCTGTTACCTTTTATATGCGATTGTTTTCAACATAGTTTCTCCTTTTCCTGCTTTGTCATTCAAGATCAAATCAGGTTTGTCAAATGGACCATAAATGTGTGTCCTTGTACATGATAAAGAATTGTGAGGAAGATAAATAACAAAGAAGAAGGCAGCATAAATATATTTTGTGGAGGTTATACAAAACTTTCTTGGAATCAAAAAGGTGGACAATGATGAGGTTTTGGTTTAAAAAATATTGTTTGGTTTCCCTGATCTTGGGTGCAATGTGATTATAGAAATACATTTTTTACACAGTCCCTTCAAACAATTTCTCAAAACCTTGGGGCCATTAGTGGTGAATACGGAGAGCACTTCCATCAAGACTTGCAGACCATGGAACAGTATTATCAGGGACGATGGGACAAGAAGATGATGGACTACTGCTAGAGAATGAAAGAATGGAATGAGAAGTTTTGACTGGTGTGCAATAGATGGAGCAGCTTATAAATGTCTAGAATAGTGGTTCTCAACCTCAATCCTCAGCAACCCCCAACAGTGCACGCTTTCCAGGTGACCCGGCAGGTGCATAGATGCACTCATTATTCACTGACACATTTTAAAAGATCACAGGTGGAGCTAATTATTTCACCTGTGATTCTGTGTGGAGACCTGGAAAATGTGTATCTATGCTATATTCTGCTGAAAAAGTCATATATAGGATGTAATGAGACCATGATGAACCTATAGTGAACAATATAGTAGATAACAATATACATAGAACTCCCATCCATATACTGTATATCTTTATATAGAGACACACATAACAAAGTCTTAGAGCACAGTGCACATCAAAACATCCTACTTTTAGCAGTGTGGTGTAGTGGGTCTGTGAAGGGGTCGGTGCAGCGGTGTGTGGTGTGGTGATGATATGTTACCTTTAGGCTGTGACAAACAACAGTCCTGGTACAGATGGAGCCATGCTCTGTGTTTCCACCAGTACACCATCTGCTGGTACCTGGCGGATGGTGAGCGTCGGCGAACATGGATGCATGAGCGTCTCGCATGTTCATGCATCCACAATGGCTGGCGGGTGGCGATCGGTGCACCAGGAGCCGCTCTGATTATAGATGCTGATCTGAAATTCTCTTGCACCCGGACATGATGACCTAGGAAGAAGGGAGAGGTGTAGAAAACTGTCTTTTGTGAGTGGAGTCAGATGCACCCTCCGTCCAGCAACGTTCTTCAAAAAGGAGCTTCAGGCTTACGTGAACGTCATACTTGGCATTATTGGCTTCAGAGCCCGAATTAACACCTATTGGCAATTGTGCACCTAGGTTAAAATTCAACCTTGGGAGATAGGCAGAGATAGACACACAAAGATAGACAGACAGAGATGCCACTAACTGACACTAAACTTGCACTTCCTCTGCAACATACCTTACAGGTCCCTGTAAGGAGACAAGACAACACAGCTCTGCAGGGCCTAACTCTACCAAGTGTGGCACAACTAACTAAACTACATCACAAAGGCCTCAAACTGTCAATGGATGTGTGGTGCGACAAAACTCTAACAGTTCTATATCAAACTATGTCCTGCATGGAAAACAACATTTGCCTTAACAATCACAGTGCAAGAACAAGTGACTGGACTGCCCTTTAAACCGCTGCCTATTACACCTCCCTACCTAGAGCTGGCCAGCCCTAGATGTTTCTGCTAATCCTACTTGGGGACTGGAGAGGTGACAGAGCCACAGCCTGTACACCTCTTACCCCAATTACCCAGGGGAAACTGCACTATTCTCCACCTGATAATTATACCTAAAAGGTGGCATCCATACAGCCTGTCTACCCTTCAAACAATCCACCAGGGGGACTCTTAACCAACTGAGCCTAGTAATCAGGTACACTCTTAATTAAGGGCTCAGGACAGTGGGCCTGTCTGATTGTGCCAGGTAGGAGTGACCTCGGCGTGGTGCCTACCCAATGGGGCAACAATACTGGGCTTAATGCCTCTTAATCACCACCAGGCCTAATTAACAGCCATGGGCCTAGTGCCTGCCTAACTGTAGAAGGGTGACTTGGGCCTAGTGCCCTAAGTCACCAGATGAAGGGGGAGGAGTGGTGGAGTAACCTCCAAACTGCACCCCTAGGCCTATTGCATGTTTCTGGCCATGGGCCTAGAGCACGACTAACGGAGCTCATGGGCTTAATGCCCAGCTATGGTGGCCTCAGGTATAATACCCGACTAATAGTGGCCATGGGCCAGGAGGGCCTGACTCATAGTGGCCACAGGCCAAGAGAGCCTAACTATGCCCATGGGCCTAATGCCTGATCTCTAGTGATCTAGGGATGGAGTGGGGCTGACAGGAGCCCTTCACAGAGGGCTCACCTGTTAATTTTGAGAGGCTACAGGGGGAGCTTCATTAGCTCTTTTTCTTTCCTCCCCCAGAGGCCTCCCTGGTCATCAGCTTTGCCTCTTTTGCCACTTGTCCATCCTAGCCAATGGTGGTTCCTCTTATTTAGTTCATCCAGGCAGTGCAGGGCATCTTCTAACTTGATCTGAGCATCCTCTGGCCTCTTTCACAACTATTGTCGCTACCTCCGCTATGTTCTGATCTTCTGGAGCTCTTTAGCACTCCATTTCCACTGTTGCATTTATCTGCTCCCTGTCGTAATAGCATCTGATGCCAGACACTGGGGGTAGGACTGAGTAAAAAGGCCATTTTTGATTGGCTGCCAAATGGCGACAAATTTAAATCGCTGCGAGATGCATTTCTCATTGGTGGTCAGAATGGCACCAATATTTAAATACTGCACCGTCTGCACCACTCCCAGCTGCTTAAAGTCTGGTGCCGGAAAACAAAGGATGGTCCTGGCCCTGGACACCAACTGCTGCAGCACTGTTGAGGCAGGGATCAGACAGCTGATCCCTACACTTACTGGAGCTGGATCCCACTGGGGACACAGCTCCCCTCCCTGCTGCTGCTGTCCGCAATGCAAATTCATTGTGGCATGCCAAGAGCATTTCCAACAGAGCTGTGTTCCATAGACTTGAATGGAAGCTATATGCATGCGCTTGCCATCTCTCATTCAAGTATGGCCTGTTTACCACTACCCTAGCTGATCTGAGTCTTTTTACATGGCCTAGTGGTTCATGTATTTTCTAGACCAATTATTACAATATAAAGTAGTAATAATTATTCATTCAGAAACTGATATTTGGATATTAGAATATACTATATGGAGATGTGAGTACCATGGATGGCAGAACCTCCTGCTATATACTGTAAGACCTGCATGGGGCAGGCCTTGTCACAGAGGGTTTACTCACTCCTGTTCTGAACCGATTGTCATATTCCAGTATCAAAATCAATTACTTGCTAATGCGATATCCATGTAAATTATACACCCCCTTTTGTTGGTGCAGCACCAGCTGTCACAGGGCTCAGGTATGCACTGGATTCTGGGCTTTATTCGGTTTTGGGACCAATGCAGAAAAAGCACATAAATATCTCTCTAGAAGAAACAAGTTTTTCTCTGAAGGGTAAATACTGGTTGCTTTTGCATGAAGTCCACAAATGTTCTAAAGCGTTATTACAATGCTATTTAGAGTTAAGTTTGTACACGCCCCACTCTCTGAACATGGTACACCTGCCCTACTTGTAAAGCAGCAGCATTTTTGCATTATTTTCTTAAATCCAAACAAGGCCCACTTCTAGAAAACCTGCTGCAATAAACTGGAGATTTATCTTTGGTAGAGGTAAAGTGGATAAGTTGAACGCCACATGCTCCAAAAGGAAAGTGAAAAATAAAAAGTTTTTATTTTATTTTTGTTATGTCCCTTACCTTTATCTTCGAGGCTTTTGACAGGAGAGACATAGCTAAAGTTACTGCAGATGTTAAAGTACAGTATTATAGTTAGCACTGTCTTACACCACGAAGGTCATGGGTTCAAATTGTACATATCCAGCAACTGCCAATAAGTATGTTTGGATTGGCAGTGGGTGTGGCTCCCCTGTTTGAATTTTGAACTATGCTACAGCCCCTCCTCTGGAGCTTCCCCTGCTTATCATAAATTTCCTTTTGTATTCCAAATGACAAATACAGGTACATTTGTCATACAGTATTCCCATAGATGCTTTTGTACGATGTAAGAGTCATTTTTTTAAATTCATTTTGCCCATAAACCAAACGGCTATTAACAGCCAATGAATGTATGCACAGCAGTCTTTAAAAATACAGCTTGAGACCCAGAGCCGGATTAACAATGGGCCTGATGGAGCTATAGCTCCAGGCCCACTCTCCAAATAGGCCCCTTTTGTAGCTGAGGGTCAGGGCTTTCCAACGAGACCAGCCCCGTGTCGCTAGCCCCCCGGGAACTGGAGATACCGCCAGGCAAACCTGGAACGTTTTCCCCATAAGATAACATGGGACCTGCTAATTCCGACCTCCACCCGGTTCCAACGGCTGCCAGTTCCCCCTACAGCATCACAGAAACTTGAGGATGATCTCAGTCGAACCCAAATTGCTGGGCCTTCAATCTGATACCTGGTCCATATGGGTTAATTGGTTCTAGATATATTGCAGGTAAAACTATTTTTTTTCTCATTTCTGAAATGTAATTTCATGGCTGTTCATGTTGTTTGAGGGCAGATTTCTCTGGAACCAAATGGCCCAGTTTCACGGGACCAAAATCATTCGAAGCCTACATGTAAATGGGTCAGTTGGTTCCGAAGATATAGCTGGTTGTTTAAAGGGGGGCAGGGGTGGTTTTCTCTCAACCTCACACCAGAAAATGCAGGGACTAGGCTGGTGTAAAAGGGGCCAGACCGAGAATGTCCCTGCATGATCCTGGGACCATATTCCCTGCATTTTCTGGTATGAAAGTGGTATTATTTCAAATAGCCGGGATATGCAGTGCTCTGAATACAGCCGGGCAGCCGCCAGCTCTCTGCCCGGCTGTTAATGGCTGTAATTTCTGCCCGGCGGCGACTGTCCCCCAGTTACCGCGAGCATGTATTCCCCCTTGGCAATGAGCATGTAATCCCACATGGCAACGAGCATGGAACCCCTGGCAATGAGCATGGAACCCCTGGCAATGAACATGTAGATAAGCAACACTTATGTAGCATAACTTTTAATAAGCATTATGGTGTTTGGCATAATACATAATGGAGATTATGGTGTGAGGCTTAACATGTAATGGGCATTATGGTGTAAATTTTTTATGTGCGCCTTTGTTGCGCAATGCCCCTAATTATGAAGCATATTGTGCATTATTGCTCAATCTGTTTGGTATAGTGCAGGCATGTCCAAACTATGGCCCTCCAGCTGTGAAACTACAAGTCCCATCATGCATTGCCACAGTTTTGCAATTAGGGAATGCTAAAACTATGTCAAGGCATGCTGGGACGTGTAGTTTCACAACAGCTGGAGGGCCACTGTTTGGACATGCCTGGTATAGTGTGTATTTTGGCTCAATCCATGTGGCAAAATGTGAACTTTGCCTTAATCTGTATGGCATACCATGAATTTTGACTCAATCTGTGTGCCATAGTGTGAATTTTGTCTCATTCCATGTGGCATAATGTGTAAGAAGCAAGTACAGTATAAGGGGTTACTTTTGTATTGCATGATTTGTATAAGGGGTATATGGTGTGGTAAACTTAGGTGACCACATAAAAGGTGCTGACATATTGTCTGCCAAGTTTCAGTTTTCAGTATTCAGTGCCTCCTCACCCTGCAAGTATCTTAGGACATCGGAATCCTGAAGGTGCACCTTTGGAGGGCACCCACCAATATATCTCCCTGCCTTTACAGGCATATATAATTAGTTGAAAGTATTTACACAAATAGAGACACGCCCATGAGCAGACCACCCAACCAGAACACTGGTCACGCCACCCACATTATTAGGTGCTGGCCCCAACCCCTATTATTGCTCATAATAGGCCCTTGATCATTTTCAGCTCCAGGCCCATTTATAACTTAATCTGGCTCTGTTGAGACCGTGAGATGCCCTTGTACTATACACTTGCCAAGCACACTGTATACTGTACATAATTTTGTTGGGCTAAATTTGTAAATTATATTTACCAATCAGTGTGCCATTATAAATGTAATGCTTAAGCGGCTTGGAAGCACTGGCTTTTGCAAGCTGCTGCTTAATAAATGAACCCTAGTATCAGAGGCTTTTGCAGTCTATATTAAGAAAACTGTTTGTAAATTGACAACATTTCACATACCGTACATTGAGATCGCTGGACATAGAAATGAAATGAGAAGTATTTCCAATACATGTGAATTTATTATATAGAATAACATCTTATTTATGTACCTGCCCCCACAGTTATCAGAAGATATATTAATCACTTTGGGCTGTGCCTCACCTCTGTACCTCGTACTAACTGAATATACAGAGACGGGCACCAAAATGGCTACAGCACCTGGCTGACACATGAATCATAATCTAATGTCAAATATCTTTAGCTACGGACGGTTCCTGTAAATTTCCCTTGTAAATATTACTAGCAACATTTTTGACTTTTAACTTTGTATTTGAGATTTATTGGTCCTTTAAATTCAATTGCTATTTTTTCTTCTCGTCTTTGCTCAGCTGGCTGCTATGAATGTTAATGTTTGCCCATCGTCTTTCTCCAAGCAAAGCATAATATATTGACATGTACACCAGCGGAAGGGCTTGCACTGTGAGAGCTTTGGCAAACACAACCTCTCACTGAGATTAGCACACATAGGAATTCTATGCATTTCAAACCAAAGAGCGATTGTACCCTCACAAAACTGTCAGGAATTACTTGTTGGAACATAGAACAGAATTTATGAGGTTTATAGATTGGGAGATTGATGCATTGTTCCAATTAAACTTCATCCGAACCTACTAATCTTACAGGGTTATGTATGTTGTGGAAACCTCAAACACAAAAAAGGTTTTTATGACAAACAGTACAGTGTCTGATTGTAGCAGTTTCTGATTTATTTCTTTTGTGTGTGTACATTATGCTGAAATACTCAAGGCCCATCCACTTTCCCATGAGTCAGATCAGACTTTTTCAAAATGATGGATATCACTGTCTATTTCTGTGATATGGATGTTCCTGAGCGGTAACTGGGCAACAACATTGTGCTCACAAGGAACAGCCCAATTTAATGGAAGTGTTGTGGGTGTACTGTATGGGCAACTTCTATTAATGCTGGGCATTCTTATGCTAATGAGGCCATGATGCGGGTGCAGGGGGAGGGCAGCTGCCCGTCCACTTCCCCCTGAGCTTCCGCGCATATATAAGTGACTTCAGAGTCACTTTTATATGCTTGCGCCTTCGCCATAATTCGATGGTCGCAGACCATTTAAAATAAATAAACAATTTAGCTACTAATGAATTTATTGGTATGTTAAGTCACTCAATTAGCACTTTTTAAACATTTCTTGTTGATGTATTTGGAATAACTAACTAAGACCATTAAGCATGTAACGAATTCCGTTATTGTGCGATCTATTTTTATATTATAAGATGTTTTGAAACACTGGACACACTGTTTTATACTTCAATACCAGTAATAATTGAATAATTGATTTATTGAAACATAGCAGACTCTGCCTTTAAATAGCACATACAATCTGAAGGGAGTATCTGTCTTGAAAAAGTCCCTGGTTGTCAAGGAGACGAAATGCGTCGACGTACTTCCGCTGCACGTTTGCACCACCTGATCCGGAACTTTAGCTTCCAGCCTCCCATCCACACGCAGAAGCGAGTGTGTGCCGCCCCGCTACCACCTCCAGCAGCACCCGTAAGCCGCCTGATTTCCCACTCAGACGCCAACAGCTACTGGGCGCACGGACACCACTCCACAGGGTTGAGCCCCAAAACAAGCGCACTCCCCAAAACCTACCACCAACCTACTACCATCTGGAGGGTGAGATTATCTGTTTTCTATTCACAAGCAATGCTGTCATACCTATGCACCGTCTGGCCTGAATGACTCTCTTGTGTGGATCATCTACATGCTAATTGGCCGGGTGCCTTCCTGGATAATTGTTACTAAGATTACAGCTTGCATCTAACTTTTAAAGTGATTGATTGCTATACTTACCAGCTTGGCAAATCCCCCACTAACCCTCAGCTACCCCATTCAGCAATTTCCTATGGTATATACCAACATATGGATCAAATGTGCAAAATGTGCTATTAATGATATTTTTATATATATTTTTTTCATATGTACTAAGTGTTTTTATTTTATGTCCTGCTTGAATATATGTTTTCTTATATAAAATCTTAAATTTACAGTGTGTCCACAGTACATTTATTCAGCAAGGAGTTTATTCATTTATTTAATCTCAACTATATATCCAAAGAGCAGCGTATAGTGTCTCTCTCCCCCTTTTCCAAGATTCTAGAAGGCTGACTGCACAGCAAACCAAAAACAAGTGCGTGCAAGTATACCTGGACAATAAAGCTGATTCTGATTCTGAATCAGACAGCTGTAGGTAGGTGGTGCTTTTTGAAGGTCGCATATTTGCAGAATGACAAAGGGAGTTGCAACTTTTTGTGGACTGAAGCCTACAGCTGGAGACAAGTGGTACCTTCACATACTGAAGAGGACAGCTGGAGATAGATAGCACATTTTGGAGAGTGAAACAGACAGGGGACACCTGTGCCAACTGAAGAGTATAACTGGAGACAGGTGGCGCATTTGCACATTGAAGCAGATAATTTGAGACAGATACTAGAACAGTGGCAAACTGAACCAGCATTCCATAGCCAGGTAGATGGTCTTTAAGTAGAGAAGTTGGTCTGGCACTGTAAAGAGAGAAAATATTAATTTAATTAGGCTTCAATAACCTTCCATAGACTGGCTACGTGACTGAAGCAGCTGGAATTAAATTAGTGGAAGGCTGTTATATAACTTGCACTATTATTGCAGTACTCATGCACCATGGATGTGGGAACCTCAAGGAGGGAAAGGTTGACCCCTGGAACAGCAGAGCAGCCACCACTCACAGAAATGTTATATTCTAAACAGCAACAGATCAGGTAACAGAGACTAACTCCGTCAATGATGTGTTACCTAGGAATTCAACTGTCATAATCCAAGACCACTGTCGAGAGCTCGAGCACCTGTAAAATCATAAAATACTTAACTGGCTTAGAATTAGTCAGGAATTATGACTTGAACTGCTTTTTATTAGAGAAAACAGGCTTCTGTCTATGCAACATTGGAAATTGAATTGGTTCCATCTCTATCCTCCTTCCTTCCCCACCATTGACTGGGCACATACAGTATAGGAAGTGAAAGTAAAGACATTTGAGAAAGTGGTTGCAGATAGAAGCAGAGGGAAGTGGTTAAATAACCTGCAAGGGTTAATCTGGTTGATGAGAATCTGAAGTATTTCAAACTTGTCTAGCTTTTTATGAATATACAATCGTCAAAGTGCTGTCTGATAAATAATCTGTATGTGGCTCAATACTAGATGGTAGAGATGGATGCTACAGTAAACCTTGTTTTGAATGTTGCTTCAAAGAAAAGGGCAGATCTCACATATACAGACAGATCCCTGATGTCTATTGATATGTGCAAATCTTTAATCTTTGGTCCTTAATAATTAATTCTGGCACAAAACAAAATAAACAAAGGCAATCTTTGACCATGTGAAGTTTTCAACAAGTCTTCTCCGATGAACCGCAGTTGTGCAAAGTCTGAAGGAGCAGTCCGGTTAGTGATTATAGGAAAAAGTTATAAGGAGAATGAAAAATTTCAGGAACACTGCTGAAGAGAGGAGTAAGGGCTAATTAACTTTCATATGTAGTTTTAGCCTGAGGCTTGGATAGAAACATCGGCTCAGGATCACAATATCCAACCAAGGGACTCAACTGTGCACGGCAACATCTGTCTAATCATGCAGCTTATAAAATATTAGTCATATGGTGCATATACTGTATGAATCTTTGTTTAACTTCAACTTTTTATTTTTCTGTGTTATAGTGTAAATAACATTTGTATTACAAACTAATGTATATAATATCCATACTGTATACTATATGTGCAACTCTGATAGTGTCGTAAATATCTATGGGTGAGTGGTGCTCGGCACCATCTCCCGCCCCATTGTATGTGCTTTTCGCTTGCAGGGTGCATAGGGTGGAACCCTGCAGCCAGTAGCAGGGCAGTAGTGTCCCCGCAGCATTCCCCTACTGTCTACTACAGTGTTCTGGACTTCGGAGAATGTTGTACAGTAGTTTCTGGGTGCTGTTAGCCTGCCCCTTATGTGTGATTTCACACATTAAGAAGGCTTCGGAGGCGCCAACACAGGGTATCAGAAGCACTCGTTACAGGGCTGAACTGAAAATTTGAATAAGGAGACAATTTTTGGACAATGTACATCTTTTTATTGTTTAGTGATTTCCTTAACAATTAACGCTTCCATTAAGGCTACAAAATTATGACCTATTTAAAATCATGCTCAAAGTGACATCAGTCAGATGGAAATGGCTAATGCCCTTCTAGCACTTGATCAACTTTATTAATACCTGGAAATATATACAGTACATGGATTCATGAATCGCTATTGACAGCAATACTGTATGGCCAGTTATAATCATATTATTTTCATCAATTTGTAATAATATTCTATCTCTCAATTTATAATTGAATCCAATCAAGTTAGGCTTTATCTTTGTCCCAGTTAGTTAAGTATTGGAAATGGATTCTATCCAGTGGCAGAGCTTGTGAGTGGTTGGTGCAAAAACATAATTTGGGCCCCCTTCCTCCACTCCAAACCAAGTTCACAATATGCCACTCAGTAGTGGGTGGCAGCCAGTGGTGGAACTGCAAAATGTGCACTCACCGCCAGAAAATTTTGGCAGATTCCTCAACCCTGCCTCGCCCCTCCACTTGCTGCCGCAGCCGAGTCTGTGGCCGGTACCTGAAGATCTACTTGTCTGCAGCCCCACCCCTCCTCCTACTGCTAATGAAATGTGCCCCTTACAAAATGGCTGCCCTAACAGCAGAATATTTTTAAGAATTCTAGAGTAGGCAGCCGCCTCCTCTATCATCCTCAAAAACTGACTGCTGTAAGGGGGCAGACATTTTGTGAGGGCCATTTTTCACTAGCAGCAGGAGGATCTTTGGGGCCACCCACAAGTAGATCTGCAGGTCCCGGCAGTGGTGCAGCGATAGCCCCCACAGACCCCCGATGCCCACACTTACTCAGAACATCTCTGCCACTGTGGGGTCTGTGGGGCTGTTGTTATGTGACTGGTCGCAGCAGTGGGGGCACCTTAATACTCATGGGCCCTAGTGGAATGCACCTGCTGTACCAATGGTATTTCCGCCTATGGCTCTATATGTGTTTCTTATACAGTATGTAACTATGCAGCCTATAAAATATTAGTCATATTGTGCACATAATGTATAAATCTTTGTTATTTTATTTTCAGGATGTCTCCCGGTACCGAAAACTGCACTGATCTGAATGCACAGGCTGATTGAGCAGGGAGGGGTGGGGGCTCCAATGGAGGAGCAGTCAGTCAGAGGAGCAGCTTTCATACTGCACCTGAACTGACATGACATTTACTAGCCATGGCCTCAAATGTTGGCCCGCATTGATTCTGCTATGCAGTGATTTTGGGGCCCGATTGAGTAGTGTTTGAAGATGTGGAAAAATCGCAAACAACAAGAAGGAAACCAGAATGAAAATTGGTACTAACCCAAAGCAAAGTTGAGGGGCTGGCGATTCAAGGGACAGTAAAGACAAAGGGGCTCACCTGTGAAATCATGGGGGTTACCTCAGGGCCTGATTAAGGCTTCAGAGAGCTCAGAGCACTTGTCAGTGGGAGACAGGTAAGGGGGGGAGGAACATATTAGATTTTGTATACAGTATTTTTCAACAAAGTCAAAGGACTTCCCTTTTAATATATAGTATGAATTGTTTATTACATTTAAACCACTGGAATATATTAGATTTAAACAAATTTTTAATCATGTCTGGATACTGACTATAGCTCCACCTAATTGAGAAACAACTATTTTATAAAGTTTTATTGTAGTGGAACAAAGATGACCTTATAGTACACATAGAGAAATATCTATTGTATGATCTATCTTGTCACATGCGAGAACAGCAGCAGCAGCCACTGTACTACTTACACATTGGGACAGGAATCAGGACAGCTGGTGATGTCACTATGCTCAGCCCAAGGGGGACCCTGTCTGAGGGACCCAGGGTACAGTATGCCCTGCATTCCCCCCTTAATCTGGCTTTGGGTCATGTACTGAATGACCTCCAAAATGCAAAAATGAACATTATACTAAGTTAAATACATTGTTATATGCATGGCATTTGTATAGGTCAGTATTCACTAAAAAAAATATAGTAAGTACTTAGAAATATGATTTTGAATAAGAAAAACAGGCATACAGTACTGCAGATAGTTTTTGTTTAACATTTAGCTGATGCAACCTTTATAGAATGTTAACAAGCAGGATATTTCGGCTGCAAATTAAAATGTTATCTTTTCTGATGCAGTTGCTGATATTGTTACCATTCAGATTTCCACCAAGGACTTTCTCAACCACAAGTAGGTAATACCCAAGTTTGAGAACACTCAAGTTGGCACTAAAGAGAGACAACTTAATATGTGATGAGCTAAAGGCCCTTATTCTAATCTGTGCGGTACGGCCCGCGTGCGGCCGTACCGCCGATGTTTTCACTCTGCACATGCGCAGAGGTCACTCTGCGCATGTGCAGGCGAAATCGCCGCACACAAAAATTATACGCCGCAAAGGGGGCGTATAGGGGCGTGAGGGGCTTGATAGCCTCATTTACCTATGTATACGCCCAGCGTTTCATGGGCGTTCCCATGCAAACGCGGGGCGTATGCATGGTAATGAGGCTATGACGCCAGTGATGGGGGCGGAAAGCTGACATCGCCGGATGTCAGCTCTCCGCCCCCAAACAAGCTTTCACACGGACAAGTGTCCGTGTGGTCTCAGCTTGCGTGAGCTGGTGGAGCGTGCGGCCCTGCCTTCGATGGTCGCCGACCATCGAATGCAGGGGGCAGCTCCCACCATGGTGGAGGCGTACGCCCCACCATTTTTTATGCGGATCGCCAGCCGTCCGCGTACGGACGGCCGTGGCGATCCGTATTGTAGGCGGGGATTGATTTGTGCGGCCGGAGCAACGTATGCGGCTCCGGCCGCACAGATCTGAATAAGGGCCAAAGGATGACAACTGACAAAATTCAATAAAAGTGAAAGCAAAAGACAGGCTGATGTAAATAATAAGTGGCTGTGGGCAATTCAAATTGAGACAGGCTCTTTTAAAGATACTGTAGCGGTTGATTTTTCAGAATTGGAGTGAGGTGAGATGAATAATTGTATGTTATGCTGGCCACAAATCAGACCAACTTTCCTCCAACCATCCAACTAGTTGGTTGGATGGAATAAAAAACAGGTACTGGATAGGAACAAATGTAATTTGTAATTAAGTAATTTGTTTCCCAAATCGGAAAATGGACAACAACTGTCACTCAGACAATGTGGTGTAGTTGGACCTATTTGATTTAAACAATTTCACTGAATGTTTTTGTCCATTCTCCTGAGATTATGAGCAAATTGCTTATTGGCAGTACCAGATTTTCAGTCCAACCAACCAACTAGTTGGATGGTTGGAGGAAAGTTGGTCTGATGTGTGGCCAGCATTATGCTGGGTACACACCAAAACGATTTTGGCACAATCCCATCAATCTGGATCCAATTCAGACTGATTGGATGCAGATTGGATGCAGATTTGGACAAAATCGTTTGGTTGGATCTGAATTGGATCCGAATCCGATCCTACCTGCTGCAGGTAGGATCTGTAAAAGATCCATTCATCTGAATAAAGAGGGGATCAGATCGTATGCAAATCGTATGCAAATCAAACGATACGATTTGCATCCAATCCAAATCGTTTTGGTGTGTACCCAGCATTAGACTACATAATTTTAAAGTGATTTTCTATTGAGTTGAGATATTTAGGATTACTGGATTGAAACCTCTGGGAGTGCTTTGCGCATGCAGCGACAGGTGGGAGTTCTATTTCAGATGGGATGTTACTATGGCCAACCAATCAGTTACAATCTATTATCTTCTAGAAGGTGGTAAATAAATAAATAAGTAGTAGTTTCTGATTGGTTGCCCATAGCAACATCACATAAAATAAAACTCCCATCTAAGTAAAATGTCCCCCAATAGCGCTGGCTTGCATGTTGTTATGAAAAAAAAAAAATATATATATATATATATATACATACATATATATATATACAGGTTGAGTATCCCCTATCCGAAATGTTCGGGACCACGAGCATTCCGGATAGGGGAATTTTTTGGTTTTTAGAATATATTTTTTAAAGCATACTTACCTGTCCCCTGATGGTGTCCGGTGGTCCCTCGGCGTCCACGCAGTCCCCGGGCGTCCACAGCAGGCCACCGGCATCTTCTCTGGGTCTCCAGCGGTCCCAGGAATGCATTGCGCGAGTGTGCGCGCGCACCGGTGACGTCACCGGCGCGCGCGCACACTCGCGCAATGCATTCCTGGGACCGCTGGAGACCCTGGAGAAGATGCCGGAGGCCTGCTGTGGATGTCCGGGGACTTGGTAAGTATGAAAAGAGGGTTAAGGGATTAAAAAAAAAATTAAAAAAAATTTGAATGATTCCAAAAACCACGGTTTTTGGAATAATTCGGATAAGGGATGTATATATATATATAGGTCCAGTCGGCGGCACTCCCCAAATAAAGATATTCTCATATGCAGAATTCTGGACTTTATATATATATATATATATATATATATATATATATATATATATATATATATATAAATAACTTGAAAGCCAGCCCTTTTGCGGGAAATTTACAAAGATGGGAGTTCTATGTGGGTAATACGTTCTTGACATTTTAATACTCCCTAGAGGAGCTTATTGTCCATTTTATCCTGCTGTTACAGTCACTTTAAATACAACTGTACTTTTTCCCATGGCAGCAATTTTAGTGCATGCTTGCATTCTGCACAATGTGTGAGCAGATCGGTTTGGTATGCCAATTAGGTGCACTTTCTTAGGCAAATCAAATTGGAATACGCCAGTCCAAGGTATTTGGCATCAATAGCCGCAGACATTTTTAATTGCTGCAAATGTAAAAACAAAAAATGTGCAGCCTTGTGTTGTGAGTCAATCAGAATAAGGTCCATAGTGTATACCTGCCCAGAAACACTAAAATCGTTCTCTATCTCCAGCTCTGAGACAATCTTTTACAGCACATGATCTATCATAACATTCAAGCAAAGAGTGCCAATTATTTACAGTTGATGAGGAATCTGCACATAACGCAGTTGTTGCATCTATAACATCAAATTGGATTCATGTACACGTTAGGTAGCCAGAGTACAAGAAAGTATGTATTTTTAAAGACCAGTATGTCCAGACACCACAATAAACAATAGTTCTTGAGTTTCTTGTCTAAGTTGGCCAGTTTCCTTGGCCTTAAAGATGTAGGAGGCCCCATAGATATCTGGAGCACTATCTTTTTCTGTTGTAGTTGTACTCCTTTGTCATACACTTGCATTGGTAGTTCACCATCAGAGACTCGAAAATTTACATCAAGGACATTTATTTATTCATTTATTTATTAACAGTTTCTTATATAGCGCAGCATATTCCGTTGCGCTTTACGAAATGTTTACAAAAACATTTGCATCTTCATCACTGTACTGTAGGTGTATGTGAATTTGATGGCACAATTTAAATCATTGATTTTATCCATCAATCTGTCAAATCGGTTCATCCCACCAATCCGTAAAATAAATACAGTTTCTATGTACTGGGCCTAAAGCATAACGCTCTGTAATATCTTGAAGTTTTCAAAGAAAATCCTTTCTTCATTGTAGAACATGAAGTAATGAGTAGACGTAGTTTACTCTCAACACTTCTGAAGGTTTTATGGTAACATTTATAAAAAGATAAAAATAAAGAAAAATGTATAATATATGATCTTGGTGCCATACAACATTAATATTGCTAAAATTGAAACTATTTATGGTGCCAGAGTAATTTATCATTTTTATTACTTTTTTTATAAAGAGTTCATCTAATTCAATGAAATTGCAATAACAATGTTTCAGTTATGAAGCAAAATGAATATAAAACACTTTTGTTGCAAGTTCAATTGATTTAAGCAAAAACTTTGAGAACCGGTCTCCTCTGAAAGGAAATAAACTTTGGAATTAGAATTCTGATCATCAAATTTGCTGATTATTTCCCAGAAAACAAATAGATTTTTATCAATGATAGGCAAAATTCTGCTTGACACATACTAGAAAGTAACTAAATTAAGTGTATATATTTTTTTAACTCTCCGCTGCTGCAACAAGAAAACACGAAACCACTAAGTATTAATCTCTGTCATATAAAATAATAATCTTCTTTGGTGTTTTTTTGTGGGGCATTTCACAAAAACAATCTAATAAATGCAAAGGCACATTGGCTTATCTCTAACTGGCATACTCAAGCCATAACCTCATAGCAGAGACATTACGAGTCACAAACAATGGAAATATGTACTAGTTAGCTATAATTCCATTTACTGTAATATATTGTTTTTACTGGAAATAAAAGCTATAAATGTCAGGATTCTGATTAAAAATTGTATTGTTGTTTTAATTAGATTTATTGAAAGAAATGGTAAGAATTAATCACTCACTGCAGAATTATGTGTCTGTTTTTATAGTGATGAATTGTTAGAATAAAACCGAAGCCCATGTAATAACATAAATATGATTACAGAATAGTGTTTCGGTAGCCAAAGACCATGTTTTGTTTCTGCTCTTCTTTTATACCATGTTTTGTTGATAAATTGTGCAAAAGTGATAAAAGGACTAAATCTCCCCACACAAGATGGTTTTAGAAAGAATCAAATATATAATAAACAAAAATCTATTAAATTTCTGTGGCTTTATCTTTTATTATTTTGTTCTATCCCTTTTATTCTACATTTGATTTTTTTTTATACTTATCCTTGTGGCTGGCATCTCGCTGTGTTTTTTTAACTTTTTTTGTCTTTTTCTTTACAGAATTGTCAAATAAATGAGAAAAAAAGAACTTAAAGTCAAATTGTGTTTATACATCATGTACCTTGTCTATAAAGGACATAGTACAACCCAATAATTTTTTGTAACATTCACAAATATGTAAGAAATTAATCTGCCTTAAATAAGGAAGGAAAGTTTGACAGTATTTAACCCTTTCAGGTGCAACGTCTAGTCAGGCTCAACAGCCCTACCGCTAGTAGCAGATCCAATGGTGAGCCACGTTAAAATAAGAACATTTGAAGCCTTGCTCTTCAAGTCATAGAGCAAAATGTAATAGAGTGCGATTTTTTAGACATGTGCAATTTTTGGCCAAAAACTACCGAATACGCACGTTTTATGAAAATCGCACATTTTAATAGGGTGTGAATTGCGGTAAAAATCGCACTTTCTGACGTGGCGATTTTTGGTCACACTTTAATTTGCACCCAGATGTTTTCCTATTATAAAGTATATAACTCGCAAATGTAATGGGGTGCAATTTTTTGGTAAACATTACCAAAAGATCTGTGCTTGAGATCTGTGCATGGTGCTGTCTTAAAAAATGTGCACTAATGACAGCAGGGATCCGCTGGGCTGAGTGGCTTCCCCTGATTGGCTGAAGGCATCTCCATGGAGACGCCTACAGCCAATCAGGGTTGAGTGCTTCTTTAGCAGTATGACAGCGGGAATCCCCTCTGTCTTCAGTTCTGAGAAATCTATCTGACTGCAACGCGCAAGCGTCTCACACGCACATGCGTCCCAGTTTTCATGCGGCAGGGAACCCGAACCCTGCCCGTATCCGCTTCAGGTAGATTGGCAGGGTTAGGGGGGTGTGGGGAGGTGGTGGGGGCTGGTAAACAGCGATGGGAAGGTGGTGGACAGCAGCAGGGATCTCCATCAGAATGGGGCGCGCAAGTGTCTTGTGCGCACACGCCCCCTTCCAACTTATGGTGGGGCTTGGCGACTGGCGAGGGCTGGCGATTCTATCGCCAGACCTTGCAATAGTGAGAGGGCTCCATCTGTATATTATTTATACTTTTCTCTGTGTGTGTGTTTTATTTTAACATTCTTTTACAGGTGAACTACAAGATCAAGGGGGCCCATTAATGCCCCGCATGCTGGGACTTGTGGGGAACTTGTGGGGGAGGCCTGCTGGGACTTGTTCGACTGTAAAAAGCTATTTTTTTCTTATTTCATTTGACAGGTCTCCTCACCGTATGCTCCAGAACTCTCCTGTCTGTCATATCAGGGGTTTCTGATCCCTGGCTTTGTATTCAGCACCACTCTTGCTCCTCGCAACTGCCATGACCTTCACTGCATATTTCTTTTTAAATAAAATATATTTTTGGTTATCCTAAATGATGGAGGGCACATGTCTTGTTGCCCTCCCGAATCCACAACACTAATCCCAACTGAACTTTGAAGATCCAAATATAATCCAGTCCCCAGAGAGGGAGAATAAAACGTGTGGCAGGCACAGTGAGTCCGCAATGGCTTCTTAGTGCTTTCCCCCTGTCCGAGTACCATCGGTTAGGATTCTGATGTGGAGACTTTGTGTCCCCCATATGAAACCTGCTCATTACCATGATACGTATGCATGGGAATGTGCATTATGGCATGCTGCTTGGCACTCTGGTTTGTGAATAGTCATACCTGTCGAATGCCCATAGACTTTAATGACATGAGCATGCACGACCTCTCAAGACAATTGTGGAACTAGCTAAGTACTCATCGTGAAAATGATGAGTACTCATAAAAGTGTATGGTTAGATGAGCAAAAAGACTGGAAATGACACAGAATTTATACAAATACATTTTTAAAGAAACCCAGATCCAGACAAGCTTGTCGCAAGACCATACTTGACAGATTTTCAGGAGGCGCCCATCTATTCAGGGAGAGTATGCAAGTATATACAAGACTATCTTGTTTTCTTGCATTTCTGTTATTATGTAGCTTCATTTCTGTCCTATTGGAGTTTTTAAAATGTAATAATAATGACAGACTTCTGTTTATTTGATATTTATTTGAGATGAATACTGAATGTTTATATTATATAGACTGATTAAAACAAATTAATTAATTTGTATGTGGGGTATTTTGTTCTAGAGTGTATAAAAAAGTTAGTAATGTTCATTTTAAATGTAACTTTTAGCAATAAAATAATAATAAGAAATAAAAAATAGAGTTGGCACTGTATGTAGATCTGGTTATACCAATGTGATGATGGCGTAGGGGTATTGCTGTATGCATAAACAATTTTAGTTTAGTTTATTCTGCGGAATGCACTGTTCAGGATGTTAATGTTCACCTTTTGTTTGACAGCTGTAAAAATTGGAATAACTATTTGCATCTGATTTTTAGAAAAAGTTAATTCAGGGGATACAAGACTATTGTCGGGAGCTAAATGTAGACTTTGATAAACGTTGTGGATTAAAATGTTTAGTATTTTTGATAATCCTTATTGTGTAATTACATCAACTTTGTGTATTGTGTAATTACATATGCACTTAGCATATCCATGCAAATATGGCTTCTATTAAAAGTCTCTTCACCAACATTGGCTATCTCCAGTTATCATTGACCATAACCTTTGCCATCTGCAACCTGTGACAGCTTCTTCATGCTGTGGAAAGCAGGCTGGGGGATGTTCGCGGCGGCTCGGGAGGACTCGGGTGCCTAAGTGCTCCCGA
This sequence comes from Crinia signifera, assembly GCF_055691185.1. NCBI lineage: Eukaryota > Metazoa > Chordata > Amphibia > Anura > Myobatrachidae > Crinia > Crinia signifera. Next base: position 136,756,795 of record NC_139223.1, read on the forward strand.
GTCCCCCCGAGCCGCCCCGAACATCCCCGAGCCTGTCGCCGATGTCATTGCTACTAAAAGTATGGTGGCAGACGGAAGGGGCTGGGGGAGCGTGGTTAGAAGAGCTCCAGCGTGCGATTGCTGGAGCACAGGTGATGGGAGGGTTGGGGGAATGGCTGGGGCTGGGGGCTCTAGAGGTGCTGCGCCAGTGGTGCACACCTGGACACCACTGGCGCACACCTATTTCATAATTGTGGTATGCCCAGAAACTTTCCGGGACAGCCCGCTGCGGCAGCTGAGCCCGGAAAATTTACAGGCATACCACTCAAGGGGTTACTGTTATCCCCTAATCCAGGGGTGGGCAATTAGTGGGCCCTCCAGCTGTTGATGGACTATACATACCAGCATGCCTTGCCTTCGTTTTGCTATTTGGCCATGCTCACCCCTGCAGTCTAATCACATCAGGAAATTCACTATCAGAAATTATGTTCAGTAAATCCAATATCACCATGCACAAGAATTTATAGATATATTTTTGACCTTATGACAGATGTATTCAGTGTCAGACTGAAGCCTGAAAGGTAGGGTTCAGGGGTGTGGCCAGCCATTACTTTGTTTTTAGAAGGATAAAGAAAGGATGGGAAACGAGTTTATCCAATGGAGCAACAATGTACAATAGTGAGATCAATAAAAAGATGTAATACATCCCTTACTTTTTGATAATGGAAATAAATCACACAGTTGGTTGACTTGAGATACTGTAATTTCTGCGATTAACCAGGATGTACTGTAGCAAGGTCATTCAACAAATGTATGTATGATTCTTTGTAAGCACAATGGTGTATCTGGCTTTCTCTTGCAGATTCACATTTGGAAAATGATCAAATGCAAAAATGTGTGTAAAATAATATACGTGATGGTGATTTTTAGCTTATTAAATGAATGAACTCCAAATTAATGAAGTTTGTGATGTTGTATAAATGCATACCTTGTTCACCTCTATAGAGGATTGAAGAAATCATATCAAGGTATCTTTGTGCAGGAAGAAGGTAATAAGCATGCCCAGCTCAGTGTTTGGTGTCAGTTACAAGCATGTAAATAATTATATTTTCCAGCCTAATAAAGTGACTTCCTGAAGTCTGGAGGTAAGGCTTTGTTCCTCAGACAGTCATATTATGGGAGAAAAAGAAATAACCAATGCTTAGTATATTTTAAATGAAGCAATTTCCTGAATAAAAAGGATTCCCCCCTGCGTAATGAGGTGAATGAGTACCTCATTCACCTCATTAGAGGGTCAAGGAAGACCTATCAAGGTATCTTTAACTAAGATAACAAGCGTACCCAAGTGACAGTGTTTGGTGTCAGTTTCAAGCTTGTAAAGGTTTCTCTTTTTTGGCTTGGTATAGTGACTTCCTGAAGTCTGATGCTAAAGTTTGTTTCTCAAGCAGTCACATTATGTAAGGAAAAAAAGATCAGTGTGTAGTGTATTTTAAGTGTAGCAATTCGGAATAGGGAATAGATTGTTTCTAAACCTATCTGGGTTCCTTTAGATCCAGGGTTCACAACCCAAATTTAAACTTATGGGTTTTCATATATCCAGAAGGAAAAAATAATCCAAAAAAGGTTTTAATTCAAGAATTGTTTTTGTCCTTACAAAAGCCACAGGGTTTTTAATGCGTAAGATAGAACAACCTAAAATAAGTCCATAAAAACAAAGATATACATACAGCAGTATGTAGATACAAGATTTGGAAATGGAAAAACTGTCAACACATTTTGGTCAAAGGCCCATTATCAAGTCAAAATGTATTTATTATGTTGTACTAACACATGTTAGAAATCACAGTATTGCTGTACAAATGGAATTCCGGTTCTATCTCTGAATCTCTCTCTCTCTCTGTATACATGTATGTACACTAACCAGGAGCACCATCTCAGGTCTATGAAAGCATTTTAAAACCAACTAAAAAGTGTCTGCAATCAGGCTTGCTTTAGACTTGACCACACTTATGCAGAGCAGAAGACAGCCTGGCTGTGACAAGATACATTTTATGGGACACGGCCTAAGCAAGGGAGGCGTGACCATGCACCCATAACTGAAAATATGGAAAAAAAATAGTACTTTTAGCACCTCACTGGCCACCACATTTATTGGGCTCACTGGTTTAAGGTCTCTCCAGTTGCCCGCAGGCATGATAAATGTTGGTGCCCCATCTTCCCTTTACCCCTCCACTATAATATATATCCCGTCAAAGCACAGCACCAGAAAATTGAATGGGATCAAGATTCCTATACTGAAATACTGAAAGCTGGCATCCCAAACGGTGAGTATGCAGCTTGGGGTAGCATACGGATGGGGATAGGGGGTAGGTTTAGGCACCAGTGGGTGGATTTATGATAAGGCTATGTGAAGGAGGGGTTAGGGGTAGGCTACGGGGCAGGGGTGTTATGTTTAAACAGTGGGGTGCGGGTTAGGCACTATCGGGGTGGGTTAGGGTCAGGCTGTGCGAGGAGGTTAGGGCTAGGCTGCTAGAAGGGAGGTTTAAAGGGAGGGGGAGGGAGGGTAAGTATACTTTTCTAACCCCACCGACCATCAGTATATATCAAATATATATTAATTGGAAACGAAAGTTCCTAGCGGCGTTCATAGGCCTTACCAGTGGATTAATCACCACTAACAGCAGAGATGGCATCTGAGCACTCAAGTTTCTGCAATGCAAGACCAGGTGGATATAACACCTGAATACAGTGGTACCCAAGGGCCTCAATAAGATATTGAGGATAAAGTGCATAACATGTTGACTAGTGGGGAAATGTGCCTTGATGCTTACTGTGACACCTGTATGTATGGGGTCATATCCCGCTGCTGCATATCCTTTGCTATCGTTTTCTTATGCTTCAGAAATCCAATCATAAGTATAGATTTGAATTATAGGTACTCTTTACCTAGCACGGCGCCCACGATTTTGATAGTGGGCATCGCAGGTGAAAAAATCGCGGGCATTGAATGCACTAAAAATCGGGTGCGACGCGACAGACGCGATGCCCGCGATTTCCCATAGGGAACAATGTTAAATGTCTCAATTGACCCGATTTTCATGTTCAATGCCTCAATTGACCCGATTTTTCCATAGGAAACAATGTTAAATGGCCCACAGAGGCGAAATAGCCACCCTGAAGTGTGAAATGGCCCCCACAATTGTTAACGCCACCCCACGATCAACGTCAACCCGAAGCGTGGCGAGCGCAGCGAGCCCACGAGGGGCGGCGGTACGCGTCCTACGACCTTTTCATAGCCCCGCTATCCACGTCGGCGTGGAGTTGAGAATAGAATAGTGTGGCGAGCGCAGCGAGCCACCGAGCCCGAAGCGTGGCGAGCGCAGCGCGCCCCGCGAGGGGACGCGGATACCTTCACAGGTAAAAGCGTCCCTTCGCGGGCTTCACAGGTATCCGCGTCCCCTCGCTGGGCTCGCTGCGCTCGCCACGCTTCGGGCACGGTGGCTTGCTGCGCTCGCCACACTATTCTATTCTCAACTCCACGCCGACGTGGATAGTGGGGGTATGAAAAGGTCGTAGGACGCGTACCGCCGCCCCTCCCGGGGTCGCTGCGCTCGCCACGCTTCGGGTTCACGTTGATCGTGGGGTGGCGTTAACAATTGTGGGGGCCATTTCACACTTCAGGGTGCCTATTTGGCCTCTGTGGGCCATTTAACATTGTTTCCTATGGAAAAATCGGGTCAATTGAGGCATTGAACAGGAAAATCGGGTCAATTGAGACATTTAACATTGTTCCCTATGGGAAATCGCGGGCATCGCGTCGGTCGCGTCGCACCCGATTTTTTAGTGCATTCAATGCCCGCGATGGCCGCAATGGGCGCCGTGCTAAGTAAAGAGTACTGAATTATATTACTATATACTGAATATACTGTATTATTGAGATCTTTTATACAGCCCTGAATGTTATGATTTTTATGTTACTCAGTACTGTTTCTTTACAAGTTGCTATGGTGATCACTAACTGTTTTCCTTTCACACATAAAATTTTTGCTGCCAACATTAAGGACACCCATCCCCCACATGCACCACACACACACACACACACACACACAGTGCAGCGTAATGCAAGTGCAGCCAGTGCCTACCTGTAGCTGTCTCCTGGATAGAATGAGTTAATCAGCCAGCTAGCAGATGGCTCAATTAATAGTGCCTGGGAGGAGCTGCACTCTGCAGCTTCCCCTAGTGTTAGCCAGCTGCCCGCTCTCTCTATGGGGGAAATTTACAAAGATGTGCATTCTACTTCACATTTGATGTTGCTATGGGCAATAGGGTTGCCACCTCATCCCTTTAATTCTGGACACATATTAATTACACAGGTTCTGTGGCTGGCTGACTTCAAGACTCCATTTCACCTGGTTTTAAACTGCCACACTTCAAGACTCCATTTCACCAAGTTTTAAACTGCCACAGAACCTGTGTAATTAATACAGATGGGGCTTGTCCCATCTTTGCAGATGGGGCTTGTCCCATCTTTCCCGCCATCACGCCAGCCCCGCGCAACCAATCAGATCCTGTCTACAATCTTTTAGAGGGGGTTAAAGAAATAAGAAGTAGATTATGATTGGTTGCCTATTGCAACATCACATGTGTCTAAGAGGAAGCAGATGCCGTGACACACAACAGGGATGATAGTAGGCAGTGTGAGACAATAAGATGTGCCCCCCTTCATGCCAGAAGCCTGATGCCAGCTGACTTCATTGTCTCACGCTGTTCCAGTCCTGATTGGGACATACATGAATGATTCCAGAATGCTTCTAAATGTGCATTTCAAACTGCGCATCCACTCCAAGGTCCCTGGGAGCAGGGCCGGCTCTACCACTAGGCAGCTTTAGGCAGCTGCCTAGGGCGCCAGGATCTTGGGGGCACCACCAAGTCTGTGAGGATCCTTGTTGTACTGCTGTGGAACCTCTACGACCTCATCTCCATATTTTCTCTTGAGGCATACTTCCCTATTTGCTGCCCTCTCTTCCTGTACTCTGTTGTGGATGGCAAAGGGGAGGGTGCTGGGGGGCTCCAGGGAAAGCAGGGGTCTTGCCCACCTACCTGGGGGGACTGGGAGGACCACTGAATTTTGGGAGGCTCCCTGCCATTCCAGAATGTTAGGCAAGTATGCATTAAGGGGTTGGAAAATGGTTATTGGTGGCAGTATGGGGGGGGGGGGGCATTAGGCCTAGGGTGCTGAGCAGCCTTACACCGGCCCTGCCTGGGAGCACCCTGTGGAAGGGAAAATAGTTAGCAAGTATTTTACTTCACTGTTCACACAGTTATATAGGTCAGACCATAAGCATCTTATTTATTACTGTATTGATTTAAGTACATTATAAGTACATTCAGAGGAACTGTATAATAATAAGCACATAATATTCTTATTTTGTAGCTCATATCATCCAATAATTTATACCATTCATCAAAAATTTCACTTGTCACTTTAAAACAAAGACTGTAGAAGTGCTGTTTGCAGTGTATATGGAGGAGTGCTTGGAAGTCAGTGACTGCATTGTATATCCATAGCACCAGCATATGCAGGAATTAAGCTGAGCACGAGATTCTTTGGTGGATATTTACTAAATGTCAATTTGAATCAATTTCAGATTAATTTCAAATTAATTAAAAATTGATCTTAATCAATGTTGGGCTTCCATGATTTAAACACATATTCACTGATAGAGTTTTTTTTTAGTTTAATATTAATTTTAAAATGTTAGTAAAAGTTTGTTTTTAGTGCTGGAAGCTCAAAACTCAACATCCTGTGGAGTACAGGGGCTTGCAGGCCTCACCCAGGTGACACCAAAATGTACTCTTCTGTTTAGTGACTTTAACATTAAGTCCAGCCCCAGCATTCCATGGGGGCAGCACGCATCTCTTGGTGCCTCAGAGTCCAAAAATGGGGGTTTGATCTGTGAGACTATTCCCCCCCTACAAAGACATGCCTCTCATATAAGGCCAAACCCTCTTTTCACAGCCAGCCACACCTGGTGTCATTAGGGGAAGTGACGTCACATTGATTATGATCAAAATCAATCCAACTCAATTAAAATCGACCCTTAAAAAATGTACCTATTCAGTACTAGTTTATTATACTTAAACTATTAACACACTGGGTCAATGGCTGATTTTATCCATCCTCTATGTCTCCACTCATCCTCCCTTACTGCACTCTACACTGATTATCCCTATGGTAAACCTATCTGCTCCCTACACACACCCTTGCTGTTTCCAACTCACACCCTTCATTACTGCTTTCTGCAAAGACCCCCCCTCACTGTTCCCTACACTCACACTCACTAACTGCTTTGTACACCCACTGTTACTCTTTCCTACATCCTGCCTCACTGTCTCTACACTAACCCTTATTCACTGCTGTCTACAACAACCATCACTCACTGCTCACTAAACTATGTGTGGTATACTGTGTATAAGTGGTACTACTGCGGCATACTGTGTAGCAGGTGTACTCACTGTTTGCAGACTATGTACAAGGGTACTATTGTGGAATAACATGTATAAGGTGTACTACCGTTATTTAACATATATAAGGTGTACCATTGTGGTATACTGTGTATATGGGGTTCTGCTGTGGTGTAACCTTAACAAGTGGCACAAATGTGTAGCATTACAATGCCCCCTTTTTTGGACATTCACTGTCCTTCATCCAAATATTGGGGAGGGGGGCATCAATGCTTTTTCTGGCACAGGGCATAAAAATGTCTAGTTATGGCTCTGGCACCCCTAATCAATATTATTGCTCTTTAGTCATGAAAGTGTCATTCACATTGTTCTTTGACTTGGGCTGCAATCTCAACAGGGGTTAATGGAACATTACCTTTAACTTTCCCAATTAGTCATTTATAAATTTAATGTGAAGTCCCCCTGACCAACCTAAATACACACATGAGGTTCTTAAATGTTGCTCATCACTGACCTAGAAAAACAAATTACATGGCATTAGGTTCCTATATCTGTTTACTGCACATGGCTCTCTAAATGAAGCATGTAGGTGGTGTTGTACACTGATAAAAACCGTACTACTTAACAATGCAGGAAATGAAGGTTAAGCTATCTGCATGAACACGACTGCAAAATAATAATATTTTAAATTCTATTCTTTAAACTTTTGACAACCATTTTATCTAGTTAAACCAAATTTTCACTTTGTTCAACAAGTATATTACAATTGAAATAAAACAAAGGATAAGAAATACATAGGGCGGTATTCAATGAGGCTGATTCGCCAGGTTTTTATGGCGATTATGTGCTGTAAGGCGAATTTCTGACTAAAACGGTGAATCACCCTATTCAATGACCAGATGGCGAATACATTTCAAGGTTTTTTTCGCCATGATTCACTGAGTAGCAATCGCTATCTTTTTATGGTGAAGTGGAAGGTGAACTTTCAAAATAAAGTGTTTTGTTTTTTACAATTGGTGTCAAAAAATCTGGAATTTTATTCTGAGGAGGGGCATGCTATTTTTATTCATATGCTGTAAGCACATGAATATATATTTAATTAAAAAATATATATATATATTTTTTTTTTACACAGACCAGCCAGCAGGGGGCCGAAGCCGAGCCGCTCATTACATATTCATATATTCACTTCACCCGGTCATTACATATGCATGATCGGGTGTAGTGAATATACCCGGTCCCCTGCTGGCATCCCCGGGGGGGCAGCCTGTGCTGCCTGGCTCCCTTGGAGCCCACCTTCCCCCCCACAAACGTTCTGGGGCAGGCAGGGAGACTTCCATCTCCCTGATTGCCACCGTCCTCAGGCTCCCTGCGGCGTCCGCCGCAGGAGCTCAAATTCGCCGGTCAGGGGCAGCGAGCCCCTGACTTGTTGAATACCGGAGCCGGCGAGGCTCAGGAACGCAGCGAGCAGTGGCGAATGTGCAGCGAATCCTAAACAGGATTCACTGCACGTCGCCAGTATTCACATTGAATACTGCCCATAGTTGCCAACATGTGAATCCAATTTCCAGGAGTATTTTATTTTAATTAGATGCTTTGTAGGTAGACAAAGAACACTATGTTATTCAACATAACCTTACTGTGGGATATGATAAGCATTTATTATATACACATATGTACTTTAACTTAGTCATCATACAGTATAGGATGAACTGATGGTTAGATCCAACATGTAGAATGTGGCATTGTGTCAACTCATGATGTACAATCAATAGACATTGTATAGCCAATTTGATTTATTTGTACTGTTTATTTTAAGATGTTTTATTATCATTGATTGCATTTTATTTTCTTAGACCACTTTCCTTATATTTATACACAATGCTTACAACTTAATTATGCATGATCTGGATCCAAGTGTATTCAAGCCAGATGCATTTCCATTGAATCTCCAGTTGCAACAAAAATGTCCTTAGTGGGCTTGAGGGCATTCCCACCCATGAAAGGTCTGAAAGAATAGTGGACTATGCAGAGTTTTCCCAGAAGCCTAAATATGCCTGTTTTCATATATATTGTGCTCCTTGTACAGTATATCAGGCATGGGGAACCTTTGACCCTCCACCTGTTGCTGAACTACACATCCCAGCATGCACTACTACAATTTTGCTATTTGGTCATGCTTAAACTGTAGCAAAGCATTCTGGGATGCGTAGTTCAACAACAGCTGGAGGGCCAAAGGTTCCCCATCCCTGTTGTATATTGAGCTATGGTGATAATGATGGGTATTGCACCAACCATATAAATATGCATGGCGAGTTTGATGTTGAATCCAAATCTGAAATCAATTAACTGTAAACTCACCAAAATAACAATGGTCCCATAATCATTTGAGCATTTACATAACCCCTAAGTGTGGTGAGTGTGCTAGGTGACTCTGGGTGAAAACATTACACATTGTGAAACTTCTCAGTCTCATTTATTGAACTCTAACTAACAGCAGATGCCAGTTCTAATTAGTGATTTTCACCATTATTGTGAACTCCTCATATTGGGCCAGATGCACTAATGATATAAAAAAGTGATAAAAATGGAGAGAGATAAACAGCCAGCCAATCAGCTCCTACTGACATTTTTCAAACGCAGTCATGGCAGGTCGCAGAACCTCTGAAGAAATTGATCCTCCTGGGCAGACATCTAGTCTGGAAGATGCCTGACCCTCTCCATGAGGGAGAAAATGCTCTGTTCCTAGACTTCCCTGGTAATGTATGATTGCCATCACCTTGATGACTAGATGATCTCCTACATGAATACTGACTGAAGACACTGTCTGCCCAGGAGCACAATTTCTTCAGAGGTTCCCCACTACAGCAAAACCACCTTGTACTGTTGCTGTTTGATAACATTGCCTTCTTCAAAACCTGATTTTGTTTCTCTTGGTGTTGGGGTCGATACGTGTTGGAGCCGCACACAGGAACTCTCACCCAAGTCTCCTCCCCATCAGGAAGAGTTGAGTGCATGGTGCCCGGTGGAAGTGTATGGTCGCGGGTGTGCGGGGTTTCACGACACCGCTCACTTGCGGCAGCCCGGAGGCACCGTGGAGACGCAGAAGTAGGATCCAGCTTCTGCAGAACATTGCAGCAAAGAGGACAGAGGGGGACCAGGAAGCAGGTAAGCGTGCACCACGGGTTGGACGGGACGCCAGCCTCCCGCGACACCTACATGCCACAACTGGACCCAAACTGTGACTTTTTGTACTTGCTGACTTTATTTTATCCCCTTTCACTCCCACCTTGCCCTGTGCATCCCAGAGATACAGGTTGATGCCTAAGCCTGACTCTCATACCCAGTCCCCACCTCACGCCTACCCCAAGCAATTCAAGTATTCTAATAGTGTGTACACACGGTTCGATATGGCTTCCGATGTTGACGATATCGTCAACATCGGAAGCCATATCGTATACATATCGCATACTGATTGTATGCATTGTAAGGGCTTCCTAGCCCGATGCGCGCTCCCGTTTAAGGAGAGATCGGAGGGGAGATAGAGTGGGCAGCACACTCTATCTAGCACAAATCGCATGCATCGTATGTGCCTTGCGATATGCTTAAGATGCGATGTGCTATACGATTTCCAGGGCCCTGTCAGTCATCCTGTTGTTAAGTCAAAATCGCTTAGTCAAAATCTTAAGCAAATCTTAAGGCACATAGGAAATCGCATAGTAAATCAAATAGGAAATCGCATAGCAAATTGTATGGTAAAAAGTCAAAATCTTAAGCATATCTTAAGGCATATCTTAAGGAGTAGAGAAAGAAAAAAAAAAAAGGGAAAAGTAAAAATCGGACAAAACATCGAATCGTACATCGGATCGCACAGAACATCGAACCGTGTGTACACACTTTTAATCCTTTCAATAAAGACCCTTTATTGCACATAATCATTTTTACTCATTGTGAGGCACCATCACTGCATAGAGTTATTGCATTAATTAACATCCACCTCAAGCATTGATATCTAGGAACAATTGGGAGCGCAGGTTCCAAAAATCATCTTATAATAAATATTTGTTGATTTAATTGATGATGTGACAGCATCTCTTTAGTCACACACGACACAGGACACCATTCACTCCATCCGCAGTAGACACCCTCAGGAACCCCCCTTGTATCTAATCACAATGATAAGGCTGCTTACATCCTTTATTATCAAAGCGTCTGTGACTGGCATCCAGGGGTGTAAGGAGGGTGGCTCCCACAGGCAAGAGTTCTAGGAGCCAAAATTTGTAGAGGGTGCTAGCTGCTCAGCAGAGGATGCTGCTGCATTATTTCTGCTGCTGTCCTCCATGTCTGCTGCTGCAGCACCATAAAGCTCCCTTCTGGCTTCAAACCCCCTGAAAACAGTGGGAGCAGGGACTGGAAAGGGGGTGGAGCTACATGTGATGATGGAGAGGGGTTAACCAGAATAGAGGGTGGAGTTACAGAGAAGCAGGCCTGATGAGGAGAGAATGAGCTGCCAGCCAGCATTAGGTAAATAAAGTGTGTGTGAGAGAGTACTAATTCTGCAGCTGTTGGGGTTATCTATAATTAGCGCTACTACTGTCAGAAACTGCAGGCATTATGTATAGGCATTAACAGCTGATACTGGATGCACATCTAATACCAGCATAGCTGTTATTGTGTCAGTAATCCGCTGTACAACAGTGTGACTGCTGTTATACTTGGTCTCAACTGTTTAACAGACAAATGTTTTGTTGCATTAGTATAAGATTTATTCTTGTCCCCTTCTGTGATGAAGATCTACTCATCGTAACAACAACAACAGCAGCAGTAGCAGAAAGTGGAGCACTCAAGTATCTTTATGGGGAAGCAAAGATAGGAGAGGGAGGCAGCCATGCTTATTAAATTGGATGCAGGGCTTCTTTAGAACATGATTGAGGATACTGACGATTAATGTTTTGGTGGTGCAGATTGCAGTCGCTTGGCTCTAAAAGAGACAACACAAATATGTGACCGTGGACTAGTTATGTTTTGAGTCAATATTTCATAATTTGTCAAAAACTTTTGATGATTTTTCTGCAAGTCATGTAAAGGAAGAAGTTTCTAAATGGTGAAGGTCCTTACCTCTACTTACTACGGCTTTACAATAGGTACATATGGCTTGACAGTTGTCCGAATTTGGGTAGAAATAATTCAACACTAAGAGGTGGATTATTTTGTCTTTTGCCCAGGCATGACAATGGGATATTTCATCCCATGGGTAACAACGGTTTCCATGATCTGACCGATACAAACAACAACCTCCTCGCCTTCCTTATAAGCACCATCTAAACAAATATATTCTTCATCTTGGTGCACTTTTACAGAAGCATTCTCAATTCATGCTGACTTTGCTGCCCATCCCCACATTTTCAGATAGCAACAAATGGTGGAAAATAGTCCTCTCTTCCAGTACAGTATTGTAAAGTTCAGGCTCACATATAGCACCAGCAGACACACTTAGACTCTCCTCAGAGATTTGTGATGTTTCTGAGCACATAGTTGGCTCCTGTGTCTTAACCAGTTTTATCTTTTGACACCCCTACAGGGAGGGCTGGCTTGATCATGAGAGGCAGAACTATCAGTTATGAATGAAGGCCAAGGCCTTAGAGTTTGCTTGCTACTTGAATGAGTGACTGTTCACATGAATTATACATTATACATATTTTGCGTTATACTGCACAGGACTATAGAGTATTCATTACAATGCATTGCTGTTATTAATCTGGTGCATTATTTTTTTAATTAAGTAACTTTTATTGATTTTTTTCAAAGTTACAATACACCCAAACAGGCAGGAACGTCAATAAGTAACGGTCTACATCAAATTTGTGATATAGTGCAGCATGAGTAATTAACAATATCAAGGGCTTAGTATTAAGCACACCTGCTGACTGAGTTATGAAAATGAAAATACCCGATGGCACCAATTGGGTAGTTGAGAAGTATAAAGAGCAGGAGTGCATATAGTACCCGCCCTATATTTATAATGTACTTTGTAAACTCACTTAAAACTAATAACTATCAGAATATTCATATATTATGCAGAATGTAGTATCAAAATAGAATACTGGCAATGAGGTGTCAAACATAAAATTAAACCCAAAACAAACCTACCTCAGAACCCCCCCCCACCCTGTATAACCTACCGCCAAGTTAGGCATACATGGAGCCCCTGTAACAACTACCCCTACACCACTAACTACACTAAGATACCCCGACTTATCCCCATCACTCCTGTCCAAGGTCTCCGAATGCCTCACGGCCATCTCAGCCTGGATGACCCAACGCTTCCTGAAACTAAACATGGCTAAAACTGAACTTCTAATCTTCCATCCCCCGAACATACCCTCTTCTCCCACTATCTCCATCAGCATTGGTGAAACCGAGATCACGTCCACCGACCAAACGCGCTGCCTCGGTGTCATCATTGACTCCTCCCTCTCTTTCACCCCCCACATTCGTGCTCTCTCACAGTCTTGCCGCTTTCACCTATGCAACATCTCACGCATCAGACCATTCCTCTCCACTGACGCGACCAAAATTCTCATTCACTGTCTTGTCATCTCCCGCCTTGACTACTGCAACATCCTTCTCTCTGGGCTACCTCTCACCCGCCTCGCACCTCTCCAATCCATTCTTAACGCTGCTGCTAGGCTCATCTTCCTCTCCTGACGCTCTACCTCCGCCTCCCCCCTCTGTTTATCTCTTCACTGGCTCCCCATTCCTTTCCGAGTTCTCTTTAAACTCCTCACCACCACCTACAAGGCTCTCTCCTCCTCCACAGCTCCCTACCTCTCTTCACTGATCTCTATCCACACTCCCTCCCGTCCTCTTCGCTCCATCGCTGACCGCCGACTGACCTCTCACCTAATCACCTTCTCCCACTCCCGTGTCCAAGATTTCTCTCGCGCTGCCCCCCTGCACTGGAACAACCTCCCGCCACCCATCAGGCTATCTGATTCCCTTACCTCCTTCAAGCGCTCCCTCAAAACCCACTTTTTTCGACTAGCCTATCCCTCCTCCTAACCTCTTTTGATCCTCCTATCCTGCCTCCGTTCCCCTCCGTTCCTACTTATCCTATTGTATTTCGTTCGTCCACCCACCTATTTTTAGTATGTTAACTCTTATGAGCAGGGCCCTCCTTCCTCACGTACTCACCCTACCTCATTACCTCACCTGTGCTCCTGTCCTGTTCTTCCCTTCCTCTACTTCATCTTCAGTCTCCTTGACAATTTTGACACCTACTTCTGAACTGATGCTGATTTTAGTTCTACCAGCTATACCCCTATTTATACTGTATCTTTCAACACACCCTGTACGTTACCTTGTTATTTGTTTTTTTTGTTTGCTATGTACGGCGCTGCGGACACTTTGCGGCGCCTTATAAATAAACGTACTACTACTACTACTACTAATTACCCTCACCTGCCCAATAACCTTTAGGAGGCAGTAAATTAGTGGTCCTCAGCCAAAAATTAATCCTAAACCGCCCCAACCACAGGATATGAATATCAATGTTTTAGCTAACCTTACCAAAGAAATCTAATTTACCCCTCCTACATCTCCCATAACATGATGTAGCGAGCGTTTTGTTGCAAAGAGTAATTTGAACAAGTCAGTCATACCTCCACCCTGCTTCCCAAGAAGGAACAATTGATTTAACCAGTACAAGACAGGTTCATGCACCAGTTTTTAGCATATATCGTACAGACATTCCAGAGAGTATCAAAACAGAAAACTCATATAAAAGTGCCATTATACCAGCAGGCCAGTAGAGCATAGGAGCTAAAATATTAAGCCTGGCCAGGCCCTCTTCCCATGTGAAGCCATACAGTTAGCAAACCGTCCATCATATGCCCTAGAACACACACAAAGCAGTCTGTAGTCCTGGGATAAAAGTTCCAGGGCTATCCCAAAGAAATAGGCAAGAGGGAGTTTTTTATTGACAACACAGCTGCTGGAGCCATAGGATGAATCTTTGTAGAGTCCCCTATATCAGGAGTTGAAACCATATTAGTGGTAGTTGAGGGTGTCTCTATTTGGCAGGGTAGATCCAAATAGGGCATAGATGTAGATGATACATTCGTCACAAGCGCATGATTTGTAGAAGGAATATTTATTTCTCCAATTGTAGCAAGAATCCTCTGTGTAGAGGCACTAATGACCTCAAGGATTAGGTGCAAAGGACCAGACATCCCTGATGCAGTATGTTCAATATATACTGCTGGTATATAGTAAAGGCAAGATAGTGGTGGCTAGCACATAACACACTTCCAATGAGTGGATATCTGTCGATGTAAAGCAAGCTGGAACCGGAGCTTGAACCAGACAGGGAAGAGGTAGTATATAGGTAAAGGACCAACTAGCAAATACTTCTAGAGAAATGGTAGGATGTCAGCAGGAAAGGCTGAAGCAGCCAGTGGTGTGAATCACCCCCACAATCAGGCAGACAGCAGGGAGTTTCCAACATCAATAAAAATAAAATCTCCTATCATATTGCAGCAGGTAGCACAAGACTGGCTGGCAGGAGGAGGCAGGGGTTGCCGGTATGGAGGCAGATTCACATGCAGGATATATTGCAGACAGTGCTCTGTGCAGATAATGTAAGTTTAGGCAGTCCCTGGCCATCAGAGATGTTGTGTATGAAGGCAGGCTCACTTACAGAGCACGTTATAGATAGCGCTACTGGATAAACAATAAAGGGTAGGCAGTCCCAGACCTGTATATGTGAAATATGCATAATGACGCCTGCTGCAAAGGAGCCCCTGGGCCAAGATGGCCACGACTTCCACTCCACCACCACAATGTTTACCGGAGCCTCCCCCATCCCCCGGTGTCAGGGCAAGGTGTAGTAGGCTGCCAGAGTGAGCGGTGCGGCAGGGCAGGATGTCGGCGATGTAAAGGACTTGGCCCGGTGGAACACATCCTCCACGAGGGGCAGCAGCAGCAAGATGGTGCCTGCGTCCGGCCTTCGTCTGGGAGCTGCGCGGCGGCAGACCCGAAATCCCTCCAGCAGATGCACGCAGCCAAGTCCAGAGACAGCAGAAGTGAGCCAAGCAGCCTCCCCCACCAGCACAAGCAATTTGGCGGAGGTGAGCACAGTGAAGATTGGGTACTAATGGTTAGCCAAACTTCTGTGGCAGCTGCTGCACCCCACTGTAGACTGTCCACACACCTAAAGTGGGTCCCTATAACTTCGTTCCCCAGTGGGGCCCTTCATACCTTAGCTTAGTCCAACACTGTCTATGTATATAACATTTTCTGCTTACCGCTTTCAGTTGATATTTTTATGCAATGAACCAAAATCGTAAAGCCCAAAATAAATTGGAAGACAAGTATTTTTGTTGACTTACAAATAGAGCGTTGTTAAACAAATAACAACGTATTTATTTTAATACTAAAGCAGCTATAAATAAAATGTTAACTTATGCAATGTACAGGAGATACAAAAGGTTCATCAGGAGACTGGGTTATGTTTTTATAGCTAACTAGATTTTTACACTAAAAATGTATGAGGTAATATAAGCAAGATAAATATGATCAATGGGGTGGCATTAAAGGCACTGGTGAGTTTAATTATTTACCTAGCATGTTATACCGAGCAAGCCTTGCAAACTGAATCACTTACTGTATGTTAGAAAACAGAAATAAGAGGAGTAAGGTGGGAAAACTATTTTATCGACTTATTGAAAGAAAACTGAAGAAGACAATTCGTCATCTGAGCAGATCTAGGCAAAAGGTCACAAATATAGAGTGTAAATTTACTGATGCAAAATGAAATGTGGTTTATATATGCAGAAATTCACTCTGCTGGAAATAATGAGAAATCAAATATATGCAGGCACCAGGTTAGTACAACAACAAAAAGGAATGATTTCCGGGAATTATTAGAGGATTTTGAGATTTTTTAGAAGCAGTGTCGGCACTGAAATTACCATCCAAATCCAGAATTTTATCAACTCATACGAAATGTAGTTCATTTAATTGACTTCTGCAAGCAGTCTGTGTCATATTGTTAAGATTCTTCACTGCAGGATAGGTAGGGCTGGCAATGGAAATCTTGGGGAAAGGTACACTGATATCTCTGCCCCACCTTTGCCCTCCACAATCTCCATCAATCTTCTCCCACTATCTCCATCAGCATTGGTGAAACCGAGATCACGTCCACCGACCAAACGCGCTGCCTCGGTGTCATCATTGACTCCTCCCTCTCTTTCACCCCCCACATTCGTGCTCTCTCACAGTCTTGCCGCTTTCACCTACGCAACATCTCACGCATCAGACCATTCCTCTCCACTGACGCGACCAAAATTCTCATTCACTCTCTTGTCATCTCCCGCCTTGACTACTGCAACATCCTTCTCTCTGGGCTACCTCTCACCCGCCTCGCACCTCTCCAATCCATTCTTAACGCTGCTGCTAGGCTCATCTTCCTCTCCCGCCGCTCTACCTCCGCCTCCCCCCTCTGTTTATCTCTTCACTGGCTCCCCATTCCTTTCCGAGTTCTCTTTAAACTCCTCACCACCACCTACAAGGCTCTCTCCTCCTCCACAGCTCCCTACCTCTCTTCACTGATCTCTATCCACACTCCCTCCCGTCCTCTTCGCTCCATCGCTGACCGCCGACTGACCTCTCACCTAATCACCTCCTCCCACTCCCGTGTCCAAGATTTCTCTCGCGCTGCCCCCCTGCACTGGAACAACCTCCCGCCACCCATCAGGCTATCTGATTCCCTTACCTCCTTCAAGCGCTCCCTCAAAACCCACTTTTTTCGACTAGCCTATCCCTCCTCCTAACCTCTTTTGATCCTCCTATCCTGCCTCCGTTCCCCTTCGTTCCTACTTATCCTATTGTATTTCGTTCGTCCACCCACCTATTTTTAGTATGTTAACTCTTATGAGCAGGGCCCTCCTTCCTCACGTACTCACCCTACCTCATTACCTCACCTGTGCACCTGTCCTGTTCTTCCCTTCCTCTACTTCATCTTCAGTCTCCTTGACAATTTTGACACCTACTTCTGAACTGATGCTGATTTTAGTTCTACCAGCTATACCCCTATTTATACTGTATCTTTCTACACACCCTGTACGTTACCTTGTAATTTGTTTTTTTGTGTTTGCTATGTACGGCGCTGCGGACACTTTGCGGCGCCTTATAAATAAACGTACTACTACTACTACTACATCCCTCCCCAGTATCATATGTGCCAGCACTGGGTTGTGGTGAGGGTGTCATTAGCCTGATTAGTTTCAGATGACTTTATTATTCATAAAATGAGTAATTGACAGGATTAAAAGTATAGTAACATGATTCGCTAAGCAGTGAAAATTTGCTGCTTTGTGAGCCCACTAACACTAGTGGCTACCCACCCCCCAGTAGCAGTTCGCACATATCTGCCACTTTGTGAATGGATGTTTTGCATATACATCCATTCGCAGGGTAGCGTACGGGGCTGAAATCATTCAATGGTTCATGACCATCAAATGATTTTTACCCTGCTCGCAAATCTAAGTTAGTCTGGACTGACCTAGACTTGCGTCATCCGGGTCAGAGAACAAGGAGGGCGGCTGACATACTCTGACATCAGCTGATAAATCATATTTTTGGCATAGTAAATACCAAAATACAAATCCGCCCCAAAAAAATCATATTTTACTATGAAAATACTCATTTTTTTTACGAATTCATCTTAGTAAATTTCCCCCATTATTTTCAGATTGCAAGACTCACTGAAATAAAGAAAGGTATGTCAAGATACAACAATGCATTCTACAATGAATAATGTATAAGATGTCGGAGGACACATTTGTACATGTAAATGGACATTATAATAAGCCATATGCTGTGCTTGTATCATGTGTTTTTAATATCAAATGCCCTTAACCCCTTCAGTGGCAATCCCAAGAATTTTCCAGGCTCTGCCTCAGTGCCCAGTCTCAAGGACAGGAGGTGAATTGGAAGTAACAGCGCTCACAGATAACCAAACAATAGGAGTATTTACAACCTGATACCGATATACAAAACCAATTATGAACTTTGCAAGGTTCACAGGTGTATTGTTGGGAGTATATCAATCTCCAGATTCTTCCTTATCCTGGTAGTTATGCCCTTGGCAAGGAAGGTGTTAACCCCATTTATTTGCTTCCATGAAGGTAGAAGGAACAGGGATATCCGTTATGTGATTCCGCACGCAATCTGTGATGGAGTGCTTCAATTTGAAATCAGCAGATAGTTATGCAGCAGAGAAGAATGCTTCCAGCAGCCAGACAGCTCCTGATCTGACACCTGCAGCAAAGCCTCACATTGCACTGTCAAGGGCACCATGCAAAGATCCCTGATTCCTACTGTACAGCTCTCTGCAGCAGGGATCCCCTGCACTGCATCAGCCTGCTACCAAGGTGCAATCCCCCGGCTTCTTCGAGAATAGGCTCCAGCACAGTCCTGTATTCAGTGCACAGTCCTGTATTCAGTGCCCCTCTGCCCCTCCAGAGAGGGGCACTGAATACAGGACTGTGCTGGATCCTATTCTCGAAGAAGCCGGGGGATTGCACCTTGGTAGCAGGCTGATGCAGGTGCCCTTGACAGTGCAATGTGAGGCTTTGCTGCAGGTGTCAGATCAGGAGCTGTCTGGCTGCTGGAAGCATTCTTCTCTGCTGCATCACTATCTGCTGATTTCAAATTGAAGCACTCCATCACAGATTGCGTGCGGAATCACATAACGGATTTCCCTGTTCCTTCTACCTTCATGGAAGCAAATAAATGGGGTTAACACCTTCCTTGCCAAGGGCATAACTACCAGGATAAGGAAGAATCTGGAGATTGATATACTCCCAACAATACACCTGTGAACCTTGCAAAGTTCATAATTGGTTTTGTATATCGGTATCAGGTTGTAAATACTCCTATTGTTTGGTTATCTGTGAGCGCTGTTACTTCCAATTCACCTCCTGTCCTTGCTATTGTATGTTTGGTAGTCTTAGGTGTTTCTACCTGGTGAATTGGTGAATAGCTGCACATTGATTTCATTGCGCACATATCTGGACAAATACTCTCCTTTCTGTATCAGTGCCCAGTCTGGCAAGCCCGGAAAATTCTTTTGATTGCCACTGTTAACAGCCCGGCAGCACTGCTGAGTTCAATCACTGAACTCAGGCAGCTTCAGCGCTGCCCGGCTCCCTCCCCTCTGCGGCACCTCCGGCTCACTCCTCCTCCCCCTCCCCCCTCTCCTCTGGGTTTTGTATGAAGTCCCCGGCGTCGGCTTATGACAAGCCGGCTGCCGGGGACAGGGACGCGCGGGGGGGGGGGGGGGGGTGCGCAGGTCCGGGCAGCCGCTGATTGACAGTGCAGCGGCGCTGCCCGGACCCAGGGAGGCAGTGGTGGTTTTTTTTAAGGGAGCGCTCCCCATAAAAAAAACTCGCCCAGTGGGGAGCGCTCCCCCCCCAAAAAAAACACCACTGAAGGGGTTAATGTACCCCAAAAATACATTCCCTTAATATACCCCAAATGCATTTTCTTATTTTACCCCCAAATACATTTCCTTAATATACCCCAAAATTGTGTGTGTGCTTTTACAATTAAAGCACATTAGCCCTAAAAAAAATGTAGACTTTGAAATGTACAGTATTTCAATTTTATATACAACGCACAAACTAATTTTTGGAGAAACCATTTTACTTAAATACGAGCATTTTTAAAATTTTTTATAAAATAATTATTCAAATACAAAGAAAAACTGGTATTTTTAAAAATTGTCTCGCTCCACCACCATTGAGCTCAGAAAGAGGTTACTTTTGCCAATTGTTCCCACAAGGATGGTAAAGTATGAAAAAATTAGAAAAAAAATGTAAGCATTTATAAAGCTATTTTTCGACCATTCGATCAAGTCAACCTTAAACACTGTCGACTTTTTACATGTCGACAAAATGGGTTAATTACTTTTTGGAACTGTTTAACTCATGCATACTGGCAATATGGGGTCAACATATTCGCTTTTGACCTATCATCTAGAAAACATCATCATTAACTGTTTTAGATTAAAAACATTATTTTCATACTTTGTTCATGCCGATTTCATAGGAATATATCTGTCACCATTCTGCCTGTGTACCTTATGTCTGATTAAAATAGCCTGCAATGAAAAGTTATGAATGTACATGAGAATAAAGGTTTCTCACAAGTGATTATTTATGAATGTTCTGTTCAAAGATAACTATATGTTTGCACAATAATCAAGAACATGGATTAAAATGAGGATATTGAATAAGTTAAAGAAAAATAAACACTATTATAAAATATTCTACAGTCTATAGGAATTTAGAATCATGACATTACATTATATAGGGATAAAGCTGCATAAACTTAACTGTGCAAGGACATTAAGACTTTAGCCACGAGTTTTGTTAATTCCATTGTGACAGCATTCTATTCTTGGTGAATCAGCTGTTGTGGTTTTTTTCCACATTCCAACTTTACTCAATTCTAGACTGTATGGAAAACAGCATGAATTAAACAAAGATGTAAAAGGTAGATACAAAATTTCAGATGGGAAAACAAAGAGTAAAACATTATTTTCATACTTTGTTCATGCCGATTTCATAGGGATATATCTGTCCCCATTCTGCCTGTGTACCTAATGTCTGATTAAAATAGCCTGCAATGAAAAGTTATGAATGTACATGAGAATAAAGGTTTCTTACAAGTGATTATTTATGAATGTTCTGTTCAAAGATAACTATATGTTTGCACAATAATCAAGAACATGGATTTAAATGAGGATATTGAATAAGTTAAAGAAAAATAAACACTATTATAAAATATTCTACAGTCTATAGGAATTTAGAATCATGAAATTACATTATATAGGGATAAAGCTGCATAAACTTTACTGTGGAAGGACATTAAGACTTTAGCCAGGGAGTTTTGTTAATTCCATTGTGAAAGCATTCTATTCTTCAGCTGTTGAATCAGCTGTTGTTTTCCACATTACCACTGTACTCAATTCTAGACTGTATGGAAATATGTAAACATACACAATTTCAGATGGTAAAACAAAAAGTAAAAAAACACTGATTATGAAAATGTGCTTATAATCTAGTAGGAAGGTGATGAAAGAAAAGGAGTTGATGTGGTCATCAGGACAAAAATGGAGTGTACACAGGGGCGGAATGGCCATAGACTTTACAAGAATGACTTTTTCTTTTAAACATCTGGACCATCCCAGAATAGTGGCTCTGTCCCTATCCTGTCTCCCACACAAACAGTAATTTGCCAGTTAAGAGAGCAGAGAACCCAATTCTGCAATTACTCATCTAAAGCGAGCACCCATATCTTGTGACATCTGTGAAAGGGTCAGGCAGGGCCAGCACCACCACTAGGCAGCATTAGGCATTTGCCTAGGGCGCCGACCACTGGAGGGTGGTACTGTGCAGCAGGAAGCAGCAGCGGCAAAGCTCCCTCCGAGGAGAGCAGGAAGAAAGGAGCTGGGAGCAGTTGAGTGACCCCCCTCCCCCTGGAGCACACCCGGAGCTGCATCTCCAACACCCCTCTCCCCGCCGCATCTCCTACCACCATCCTCCCCACCGTAGAGCACAGTGGTTGTATCCCCCCCCCCCCCGTGGAGCACAGCGGTGGCAGCCGTATCACCCCCCTGTGGAGCATGTGAGCGCTGGGGCGCTCCAGTGCCACGCACCGGCCCTGGGGGCAGGAGTGGGTGCTATCTTGGGGTATAACACTGTCTGAGCTCCACTGTGGAAAGGATGGCGATATATATGTGATACCCTGAGGATTTTGGTAATGAGTTGTTTGTCTGTTTGACAGAGATTTGGGGTCTCTGCTCAGTCTCAATGAAGGGAGGTGGGGTTTTATGTGAAATATGAAGGTTTGTGAGTTGTCACAGAAACTTAAAGGTCTGGGGCCACTAGACCAGTGGTAGCCAAACCCAGTCCTCGAGAGCTACCAACAGTTCCCATTTTCTAGATCACCTAGCTGGGGCACAGGTGCACTCATTACTGACTGACACATTATAAATGATCCACAGTTGAAGCTAATTACTTCACTTATGATTCTGTGAGGAAACCTGGAAAACATTAACTGTTGGTAGCTCTCGAGGACTGGAGTTGGCTTCCTCCCCTCCTCTGCCACTGTAGCTGCGGGCTGCCGAATGCCGCAGCCTGTGCCTGTCAATGTATATGGCAGGCAGTGGCGCCGGCAGCAGGCTTAGCACATCGCACCGGCAGTCAGGTCAGGTGCTGGACAGGGGGGCATTTAATTCAATTTGTGCATCGCCCACTCTTTTCTCCCAATTCCGAGTCCCGCACTAGTGACACACTGCCCGACTCCTATCCAGTTCATGGTGCGGGGAGACCTTGCGATTCCTGCCTTCCCCCTGTCAATTTGGGCAGGGGAGGTGATAAATCTGTTGCAGCGCACAGCTGGTAATGCGGAGAGGTGCGGTGAGGGAAACACTGCAGGAGCTATCCGGGACACAGTCTGGGAGGCCACGCTGGGAGGTCTAACAAAGGTGCGAGCTATGGTAATAAAGGGGGGAACTATCCAGGGCTAGAATGGTGGGCCACTATTATACACACTGTGGCCTCCCACATGATGTGCAAGGCACCATCTGTATTAACACAGAGGAGGCAGTGGCACTCACATAATTAATTAGAATTAGTTGAGATAGAGAAGTGTCTGAGTGTTTATTCATATGATTAATTCTGTGAGTGACATCTCTGTTAATACAGTGCATTTTGTGAAAGGGCTCTATTCGGGGCATAATGTGTAAGCAGTATGGACAGCCTGGACATTTTGGGCAGAATGTGATGCTGCCTGAGTTCAGCGGCAGTGCGAAATGTTAATTTGTTAAATGTTAAATGTTAATTTAATTCCCCTTTAAAAAGACATAGCGCACTGACGCTGAACTCGAGCAGGGCAGCATTAAATTCCACCCTATGTGTGTGCAAGCTGCATTACTGTGTGCATTTTGTGCATGGGGCACTACTCTGGGCATTATGTGTAAGTGGCATTCCTCTAGTCTAGGCATTACGTGTAAGCAACTGCACTGTGGGTATTAGGTGTAACCTGCATTGCTCCTGACATTATCGGGGGAATAAACACCGCTCGCTAAGCAGTAGTCGTTCGATGCCTAGCCGAATGTCCATCCCTTGAATTCCCCCGGTACCATGCAAGAAGATGTACATAAACACATTCCCTCACATGCGGGCGAAAGGGAGAGAAATCATTTGATGGTCGCTGACCATCAAATGATGCGTGGCGAGCGAGCCCCGCGAGGGGACGCCTATTATTGTACATGTATTCAGCGTCCCCTCGTGGGGCACGCTGCGCTCGCGACGCTTCGGGCTCGGTGGCTCGCTGTGCTCCCCACACTATCGAAAATCAACTCCACGCCGACGTGGATAGTGGGGATATGAAAAGGTCGGAGGACGCGTACCACCTCCCCTTGCGGGCTCGCTGCGCTCGCCTCACTTCGGGTTGGCGTTGATAGTGGAGGGGGGGCATTTAACATTGTAAGGACCCATCAGGGTGCTTGTACAATAAAAATTCATATACCATCGCATTGTATACCATTGTATGGCATACGATGCCATACAATTTTTTATTGTATAACATCGTGTCCCATCGCATTGCATACCATCGTATGCCTTATTTAGTCTTATGGTATACGAAGCGATGGGCGCCATGCTAGGAAACAAGTACCCATTTTACTACTGTGTGGTGTAATTTTAAAACACATTCCTTGTGAGAACACAGCTCCATTTTTGTGGCATTTGCCCCTAGTGTACTCTCTTTCAAAATGGATGTGAGGGCAAAAATTTAGAGTTTGCAGGGAGGCACCGAACACCCTCGCACCGGCCCTGCTTATTCAGATCTGATCGCAGTAGAAATTTGTTTGGAAAATGGGCACAACCATGTGCACTGCAGGTGGCACAGATGTAACATATATAGAGAGAGTTAGATTTGTGTGAGTTATTTTGTTTCTGTGCAGGGTAAATACTGGCTGCATTATTTTTACACTGCAATTTAGATTTCAGTTTCAACACACCCCACCCAAATGTAACTCTTTCTGCACAAGTTACATCTGCCCCACCTGCAGTGCAGATGGTTTTGCCCATTTTCCAAACAAATTTGTACTGCAATCAGATCTGAATAAGGGCCAATGTGTGGAGAAAAAAAAGCACAGCACACCAACATCAAAACCTCATTCCAAGGGGCACCATGGTTTGGGACTGCTTTACTGCTTCAGTGCCTGTACAGATTACTATCATCGATGGAAATATGAATTCTCAAGTTTATCAAGACATTTTGCAGGAGAACTTAAGGTCATATGTCCACCAATTGAAGCTCAACAGAAGATGGGTGATGCAACAGGACAATGACCCAAAGCACAAAAGTAGATTGACAACAGAATGACTTCAACAGAACAAAATACACTTTCTGAGGTGGCCCAGTCAGAGTCCTGACCTCAAACCGATTGAGATCCTGTGGTATGACCCCAAGAGAGGGATTCACACCAGACATCTCAAGAATATTGCAGTTTTGTAAAGATTAATTGCTCAAAATTCCTCCTAACCATTGTGCAGGTCTGAAATGGAACTATGGGAATCATTTGGTTGAGGTTATTACTGCCAAAGGAGGGTCAACCAGTTATTAAATCCAAGGGTTCACATACTTTGTCCACCCTGCACTGTGAATATTTACAAAGTGTGCTCAATAAAAACATGTGAACATATAATTGTTTGCGGGGTATTAGTTTAAGCATACTGTGTTTGTCTATTGTTGGCCGCCTAACGGCCAATCAGGAGTCGCTAGGTGGCCAATAGCGCTATTCAGGGTTGTAGCCGCAGAAAATTAAAAAAGCTTTCTGCGACTCTACTCAGTTTGTTCTGGGTTTGTGACCTGTCCGTTTGTTTTTTTGTCAAGTCCCCAGGATGCCTACATGGACCCAAGAGGATGTGATCTATGTCAGAGGACCCTGGTATCCTTCCACAGGTATCCTTCCACAGGTGGATGTATGGTATCCTTCCACAGGTACCCATATGGATTTCTACAGGACCAGTAGTAGGAGGGATACCTACCTACATGTCAAGGTAGGTAAGTATCTGTATGTATAGGCTCTGTATGTAATAAAGATTTTACCTTCATTGTGTGTGTGTTTATGTCAGTATTTGTACTGTTGTGGAACTACAAGTTCCAGTGGGCCCTTTATTGCCTCACATGCTGGGACTTGTGGTTCTCCAAGTCCCTGCATGCGGTGCAGGCTTGCTGGGACTCATAGTTCCACAGCAATACACAATAGTTTAATCTATTTTTTTCATTAAATGTTTTTATTAATGCTGGGCACATTAACGCGTTAATATCTCGTTAACGTGTGGGCACATTAACTGCAATTAAAATATTTAACACAGTTAATGCGGGGAGGGGGGTGCGTGGGTGCACGGGGGGGGCGATGTGGCAGCAGGGAACAGGAAAACGGGGCTGGTGGGCACGGGAAATGAATGGTCGATGGGGCTGCACCGCAGGGTTGCAGAGCGCCCCTCCAAATATGGCCACCGCTGTGTAGGAGAGAGATGCTAGAGGTGCTCCTTTACCTCTAGCATCTTTCAGGGAAGTTCAGAGTGCACACACAGCGCTACCCGGAAGTGCAGATTCCGGGAGCGCTGTGGACCTGCAACCCCTGGCATGGAGCAAGCTAACCCCACTGGTATGGAACAAGTAAACACCCCCTGGCATGGAGCAAGAAAACACCCCCTGGCAACGAGCAAGAAACCCCCCCACCTGGCAACGAGCAAGAAACCCCCCTGGCAACGAGCAAGTAAACCTCCCTGGCAACAAGCAAGTAACCCTCCCCTGGCAACAAGTAGGGAACCCACTATGGCAACATGTATGCAATCCCCCTTAGCAACACGCATGTAATCCCACCTGGCAACGAGCACGGAACCTTAATCGCATTTAATCGCTAAAATTTCATGCGATTAATCGCGATTAAAAATTTTAACCGTTGGCCACCACTAGTTTTTATTAAAACACAATTCAGTACATCAAAGTGAAGAAATACATTTCTGAAATTTCAGACAGCACATAACCAGGGAATACAGATATATTGTCTAAGAGAATGAACAGGGTATCTTAAATCAATATAGATATCATATAAAGAATCCAGCGTGTAACTGTTTACATTCAGTCAAACAGGTCTTGCATAGTTTACATTCAGTCAAACAGGTTTTGCATAGGCTCATTAGGAACCACATACAATTCTGACGATTCTTAAAGCCAAACCCCCATGGATGGTGAAGAATGTCCTAGAGATCAAATATTAACAAAAGGATCCCATTTCCATGTAACACGGTCAGGAGACAATATCAATAGTGTGGTCCCCCGCAATTAATCTCATAGTGTACCATTGAGTGCGCTCAAAGGAGTTATGGAGTTTCAATCTTACCTCGAGAGACAATCTTGTAATATTGTATTAAATTGTAATAAAAAAATTTGATACTCGCTGGTCTTTCTCCATTAGGCACTCAATACAGTCCATATTGAATACATGGTACAATTTTTCTCAATGTAGGGTGTGTGGTATTGATCCATGTCTGCACAACAGCCTTCCGTGCCACAGCACTGACAATTAATAGTAATCTCTTACATCCCCTAGCCATTCTTTGACACTAAGGCAGGATACCAAAAATGGCCCAATGGTCTGTAAAAGGGATGTAGTTTACCAGGTGCCGGACGGGATCCCGACAGTTGGGATCCGACAGGCATTTACCCGACGACGGGATCTAAACTGTCAAAACACCGACATCCGGGTTCCCGATGGCCACCTGCTATTTTCCCTCATGGGAGTCCACGACCCCCCATAGAGGGAGAATAGAATAGGTGGCTCATGCAGCAAGCCCTCAAGGAGCTTAGTTGCGCTTACCATGCTGTCTGGGTCTGGCCAGTCGGGATCCTGACGTCGGGCTAATGACTGTCGGGATCCTGACTGTCGGACCCCTGTACCACACCCTAGTTTACCAAGTGGTCGAGAGCAAATCTCCTTATTTGAAGCCAGAATATTTTAAGTAAAGAGCAGCTCCAAAAATAATGATAGAGACCTTCTTCTCCATCATGGCGTGGTGGACAGGACGCTGACTCGGACATCCCCGACAGGAATTGTTGGTGTGGGGAGAAATAGGCCTTGTGAAAGATGTTCAGAAACATCTCTTGATACTGCATATTGGATCAGTTTCCTAGATATTTGCAAGATCTTAACCAACTGGCTACATGTTAACTAGGGCATAACTAATGTCCATGCCTTCATACCAGAACCTATGTCAGTTTAATCTATTTTTTACACTACCATTAGCACGATGCCCACCAACTTCAGCCTGGGCAGGTAAATTCTGGAGGTAGGGGGAACCCCTTCATTGCAGAGGTCCCCACATCCCTAGGATCCCTGCTCAGGCTGACTAGTCAAGAGGCAAATGCTTTGGTCATGTAGACATGTATTAAAGTCTCCCCCAGCTTGTGGCATTACCTGCTGGCTGGTTCACCCTGCATTACCCTGCTGGCTTTTGCTGGTTTTGTACTCGTTTTGTCCCCCGTATTTTGTGAACCAGGACCTGCTTGGTTGGTTATTTATCGATCACTGTGCCTGAGTGATTTGGAACTCTGGATCTTCACATTACTCTAGGTTTAGAGCATACATTTATAGTGAAGGAAGTCTTATGTGAAGAGTGATTTCTTCCCCTGCCGTTCGGTGTTTCATGAGCACATTTGCAGGTACAGTATCTCATAGCTGCCTAACCTCCTGCATTCTGCAGGAGACTCCCTGAAATAGCAGCAGTCTCCCTCTCTCCCTCATTAGTCCAGCAATCTCCCTAATTTCACCTAGCCCACATTTATTTATTTATTTATTTATTACACTGTTAAATTTTTAGGGAAATAAGGAATGAGAGATAGATACATTTACATTGAATCATCAGCACCATTTCCCAGCACTTTACCAAGTATAGTAGCTCTTACTGCTTTGGGGCTCATCTACATTTGAATATAAGTCATTTTACAAGATTCCTCTCAGATGTAGCAGTGCACACCCACGCTTCTAGGTGCCACTTTCAGTCTCTTTTCACAATCTCTCCATATATGGAACTAGACTCGCCCTTTGGGTGGAGCATGACACACACCCTCAATGGGGCGCTGTTTAAAATTCTATTACCAACTATAATCTCTCTGAAACTAGTTTTCAAAAGTAGGCAAGTATGAGTATCTGCTGCCTTTGGAATGCCAGTTTTGTGCTGTGGATCAGTGATAGAAGTTACCTGAAGCATCAGGTAATCAACAGCAGAAGTAAAGGAAACATTATAGACTGAAATGGCTTGTTTAGGGCAGGAGAGAAAGATAATGAGTGGAAAAGGGAGGATTAGGGTATGTTGTCAATAATTATTATTGTAATGCCCTCAATATTGTGCAATGCAGTAGGTCACATTAATAACCTGGTTGCACCAGTTCTCTTTTTGAGGTAGAGAGGTGAAGGTTGAAGGCTCTTTCAAACACAGATAATTATAATTTGGTACTGCTTTCCTAGCACGGCGCCCACGATCTAGACTGTATGTGTGGGGCTGTTATCTCAAGCATCTCATGCATCTTATGTGTTTGTGCGGCATAAGATGCATGAGATAATGCAATGGACGTGATGGACAAGATCTACGAGATTTTTTACATTGCAAGCATCTCATGCATCTTATGTGTTTGTGCGGCATAAGATGCATGAGATGATGCAATCAACGCGATCGACGAGATTTTTACATTGGAATCAATGTGAAATGGTCCCTGAGACCCAATGTTACATTTATTCCAATGTAAAAAGCCTCCAAAACCCCAATTTTAATTGCTAACCCCCCCCCTCATGGGTGAAATGGCCCCCCATTGCTAACGCCACCCCACTATTGACGCCAACCCGAAGCGTGGCGAGCGCAGCGAGCCCGCGCGGGGCGGCGGTACGCGTCCTTCGACCTTTTCATACCCCCACTATCCACGTCGGCGTGGAGTTGATTATATATAGTGTGGCGAGCGCAGCGAGCCACCGAGCCCGAAGCGTGGCGAGGGGACGCGTAATACATGTGAAGTAGTCCGCGTCCCCTCGCGGGGCTTGCTGCACTCGACACGCTTTGGGCTCGGTGGCTCGCTGCGCTCGCCACACTATATAAAATCAACTCCACGCCGACGTGGATAGTGGGGGTATGAAAAGGTCGGAGGACGCGTACCGCCGCCCCGCGCGGGCTCGCTGCGCTCGCCACGCTTCGGGTTGGCGTTGATAGTGCTGGTGGCGTTAACAATGGTTATTGGGGGCTCACGATTTTTTATCTCATGGATCTCATGGATCTCATTCATCTTATGGATGCATAAGAACCATGAGATGCATAAGATGAGATCCATACGATTAAAAAATAGTTTTAATTGTATTGATTTTATGCCTTAAGTAAGGCATACAATCAGTGAGACGGGCGCCGTGCTAGGAAAGCAGTACCTATAATTTTTCAACTAAAATTTTCAGCAAAAGACGCAGCATAACTTGAAGTAAAGTAACGTTATGCTTTTATAATAGCGTCACAATTTACATCCTTCAGTGACAGTTATTTTTCACAGTATAATTTCACACAGTACACAAGTAGTTTGTATTAAGCTAGACCTCTTGTTGTCTTGTTCTATAAGGTGAATGAGGTTAACAGGTTAAATAAACACTGAATACTAAGAGACTCTCAGTTCATTAGCCGCCTTATGTGAATCAACATTATCAAAATGTATAATTGTGGACCGTATAATATTGTTTTTCTTTATTTTCCTGTTCAATTCTAAATTCTTTCTTTAATGTAATACTTTAACAAACTAACACACATAGCTCACAGAGATTATCTATCTGCGATCAACACATTTACTGTAACTGTAAAATCAATATTGGTATAGCAAAAAAGATGTCCCCCAAGGGCCAAAAGAAATAACTTTTTTTCTGATCTCATTAGAAGAGCCAACATCCCCAGGCACAATCTCATTTTCTATTATGTGATATAGGCGAGATCGGAACTTTTGGGCAATATGTAATAGCCGGCGATGTGCAGGTTATTCAGGATTTTCGGCCAGTCTGACCGTATATTTAAAGTGTCAATAATTTATAATGCAAAATAAGGTCAGTTTTGTCTTCAAAATGATTGCTGCTTTAAAAATGACTCGCTGAAAATCCTGAACGCTTCACACATTGCACGCTATTCCATGTCTCCCTTTCCTTGAATCCTCCAATAGCGGTATATTTATAGTAAATCTTAAATCCCTAGCAATATATACCATAATCATTGTACAAAGTGTCTTTCATGGCAGTAAAACACTTCTTTAGTTATTAGCAGTGGTCCATTCTTGGCCCATACAAAGAATCTATTGGTCTAATTCAGACATGATTGCAAAGCCCCTTTTTTCTCAAATGGACAAAACTATGCTGCACTGCAGTTGAGGCAGATGTAACATGTGCAGAGAGAGTTATATTTGGGTGAGTTGTTTTGTTTCTGTGCAGGGTAAATACTGATTGCTTTATTTTTACACTGCAATTTAGGTTTTAGTTTGAACACACCCCACCCAAACCTAACACTCTCTGCACATGTTACATCTGCCCCATCTGCAGTGAACATGGTTTTGTCCATTTGAGAAAAAAAAATGTACTTTGCAATCAGATCTGAATTAGGCCCTATATCCTTTATATGCTGAACATGTAGGGATCATTGGATAGACAGCATCTAGTTTGGGGTGAGGTCGAGGAACCATTGCTTGGTTTTTTGCTTGCCATCTATAGAGGTGCAGGCAAATAACACCAGCTGCACAACATGCAAGGTTCTGAATGAAGCATGCAGTGTCTGAACCTTGCAGATAATTGAATCTTCCTGGCTACAGAAGCTGTGAAGGGACAAAAGGATGAATAAATCATAGTGCCAGTATGATCAGACTACCATAATATTTAAGCAAAAATAAAAAAATGCTCAAGACTTGAAAAACAATGAGGTTCAAAACTTAAACCATACATAGTAGTGTACATTAAAAAATATTTGCAGGATAAAACACCTGTTGTCAGGGACACCAGCAAATACTGAGGATATTGGGATTTAAGAAGGAGGGATGTAGCTAATACTGCCTACTGTATATAGCTACAGATGGAGCGGTTCCCATCTTTGGCCGGCGCTCACCAGATTCACCCTTGCACTGGCGAGCGCCGGCAATAGAGACTGGGACGCGCGTGCATCTCACACGCAGGTGCGTCCCAGTTTCCTGTCGGCGGGGGGGATGGGAACCCTGTCCGTCTCCGCTTCAGGGAGATAGACAGGGTTAGGGGGGTGCGGCAAGGCGGCGGGACCCGGGGCGACCGTTGGCGAGGTGGCGGGGACCCGGGGGGGGGGAGCCCCGTTGTAAAGGGGATGCGCGCACATCTCGTTCGCGCGTGTCCCCTCCGGCGGGTGACGGGGGATGGCGGCTGGCGAATCTTCTGCCATGCCCTGCAAAGAAGACACCCGCTCCATCTGTATATAAAAGTGACTTGCTATAAGCAATGAGTGATGAAGTAAAACTTATATGTAATAAGTAACAAATAATAAACAGCTAGTGATGCAAGAGGAATGACAACTGGGAAAAATGAAAAGTTATATGTGATTATGTGTATCATTATTAGACATGCTTGAAATTGTTATACCATTATGGAATGTGACTTAATTTCATTGGTTGAGGGCGCTCAAACATGTATGTGATACAGTATTTCAGTTACACCAAAGCAAATTACAGTATTCATTTTTTTTATTGAACAGGAAACACATGTTAAAGAGGTCTAAATTTAAAACCAGTATAAATTTGAGCTAGACCATTGTCAAAGTGTCTCAAGCATGGTCAACTGGTCAAGAATATACCAAATCAAGAGCAGAAATTACGATCTATCAGTACCAGCATTGTACTCATACTATATGACTCTTTCCAACAAAGAATGTTCTAAGTACCTTCTTTAAACCTGCCTAATGGAATTACTCATTGACAGAAAGAGGATTCTGTCTGGCTGTGGGCTTCAGTTGGCTTATGCTTTGTACCTGTTTATCTGCAAGCACTATTGTGTCCAGTAGCAAGTGCTCCTATTTACAATCTGCTATGCTCTGTGTCACGTCACTCCATTGATGGAGGGAAACCATCTGGTTCTCCACCATCGATGGCAAAAGTGTTCAACATCAGCCATGAACCATCAATGATTTTGAACCATCGATGGTCGATGGCCATCCCTCCATGTTAAACAGCACACTGCCAGATCAACATTTCAAATTGCGGATCCCTGGTTTGCAACTAATCCAGTTTTCTACTATAGTGCAACATCTCCATACTGTACATAGAAGCAGTCTTCAAGTTGTGTCCAGTAATACTAGTTCGAGTCTGGTTAATATAGCTCCCAAATCTGACCTTTTCTGCAGTACTAATGGTACTAGCAATACTAGTTCCAGTCAATTTATTTAAGTTTCCAGCTCTGACCAGTTCTAAAACACTACTGATCCAAGCAATTTCTTTTATTCTTTTACTACTCCCAAATTGGTTATATCCCAGTTAATAGTGACACCAGTTCTAGCCTGGTCGCCAGCTTAGCCAGTCCCAGCCAGGCACCCAGCTTACATGGTTTCAGCACAACAACCAGTTTAGCTGGTCCCAGCCTGGCACCCAACTTAGCTGGATCCAGTCCAATTTCTGGAGTCCACTGGTCCCAGCCCAGGTCCCCAGCAGCCACCTGTTCCAGTCCCGCCTTCAGAATCATCACTGGTATCAGCCCAAATTCTAGTCTGCCTCTCCTCAACATATTCCACCTTGTCTCTGCCTCAGAGTTTTCTAGAGCGAGTTCAGCTATCATCAGTATAACCCAATTGTCCCATTTCCTGTGCCTACAAACAATGACAGAGTCTCATATTTGGTGGGTTCCAATTTCTAATTCCAGGCCAGTCTCTGTTTCATTCTCTGTTTCCAGTGGCGGTGCTCTAGTCCTGGTATACAGAGATGAGCAGAGATCTTTGTATAGCACAAGATTTCAGATTTCCTCCAGCTTCATCTAGACCCAATGCTCCCTATTAAGGGTTAACAAATACAAACAACCATGACAGTGTATAAGTAGCTCTCCCACAGAGGAGGATATGTATAACTTCTTGAAGATAGATAAAGTGGAGTTATTTCAAGTGATACAAGCTGATATGTAGATATGTAGTTACTTTATCTCACTTCAAAACATGAAACATCTGCCCCAGAAGCTGAAACTCCTGGATCTAACATGGTGGCTGGTATTCATACCACAGGTTCTCAAACTCAGTCCTCAGCACCCCACACTCTGCATATTTTGCAGGTCTCCTCACAGAATCACAAGCAAAATTATCAGCTCCATTTGTGGAATTTGTCAAATGTGTCAATGAGTAAAGAATGCACCTGTGCACCTGCCGGGTGACCTGGAAAACGTAAACTGAGTACAGAGTTTGAGAACCCCGGATTTACACTAACAATTTACTTTGGCCTTTAGAGGGTACATATGCACTTCACTGGCAAATAGAGCACAGAGTACTTTACCTCTGAAAATATAATTATCTGAACAGATGGTACTAATCAGATCATATTTTCTCTGTTTTTCTACTATTGAGAATTTATTGTACATAGTGAGCACATATGAATACCTCCATAAGGCTGACAGGTTATCATATATGTCTAATGTGAACTTCCTGACTTTTATTGTGCAGATCTTATGGGTGAACAATGGTTTAATATCTTTTTGACCAGCAAATGGAATATAACCTCAGAGCTTTAGTACATTATTTTTGCATATTTAATAATGTGGCTGTTCATGTCTAATTACATATGTTTATTTTTAATGTACAAAAAATAATTTTTTATGTTAGCTATTTTCCTAGACAAAAGCCTTTCATTGTATTCATGGGATGTGCCTGAGTGCTGCCTATTTGGTTTTTTCAACCATGATCAAACCTGTTCAACTTGATTGTTTTCTTCATTGATATACATGTTGCTACATTTCTATACCAATTCACTGAACTGGGATATATGATGTAATGCAACTTATGTGAGTTGCATTACTTTCTTAGGGGGTAATTCAATTGTCGGACATGGGTGTGAATTTAAATGCTGGCAACGGCAGCCTTTCTCGCACCCTTCGACCTGGCCAATTCACACAGGGGGGGTTATTCAAGTTTGCTTGGTCCTGCGTGCATTCGCAAGCAGGGCCGATGTTGCACGTCTGCGCATACGCAGGCGGGTTTCTGCACATGTGCAGATATACGTTGCGTGCACCCACGCCGGGTGTATGCACCCATGTAGGCGTGTAGGGGGCAAAGAAGGGCAGGGGGCGCCGGGCTGCCTCAGTACCATATGAGAACACCCAGCATTCCATGGGCGTTCCCATGAGAATGCTGGGTGTTCTCATGGTAATGAGGCTGTGACGCAGGAGCGAGTGGCGGGCAGATGATATCACCAGATGTCAACTGCCCGGCCATATGCGTGCTTAAAAGTCACTTATATATGTGTGTACCTTCTACGTCTTTCGATGGTCGCCAATCATCGAAAGATGTGGGTGGTTATCCGCAGGCATACGAATGGATGTTTATGCTAAACATCCATTTGCAGCCTGTGTGGGTGAACCCGCGCTGCGAGGGGGGGGCGGGGGGCGTTCATTCGCCCAGCGGGGTTTGGTGGATTTTCAAGCCTGCAAATTCGCAGCCTTGTGAATCAATCAGAATAATCCCCAAGATTCGTTCAAACGTGTTCACTTCCCTATAGGATAGCGAACACTTTTTGGGGAGATCTCGCTGCAATAAAGCGTTGTAGCTGCTGTGTCTATTCGGCTAGGTGTCCTCATTTGAATTTGCCTATTAGCTTTCTATTTTTCTTGGGCACAGCTTGTCCTACAGTATTTAACTCTGGAATAGAAAGCCATCCATCTAACCAGTGGTGTATCAATGGGTCCGCATACCCCACGGCGGCTTGGGGGAGCCAGGGCATGGGTTAAATTTATATCATGGCCCTAAGTTGCGGAGTTTGTATGTTCTCCCAATACATGCGTGGGTTTCCTCTGGGTACTCTGGTTTCCTCCCACAATCCAAAAATATACTTATAGGTTAATTGGCTCCCACAAAAATGAACCCAAGAGTGATTGTGTGTGCATGCACATGTGGTAGGTAATATAGAATGTAAGCTCCACTGGGGCAGGAACTGATGTGCATGCTCGAATATTCTCTCTAAAGTGCTGTGGAATATGTGTGCGCTATATAAATAACTGGTAATAAATAAATGTTTCCTATTCTCATGCACAAGTAAACCTAGAATCTCCTAACAGAGGCCCTTATTCTGATCTGTGCGGAAATTCCCGCATTCTTACGGAGCGGTCCGCACGCCACGGTGTTTTTCCGCATGCGGCCATCGTCCGTAGAAACGCCCACGTGTCCTCCGCATTCGGACGGACTCACTCTTTAAGAACAGGGCGTGTTTACGGACGACATACAAACCATGCGTGTGCGGGAGAAACACTCCGATTCGGCACGGTATTACAGAGTATTACAGAGTATGCTCGGGAATACCGCATCCGAACGGGAGCCAAGCGGTGCTACCGCACGTAAGCGGAGGATTTCCGCCAAACAACCCACTATGAAGTATCTTCTGCAATACATCACATGACCCACTTATTCAATTACCTACCCTCATAAAAAACAGCTTATTTGGAATTGGAATCAATTAGATTCCAATATATCCTTACAAGCATGCCTAACACATGCATAGCACACATTAACCCTTACAGCAATGTAAGTGCAATGGTTTCTATTACACCCTGTGTCAAACATTATAAACATTCTACACATATACTATTTAAAGTGCTAATAAAACCAACAACTGTGAACTTGCATAAAGAATTTATTAAAATATCTATTTAACATAATGAAAAAAAAAATAAATGAAACATTAAATGAGCAGGTCTTTTAGGTCCTGCAAGTCGGCTTGAAGGAGCCGGAGATGGTGCTCTGCTCGCAGGAGGGCCCCACGCACCCCCTCATCTGCCGGTGTGGTGTCATCTGTGGGCATGTCAAAGGGGCAAAAATTAGTCATGTTATTCATGCATACATTTCACATAATACGACATAAATTGCACAAATGCTAGGTGACATGTGTGTATATATATATATATAGAGATATATATCTATCTATGTAGAGAGATAGAGACACACATAGATAAATATATATGACACATACATATATACATACATGCAAACTTATTTACTACATACTGTCTATTTTGCCCTCGACCCTTAACTCTGCAGAAGACATAACAGTCATATTGTTTCTTCTCAGTCACAACCCACCCATGACTAACCAATGTCAAGCAGGTCATGGCCTACGTCAATAACAACTTGTCACAATCTGCTCAGTCTAAGTTCAGTGATGGTTGGTGGCATGGGAGTTATGCAAATGTCAGGAATGCACAATACACATCCTCTAAATCATAATTCTGTCTAAACCAACCTACAATTCTGTGAGTGACAAAAATAAATCAGAACTACAGGGGGGGTTTAGGTAGAGGAGGCTCCGGGGACACTGCCAACTTGTGACGCCATTCCAAGGTAGGCCGGCCCATACTCCATTTCGAGCATACATCCTACAGTTTATAAATAACATTCACCAACAATATCGATGCCACTATTTGATGGGTCATAATCTACGCTTGCAGCAGGTGATTTTAATCCACAAATGATCCACTCATCCCTTTACTCCTGGATCCTGTTTAACTACAACGGTTATGTGGCAGTCCAAATGGACCTCCAACCCATCCCACAAACCTGTGTAATTGAGAGGTGTCCTGGATGAAAGGGATGCCTTGGACTCCCCATCTAACCCGTACCTGTATCTGTAGCTACCCACTTTGGGGTCTATATGATTAGTATGTGCCCAAAATTTTTAATCACCAGTGCTACATAACATATACCAGTACAACTACTTCATGAATGATGCATTATGTAAACATACCGATCTGCGGCGAGTCCGGTGCCTGGCACGCCTCCTCCCCCTCGGAACTTGATGTGTCCGGGGCAACCGTGGCCTCCTCAGCCCCCTCCTCCGCCATCTCCTCGACCACAACAACCTCCTCCTCCAACTCCTCCTCCACCTCCTCCTCCAACTCCTCCACCTCCTCCTCCAACTCCTCCTCCACCTCCTCCTCCACCACCACCAGCACCTCCTCCTCCACCTCCTCCTCCGCCACCAACACCTCCTCCTCCGCCACAAACTCCTCTTCCACCTCCTCCTCCTCCACCTCCTCACGCACCACCTCCTCCTCCACCATTTGCTCCTCCTCCACTTCCTCCTCTTCCACCCTTGCCGCCACCTCCTCCTGGGGGTCTTGGTCCTCGTCCTGGGCCAGGCCTGCCTCCGCCTGTTCACGGGCCTGTCGGGCTCGGGCTCGTGCTGTGTGGTAGAAAAAAACATCATGGTCAATGTCGGCTCATTGGGGCACATTTATTCATCCATAACAAGACATACATGGAAGGGTGATAATGATGGCAAACGATGCAGGAAAGTAGCTCCTTACTGTTAATGGACTCCAAATTGTGACATTTAAATT
The DNA here is from genome assembly GCF_055691185.1 of Crinia signifera. Lineage (NCBI taxonomy): Eukaryota > Metazoa > Chordata > Amphibia > Anura > Myobatrachidae > Crinia > Crinia signifera. Next base: position 136,794,929 of record NC_139223.1, read on the forward strand.
ATTATGTGATTGTTAGTCATTTGTTCACACATTACAACCCAGGCATTTATCAATGTGTAACACATATTAGATTGGGCACATTGTATGCATCAGAATCCTCAATGCTATGGCATGACATATAAAAGGCACATGACTGCATGTTAACCAGGAAGAAGCACACATAAGAGTCTATGGACTTTTAAACCCATGGACACCCACTTATCATGAGACACATTTTATTGCTTATATATGCTATGTTGTAAGTGCGAAATTTCATAGCTAAAATACTCACATTCAGCAATTTCGCCCCTTATTTGTGTGAGCAGCTGGGGCTGGCGCCTGCGGAGGTCCGACCACCGCCTCTCCAGCTGCCCGAGGGACCTCCGCACCCGAGTGCGGGCGTAAATTCGGCGCCCTGCCGCTGTGTACGCCCTCCGCTTATGGCGGTTTGTTATGAAGGGCCCCGCACGGCCCAGCCTTGTCTCCATGACGGAGACAAGAACCCTGAGCTCCTCATGCGTGAAGGGTTCTGCCCTTCGTGTCTCCGCCATGTTGACAATGGCATCTATCAACCAATCAGGTGGTGGCATTGGTTGATCACAGTTATTTGTGATAATAACTTTATTGTTCATTTTTACATTAACAGCGTCTCTGCGCCAACACAAATGGTGAAAAATTCGCATGCCTTCAAAACCGTAGTGTTGATGTATGCCAATGAACAAATCTGATATATATAAAACACAGTGTGTATGCCCTTAGCAAATCCAATAAGGCCGCGCTCCGCCAAGCAACGCGTGCTATAGCTTAGCAAGGCATAGCTGTAGTTAGCATTACTTACTCTATGCATATATGTGTATGCGTACATTTATGTGTAAAAGACACATACACACACTTGCAGGTATCCTGAAACCAGCATTATACACCAGCCCTGCCTGCCTGCCTGCCTGCCTGCCTGCATGCTCCTTGAAATGTTGAAACATGTGAATAAATTCCAACATCATATATAGATATATATCTATATATGCAAACAAATCATACATCAACACAGGAAATAATCCCCAACACATGATAGAATAAATCAATGTACTCACCAGTCATCAGGGATAGTATCAACTACAATAATGAAGATATAACAAACACATAAGATCCCTTGTCCAAGGTATAATAATTAGCACCTATATTGAACTTCCCCCAAAACTAAACACATATGCTAAATATCTCCTATTTCTTTGCCATTAGGAGGGCAGGCTGGCTAATGTTCGTTTTGTAACACTGACAACTAACACACTGGACTTATTTGAAGGGGTGATTGTGACTAAAATGGGTGTGTTATGTCAACTCAATAACATGTACCTGAAGTATCTTTGCGCCACAGAGTCCCGCAGCTGGTATCCCCTCCGGCATTCAGGGGCGCGGGATGGGCGCATGGGCGGATCTTGCGGCTCAGATGGTACCTCCCACTCATCAAAGGGTATCTCACGCCGCACAGCAATGTTGTGGAGAAATATACACAGGCCCACGATCCTCGACACCATTTCAGGCGCATATTGCAAGTCACCACCAGTGCGGTGGAGCACTCTAAATCGACCTTTTAAAAGGCCAATTGAGCGCTCCACCACTTGCCTGGTGGCAACATGCGCCCCATTGAATGCCTCCTGTGGGCCCGGTGCTGGGTAGCTGTACGGCGTAAGTAGCCAGGGCGTACATGGGTAACCGGAGTCACCCAGAACCCACGCATCACGGCCTTCCAGCTCTTGGAGTCTTTGCCATATCCCGGTTTGTCGGATGACATGAGAGTCATGGGCACTTCCGGGAAACTTCGAGTTGAAGGCGAGAATTTCCATGGATGGGCCACATACCACCATCACGTTCAGTGAGTGGAACAATTTGCGGTTCCTATATATCTTCTCACTTCGAGATGGAGGCACAAATGGTACATGGGTGCCATCCACAGCCCCTATCACATTAGGGAAGCCAGCAATTTGTTGGAAGGCGTGCTGGCTTCTGCGCAGGGTCTCAGGGTCAAATGTCATGGCCATGAAGTGCCCCTTGCGCCTGAACATGGCCGACGTCACACGCCTCAGGATTCGGCAGAAGGCCGGCTGAGATATTCCAGCAAGTACTGCCACTACTTGTTGGAACGATCCTGAGGCGCAGAAATGCAACACCGCCAGCAGCTGTGTGTGAGGCGGAATTGCTGTCGTGATCCCGTGTAGAGGTTCCAAATCGCTCTGAATTAAGTTGAGCAGATCCAGAATTACATTTGGGGGTAACCGGTACCTAGTAAGTACCTCATCATCGGGCATAGCAAACAGAGTCACCCGTGTGCGATAGATTCTAGCACGTCCTGGCCTCCTTGGGCGACGAGTGGGGAGAGCCGCAAGTGCCCTTAGCCTCCTCTCCATGTAGCGCATAATAGCTTCTGCAACCTATAAAGAAATGAACATAAATACTGATGCACCTATGCACATAATGGCCATATCAGACTCCAAATTGATTTGTAGCCTTCAATACGTACAATAGATGGCCGCCCCGTGTAATCCCGCAGATCCATTTGACTCTCTAATGATGACACAATAATATGAACTCAATACACACCGTCCAAAACACACAGATAAAGGTGTCAGCATTTTTTGCCGACATCATGTACTATGAGACATTTCATCTATTGCTGGGACATGTTGTCCTGCAATAGATGAACCCACACATGTTTAAGACCTGTGAGTGAAATAGTGAACATGTGACATGTTGCAATAATTATACACGCACTTTGCTGGCCCAACAATCTGTAGTCAGTGAGGCAATGGTGCATACATTCATACACTTACATTGTTAATGGATATCATATCTACAAGGAGCATGGAAGAGCTTACCTTAGACCCTGACAAGTCCAGATCTGGAGACAAATGATTCTAGCAGCAACTCACTATTTATAGGGCTCTCACATGTGTGGTCTATAACAGTAGAGATGAGTATTGCATGATTTGTGGCCTGGATTAGCTAAGGGATTGGGCTACTTTTAGCTTGCAATAAAACGCCACAATACCACAGTAGTCATAATTCAAATGTCATGTCATGCTAGCAAATAGCATGTGTATTGTGCAATAGTCACAGGTTTATCAGAAGATTCTATGCAATGTTAGCATTGGTGACCAGTATTTCATGTCGAACTTTCGCCAGGTTTTACACAATGGAATTTCCGCCACCGTATGCGGCGCGAAAAAACAGCGACGTACGCACACGCACGGAACGCAGCTGCCGCTGATGTCCGCCAAACAGGATACACAAACAGTATATAAAGGTGTATTAGAAGGTGACAATGTTGTTGCTAACATGTCTGGATCACAACCAGAGGTGGACCCAGTGCTGCAGCAACTATTTGACCAGATGGACTCCAGCACCACCTATGTGCCACTGCACATGCGGGCAGTGGGTAATGAGGAGGCTGCTGGCCCTTCTACAGCAGGGCAAGCTGCACCTGAGCATTCTACAGCAGGGCAACCTACACCTGGCCCTTCTGCAGCAGCCCAACCTGCAGCTGGCTCATATGCACCATCAGCAGAATTGGTTGGAACACAACCGGGGACTTCACAAGGTAGTACCATGGCCAGCACTTCAAGTGCAGCGACTGGTGCCAGGGGGCGTGGCCAGGGACGTGGCAAGGGGCGAGCCAGGGCAACAGAGGAACCAACTACAAGAAATAAGGCATATGAAGCACAGGAGCTTGCCATCCTGGTTCCCCGAGCACGTGATTGGATTGAGTGTCCATCGGAGAAGCTGACACACACACGCAGATGGAAGATTTGGGAACAGATAACGGCAGAGATTAATGAAGTAGCGCCACAAGTTCGTGAGACGGACCATGTGAAGAAGAGGCAAGTTGTTTTGTGATACATGTGGCCAGTAATAGCCAAGTAATGATTGAATTGATGCTTAGATGCATTTAGCAAATGGGCCGTGAGGTTGTTACGATACACATACATTATTGCCATGTTATTTTGTTGAGAGTTAGAGTAGGGTGATTGTGAATGTGTATTGTAACGGTTGATATCATAGTTGCATGTAATATTATATATGGGACATTAATCACATGTTGTAATATGTAGCACAGAGCAATGGCTGCAACAGCTAACATTGGGAGTGACATGTATTAATATGTCAACTTACATTGCAGGTGGCAGGACTTCAAAACCAACCTGAAGAGGAAGATGACCAAGCGGTGGGAACACAGCCAGACATCTGGGGCCGGGCCCATGCCATCAGGGCTAGAGCTCACCCCCCTGGAGGAGATGGCCGAGAGCTGTATAGCAGTTGAGGAGATCAGGGGGGTGAGCACGATGGATAGCGAGGCCCCAGCTGAAGTGTTTGCGTCTTTTCTGGAAGGTAAATATTGGTCATGCCATAAACTTGGGCAAGTAATTATCGTAGAATGTCTCCTAATTGTGTTTATCTTTTCCCACAGACACCCCACCGCTTGGTGAGGACTCTGCTCAGGAGGTGGAGGAGTCCGTGCCACCTGGCCCCAGAGGTAGGCCTGTGCAGCAGCAGGCATCGGGCCAAGCCGATTTGGCCGCCTTGGCCCAGGTGCTTGGGGACATCAACCAGCAGGGAGACTTGGCATCAGAACGGATGCGTAGGACCGAGGAGATCCTGGCGAGCTTGGTCAGCACCCAGCAGTCCATGGCTGCGAGCATGCAGGCCATGGCTGAGTCACATCAGGCCATGGCTGCAAGTGCTCAGGTGCTGGCCGAGCAAGCCACCCGCCAAAATGATCTCCTCCTCCACCATAATGAGCTTATGGTGGAGCTGATTACCAGCAACAGGGTCCTAATGTCATCCGTTTCTGGTGCATTACCACCGGAAACACTCCCTGCTGGCAGGAGGGGTAGACCAGCCAACCCCTCCACATCATCTGCTCCACCTGCCCCAGCATCTGGCCGTCCCCGAAGAGCTGCTGCACAGGCCAAGGAGCCTACCAAGGCCAAACGTGGTCGGAAATGAACTTGTGGCTGCATTAATCTCCGCCGTTATGTGTTCCCAAATCTTCCATTGTGCTGTGTGTGTCAGCTTCTTGTGTCCAATCACGTGCTCAGGGTAACCAGATGAGCCCTTGCTTCATATGTCCTTAGTGGTTGGTTCCCCTGTTGCCCTCTTTTGCCTGCCATTACTGTCAGCTGTACTTGAAGTGATGGCCATGGTACTATCTTGTGAAGTCCCCGGTTGTGTTCCAAATGATTGTGCTGATGGTGCATATGAGCCAGCTGCAGGTTGGCCTGCTGCAGAAGGGCCAGGTGTAGGGTGCCCTGCTGTTGAATGCTCAGGTGCAGCTTGCCCTGCTGTAGAAGGGCCAGCAGCCTCCTCATTTCCCACTGGCTGCATGTGCAGTGGCACATAGGAGGTGCTGGAGTCCATCTGTGTGCAATTATATATGTTTTGTATTATTATTTATTTTGCAGCATTCCTGCCATGTTGTTTATTGTTTGTATGTATTATTTTATGGTCTTTGCATCACACTGGCATTGAGTGTGACATGAATATAAATAAATGTGTTTACTTTACCCAAAATGTGTGGTTTCATGAGTACATGTCGAATACACATGTGTATTGTTAGTATTAATATTCAGTCATGTCCATTGTTAGCAGTTTTTAAGTGTGGGACAAGTACAGCATATGTGGGGGATTACTAAGGTTTCCTTGAAGCAGCAATGGTTTCAATTAAAGCACTGACAAGCGGCCTATTAGTGAGTAATGAGTAAAGGAGTAGATTCTATTGGGTTCAGGTGTTAATGGTTGTAGTCATTAGGCGTACGTTCGCCTACCGCATGAACGAGTGGTGTCCGCAAAGCAATAGTACACTTGTGGACACCGCACATTTCTGCCCTTTTTGATCGCGTGCATTCGGAGTGGTTTCCGAATGTACGCCCCCCAACATAAGTGTACTCCCCCGTGTCCGCCCATGTTTCCGCCCCGTTTTGCCCACTTTGAAACTACGCCCATGTGTCATTCCGCATGACGCCCATAATACGCCCCTATTTCCCGAATGATAGCGGTGAACAGTTCTGGACGGTCTTTGTCCGAACTGGTACCGAGTCAAGGCGTGGCACATGCGCGTAGCGTTCTCCACGCATGCGCAGACACCGTAAAGACGCAATCCGTAAGAACGCGGTAAAGTCTGCATCAATCAGAATAAGGGCCAGAGTATGGAAAATTCCTTCTCTTCTAATTAAAAACTAGTGAGCTCTCAAACACATTCAAAGAAACATTCCTAACAATAAAATTCAGACTCGTATTGCCCTGACAGGTACGCACAGCTGCACAGAATATGTAAACACCCGACTATATTTACTTGCATACTAAACATGTGCCATTGTTTCCAATTGCAAGGTTCTAATTTGTACACCATGTGCTTTATCATCGGTGAATCCCTTCCAACCACAGCTGCATTTAAGCTAATAATAAAATTCATTATTTAAGATGAATCTACATTTACCACAGCAACAAAAAGAAAAAGACAGTTTTATAAAAGCACAAATGTAAATAATTGAGTACAGTTAGATAAAAAGAAATAAAAATTGTCTTCCAAAAAGAAATAAGCCGTCTGAAAAAGTAAAGGTTTAAAAGTAACCAAAAGGGGGCACTAATGTATCACAAACAAGCTTTGGTTTTCTATGCATCGTCTCGCCAGCATTTTCAGGAGGAACAGGGCAGACTCTAGGGCACGTTTTCAAATTATCTGTTACAAAGGGAACAGAAATGATCAAAATAAGCAGAACAGCAGACATAGAAAACAAAAGATATATTTAAAAGAATATGTAATTGAATGGTGATATTAGCAGGTGTACAAAAGGGATGGCTGGTAATGAATCTCTGCAGATGTCATAGCAGAAACAAACACATTTAAGCTCAGAGTTAATTCAGTGTTTGCTTGGTAACATTAAGGATTACTTACAGGGTTCAGCGAATCTCGCTCACTGCCGCATGTCCTGGTTAAAGGATTAGCTGATCTTTTTTTCACCTCACATTTATTATTCACAGATTGGCGAAGGCAGAAACGTATGGATGTTCGTATGTGGAGTTTGTCTTGCGTGTTTATCTATTGAGCATGCTCCAGAACAATAATGGGCAGGATTAACAAAGGGCTGCCATCAAAAATTGTGGGGCCAGACAAATAAAATAGGCAGGGCCCCCTTTCCCTTTTTGAACACTTGGAATGTCTGGTGAGAACTGTGTTTACAGCCCTGGTTGGACTTCTTAACCTCTACGATGCTTCAAGGATAATGTGAACGTTGTTTATGACAAATTATACTTTATAAACTCTAGTCCTGGGCCCAGGGCTGCAGTCTCCGCAGTCCTTCCTGATGGCTGCCTTGGGTTAACGTATTCCTTTAAACCTGGACACTCATGAATAACACATGTTCTGTGGCTGGCTGACTTCAAGCCATTTCACCTGGTTTTTAATCCCCCACAAAAATAATGTAATCCATCAGGAGCATTTCAGAGAGGTGGAGGCCTGCGTGCCGCCTCCTGGGTCCGGGCTCTCTGTACTCTGCCGGCAACGCTGTAGAGTCTGAGCATAGGAGGGCTCAGCCTTTATTGTGCAAGGACAGAACTCTGGGAAAATGACACGTCAGGTATTTTTCTGTTTTCACTACTGCGCATGTGTTAACCCTTTGAGTGCCAACATCTCTGTGGGAGATGCGCAAAATATGAGTGTCAACAGATCTGAGAGATATGCAAAATATCGGCTAAAAAATGTCAAGACGCTCACGTGTCACTTATGAATTCAAATTAAAAATGTTGAGTCGAAAATAGATTACATTTCCTATGTATGATAAACAATACAGGTTATTATGATGAATACAAATGTTTGCTTACAAATTTTTACACCTATTTTGACAATTTACCTTGGCACTCGAAGAGTTAAACCCCAGGCAAATGGCAGCCATGCCATGTTATCTTAGATATTTACAGCACTGCTGCTGTGGGTGTGGGACTCCGGAGCAGTAAGTATTCAAGTATGCAACATGTGATATGTGGGACCCATGTGCACTACGCAGTACGCACACTGCATCCAGTGGTCCCGGTTTAAAGGTATAGAGCCAGATGCACTAAGCTTCAAAAATGGAGAGTGATAAACAACCAACCAATGAGCTCCTGTCTGACATTTTTCAATCACGGTCTGTGACATGGCAGGTAGGAGCTGATTGGTCGGTTGTTTATCACTCTCCATTGTATCACTTGTGGTAAGACTAATAATGGGAAATGCATACTTGTGCACATTTACCTTCACTTGCAGCTGAAGGGGCATAACTGAGCTGTAACAGCATAGTCAATGTTACAGTATATTCGTGTTTAGAATAAGAGTCTCTGTACCATTGGCCAGAAACATAATTAAGTTTTGATAATTGCATTGATAATGATGATTGCTATAATATCAAGAGCATGCATAGGGCTGGTCTGGCCTACTGATGTATACAACTCTGCATAGTGGCAAACATACATGCATAGGTGGAGAGTTACCAAAGCTTGGTCAAAGATTAATTGGAGAGAGATGAAGTACAGTACCAACAAATCATCTCCTGTCCTTTTATTTTAAAATGGTCTCTTTTTTAAAATCTCTTTCCAAGGTTAAATAAATCTCCCCGTTAGTTCCATGCAAGCATTGCAGGAGCAGTTATTACCTTTTGCTTTCAACTCTGCATCAGCCCTCAGTATTTTATGCACATACAATTGAAATATAGTGTAAGACCAAGGCTTGCTATTACAAAAAGAATAACATTAGTGGGAGAAATGTATTCAGAATATGCATTTAGATATAAATGTTTTGTTTTTGACTCTACTATCAACACTAATGGCAATACATTTACTTGTCTGCTTGTCTAATCTACATTATAATAAAGTTCTGCATACCTAACATAATGGAGATTGTACTATACCAAATGTCCACGCAGTTTTCCATGTGAGGAGTTGCCAGCATGGTACTGAGATTTTCCACCAGCCTCATTACTCTACCTGCAGCACCTATAGTATGTAGTTATGCATTTGCATTTTCAGCATATACAGGCTTTTGCCCACATACCCTGAATGTCTGGATAGATCTCTGACCACTTGGCCAGTAAAGTCCATAGGCTTGATCCACAAATTGCAGTGAACCAGATGTGGAACTACCATTGGTGCGGCAGGTGGAGCACACAGAGGCCCCCTTCTGATCGTTCACCTACTGGGAAATCACAAGACTACAGTATGTTTGACATAGGGGTATTTTCAATGCTCTTTAACGAGCTGTGATGGCGAGCATTCAACTGACTCCCCTGCACCCACCGTTTCCACCTCACTGGGTTTTTACAGCGAGGTGGAAACAGTGTGTGCCGACACCAAAACCGTGAAGCTCGTGGCTAAATGCAGCGGGCTCACTGCAGTAGCGGCGAACCTTGCCGTTTTGGGGAATCCTCACCATCCTCTGACAACAAGGATTCTCCCGGTACGCTGAATAGGGTGAGTGGCCGGAGAGGGGGTTAACCGGCGAGGATGGCTTGTTTTCGGCTATCCTCCCTGAAAAAAGCCATCCTCACCATAAAACCCCCTCACCGGACGCATTGAGTACACCCCATACAGTATGCAAGTTTTATATAATATAGGGGACTATTTACTAAGCCTTGGAAAGAGATATGGTGACGGGAGATAAAGTATTAGCAAATCAGCTCCAAACTCCTATTTACTGGCCGTTTTGAAAAAGGACAGGAGCTTATTGACTGGTATTTTATCTCTCTCCACTATATCTTTACCCAAGGCATAATTTATAGACCTCTTTGTGTTCTCTTAAATCAAACATTCTAGGTGACACCTCTAAGTCATTGACAACTGGTTCCCCCAGGTTTAAAGTATCAGAACAATAATGTAATCTGTCAGTTGATTATACAAACAGTTACAGAGCAGAGAACATCTCACACATAACCGAACAATCCTCACTGCTAATGAACATTTTGTTGACATTGTCAATTCACTTTGGATGTCCCAAAGGCAAATTTTAAAACCCGTACATGTTAAATGCCAAGCATTGTAGCATAAATGTCCTAAAAAATACTGATGATATGCACCAATTGCTTCCAACACTGAAATGTATTACATCAGACAGGAAAGCATTATAAAACAATGCTATTCTCCTGAAAATTACAATAATTGAATTTGAAAAGTTTAAATAACAGAAGATCATGGGCTGACCTATATAGCTTAATTATATTTTTTCTTATACAAATATGGTATCCTAATTTAAATTTTTTAACTTTATGCTATTCCTAAACTTACATCTGTTTTTAAGGTAACCACTATCACCCCTGGAACTGATTATGTGCCTAATAGTAAAGCAGAATCCCAATGACCCACTGGCAAACATAACAGATCCTCAGGGAGTTGTAATAGGGTCTGAGTTTATGGACATTGTGGATTTTGAACGCAATTGCCCCTATTTTTAAAGAGGCAATCATTTACAAGGCAAATCAAGGTTTGTTGTGCTATGTAAATGATTGCTGTTTTAAAAATCTTGGCTGAAATTTCGGACCTCCACAAACTTCAACCCGATTATATTTTCACGCTTGCATCTGTAAGAGAAAATTATTAAATATATTATTTAATAATATGATAATAATATACAGTAAGTGACCATTGATGCACAAATGATTATGTCACAGCCATATAACCATGTGTAGTACATGGACCTAATGGTGTCCCAAAAGATGGAAATTACTGTACAAAATTAAGACCATATTAACAGGGCGATTTCCAGGGCTAGATGAGCTGTGCAATCGCACGGGGCAACTGCGACCACGGCCAATGCTAAATTCAGTTTTCCTTATTGCATACTATTCAAAATGTCCCTCTTAAAATGGCCGCTGCCTCAGAGGGGACAGTTTTTAAGCAAGCTAGAGTGGCAATTTTTGGTGGGCTATTCAATAGCTTCAGAGAGAAGGAGGCAGACAGACCTCAGAAATGTCAGGACCATAGACCTCTTATGACAGTTGCAGCAGATCCCCCTGTCAACAAGTAGGTACTGTTACTGAGGCAGGAGAACCCCCTGACTATTAGTAGGTACTGCGGCAGGAAAGTGGCATCATTTGTAAGGAGCAGTATAACTGTGCCGGGGCATAATTTGGTTACAAGGATATAACTGCTCTGGAATAATATGGTGTCAGGGCCCAGTGCATTGCTGTGTGGAGCATAATATGGTGCAAGGAACATTACTGTTAAAACATAAATATAGTGAGGGGGGGGGCATTTTTTTGGCGTAATTGTCTTGAAACGGCACTGCAGGGTTGGCAGATGTAACATTTCCAGAGAGATTTAAATCTGAGTTATTTTGTTTCTGTGCAGGGATAATACTGACTGCTTTATTTTTACACTGCAATATAGATCTCACTTTGAAACACCACCCAAATCGAATTCTCTCTGCACAAGTTAAAGCCCCCCCCCCCCCCCCCCCTCCCTGCAATGCACATGGCTTTGTCCAGTTGATAAGGAATTTACATACTAGCCCTTATTCTGGTTCATTCGCAAAGACACAGTATGAAAGTATATAATATATAAATGCGGATATATATTAATAAAAGCCATTGGTGGAACCGCCTCTTCATCAACCACATTCTTACCCCAATGAATTTCAACTATAATGCTGATTTTAGTTTGCAGTTTAGTTTTGGAGCACTTATCGCTGTCATTATAACTGACATAAATATGATGTACCTTTGTGACCATAATATATGACTTTTCATGGACGTTGACTATATTCTTTGTTATTTAAATGTATCTCTACTGTATTCAGGAGCTTTGAAGCTAGAAACAATTCTGTCCTCTTAAAGAAAAATAAAGAAATAATGTTTTGTGGTATAATGTAGCATCTCTATACAGTACACAGGTGGCAGAATTGTGCACATCTAAATTTAAACCTAAAAATAAATGCTGTGTTCCGAGGCCGAACCATGTGACTCCCAGGTGACACATGAAGCCACCTCTATGTGAACTCAATTGAACATTCACTGAGCTAATTATTGGAGTAGTCAGCTAAGTGGGAGAAAGGTGCATAGCGTTACTGCATTAAAAACCTGCTTGCTAACCAGATTGCATGATATCCAGATGTTAAATGGCATTTCCTGACTGCATGATATAACCTGCAGTATGAACATGTATTGTGCTCAGAACATTACATCATCAGGGGATTAGTGGCAGGAGCTGCAATGACTGTCACCACCTTCAGGTCCGAACAGCTGTGCTGCAATGGGTTTCTGGCTGCAGATCCACCTATATGTATATTCATATAATGTATTAATATTCATTAGAATTACAAGTCAGGTCGCTCTTTGACGTTCTTATAAACCCTTTTTTAAGGATTTCAGATTGCCTTTCATACACTGTCCTGTATTACATAATATATATATGTATATACAGTATTACTTGCAAGTGTTAACTGCCAAAATGACATTCTGCTGTATGTACCGAGGGTTTTATTCTGACAAATATGGAGTTTGACAAACAGACACATTACTGGGTCTAGGGATAAGTTTTTCTCGCACTTTGCATAACTACATCTATTTGGATCATTGTTCGGCAAACAAAAGGAAATAAGAAACAAAAAAACAATATTGGTTCTGTTAATCCTCAGATAACAGGGTTACACAATGCCAGACACACAAATCGCTTTTCTACAGCTCCTAAATCTGTGTTGATGAAGTTTAGGTACCAGATCTTGGCTTTTTCTGTCTGATTTTTTTTTATTCCCTGACAGTTCCTTATCCAATATCAGCAGCTGCCTGGCAACTCGTGTGTGTTCTGAACGACAGAGCGGAGTAGGGGCACTAGGCTGCCATTATACTTGTTGTCAAACTCTCCTTAGCAACCTTAATGACAGTGCCAGGGCTCCTCTTCAAAACTGCATATCTCATCTTATAGGCATAGGGCTAAAATCTATTTCCCAGTCAGCTACTGAGATTCCCAGCCGTGGCTGGCTGACTAACCATAGTCAAGTGATTTACAATATTACTAACATACTCCCAAGGGCATGCACAAGAAGGTACCGGATATGCAGCTCTTGCCTGTGCTTTCTTAATGGATCATGATGTACTGTACTATCATATCCCACCTACTGAGATAGGGCCCTATTTAAGGTTTGCCCTAAACCCAGCTAGGACCATCTGGGCAAAACCATATTGTGTTGGGCAAAATATTTACATACTTTGGTATAGGGACTTATAGTCCCTATCAGTGGTGTCCCTACCTTTATAGACACCTGCACTGGGTCCGTCTCTTCAGTACAAGCAGTAGGGCCCATGCTGGCAAAATATGGTATTGCCTCCCAAGGTAGGTCATGCCCTCATTGGTTAGGGGGAGTGGCCTTGCAGTTCAAACTCTCATGCTAGTCACTGTGCATGTCCTGAAGATGTGAGCTGTCCCGGACAGCACTAGTTCCTTCACAGGGACTGGAGTGGAACTCTGTTCTTGTTATCATGCAGTACTCTGGTCCTGCCTCTGAGGAGCAGTTAGCACTTTGGTGTCACCCCCCATAGGGTAACACCGGGGTGTGGCCTACACCTAGGGTGACCAACTCATCCCTTTAATCCGGGACACATATTAATTACACAGGTTCTGTGGCAGTTTAAAACCAGGTGAAATGGAGTCTTGAGATGTGGCAGTTTAAAACCAGGTGAAAGCCAGCCACAGAACCTGTGTAATTAATATGTGTCCCGGATTAAAGGGATGAGTTGGTCACCCTACCTACACCACCATTGTGACACCACAGGTTCCTATGGTGAAAGTCTGCTTTCTCTATGAGGGTCATTCCAGTGCAGTTGCACCAGTGCTATTATGCACAAAGCACTGTTCATGTGTAGGATCTGTTCCGCACGTACGCAGAATTGCCTTTTGACACCATAGAATAAGACAATTGCTACCGTTTGACATGGGAAAACCCAGTGCTGACAACCGCTTGTCTCTATAGTTAGATACAGTACACGGCTAAGCATGACCAGGAGACGGGGCCTGATTCAGAGATGTGGGCAAATGTTGTAGCACCTGGGAATTTGTACATAGCAGCTGTGTTAAAATATCCAGTGGAGGCATCTCTGATCTGCTGCTTGCATGCAAAGATGCACATCAGACAATCCTTATGAGTAACTGTATAACCGCACAGCATGGCTGCTGGATGTAAGGCCCAGGACCTTTGTATTTGTGTATGGTAATGCAGTCATACCAGTGGCGTAAGTTCCTCCCAGCTGCCCGGAGGCAAGATGTATACTGGTGCCCCCCACAGACACACATACACACACACACACACACACAACCTTATATAAAATATAAAAATATATATAGAGAGAGACAAATATATATTTCTAAATTCAGCCATAGAAGGCTGATCAATGGCTTTCAATTAATGGATTTAAACTTGCAGTGGAGGAGAGGTGCCCCCTTGGGAGCAGGAGCCCTGCAGAAGATGACTCCATTGCCTCCCAGAGTTCTGCGTCTGAGTCATACACTGTGACAGGTCCCTGAAATGGTCTGTGATTGATTAGCCACTCCCCTATTGCCTCCTCTTGCTATAAATAACTAGGCAAGCAAATCATCCCACGACTGCCTTCGCAAGATCTCCTTACATTCGCCGTATACTTTATGCGCATGTGCAGTATAAATAAATCACTCCACTGATACATCTTTGACAGTGACTTTATTTCAGTACCGCCCATATTTCAGCAATATGTAATTGTGCATATGTAGAATGGAGTCTTAAGTATAATCATCTATGTATATATATATGTCTAATGTCCGTTTGTGTCTCTCTGAAACACTGCCATCTGTTGGCAGCGAGTGAAACTACATCTCTTTCTCTCTCACACAGAGGCAATCACAAGGTAGCAGACTAGCTTTCAAAGCATTTGCTTTGAGTGGGCACCTAGTTATTTATTATTTAGCTGGCACTATGGCCCTTATTCTGATTGAGTCGGACGGCTGCGTGTTCGGTCTGACAGCCGATGTATTGTGTTTGAGCATGTGCAGAGGCGTTTCTGCACATGTGCGAACGCTTTGCAAGTCCGAACACGACGTGAATTACCTGCAGAAAAGGATCGTACGGATCCATCCGAGCAGGGGGTGGAGAGGGGCGTGAAGGGCTGTTTGGGCTCATTACAATATGCGTACGCCCCACGTTTCATGGGCGTTACCTTTAAAATGCTGAGCGTACTTATGGTAATCCAGCTATGACGCACATGTGGGGGGCGGACAGCTGACATAGCCGAATTTTAGCTGGCCGCCCATATCCCTGCTTTCACACGGAAAAATGTCTGAGTGGTCTGGAGCACTCGGGGCTGCCAGACCTCTCGGGCCATCGTTCGATGGTCAGCGACCATCGGAGGATGGGGGAGGTTCCCACAGATGGGGGAGGTGTTTGCATGAAACATCCACTCATGGCCCATTCCCTCGGCATCTTACCGCATTCGGAGGGTGTGAGCGATCTGTACAGTAGGCGGGGCTAAGAACACTTGGTGGCCGTCCGAAATATGCATCCGCCTGAGTCAAGTAGAATAAGGCCCTATATGATAGTTTTGCTACATAGATATAAATTAAAAACACTAGTGCTTGACACTGTATGTATGCAAGGCTTACAGTATTACAATATTAACTAAACCAATACAAGATGGTAAAGCTGTTAAGAAAGATTTCAAATAATATAGTCAATCTCATCACCCATCAAATCTTAACAAAAACTATTATAAAATATTAACCGAGTATCAACATTTCCATAATTGCTAATTTTAAAATTACCGCTGGCTGGTAATTAATATTCATGTGTTGTTTTTGACTAGCAAATAAGAATGATTAGTTTTACAATGTCTAATTTATCACAATAAGAGATTTCACAATATCCCGTAATTTGATGGATTCATTTATTTAACTTGTCAGTGTTAATAACCCTGATTATAATGACAAAGCAAAAGATGAACTGCAGGCACCACAAGATTACTAACAGTATTCAAAACTTTGATTTCTCCGTTCACAAACTCTATTCTTTTTCATTTAATTTTAATTAACTTTTTCTATTACTGATGGGAACATTGCTGGCAGCAAGGGGCAGCTATGAACTCACTGTCTGACCACATAAACACTGTCCACTTTGCTGTTCATTAGCGCAGACATTAGCTGATAGTTGCAGACACTGCGGGTTCAGTTTCACCAAAGGAATATTCCTGAGAACAGATTCTTCTGCCCTTTCAAAATCACAGAATACAAGTGATGACATTCCTATCTTAAAGACCGATGCTTTTAACAGCCTAGTTGTGGTTGCTGAGATTTATACTAAAGACGTATTGAATGTGCAGTATGTACTAAGTTTCATATAGAGATGCATTTATTTCCACAATGTCCCCTTATCGGTTTGACAAAAGCCTTCATTATTCTCACTCCTGTTTGTCGCTGTCTCATGAGGCTCTGCCATTAAACACATGAATAGAAGGGAGACTGACTCCCAAGTACTGCATTGGTAACAAATGCACCTCCTTAAATTCTCTGCACTTCTGTTTAAACCTGACCGCACAATGCGATGAGCAAGAGATGAACTCCTTACAAGCCTTCACCTGTGGCCCTTGGCTCATTTCTGCTCTGTCGTAACACTTGTTCAAAAAATATCTGATGAAATGTCTTGTGTTACCTTATTGTAACTTATTGTTTTAACATATTTCCCGAAGCAATAGAGAATAAGGGGGCAATTTACTAAGATAAATTCGTATAAAAAAATCGTATTTTCATAGAAAAATACGATTTTTTTTGGCGTATTCGGTAAGTTTTCTATCAAAAAGGCAGACAACCAAGCAGCAATAATCACACTACAATCTAGGAGGCTCACAGTTTCTTACCAGATCAGACCCTACATATCCATATAAAAAAATATGCAGGTGCCCTATGTCTGATTTTTTTGCACTTTACTGCTTAATTTTCATGATGGGTTTTTTGCTCGACTGGTGTGCAGGTGCCCTGCGCCCCAGGTGTGAACCCCTAGAATGTTGGGAACTTGCCCTATGAGGTGACCTGGATGTTGGTGGTCAGACCCATAACTTTGGCCAACTTTATGCTAAAAACCTCTGATGATGATATTTAACTGTAATATTTATTTCAATTTTGAATGGTACTGTTTGCATTATACAACAGCATCCTTTTTATCTTATAGTACTACAAATCTCAGCAAGGTAACACCTCTCATTAAGAGCAGTTAGGGTATACAGTCTAAAGCCCTCTTCCCCTATATATCTAGCTCAGACCATAGTGGGGAATGCCTCTGCTGTCTCAGGGAGTTATCCCAGTAATGCCAAATGCATACGCCCTCAATGGGGCCAAAAGCAGGTAAAGTGTGTCAAACAACAAATAAGTGGGAAATGTATAACATTTTGGAGAGCGATAAAGTGGAGAAGTTCCTGCTGTCAACCAATCAGTTTTACAGGATAAATTTCAGGAGCTGATTGGTTACTTCGGTGTGAGAAACTTCTCCCCTTATATTTTGCCAAGGAGTAGATTTACTAAAACTTCTAAAACAGACAAGTGGCAAGATGTTGTTCATATCAACCAATCAAATGCTGTCTAGCATTATCTACACTGCATTAGAAAAACTATAGGTAGACTGCTATGGGCAAATGATCGATTGGCTGCCATAAGCAACATCTCCACTTTTCATTTTTACAAACTTTAATAAATCTACCATAGAGTAGGGGTATTCCCCTATGATAGTCCCAATGAAGCAATGAACACAGTGAGACTATAATTGTTTATCTAAGGTTCCACACTGTGAGTGACATGAAAAAAGAGTTAAGTGCGGACAAACCTACAAAAATTCAGTTTTCAGCAGTTTGCCTGTGCTCAGTATACGAACAATGCCCAGAAGACAATACATTAGAGAGCTTGTACATGGTGATCAATGCCATCTTCAGATCGCCTATGGGCTTCTATCGCACTACCCCTGCTGTGAGGGATCAACCATGTTTCACTTGATGCATGCGCAGGTAGAGCACTAAGGGCCAGATGCACTAAGCAGGCAGCCAATCAGCTCCTACCTGACATGTCACAGACTGTGTTTGAAAAATGTCAGGCAGGAGCTGATTGGCTGGCTGTTTATCACTCTCCATTTTATCTCTTTTGAAGCTTAGAGCATCTATCCCCGAGTCCTAAACCTGATAGTCCTATCATCACAAAGGACAGCTCAAACCGCAAAAGCTGTCCTTTGCCAAAATATTTATTCATTCAGCAATAGACACCGAATTACATATGGAGAGTGGTGGGATGCTTGCTGCATCCCGTCCTGTGTACTGTTGACTCCCAGTCAGGGGCATACTATCAAACTATGCATATTGGGGGTTATTCAGACACGATCGCTGTGACGCGATTTAGCTGCACACTGTGATTAATCAGCTGGTACCCAGTCTGAGAGAAATCCCCCCCCCCCCCCGTGCAAAATTAGCTGGAGCAGCAAATCCATTCGCAAGCAGCTCACCATTGAATGCATTTTCCAATGTGTGCAGTCTGTGCGTAGCCCACAACTTACTAAGCGGCTGCGATAGAATCAAGTCGGATCAGGGAGCCAGAGCTGAGGTCACACGACTTCCCTCAAAGACCTAGGCACGCTTGCGTTTTCCTGACACTCCCAGAAAATGGCTGGTTACCACCCACAAACACTGGCTTGGCCAGCGATTAAAAGATGAGCAGGATTTTAGCGCAGGATGGCTTCATGTATTCGCGCTATGATCCGTACACACGCAGAATCTATCGATAATCACCCAGCCTGCACATTGGCAGCTGTGCGATCCACTGTGCATAACCGCCAATGTCTAGACAATACACTATTTGTAGGTCCATATTTAGAGAGCGGCACGGGTATAAATGACAAGAAATCCAACAGTCTACTAGATGAGCTGAAAATGCTCGTTCTTAAAAAACTGCAATCGGTGGACATGTCCTTTAATGTGATGCTATTATAATAAGAAGTGGGAAGATTGTTATATACCCATTTCATTCTTCCGTTGCAAACGTCTCCCAGAGCAGGCAGAAATATTTACGCAAAAAAATAAGGAAAATCTTCTTATATTTCAACAGCAAAATGAGATGAAATGTAAATGCAAGCATTTCGTATGTGCATTTCTGATGCCTTTTTTTTCTCACAAGTAAAGGAGCTGTGGCTTGAACTAAATTGCTATACATTCTGTACCGCATAATTTCCTTTGTAATATATGAATAAATTATAATACATTTTTTTTTATTTTGCCATACAGGATAGTTGCAATGTCAGAACTGATGTGTAACAAGATACCTGTAAGCACGTGAAACTGGGGGAATTTATTTTTTGGAATTCATTGGTTGATTGCTATTGGTTGCAGATACAGCTTATATTACCTGTTGAATATACTTTATATATATTCAGATCTATATTACCTGTTAAATATACTTTATAGATCTATTCAGATCTACAGTCTGTAATCATAATATCGCCCAACAATACTGCTTTGTTATTACATCATGATTGGGACTTCACTGTCCTGATCTACCTGGCAGCTTATAAGTACACGGTGGGATCTATGTACTAAGCCTTGGAGGCCGATAAAGTAGTCAACGGAGATAAAGTACCAGCCAACCAGCTCCTAACTGTTCTTTTTCAAACACAGCCTGTAACAAGACATTTAGGAGCTGAATGGCTGGGACTTTATCTCTGTCCACTTATCCCTCTCCAATGGATAGTACATAGACCTTTATGTCCCATACACCACTTATCTATGTGGCAGAGCAGCTGTGAATGGGTGTCACATGCATATGCCTCTGGTGAGTGTGGCATGCAAGGATGACTTTACGGAACGGGAGGTGGATAAAGGTCAGACTCGTTTTTTCTGCATTAGGTACAGGAGATGTGGCCATTCCCTCTTCATGGAATGGTCACACCCTTAATCCCTATCCTCACTGCTAATAACTTGTAAACAGCAAGTACTTTATGAATAAAATCAGTTGGTAAAACAATGGATAAGCTGACGGGTTGAGTATGATTTCCCGACAGCCGGAATGCCGGCAGTGGGCGAGCGCACCAAGGCCCTGTTGTGGGCACAGTGGCTCGCTTTGCTCACTACAAGTTTCTATTCACCCTCTATGGGGGTCGTGAACCCCTACAAAGGGACATAGACCCTGTATGCCAGGATTCCGGCTGACAGTAATGTCGGCAGTCGGGATCCTGGCGACGGTATCCTGACTGCTGGGATCCCAATAGTCATACATTCCAAGCTAACACAAGTTTGTCTACATACATGAGAACATGGCACCTCAATTTTCCAGCCCCAATTTATCAGAAGCAGCACATACCTATTCTGTGCTGTAAGAGGATCTTGATCCTTCTCCTATCTAACTTTAAGCAAGTAGTAAAGATTGCATACAGTAACATAATGTGCACTAACCTGATCGATCTAGGCATACAGGCTGAGCCACAGTAAAATTTGATTGGTTAAATAATGGACGCCACATTAAGCTTTATCAGCTTTGGCATTTTCTAATTTATTTCTTCTACCAGTGAATAGTACAAATATATACTGTATACACACTTATAATAAATACTTACTGTGGCTAATCTACTGCTATTACTTTTGTATTTATTGTTTGTATTTTAAATCCGTTTTATGATCAGAGACACAAAGCAATGGGCAGTGATACCTCCCTTTAATTGTGTGTCCATTTTATTATCTTCCAGACATAAAACTCTAGAAAACATGTCTTCAAGTGCTGCATTTAATAGCCGAGAGCAATATATAGTAGGGTGGCAACATAAGTGAATCTGGCGAATAATTTCTATAACGTAATGGGTTAAAGTCAGTGACATTGAAATAATTGCAAGGGGAATAATGAAGCAGGTTAAGTTCTACGCATTTTATATACCTTTATTGATTTTCTGTGGTGATTCCCACCAGCCAACTAATATCTCTTCTATAATTCTACTCCATGTGTACATGTGGATTTCAGCATTTGCTATATCTGAGGGATAAATGGAATCCATCCACAACATTAATGCATGCAGGGCAGATTATGTATTAAAGAGCTGATAATATTTGTGCATTGGCTCTAGCCTTCGAAATATTATATTTACTGTGTACTTTCATGTTACACGAGGTCATGAAATTCTGCTCTGAATGACCTTGGCGATGTTTATAAGAATTTAATAATTGGTATACTATATGCGAGAGTACACTTATTGTCATTACTGACATATTTAAAATTAAATCAAATTATACTTTTTAATTAGGTTCTGATCCTAGTAGAAATAGAACAGAGACTATTGTCAGTTGAATGGCCAACACCGTAATTCCCCTTTTGTAAGTTTTTATAAATGTTCCTGAACATGTTTTGCTATAGCACTTAGATTGTTATTTTAATATAATGATGTCTTTCACTTTACCCATCATGTGACCTTATTTATCAAAGTATATTTGCAAGATGCTGTGCAGTATCTTGTGGTTTTTTTTTTTGGGGGGGGGGTGATGACAAATATTAAGTATGGATAGTTTAATGGTTAGCATTTTTGCTTCACAGCACTGAGGTCATGGGTTTGATACCATGGATCTAACTAACTGTGCGGAGTTTGTATATTCTCCCCATACTTGCATGGGTTTCCTCCGGGTACTCCGGTTTCCAACAAGTTAACCCTAGAATGTGTGTGTGTGCGTGTACATGTGGAAGGGAATATAGATTGTAAGCTCCACTGGAGCAGGGACTGATGTGAATGTTCAAATATTCTCTGGAAAGCGCTGCGGAATATGTGTGCGCTATATAAGTGTTAATAAATAAATACATAAATAAATACAAAATATTAGTAAGCCAGCTCGAAGCAAATGCTAGTTGATGTAGTTTTATTTGCTGCCAACAGATGGCAGTGTAAGCCTGCTCAAAGCAAATGCTTTGAAAGCTAGTAGATGTAGTTTCACTCGCTGCCAACAGATGGTAGTGTTTCAGAGCCACACTATTTACATTCATTTTGTGCTGGCACCGGCGCAGTTGCTTCCATTCGTTACAAGGAGTGCCAAACCCCTGCTCTCTCTCTCTCTATATATATAGAAAGTAGGTTTCCAAAACGGCACTCTAGGTACATTTAAATCGCAACAGTGGTGCAGGGTCCAGAGAGAAATTGATAATAGCACTTACCCAACCTTGCAGCAAGGAGAGAGACAGACCAGCACTCGTTTTAGTTGAAAAAAAGATAAGTGTATTGGAGAAGTATTACAACATGGCAAACATCTCTAGTAACATTAAACAGACCCAACAGGCTGTTTCAACTGGATTCCAACCAGTTGTCATCAGGGGTATATATATATATATATATATATATATATATATATATATATATATATGTGTGTATAGATATATATACAGTATTCAAAATTTCTTTATTAAACATTGAAACATTGCATAGTACTTTGAAGTCAGCCGTTTCTTGATTCTAAGGAGCCCAAGTGTGCAGTTGGATGGTTGGATATATATATATATATATATATATATATAGATGATCCTCCTGAATATATGTACAGGCATTACAGCTGGTATCAGAGATATCTGCTGTGTTGCCCCGTTATTATTCAAAAAAGCAGCTCTCCTAGGTCTCTATATGGATTGTTCAATCGAAGTCTTCACCAAGCTGCGTACTGCCCTTGCTGGCTAAGGCTAGTTAGCGGTAACTTCAGGTTCCAGTAACTATTGCAGCCTATGGGCTACAGTCTGTCAATCTCTTTGGCTGTGGTATCTGTATGATACCTCCTGATGTTGTCCACTTGCATATGTGCCGACAGCCTGTGTGTAGAATTGCAGTTGTAACAGGGGCATAATTTCAAACTAGGAATCCAGGGCAGGATTATCTACCAACACCTGGTACCAGCAGCACCCAGACACACTCTCTTTCCAGTGCCAAGGTGGTTGGGGGATGCATAATAATTAGCTAGGCCTGGGCATGTAATAGGGGATAAACCTGGGTAATCTGCTAAGGGGAACATATAGATTGTAAGCTTGCGAGCAGGGCCCTCCTACCTCCATGTTGGTTTGTATCTACCCAGTTTGTTTAATCGCTGTTGTTTCCAATTGTAAAGCACAACGGAATATGCTGCGTTATATAAGAAACTCTAAATAAATACATAATAACATGGCCCCCTGGGCACCTGCCTATGCCCTCTGTACAGCTGAGGAGTGTACAATAAGGTTGGTGGTGTGTGCACTCAGGAGGAAGTTGCTTCCCACAGGTGCTGGCTGCTGTGGGAGGGGCCATGCCTCCTACAGATCACATTCACCTTCCACATTCCCTTTCACCAGCACCCAGACAGGAAGAGGGAAGACCACGGAATATGCCCCCTGGGTTAACTCTTTATTCCTGCTCTTCATGACGTAGAAACTTGAATAATGGCGAAGGTCAGTGTGTCCCTTCCATGACTGACATTCCAAGGCAACTGCCTTCCACTGTCATCATTAATTCATGTCATTAATTGTTTTTTTTACAAGTTTACCTATTTGTTTATTTACCTTTTCAGAGAATGCAGATACACTTATTGGCTCATTGGCTCATTAACACAGAAATTATTTCAAAATTATTTAAAATTTTACACAAAATTTCATATGGTGAAACAACATATGGGAGGATGACCATGAAACAAGTATATTTTAAATAAACCATGACAATGACAATGCTGCTTATGTCATTATAATGAGGACTTTGCATTGAGTAACATGAATGAAATGAGGCACAACCAATTACATGTACAATACTTCATTTAGTATCATATAACAGAAGTTTGTGCGCTTCCAGTTGTGTTATGATCCATTTAGTATCTCAAATGAGATATCTATATTTTGTAGCTGATACATGCTAGATTAGTCATTATTAATGTGAAAAGTATTCCCATAGCAAGAAATATCAAATAGTATGAGGGAAATGTGTACGTTTCGGAAACATGATGATTTTTCACAAGTGGATGGTTTAGTACCATGGTTGTTTCATGGTACTTAACCCTTTGAGTGTCAAGTGAATTTGTCAAAATAGGTATGAAAATTGCCAAGCAAACATTTTTGTTAATCATATTGACCTGTAATATTAACCCTATATAGGAAATATAACCTACACAACATTTTTTTATTTGAATTTATGTGACAAATTTGAGCGATACTGGTATTTTTAACAGATATTTTGCACATCTCTCGCAGATGTTAGCACTCAAAGGGGTAAAAGGGCATTTTTTTTTTAATAAAGGCAAAAACCTGGTTATATCATAATAAAAAGTTGCCTTAAAAATTTTCTGTTTTGCAAAGTTGGACCTTATAACGCCTCACCGAGTGTACAAGGAAGTCACAACATACAATTTTTTTTTAATTATTACTATGTGGTCGATATTTCATACTGAAAAAAATGCCTACTTCTGGCCAGAAATATCTTCTCCGCATCTATAGATGGGTCACTGTCATTAAATGGATTTGCTGAATTTCTCAAGTGATAGCATCCTGGAAATACCTAATTAATAATCCTCCTTCTGTTATCACAACATCATGATGGCAATTGCTCAAGAAAACAAATTATTATTTTTTTTTTAAATATTTGAATAATACTGTAGTAGAGAGTCGTTTAGATGGGGGAAATTGTATCAAATCTTCTAAGGTCAAATAGAAAAGTTGCCCATAGCAACTAAGCTGATTTTATTTAATGTACTAGATAAAGATAGTCACAGTAGAAGCTTATATTTTGTTCTGGACAATTTGTCCTCTTTTGGTACATCTCTCCCATAAAGAGAAACAAGATAGTTATAGTTAATAAGTTAATAGTTAATAAGAAGTATAGTGATTCATACCAGTATCAATTAATGGAGGAAAAAAATCAAAAAAATTACTGCTGTATAGTGAGAAACTGATTCCTCTTTCACATCGCAAATGCAGGGTCGCCCCTGGGATTTGGACCTGGTTCCGGCCTGGGAACAACCTGGCATTTTTGATTAAATCATGCCCTGTCAGCACGCGGTATATTGTGGAGCATCAGGCAGCGGAGGAGGAGGAGGCAGCACCTAGCGCTACTGCCTCCTCCAATGTAGTGAACGGGATCCAGGTTACTCGACCAGAGGTTCCCGTTCAGACTGCCAAGCAACCCGGTTCCGACCTGCGTAAAACACTGTTTTTTTATGCCAGGTAGGATTGCCATGTTGCTGGACCTGGCAGTATTGAAAATGGCCCTTTCACATAGCACGTTCACCCAGCTGAACCGGGCATTTGTAGACATTTCAAAGGGGTATTATAGACAAACTACACACACACTCCAATACTGTCATAAATCCCAGCACTGGGGACATACAGTAGGACCTTATTCTAGTTCATGTACTGCACTCCCGTGCAAATTTGCACGGGAGCGCAATGTTTTTCTTGCACGCATTTCTGTGCTGTGTGCGAGTGGCCATGGTGAATAGAGTGTTTTCCGCGCACTCCCACACAACAGTGTGGGTGGCGTGGGGGGGTGGGCCAGGTAGATGTGCTCATGGGAACGGCCAGCATTTCATCAGCATTCCCCATGAACGCTGGACATTCTCATGGTAATGACACGATGATGTAAGGGGCAGGCAGTGGACATCACCAAAATTTTAGCTGCTCACCATGTACTCATACAAGACACCTGAAGCATTCTAGTCAGCCCTGGTTACTTAATGATTGGGGTGCCAGTGATCTTTCGAAGATCCGGCACCAGTGATTAAGCGTTGGTAAAGTGAACGTTGACATCCTGACCACCATGCTGAATGCATCCCAATTAGCCCTGCCTGACATCATTCAGACTATTACTTTCTAGAACTAATCCTCCAACTAAAGGTGCCCATACACCAGCGATATATTTGGGGCAATCACCCAATCCCCTGATGGTCACTTAAGGGTATTGGAGATATTTAAACGGTAGATACGACCTGATTCTCCAATTCCGGGGGAGATCATGGAAACGGGACTTTTAAAAATGTTGCATTTCCCTTATGCACCAATGAATCCAGTGAGCAGATCGAGGCTTCCGTCAGGTCGGTTAGGCCAGACAATCGCCCTTCAGGTGTATAGGCCCCTTTAGTTACAGTATAGAAACTTCTGACGTATTTAATAAGATCAGTGGGGTTTCCCCATATTCTGTAATTACCTCTGAGGACACCTCTTCATGTCCCTCTGCTAAATCATCAGATGTTTCTATGATTAAAGAGAGTCCGATCCGGTTAGAGAGTTCTAAGTTAGGATGCAGAAACTGCAGTAAAATGTTGACAGTCCAATTAAAGTCCAATTAGTTTGTGTCACTTATCTAGCAAAGTCTTTTGATTACTAATCACTTTCAAAGATTTGATACATCTTCTTTGGGTGAAGAGACCAGGTCAGAGGAGGAACTGCCTTAACAAAGCCAATAGTTTGTGATGATATAATAAACTGTATGCTAATTAGTGGCGTCGCTAGGTGGATACGGGGGACCGCACCCCGGTGTCACCCACTGAGGGAAGACAGCAATTTGCTGCTTAGTGACAGAAGCTGGGTGGTGCACTGTAACATTACATGCAGCACCTGGCTTCTGTCACGGTAGAATAACAGGTACTGCAACCAGGTGATTGCCTAGTCACATTTAAAATGCCACCTGGTCTGCCACAGTCTCTGTATATAGAGGAGTACAATATAGGGGACACAAAGGAAGTTAAGCACACACTAAGTACTGTAAATGGCACAACACTGACTCATCTACATCACCAGATAGCGGTGAGCAGTGACGGATCCAAGGGGTAAGCACTCGGGCCCAAGCCCCTTGTTACACACTGGACTGGGGTCAGCGGGAGTGCCTTTAGTGCTGGGGGGAAATTATCTTCTGCTCTCCCTAGCCACTGGTGTATTGGGCCTAGATCTCTGGCCAGAAGAATCCACCAGTGATGATGATGATGATGATGACAGACTATTTATTTTTGTATTAAAAAATATATATATATGTATAATTTTTTTTTTAACTGTTCCTTTCCCTCCCCTTTTTTTTGTCATAATGTAGAAGTCTGCATAACACTGACAGATATGGCACTCTCTCCCTGTCACCCACTACCAGTCACTCTCCCTGTCACCCACTGCCTGTCTGTCTCCCTGTCACCAAGTGCCTAGCATCCCCTCCCTGTCACCCACTGAAAGTCACTTTCCATATCAACCACAGGCATGTGCATCCCCCCTGCCCTGGTCCATGGGAGGGAGGTGGCCACATTCTGCAATGGGAGCAATATTGTCTAGAAACAGCAATGCTCTCCTCAATGCTCCTACCCCCCTCCCAATTCACAGCATCCCAACAATCCCTCCCCAACACCAGTTCCTCTCTCAAGTTCACTGCACCCACTTTCACACCAGTTTCTCCCTCATGAAGATTTGTGGATAGATTGGTTAAATTAGTGGTGGTCGGTGCCTCCTGTTGCTTCCGGGGCACTCAGGGTGGCGGTGGAATTTATGCTGCAGGTTCCAGGAAATCTGCATCGGAACTTACGCACCTAAAAAAACAAGGATGACACCCCCTATTTTGTAAATCAGTGATGCTCCTAAACCTCCACAGCCTAGGAGCACACTATGTGCATCAACACAGGAACCGATGCAGTACAGAAGGTGTAATAGTTAGCATTACCGATGCAGTACAGATGGTGTAATGGTTAGCATTACTGCCTCACAGCACTGAGGTCATGGGTTTGATTCCCACCATGGTAGGGTGACCAACTTTCCATAGGGCCAACCCGGGACAGGCTCGACACCCCCACTCCCTCCCCCCCTCCCCCTCACAGAGTGACTCACCCGGCCGCATATCACACTCAGCAGCACACCGTCGCAGACGCAGAGCAGACTGACGACCATCTCAGAGAGTCGCAGAGTCGACTCCCAGGCTCCAGCCTCCAGCAGCCGTTGGGTCACCGCCTTCACCTTTCTCCTTCAGTCAAGCCAGGGGCTCACCAGCACAGGCAGCAGCAGGTCATTAACGCAGCGCCGGCGCCACGCTCACAGTAATGCTGCCTGACCGCAACTGCCCCTGGCTGGCTGCACAGCATTACTGGGAGAGTGGGAGGGGACGCGGTAACGCGGCGGCCGAACTAACCAATGATGGGGAGGCGGTGACGCACACCGCGTAACAGCTTCCCCTCCCACACCCCAAGTCTAATGCTGTGCGGCCGGATAGAGCAGTGAGCTGCCCGGCACGTCACCAGGCAACACCAACAATTTAATTAAAACGGGACTTTCTGCGTCCCGGGATGGGTTTGGCCGTGACGCGGGATTTAGGAGGTCTAAATCAGGACAGTCCCGGCTAAACCGGGACGGTTGGTCACTTTACACCATGGCCAACTGTGCGGAGTTTGTATGTTCTCCATGTACTTGCGTGGGTTTCCTCTGTGTACTCCGGTTTCCTCCCACAATCCCAAAATATGCTGGTAGGTTAATTAGCTCTCAACAAATTAACCCTAGAACATCTGTGTGTGCCTGTGCATGTGGTAGGGAATATAGATTGTAAGCTCCACTGGGGCAGGGACTGATGTTAATGTTCAAATATTCTCTGTAAAGCGCTGTGGAATATGTGTGCGCTATATACTGTACGTAACAGGGTTACTACAGTATGTCTGAGTTTATATTATGTCCAGCACATACATTCCCTTGTACGGAGAATTTCCAAGTAATTTTGGAAAGGACAGTGTTAAAATGACTGCTGTAGATAACTAGCGCTTAAAGTAACCCTGAACTATGTTCCTTTCATTAATGCATCCCCATTTAACTATTTAATAATCTCATAACTGCTTCTTTAGATCAAGTGGTAAACATGTAGTTTCTTTTTATTTTTTAGTTTTTTTTTTTAACATCAGGCATCAATTAATGCATCTGAAATGTTCAGAGGACTGGTGGTTGCCTATGTAAAAGTCCTAAATGTTCCCCGTTACATCCCCCCGGGGATATCACACCTGACAACCGCAATGATATATCCTACTTTTGAGAGATTTGCATTCACAGGCTTAATATTAGACTCCACAAATCTCATTAAACGCCTAATTAAAACCACAGAAGCCCAAAACACAGCTTAATGAAAAATGTAATCATTAAGCTGGCCAATCTAACAATAAAACATGCATGAAAGTGTATTGGCCACCCTACTGGACATTATCCCGGCCACTAAGGGGTTAATGGTCCACCTGCCATAAGAGATAATAGCGGTGTCCTGTTATGTCAGGTGCTCTTCCTTTATACATACTGATAGAGGGTCACTATTCACTACACATAAGGAGAGTTTGTGTGTCACTCTCGTAGATCATGCTGATTTAATACTTATGCTAAATCATCTACAATGTCCCTCTATGTTACAATGTCCAAGCAGAATTTAATCCCCCCCCCCCCCCCCCTCCAACTAATGTGACTAATTGCAAATGTTCTGCTTTCTTAATTTGCTACAACCCCCCCTCCAAATGACTGCACTCCAAACAGGATTTATTCAGTGCAATTATTAAATGGCTGGATAGATAACAGCTTTATGCGGTGGGAATGAATGGGAAATGACACAGAGGAGGGGAAGTGCTTTAAAACATGAAATAATTGTTATCTGCAGCGTTACAGTTTGCAAATTCCTTCCCCCCCTGTTGTTCCAAATGGTCCTGAGTAAGTAATAGACGTGATGGATGGGGATGGAAGGGGTGTCTTCGGTAGGTTTGGGTAATGAATCAGTGGATCCCTGTCTGCTGGCATCTCTCACTGCCCCTCTTGTGTGATGTAAGATCAGACGTACTCTGCATTGAGAAGTCAAGACACACAAGCAGCTTACACACATACACACCTACAAGTCCTGCTGGAAGCAGGGGAAGGCAGGCTGGCTCATTTAGCTGAAGAATTCCCATTGACATTTGTAAATTACTCCAGACTCCAGGCTGGCTGCTGACTTAGTGAGTGTGCAGCCAGGCAGCAGCCACCAGCTTCACACTGCAACCATGTCTGAGTTCCTGCTAGCCTTAGTGACTCTTTCAGGATTATTGCCTATCACTAAGGTGCTGACTTTGGGGATTGATGCAGGTAAGGAGTCTTCATTTCTTGACACGAGTTGCAAACTTAACCTCCAAGGAGCTTAAGGATAAATCTGCTTTTTCTTCTTTGCAAGAAAAATGACTGGGTATTGTGTGTGCTGAGGTTCTATGCCAGGCATTGAGGGCTGAATAGGAAAAGTACAGTATTTATGCAGGCTATAGTCAATGTGATGTGCTGCTGCAGAAAGCCTGGCATGTATTTCAGCCTGTATTAAATATGGATGTTTTGGAAATGAAATGCTAATGTTTGCAGGCAGTTGTTTCTACATGGAACGTTGGAAAAAAAAAAATAATAACATGAATTTCAATCAGAAGCAGAATGACTGTATCTGTCTTGTATACCTGTGCTGAGAATGCTGCTTACCATTGTGCTATCCTAGGGTTTCGCATGTAGATGGTAGCAAGTGCATAGGAGAAGGTTTTTTTTTGGAACAGCAGATTACTGGCAAATGCATTGTAGTTAGGATGTGATTCTGCACACACAATAGGTCATAAACTTGTGTCGTGGTGAAATCTCACACACTCTGGGTGCAGTAATTGTGTGGGATGAAAGAATACCTTTTAGGCTGTGATTTCAACTATGGATCTCTTAAGAAACCCAATAACAATCAATAGCTGTGAACACGCTGGCAGCAGACAGCTGTGTTTCTCTAATAACTGTGTCAGGCTGGAAGTTTTGTTACCAGTGATAGGAGAACTGCAGAGGGTTTAAGGAAAATTGGAACATGGGTCAGTCAATAATGAGACATTTCCTGTATTTCTATATTGATTGCAGGTTGAAGTTGTGCTAAATTGTGATAAATAGTGATACATAGGGAAAATGGTTCTACTGTATCTGTTGGGGAGAATTAAACACTGTTTTGGGGTTTTTTTTTAGATTTGTGTTACAAGTTTGACTCCGGGCATATTTTAACCATGAAGAATAAAAAAAAAAGAGGAATAAATAAAATATAAATGCATGTCTAACATGCTCATGAATGGCATATGCTACACCTTATGTTTAACAATATGGGAATATGATATGACAGTAGAGGCTCAGTTACGGTACTGTATATATAAATTCAGGAAATGTAAGAAATCTGGGAGCCAAAAAGAATATTTAACGTGCAGTTTGCTAAAGAGATTTCCTGAAATAAGCCTTATCGGTAGTTTACCTGGGTGTATTACAACCAGCTTTATATATAGTATGGATATTTAACCAATTAAATGCAGACAATTGATCAATGGAGAGGGGATTTAGACCTGTATAAATATTGCTGCCAAAGACGATTGTTAATGACCCCATGGGCTCACATGTAGAGTGCATCATTTCATTTGATCCATTACAATAATCAGCCACTGCCTTGACATTTATAGGGGGCTTATAGTTAAACTACAGCAAGAAGTGAACAACTGTCAATCTGCTGTATAATGAAGGGCAGCCCTATGTAAGCTTAGATTGGTGGAACCCTGCATAGCCTTCCATGGCCCATTCAGTTGGTATTTGTCTTCATTTCAGAGGATATTTAGACAGAATCCTCATTATTATCTTGGACTGTCCTTTTTCTCATTATGAGTCTCTATAGACTCCGCCAGACCTAAGCTCTATTCAGCTTGTACCATATGGCACGTTGGCTCTTGTAGAGACATTATTATATGTTTGCCACTAAGGGTCCGAGCACATTCTTGGTCCAAGTATAGTGGAGCATTTGTAGAAGCAAGATGAGATGTGTTACCAAGGTGATTCGTACAAATGTTCTTCCTGAGTTTCTTTTGTACAGTTGGTCAAATTAGTTCATATTTTGTTGTCAGTAGTCTAAATAATAAAGTCTATAAATGTAATCTCAGCAACAGCTTGAAGGCATATAAATGATTGTAATGTATCTTCCACATTTATGCATGTTTGCAGAAAGTTTTCTGAGTCATTTATCAGCTAATTAAGCCTACTCTGTGCCATTTTAGACAGAAAGGCGTAAGCATTGCTTGCTGTAGCTAAAAGTGGATGAGCACAGGTGTGGTTCTTCTACATAAATTAATATCACTGAAAGGTAAACCAGAATGAGTCTATTTTACATCTAGAACGGCGGTTGGCCCAAGATTAATGAGCCCTTTGGAGTCATATGGCACTTTGAAAAATATGCTCTTCAGAGTTGGCGTTTTCATTCAGGGGTTGTGATCTTTGCATTGCAATTAGTTTGTGAACAGAATGTCAATGAAAGTGTATTCAGATGCCTCAGACATCTCAATACCTCAACATTCAGCCCAGATACAGAAAGAATGAAGCTATGTACTGACACTGGTCTTATACTTTGATGAGAGTCTAGATGGGTCTGTAAATGTGAGCAGAGGTCACACCATGAAATGCTCACTTAAAATACACATACAGTAGGATATGTATGGACCAACCATCTGTCCAAGAGCTACTAGTAGAATACAGTCCCCATTGTATACATTTGTATAATAATAATATTGATTCCATAGACCTGACAAGAGAATAAGTTGGAACATACAGTTTAGGGAAATCGGCAGTGACTAAAACATTCAAGGTACATGATCTTACCAATGCTTGCAAAAATAGATTATTGCGAGAGATAAAATATCAACCAATCAGCTTGTAGCTGTCATTTTTCAAATACAGCATGTGAATTGTAAGGAAGAAGCTGATTGACTGGTATATATTTCACAATTTTATCTTTCTCCCTACATTGACAAATAACCTCTTAATATTTGTATTTAACCCTTATTAATCTATTGAAAAATGAGCCATGTGTGTAATTAATGACCCATCTCTATGTGTAAATTCAGTGTTCAGTTTTATTTACAGTATTTTAAAATGTTTTTACTGAAGATAAAAATAAATTAATTTATTGGCATTTCGTATCTTTGTCCTGTGTGTCTTGGTGTTAAAGAATTCCCTATAAATTTTTGGAATGTAAAGAGTGATTTGTGATGTTTTTTTCATTTCAGCAGTTATATAATTTACCAGTGATAACCAGAATAATTTTATTATTTAATATCTGTTGATGTTATTACAAATGCAACATATATATATATATATATATATATATATATATATATATATAAACATTGTGATATGGTAATCATACCTTTTTTGTGAATCTTGATCTTGTGTATCTTGATATCTTTATTGATATTTACAGTATTGCCAAATATTCCGCTGTTTATGGAGTATAAATAACAATGTATGTGTCAGAAGGGAAAAATTAGGTCAAATAAGTTTTTCCATTCTTTTATGTACCCATTTAACTAATATAATTGGTTATATCAGTAAATCCTATCTTATATCCTGTTTTAGTTCCCACCACTAGGGGGCTGTTTGCTAAGGTAGCTGTCTCAAACATCAGAATTATACTACAGTATATTAATCTCTGGGGGAGTTAGGAACAATGATAAGAATGACTTTATATAGGCTATGTTTGTAGATCTGGTCATTATTAAATACTGTAGGTTTTAAACAGTACACGTTTACAATTGCTTACATAAATTTGCAAGGTATAAGGATGTCATTTCAGTTGCCTAGTCAGACAGATGTGAACTTCTGCTATTCCCTCTCATACTTTTGTATAGTCTATTTCCTCAATGATCCCTGTAGAGAATATATATCCTGTGTTTATGCAATGTGACGATTCCAAGAGCCCATTATTTTAATTATATAGTAATAAATGTATTAAAGAATAAAGGAGTACAATAGTTGTAGAAAATGCTGGGAATGTACTTTACCTATCTGTGCTGTAGTATCTGTTAGTGTTTCCTAAAATCTGCTGTACGATTTCTGCATCCAGTGTGCTGGAAGTACTGTCATAGAGACCAGGGAGGTGTTTGATCTTTCTGCTTGCTAGGAGATAGCTTGCATTGTATAAACCTTTCCTACTGCACAGAGAAGATGTAGCGTTGCTTTCACAGTAACCGAGAATGATGGTAAATAATACAGAGTTGCTGGTCCATGCAGTGTGTCAATGTCATTTATAATAGGGGTTTTCTATGAGCAGGGGTGTCTTTAACCTAAGCATGTCTATTTTATTTAAAGTTTGTCCAGATTTCTCCACTGTACAGTAGGTTGGCAATAGGAATCTACTACCACTACTTTAATAAATAGCATTTTTGTTGTTCATTCTAATTTGAGTTTTAATGTCACCAGTAAAATATAAAATTAGTGTTCATTCTAGCACCCTGTATATTTTAAAACCCGTACAGTTCCTGTTCCCTGCCTGGGGTTGTCGCTCTCTGCTGGGGTGCTTCTAGCACAGGTCTGGTCTGTATATAAGCACTGATATGCAGACGAGGACTGTGCTATAAGCACCACAGCAGAGAGCATCACCCCAGGCAGAAAAGAGGAACTTTTTAATCAATAATGATGAAATAATAAAAGCTTAGTAAGATATGTTACTGAACACAGTGGGGATATTTATTAACGCAAAGGCACATTAAATAAAAAGTCTCTGCTTGTTGCATATTTATTAAAATTCCTACTGTAAATGTCACTTTTTCTATTTACATGACCCTGCACCATATATTAATAGTAAGCCCTTTGTAAAATTATGACATTTTTCAATAGCTGGACATTGAGAAATTTCACTTTTAAAGATCCATCTCCAATTAATCATATTGTACACATTATGCTTTTGCTATTTAGTGTTGGTGCATTACTAAATGTCTCCCAGGAGCAGCGTTTCATTTGTAAAATAGGCCACTTTCTGATTTGGCTAAGGGCCAGTGTTGACACTGGAATTGCACCAAGGTTAGACTGGGAAACTGGCTCGGTTGTGATTTACTGCCATGTCTATAGGTCATTGTAAACATACTAAGCAGTGAATCTGTAAGATTTTTATTTTAGCTTTATGTTGAATATATTGTTGGCATACCCAACCATGGCGCAGACATTTTTGGGTTTAGTGATTTAAACCAACCATAAATTCAAATGAAGGGACATTAAAAATGAAATGGTCAGTACTCAGCAGAACTTTTCCTAGAACGCAATGTTTCCCAGTCCACTCCGGAGACTTTGATTGCCAAGTGAGAAAGAGTTGCATGGATTTGTGTGTGGTGGGCAGTGTGCACTATGCAGCTTTTCCCTATATGCTCACTGTATGGAGTTTCTACAACGGTCTTTAAAACATTATTTAAAAAAATATATAATTTCAGGTTTATTGAATAATTGTTTTTGGCAAACTTTAACAGAATGATTGAAAACTGAAATGTGCAACAGTGATTCCCATAACAGGCTTGATATACTGTATTATTGGATTCTGTAAATAAATAAATAATTCTAAGATGTTAGGCAATATGTCTTAAAGGATGCAAACACTTTGTTAAGGGGTATAATGGGCCTGACTCAGGTTGGATCGCTAGGCAGCGTATATTTACTGCCGAAGGAGCACCTTAATGCTGCCTTGGCCAATGGCCACCCCACCCGATGCCCAAATACCTTCTCTAGCATGCGAGGTGATGTGTTCACTCGCACATCCCCTCGCATGCGGACACTAGCAGGAGAAATAATTTGATGGTTGCTTAATAAAGTTAGTCTGAACTGACTTTTATTAAAGCCGCTATCCACGGAAAAGGGGGCGGGCACTGACATCAGGTGTGACCCCGCCCCCCCCCATACCCGAGCAGGAATTGGCACGCCTGCACTCCCAGGGGAACGCCCAGCTTTTCTTTGGCACGCCCATAAAACCCTAGGTGTTCCCCTGCTCCAGCCCCATGTCCGTGCCCGTCCAACCCCACTTACGAGGTTTGCACATGCGTGTATACAGTGTGTGCATGCGCAAAACCCGAACAGCGGTGAAGGAGCCGAATTTGGCCCGCTACAAGTTTGAATCTGCCCCAATATGCTCACTGCTGTATACTTACATGGTTAAGTTAAAAATGAATGGGTTTATCTATCAAGTAGTGAAAAAAGTGGAGACCTTGCCTATAGCAACCAAACAGCTGTGATGCAGCATGAAAAAGTATAAGCTGATTGGTTGCTATGGGCAACTTCTCCACTGTTTTCATTGCTTGATACATCAATTTTTTGCTAGCAATATGTGCATAAACAGTTCTTACTGAGATTTAGGCGTTTTAGCTCCATTTTATTTAACTTTTTGTATTTGTGTAAATAAAATACTTGCAGGAAATTGGAGACTGTTCAGTCTGAGCTTTCGTGTTTTCTCCAGATACCTGTCCACACAACGTATGTAAGACTAGATGGATTGCAATCATTTATGTGCCCAAGACCTGTGTTTGCTCATAGCCTGCACAGATGAATAACAGAAATATAGCATTAAAGTAGGTCTAACATAGATCTCTTGCCGCATGAGAAAACAAAACAAATGGCCAAGGCGAGAGTGCAATTAGGCAGGTACACTTCCAACCATGAGGTGTACACTCAGAACATCAAAATAGGTCTGTTACTGTACACTGTAACATATTTGGTTGAACCTGTTTATCCAGCCTTTTATTATGAGTATAGTCATGGACTTTCAGTTGGCTTGAGCCAGGGGTTGGTCGCAGCTGTCTAGAAGAGAAGGTGGTTGTGTTCCAGGGATAGATTACCTTGATGCCCCCACCCTCTGGATCTGCCACTGTGTGCACAACTATAGCAGGTGCTGGGGGAGACATTGCTCTGGACTCCAGAGGCTTAGGAGGCCAGGATCTTGGTCAAATAGTTGCCTACCAGCTTCCCAGAAATGCCTGCTAAGCAATTCAGTCAAGCCCATTGCTCTGCCTGAAAAGGTTCAAGTTAGCACTCCTATAGGTTGTGATCTCTGGCTCTCTTTCTGAGTCAAGCTGATTGGCATAGCTGATAGGCGTGTCACAGACACAGTGTGTTAAAATGAAAATGATCTCCTCTGATTGTAATATTTTGTGCCCCCTCCTCCTCTGCCTTTTAAACTCAATGAAAGATTACATATTCTCACCCATTTTACCCTGCAGTCTTGGGGCTGCCATGTAAAACTCAATTGCTAACAATGATACAGCAATGAAGCATTACCATCAGCAAATAAGGTGGAATAAGATAAGAGGTCAATGAGGTACAGTCTCTTACCAGGCATTTATATAGGATATGGAGGCCTGATAGAGTGACATTCCATTGTTTTAATCAGTGCTGTGTGTATTGGATGTTACACTGGTAAGGTGTGTGCATGTGTGGTGGTAACTTACTGTACTGTACAGCATCTAA
This sequence comes from Crinia signifera, assembly GCF_055691185.1. Taxonomy (NCBI): domain Eukaryota; kingdom Metazoa; phylum Chordata; class Amphibia; order Anura; family Myobatrachidae; genus Crinia; species Crinia signifera. The sequence continues at coordinate 136,832,159 of NC_139223.1, forward strand.
TAACTCCACTCTAATGTGGAATAATATGAACTAGAGGACACTATACTGTGGAAAAATACAAAGCAGGAACACGGAAATGTGGCATAATTTGAACTGGAAGCATTACAGTGTGGCTCAATATTATTTGAGGCATGTTGTGTACTGGCAGCAATGCAATGTGGTGTAATATGAGCTGGGGGAACTGTGTGGTATAATGTGATCTAGGGCATTAATATATGGCATAAAATTAACTAGTGCACTACTATGAACAACCACTGTGGGGAGAGGTGTTTCTGTAACACCTCTCCCCACAGCATGAAGGCCCTTCAAAATATTGCTAACGAACACAAAAAATGGAGGCTACAGATGGAGGGCTTCTCAGCCAGAATGCCCCCGCTGGCGAGATGGTGCATCCGACACGCACGCAGGTCCCAGTTTCCAGGCAGCGGGCGACACGAACCCTGCCTGTCTCTGCTTCAGGGAGATGGGCAGAGTCATGGGGAGGTGGGGGCGAACATTGCAAAGTGGCGGGGAGCTCCATTGGAAGGGTACGTGCAAGCGTCCACTTCCGGCGGCTGACGGGGGTTGGCGATCCGACTGCCAGGCCCCCGCTGGGTGAAGCTCACTTCATTAAGTATAGTCACTTAAATCGCATTCCTGTCATGCCATTTCTTAAAGTGCTTATTAAATTCACATAGAAAAACATAGGACAACTCATTAGCTACATCTCAGCAGTATTGTGTACCGAGCATTGTGTTGCTAATTGCTACCAGTGCTCTCTTTTAGATTTTCAGTTACTGTAATGGTATGTTCTGTGCACCTTGTAGAGTTCTAATGTGTGCCCTGTGTACATGACTGAGAACCACTTTTGGCGCCTTATAAATATAATGTAATAATAATAATTCAGTAATATTTTGCATGTTTCTGACTGAACCAAGGCTTTGCTTGATAAAAGCTGAGCTTTCTGAAGGGAATAAATGATAAATAATAAAACAATAGCCTCTGTAACACCCATTGAAGCAGCAGAAGGAAGTAACAAGTGCACCAAAGGTGCATACTGGTCAAAAGGAAGTTTTCCAATTTTCTGTCACTCCAGGGATCCCTGAAGACGTTGACAGTATATAGTGACTATTGTGCTGACTCCTACACCATGACAGGAACTGAGTGCTGCAAATAATTTTACGGAACAGCACCTGGCTTCTGTCACTGAGCAAAAGCCAGCATTTTGGTGACACCCGGGTGTGGCCCGCATCCTTCTTGTAACTATCAGGATGCACAGAACATACTAAAGACATAAGAATATACTAAATTAAGTCTTTGTTTTAATATACTATTATGGTGTAAAAGTGTAGAACATATTTTTTAAGAACATTCCCGGATCCTATACTCTTATTGAGCTTCCTTCCAGTTAGTTTTAGTTCTTTTTATCTAAATGTGTATGATAATGAAAGTTGATTTGCATAAACCTACAGTTATCATAACAAAAACAGACCTACACAATTAAAACAAATATACGAACAACATATAATTTGCTAGCAGTCCTGCTAACACAATGCATAGGTCGTTTATTCTACAAATTAACATATTTGCTATATCTGACCTTAAATAGACCATCTGCCTGTACGAGGAACGAGCACTGAATTACTGTACTTAGAATAAAGGCTTGCAAAGACTTCAACAGCAGGATCACTTTCAAATGTAACAAAAGAACATGTTGTGTAACACTTAGCTTTTATTGTACTTTCTGCAAATTACACAGGGGTTGCTAATTGCTCAACATGCTCGCAACAAACACTCACGTAATATTAATACAAATTAATGCTCATTAAGTTATTAGTTGTATCTTAGAATAAGTTTTTGATGCACGGATAACATTTACTTTCTGACTGGCGATACTGAAGTATTATTAATAAAGGGGTTGTTTCAGATATTGGCAGGACCAAAGGGCCCGGCCCCGGACAAAAATAAAAAGTTTGTTGCCGCAACATTTAGCCTGGGATTTCACAGTGTCTGGGCAGTGGCTATCTGACCACAGTCCTCTGCAACCTAGCACAGCAGTGATGTGCCTACATGTTTTGAGGGCATGTTGAATTGCAGTAAGTTTCAAGAACTGTTGTAAAGATAAACTTTTCTGATTGATTAAGTGACAGCCAAAAGCAGAAATGACAGCAAACTTGAAATGATAATTAATGCAACCCTTGTGATGAATTGGTCTATGCCAGGGCTGGCCAATCCGGTCCTCGCGATGTACCAACGGTCCACATTTTCCAGATCACCTAGCTGGTGCACAGCTGTAGTCATTACTAACTGTCGCATTTTCAAACATGCTGCATTCATTCCTACTATAGATCCATAGGTTGCCTGAAAAACATGAATTTTTGGTAGATCTTGGGGACAGGGTTGGCCACCCCTGGTCTATGCAATAGCCAGCCCTCTAGTAACCAAACATAAACATTTGCTAAATAGTCCCTGTCTGTTCAGCACCATTCATGGACTGCAAACTGGTGAATAGTTTGATGTTATCTGATCCAATGACTGTAAATCATTAGTAGATGGTGCTAGTGATGAATAACATTAGAAGAAGCTGAACAGTACCACAAGATATTCTGTAACTGGTGAAACTAGACTAGAGAATCTTATTCCATAGGCTATAGTAAATAACTGTTTTTTAATTAAGTCTTATGGGATGTGTTGCAAAAGGGAACTTCTGCCAGGGGAACAATATAGATAGAAATAGGCTCAAGAGTGTCCATAAATGTAAGATTTGGGCAATTAATCAAATGAAATCTGTTTGAGAAATCTAGTAGTCAGACTATGTCTCAGATGTTCCTATGATATGGAGGTATATACTGTATTTTGCAATACAAAGTATATTTTAGAAAACGTTAATGAATGATCTTATTGAATCTTGATAATATATGTCTATTATAATAATATTGTAAGTTAAGATCAATGTCTCAGTTAGTGGTGGCTCCAGAAGTGTGGTGTAGTCCAAAATTCAATTAGGGAATCCACACCAACTGCCACTGGGTCCTGGATGGGGATGTTTGGCAGCATTTGACATGCCCCCCTATTTGAATTTTGGATGGTGCTTCCACTGATAAGTACTAGCCTTCTGATAAAAGATTTTCACATTCTCATAGTAAAACTTTGTAACATAACATAAAATGGAGTATTAGAAAACAAGATCTGGAAAAGTGTCCACTATTACATCACAGAGAGGCAATACAGAGACAATGTAAAACACATAGCCACCTACTTTACCTCCAGTACAGGACCTTTCTATCTTTGTGTTATCTTATAATTAAATGTTCTTTTGCAGCTTATGGATATTTGGTGTTATTTTATGTAGTGTCCAGGTTTGATTGCCATGCATTGACTTAATATGCTCTTTGTCCATCTGTTGGTTTCCACATCTGAAAGATGAAATATATATTCCTGGAATGTTGTTTCACATTTACTAATGCATATGATTTCAATGATGGATATAATAGTTTATTCTTATTCATGACTGTTTACTCTCATCCGTAGTGCTGGATCTTACAATGTTTAAAATATATGTACAGTATGTGATACAGTATGCTATGTGTTGGATTTTCCCTCCAGAGCCATTGTATCATCTTTTTTAATTGTCCTCTTGCTGCTGATAGTCATCCTAGCAGGAGGCTATGGAAAGGCATCTACCCCGCCGCTCATCTGATGGGAATCCAGAAGATGAGCAGTGGTGGCCAGCGATGATGCAGGAGTGTGAATCAGTGCTCATCCCCGGGCCATACACACTGGGTGGCTTTTCAGCTGAAAGCAGCTCAAATGGTTAAAGTGAGCTGCTTTCAGCTTAAAATCACCCAAGTTGTATGGGCCTTTAGTGACGCGGTTCTAGTTCTGTGAAGCATGTTCTATCCTTCGTCATGTGGCTTATCTGTGGGACAGAGGACTCATATATATCTGCATGTGATAGTGAGGTGGTGACCACTTTGTGAATGAAAACCTGTGGAAATGTTTCCTGCTTTTCATACTGAGCAATCTTTCTTCAGTTGTCCATGTTTCTTGCATCTGAAACATGCCATTGCGTACTTAGGAGGTTAATCTGATTTGCGCAGTGGAGCAACGGTGAGCGATTGCGCATGCGCATAAACTTTTATGCGCATGTGCAGCTGCTTTGCGCGAGTGGGAATGGCAAAGTACTCATTTGGGATGGTGGCGAGGGACTGCACCCTCCATGCATACTCCTGGCGGCTCCTGGCCTTGCATCTGGACCAATGGACAGGTACCAATAGTCTGTCCTCCCCGCTCCCCTCTTTTCCCATTCTGGCTCTACTGTGGAGATGTATCCTATTTCGTCTCACACAGACTTTTACTACCACTATTTCTGCTCCCACTTACAGCCGCACTTGTTCCCTGGTGCCGCTCATCCCCCACCACTGCAGGTAACTGCAAGTGAAGGACAGCAGCGCACCTGAGGGGGCACACTAAGCTACACTTTACTGTAAAAACTCCTTTTCCTCTACTGGAAACACTCAGTTCACCCTGCACTGGACACGGTCTAATCAGGGGATCCCCTGAATAATTTGCGGACAGCTGTTTTCCACTTCTTCCTCTCTCCCCTGCTATCCAGGAGCCCGCTCACCCACAATACCTGTAAAGGCCCACTAACCTATTGTGGTGGCAGCTGGCAACAACGGGGATTTGCATTTTCACGGAGAAGGGTGACCTCCCTGATATACCATGCCTTATCCCTATTTGTTGCAATAGGTATATATAGTCGGGCAGCAGCCTTTCCTGAAGGGGATAATGAAGGACATTTTTTCAGTTTTCCTTTCTGTACCTATAGATTGTGGTGGATTCCCCGCAATACTTATATAGCCCACCTATACATTCAGGGTGGCAGCTGGCAAGCAGTGGCAAACAGACTTACAACAGGAAGGGGGACCTCCCTGTAAACATATCTGATACCATCTTCGGTACTTGTTTAGTTTCACGGCGGCAGCATGGTCGGCCGCTACTTCCGGGTTCGGCGCTCGGCAAACTTTCTAAAATAAAGTCCATGCCAACGTGAATAGTTCATACCCCTACTATCCACGTTGGTATGGAGTTGATTTTAGATAGCGTGGCAAGCCACCAAGCCCGTAGCGTGGGCGAGCGAAGCGAGCCCCGCAAGGGTACACAGACGCTGCTGTGACTAAGACGCTGCCGCCGTGAAACTAAACAAGTACCCCATCTTAATTCTGCAAGTATATAAAGTTGGTTCACGAATCACCCATCTGGTAGATCTCTGCCTCTACTTTAACTTTCCCCTACTCTATATCTCTCGAACTTTCTCAATCCCTGGGGGGAGACAAAACATTACCTATTTGGTCAAAATTGCCACACTGAGATAGGTGCATATTTGCCTTTTATTGATAGGATTCTTTGAGGACTCCCGCCTCAAATATTTGCCTCAGTGCTAAACAAGAAGTTTATTTAAAACGTCTCAGACCTGACCTGTATGGTTTCTGTCATCAACTACACCTATACTTTTGCTGGCTATACATGCAACCATAAAACACCTGTTTGAATTTATTTTTATCACATGTGACATCCTCCTCTTATTTTGTGTACACCTGTGTATCACTTAATAATTGGTCTTGAAAACTGTCTTCTGAACAAGTAACTCATACTTACTTTAGCAACTTAAAATAACTGGCCTCCATGTAAATGCACATTGGACACATTGGGGGAAATTTACTAAGATATGTATTCCACTTCACATGTGATGTTGTTATGCGCAACCAATCAGAATCTACTTATTTATTTAGCACCCTCTAGAAGATAGACAGGATCTGATTGGTTGCCCATAGCAACATCACATGTGGAGCAGAATACACATCTTAGTAAATTTCCCCCATTGTTTCTTAATATAAACTTCTTGAAACATTTGTTAAACTTTTCATAACTGTTCAGATTGGACTGTACACTTTTCAGATTGAATTGTATGCTTACAAACTTGCATCTGTAATGTACCAATTTTTGTAAGACTTTTGCTCAACAGGTGTGATCATTGGCCATACTATTTGTGTACCTATTTTTTATGTGTTTGTCTAGTACTCATTTTAAGTGTATGGTAAAAGTTAAATTTTAGCACCAATTCATCTTAACATTGGCACATTCCCTTCCCTCTGGATTGTTATACTAGCGCTAAAACACCCCCTGGGGGGGGGGGGGTGTCACACGAGTTAGCCTCCTACAAACTATCCCCTAACTACCAATATCTTATACTAAAATACAGATAATTTTTTTACAATCTCCATAAAAGAGTGCCCCAGCAAAAAAGAGTATTTTTTCTTCTTTTCTCCAAATACGTTTTTTACTCTCAAGGGCGCACCTCCACACCTATAACCTTCAGAGAAAGTTTTCTTGTCTCACAACTAATGTTACTGTGGAAAATAACTACTACCTCCAGTCTAAATGCTAACCCTATTCATAAACCTGTGCACCGGTCCGTTTTCCCTTTCCCCCTTCCCCCAAGAAGCAACACTTTTTAAAAATATGTCAGTCAGTAATGAGTGCACCTGTTGGGTGATCTAGAAAATGGCTTCTGGCTGCAATATGATTCCACTTTATGGGTTAAAGTTGGGATAGTGTGGTGGTTTTTATGTTGGCATTTCAATCTGTTGATTTGCTAAAAGTAACACTCCTGAGAATCTATTCCCCATTTATATATATTTTTTCTTTAAATATATACAATTTCATAAGCAGTGGGTTCAGGACTTGTTGCCAAAACCAATGGCAAAACCAAGCAAATAATTGAATTACCTTTGGCATGCAAGTTGGTGAGAACTATAGGATCTGTGCATGCTTTTAAGAAAATGGGAAAAATTTGTTAGTGTGAACTCTCCCCAAAATGATAACCAGCCCCAGACGATTCACATAGGTTGAAATTGAAACAACAAGGGGTGGGGTGGGGGTGGAAATAGCTTGGGTTCTCACTAGTTTTCCATAACAGCACTAGACTGAACCAGCTCCAGACTGGTCAGCCGAGCGTTAAAATCCCTAGGGCAGTGGTACCCAAACTTTTTTAAGCAAGGTACCCCATAGTATCAGAATTTTATCCTTGGCACTCCTAGGTCCAAAGTTTGTGTTCATATGTCATCTTTAGGTTCTATTATGTTTTGAGGGACAAGATTTTGCTTGTGTTTGTCCACATATTACAAGCCCCGGTTTTGCCAGTTACATTGACCGTAACTAATTTGAATCAGTTCTGGACCACCAACCTGTGGCCTTCCTGAATGAGTATCCAGGCATACATCCCCACTGTGCTGCCCCCTCCTCCTTGTAACTCTGTTGTGGGTGGCAAAGGGGGATTCCAGGGAAAGCGGGGAATTGCCCACCTTTCCACAGTGGGGCTGGGCGGACCACCCAATTTTTTGGGCGCCTCCCTGCCATTCCAGAAAGTTTGTCAAGTATGCCTTAAGGGGTAGGAAAGTGGGTGTTGTTGCAATATGGGGGAGAGGGGGAGGGGGGGTGTAGCTTCCCCGCATTGCTGGGTCTTTGTGTGAGGATGAAAAGAAGGCTAACACTTTAAAGTAATATTGTTCTTTATACAGTAGATAGACTACATGTTCCAGTGAACCTGCCATATCATAAAGTAGAATCGCATTGCAGGTTACACCAGTTTTGCAATTGGTTATTTTCTAGTCACTTACAAATGTATCCCCCAAATATTTACAATAAAAACTGATTTATCATGTCTTGAATTGGGGGTGAGGGGGAGTATTTATGAAGACTGGTGAAGCAAGGTGTTCTTTTTTTTGCATAGTCAACAGTAAGATATTTGCCTTCAAACATTGCAAAAAATGATGAAAAATGTGATTGGTCGCTCTAAGTTACAGAGCTTCTTTACTGTGTATCATTTTCCGTAAAGATTCTCATATGTCCTATATATGATAACAAATCTGTAGGAGTAGATGGTGGGGGTTGCAATTTAAATCCAGATACTGTATATTGATAATAAGCTACATACAGATAATGAGGTATGTGAGGGCCGGCTGACTGAAGCGCTAGGCCACGCTTTGGTAACTTGATGACAACATCTGAATGTTTATTTCATTTCTGTTGTAGATGAAATTATAATGAGATGTAAAAATTTGTAGCTGACAGGATTGATCAAACTGCTATGATTTATTGTGCTGTGAAATTGCTAATTCAGGAAGATTTTACATTCTCACCTATTAATCTTATCTTATTATACTACAATAGGAATGAATGGCTCATGCAGTACATTTATGAAAATGTCCCCATTCCCTTTATGACAACATCCTTCTATTCTGTTTGAAACTGGGAAGAAATGGGTTATTTCCCTTAGTAACCAATCAGATAATTGCATTCAGGTTTTGCACAGTTACTCCATATACACATCCCCAGGATGTAACTATATGGTTTACTGCACCTTTTTGGCAGGTACAATACTGTTTTTTTTTATGAACTGTACCTTTTTTTGCGCTTCCAACTGCCCATTGTAAATATAAGAAACCCCTTTACCCGTAGCCACTTTCCCTTTCCAAATTTGTACCAGTTTTTGCTCCCAATGTTGGAGGGTATGTGTAACGCATACAGGAATGGGATTTACTAAATGGAATGCTTGGGGCCTAGACTCACAGAAATGTATTTATTTTGCATAATTTGCAGCATAAGGACTAAAATATGACTGTTTGGCGGTGTATCTAAGGCATCTATTATAGGATAGATGCAAGGCACTGATCATGATAGGAATAAACCAGTCACAAAAGCATAAACAATCAAATTTGGAAATATATACAACACTGCATGTGGGTGCATAAATGCATTTATTTCCATGTTCTCTTCTTTAGAGCAAAGTAAGCATACTGTATTTACTTCCAACTCCACATCGGCACCAATAACTGTAGAGAATCATTAGCAAAACTGTTCCAAAGATATAATCTATAGACTCTTTTATGTGTTCTTGAAACATAATCTGCTTCATCAACACACTTAATTTTAATAGTTTGCATTTTTTTCCAAACCTAGACATAACTGAAAGAAATATTGGAAATGTATTTTTTTAAAGCACGTTATTTTTTGCATGTCTTGTAAAATCTGTTAAGCTGGGTACACACAAGGCAATGTGTGTACTCGGTGACATAAGTGGTGGCAGGGACTCAGTGGCATGGGGGGGAGGTGACGGCGGTGGAGTAGGGGTCATGGAGCAGTATGGCCACTGTTAAAAAGTTCCTCCCTCATCTGTACTGAACAAAACAGTGAGGTGGTCATAAAGGATGAGCAGGAGCTTGCATCGTTAGCGACGCTGAGTGTACATACTAGATGAAAAAGTAAAAGGACCCTTCAGAGCGATTAGTGCCACCTTCTCACACCTTTTTTGAGCTCTTGGTGCAAGCACAATGTTTCTGTCCTGTCTCTGCCAGCAGGTGCTAGGTATACTTTACATGACTGTCCTAATATGATGGTCAATGTAAAGCACATGAACTTTTAAGAAAAGTTAAGAATTATCTAATTATCAATATGGCCTTCCATTTATTATCTCTGTATATTTTCTTGGGGCAGGGATTATTTTGTTCCGAATTTGTATATACTGTAAATGTGTTGAGCGGCATATGCTTGCGTAAATGTAGCTTGAAGCTGAGTACACACATAAAAATGTATCTGTCCAATCTGTCTGATGGGAACAAAAATCTGGCAACATATCGGAGCAATTGACAATTAACAATTTGCTCCTAAATGTTGCAAAACAGATAAATACGATTGGATACATTTGTTAATTCAAACGGCTTTAACCAATTATTCTGAATGACCATTGTCTGTTTTCCATGGTTTTGGAGCAAATTTTGACTTCTTATACAGCATGCTCCAGATTTTTAGATCCACCAAATAGATTGGAAAGATAGATCTGTAGGTCTGTACACAGCTTTAGACACCTGACAGCTTCATTATTGGCATGTTCTGTGCACTCTGGTTTGTACTGACAGATAGATTGCCTACTTTCCCAGAATGTCTGGAGGACACCTGAAAAGGAAACCGATTTTCCCTGAGAGCACTTACCTGCCATAAAGTAGACTGCATCATCAACCTCCGCCCAGCTCAACAAACACTGAGTAACGGAAAGGTGTAAAGGTAGTGACTTGCCTACTCAACCACAGCCCAACTTCTTTTTTTTTATCTCCCAGAAATTAGGTCAGAAAAGAAGGCATATATGATTTATCCAGCTATATACATTGTGGGTGCGTTTGGAACAAGTTGTGTCTTCTGTAAAACATGTTGTGGCAGGAATTGATAGTACTAAATTAGGGTAAAGGAGACAGTTGACGTTTAATAAAGATCTACTCCATTTTAAAATTATATAATTTTTTTTTTTTAACACTTAGTGAAATATTTTGGACTTTAGTTTCCCATTTAAACATACAGATTTTGTGTGGTTGTAGATAATCTCATAAATTTAAACATTTTTATCTATTAGAAACCCACTTGGGTCACACAAATAGTCAGTAAATTGTTACTAAATTGAGCTATATCTCTTGTTCATAACACGAAAAGATAAATTACAGAAAGATGTGTTTGCAGTCGTTTTACTGTGTCCTTGTGAGACTGCGGCCAAGTTCGTGGAAGTTTAGAATGGAAGTAAAAAGAATTAATCAGAAATGATCAAATTAATTTTATTAAGATCATTTACAACTGCGAGACTCTTCCCAGTTGTGCTGGTCAGGAATATTTCTGAAGCTCTAGAGGTGAAAGGTTAATGGCTAATTTACTGAGCTAGGCAATTTCATTTCATTTTTCATTAGCAATTATCTCTTCTTGTTTTAAAATGTAAGCTTACTTCCAAAACACACTGTCCCCGTGTATTACATCTGTCAGTTAAAATGCTTAATTATCAACACAATGACATTGCCATAAGGTTTGATGTATTCAAATCGTTGTAGCCCAATTCCGGAGGAGAATTCAATTTCACCCATTTCAGTGTTAACATTATGAGTATTACATATCATTAAAAGCAAATGAGCTTACTTAGAGGTTAACCAGACAATTTGTTAATTTCGAGAACTAGCACTTCCACTTTGAGTATTTTAATATATTGATTTACTTTGATTTACCCTTTGACTGTAATCCAAAATGCCGCCCCGCTATAGTTAAATACGGCCTGGTGAATGTGCTCACTTTGTGAATAGATGTGTACAGCTAGCCGAGTGAATATGTAAAAATCTATACATAAAACGATCACCATCTAATGATTCTTCCACTGGTCACCACTAGATCGGCGAGATCCCAGGATTTGGCCCCTAAAACGCTGGGAGTTTCCAATATCGGGATGTTGGGATTAGACTGTGCATGTGCAGTCTAATACTGCCCGGCTTCTCCCAGGATTGGGCATTTTTCATTCTCGAATTCCGGGATTGAAAAAAATGCCCTGGGATTCGCATACCTAGTCACCACTCATCTCAGGCTCAGAGTAGCCAAGGACATTATTTGTGATTAAATCGGACTGTTCGAGGCTGGAGCTGATGTTACATACCCTCCCCTAATATGAATGGGCAGGACTGTGTTAACCTACTGGAGTGTTATTCTTGGCACTCCCATTAAATGAACGGTTACCATCCCCAGATGCCGGCTTCCCGTCAATCACTTTGCGAATGGGTAGCAAAGGAGAAAAGTATCAGGATTTCTTTGCTAGCAGAGGTCACTCATGCTCATTGCGGACCATAGGCATGCGCAGTGTATTGATAATCGGGCTGATGTGCAAAATCACGCAGTCTGGATTGGGTCCTACAGTATGTGTTTTTAATGTATATAAAAAAATGTGCATTACTGTGTGGAATTATATACATTATACTTTGGGATATACAAGAAAAAAAAACAATTTAGATAGGTGCGCTACTAACTGCAGCTGGTACTGGGATTTGTCAGTTCCCAAATATATGGAGGTAGGGTGAAACAGAATGGTGTACCAGCGCAGGCTTGTAACAAAATTATTATTAGTACTAGAACGGTATCTTTTACAATAAATTTTATTTACATTTTAATTCATTAGCTGTAATTAAAATGATGGAATTCCATAAAAAAATAAAAAGTTTAAAATGTTATAGGCATACAATAATCCAATAATTAATAATCGTCACTGTATAATTCATCAGTTCTATGGGGCATATGGATCAGTCTTAGACAAAGTATTTTATTATTAACCTTTGATGAACGGTATCTTATTTTTATTTCACAATTGTACAGCTGTACTCTATCATGTGATCAACATAGGGGTATTTATAGAGCCTCTATGAGATGTACTTTTCATTCTGCTGGGAGACCAATCCCAGGGAAACACGTTGAGCTTTTAACATTCGGACATTCAATTCCACCTTCACTGTGGGCAATCCATGAACACGTACAATACCATCAGCCATCTCCATACAAACAATTTATCCGGAGGAAAATCCGAGGCAGCGTCAGACTTGTAAAAGTCATCCAGGTTCACCATTCACCCCATCAGAGGACCCTATTAAATCTAAGGACTCTGCTCTTTGGGACAAATTGGCCACCTGGTGTTTCAGCTGCTGCTAAAATTGGAGACCATTGATCTTTGATGTCCACTTGGTAATATGCCCCATATAACGGATGAATTATACAGTGATGATTATTGATTATTGTATTATTGTATGCCTATAACATTTTAAACTTTTTATTTTTATATGGAATTCCATAATTTTAATTACATCTAATGAATTAAAATTTAAATAAAATTTATTGTAAAAGATACCGTTCTAGTACTAATAATAATTTTGTTACAAGCCTGACCTGGTACACCATTCTGTTTCATACTATGGGATGTATTCAATGCTGCTGGCAAGCTGGCAGTGCTGCCTGCTCACTGTCACAGCTCGCAGTGTCGGTATTCAACTGACCTCCTACATATGCCGAAAATGGAGCGAGGGGGAATCGGCATATGTGGCCGTTAAAACAATGAGACCATCGGTAAATGCAGCTGGCTCCCTGCATTAGCCGCAAGCCTTGCTGTTTGGGGTAATCCTCACTGTCCTCTGACAGTGACTAAACCCCCAGAATGTTGAATAGGGTGAATGGCCAATGCGGGGGTTAAACAGCGAGGGTCGCTTGTTGAGGGGATAAAGGGAGGTGCTTTTCTATCACAGTGACAAGTCAGTAGATTGTGAGTGGATATCTGCCAGATTCATTTATTGGGTAGTGTATGCCTTTCTAGTGTTCATTCTAGCACCAGCTGTCTTTGAAAACCCAGGCAGTTCCTCTTCCCTACCTGGGGTGTCACTGTCTGCTGTAGCACTTCTAGCACAGTGTAATCTGTATATCAGCACTAATGTGCAAACCAGACCTGTGCTAGAAACACCACAGCAGACAGCGACACCCCAGGCAGGGAAGTGGAACTGCATGGGTTTTCAAAGATAGCGGGTGCTAGAATGAACACCACCTTTCTGAAACATTTATCATTTAACATTAATCACATTGCTTTATCAATTTATTATCACTTTTTATTTATCACATTTCAGCAATCTATATATTTTATAAAGCCTTTATTTACTTGGACATGACATATATCTGCATTATAGAAAAACAAAGGTGGAGCGCTAAAAAACTGGATCAATAGGTTAATTGGCAAAAAAACAGTAGAGGTATTTATTAATAAAATATATAGTTGTTAAGGTATAAAAAGCTATAGATATACTGTAGCAATCAATACTGGAATAGCATAAATGAACAGTTAAAAGATTGTGGGTATAATACTTAGTAGTCTGGAGTCCCGTGTGCAGTCCTTGTTTAGGAGCTTTTTAGGAGTTGTTATCCCTTGGGTGAGTCCATGATAGCTGAGTAAAGTGAGGGTCCATAAACCTTGCTGAATTTTTCTTGACACTGGAGGATGTGGAAGCCCAATTGGTGTGCCCCAGTTAGATTACGGGTATCCTCAACAGTGATATATAATTGTAATCAGCAGTGTGCAGGTGGTGGTTTCTCAAGAATACAGCTGAAACTAAATTGCCGAGCCAAGTTGTCAGGTCGATCACCAAAAACAGGGTGTCCCAGAGTGACTAAGAGTACCCAGTAAATAAAATCAATAGGTGCTCCCTGACATGTTTTGCTGTCTGGCTGTCAGCTTTCTCAAAGGTGTGGCACCATGTGTGCAGTCTGGGTTTTTATACCTGTGAACAGGAGGTGTGCCTAATCTAATTAGCACACCAATTAACCAAATTGATCCAGTGAAAATACAAATAGTAATCATTACATATAATGCATAAGGTTAGTACAACTCTATACATACGCAGAGGAGGCAGACCTACAATATATGTATATTTACCAGTAATAACATAGGAGCGGTGAGGCTGTTTACAGAGATTTCTGATAAGTGGGTTCTATTACCGAGTGTTGGAGCGCACGCCACACTCCAACTTCCGGTACACTTCCGCCCCGATATTTTAGCAGGTAGGAAAGAACAGGAAGCGTCTTCCAGCCTCAGTGAACCGCAAAGCACATCCTGTTTGCATGTCACTGCGGCCTTATGCTGCCCCGGGTGTCATATGTATAAATATCGGCAGAATGGGGTACATTTCATAACATATTCATATGGGGTGGATAGCTGACATATTAAGAATGATAATGCATTTATGAATGGTAGTCGTGGAAATAAAGATATAATAATAATAATAAATTATACATTACACTGAATAAATAATAATAATATTGAGAAGATGATGATAATAATAATAATAATAATAATAATAATAATAATAAGCTATTATAAATAAGTATAGAATATATACAATACAAGGTGAGAATATTAAGCATTATTCATACAGAGTATCAATCAAAACGAAACATCTGTTGTTGTTATTACAATCGTGATAAACTCAATTATCAAATTAGATTGTCAAATTGGAATATTTTTCATTTAAATGTATAGATAAATGTAAATAAATTCAATCAAATAAAACCATGATTATATTTTATCATCAGATAATGTATAGAGTTAATTACAGAGGCGCTAACGGTCTGAGATGTCTTTTATCTCTACACCTGAAGATTCTAGTCTGTCATATATAGGAATGGTCCATATCATTGTAAATCATCTAAAATAATAATCCACACTTAATGATAAAAATAAGCAAATTATCTATATATCTGCATTAGGCATAACTGTATACAGGAAGGTGCTTTGTGTTGTATTCATTGGCAGTGAAATTAATAGAAGGTTGAAAACTACACAAATAGGACAACAACATAGAATTGCATTCAGCAATATCTTTTATGGAATTGGTAATGGGATTATAAAAGTGTTAAGTGAAAAGAATGAAGTTCTCGTATAAATCAATATAAATCACTGACCTGTGTTCTTCCTGTCTTGTTGCTCTGCTCCCTACTGACAACCCCAAGCCATACTGTTTTGCTGGATTGAACCTTCTTTGCCTGATCAAAGATCTGACCTCTTCCCGGATGGCAGGTCCAAACAGTGTGTGTGGTTCTCTTCGCTGCCATAGCTCTGAAAACCCCTGTGATGGGAGCCATCGTTTCCCGAATCTTGCTCTGACCTCAAAGGGTTTTTATTAGTAGATTTGGGTTATATCAGTTGTCATGGACAATAGTTGCACATTATTTTAGAGCCTCTATACACAAATGGATTCAAATAAATGCTGTATGTAAACGCTAAACAATCATTACTCTCAATCTTACTGTTAATAATAAAAATTGCCGTAGGCATGATATATATATATATGTCAATACATGACAGCTGCCCAAAGTAAAAAAATAATAAAAAAGGATAATATCATTATCTTTTTTTTTCAGGTGAAAGAATGCATTTAACCTTACAATATATATAGGGCCTTATTCAGGTCCGTTCGCAGTTGTGCCTGCGTTCAGATGGGGATCAATGCTTTTTTAGTGCGCATGCACATTTCTATGCATGTGCATACACAGAGGGGGGCGGAGGGCGCTAGGAAGCTCCATTAGCATATGGGAATGCCTTGTGTTTCATGGGTATTCCTATGAGAATGCTGGGCATTCTCATGCTAATGTGGGCATGACAGACAGTTGGGGGGCGGCAGCTGACATCGCTGGATGGCAGCTGCCCACCCACTTCCACCTGAACGTGCACGCATATGTAAGGTTGCTCAGAGAACCTTACATATGCATGCACCTTCCACATCTTTCGATGGTCGGCGACCATCAAAAGATGTGGGCGTTCCCCCCCCTGGCCTGCGAATGGATGTTACTGAGTAACATCCATTCCCATTCTTTGCATTCAAATTGCGATTGGGAGACGCCAGCCAACCATTTGCAAGATGGAGTTTGGTGGACTTACAAGGCTGCAAATTCGCAGCCTTGTGAAACAACCAGAATAACCCTCATTTTGAGATTTTTTTAAATTTATTTTTCACAGTTTTCTTGTACGTGTATGATAAAGCCCACTTTAATCTGTAGTACCGGGTTGGCAGTGTTGCAATAAAAGGATCTAGAACTGTCAGACACATCAAGAGTTCCACCTTCAACACACAGCTAATTACTTTTTGTGAATAGATTGCTCAGGAAACAATAATACCATAGCGACACATGAAAATTACATCTGTAGATCATAATACTACTGGCCTATTGTCAACATATAAACATACAGTAGTAAAAAGTGCAGCAATTACTGTGCTTTATGAAGACCTGCTTGTGGCTAAAGTCTGTAAATGGAGTCACATGTTTACAGGGGCATCTTTCTATCTCTGTAATGATCATCTTCATTTCTCTGTTGTGTTGTTGAATGACCTGGATTTTGTATTAAAAAGTGGATTATTATTTTTTTTGTCAGGTTCTCTCAGATTGATATATTGCTTTATAGAAATGCTAGGTAGGTTTAGGGTCTTCCATAATTCAGCGATGGAATATAGAATATAGCCTATATGATTAAAAAATGATATATACCGAGCCCCATTAGCAGTAAACTGGCATACCATTCTGAATTATGTATACAGTTATTTTATCCTCTGCTATGTTTCAAATCTTATAACTGCCTGGATAAATTTGGTATGCAGCTGAACTAGGTTTGCATATTTGAATCCACTGACACATGGCCCCTGTAATACTGGACCCAGTAGCGATTGCTTTGGCTATAGTTGAAACACTTTATGTGTAAATATTTAAATACAGAACTATATAAAAAAAGTTTGGAAATACAGTAGATATATATAAGATACTTGTAAGCCCGCTCGAAGCAAATGCTTTGAAAGCTAGTCTGCTACTTTGTGATTGCTTCTGTGTTTGTGCATGTGTGAGAAAGAAAGAGATGTAGTTTCACTCGTTGCTAACAGTTGCCAGTGTTTCGAAGACACACAAACAGACACCAGACATATATGGATGATACAGATATAAGACACTGGCCGAGGTGCTGAAAATCTTGTACTGTTAGTTGGAAGTAGACAAAGGATTTTTGAGTTGACACAAATGAACCAGTGGTTCCAAAACCCTTTTAATTACAACACGTAGGCCAAAAGTTTTTAATTGATGAAGTTGGAAAACAATATTAAGTTCAGTAAATTGTGTTTATTTCTCATCCTTAGTGTCAGTTGTGTGGAAATGGACAGGATTCTCTTCTGTTTGTCCACAATTTGCCTATTACATAAACAATCTGAATTTGAATCATGGACCAGTAAAGAAGGGCACCCAACGGCAAGTTCCCAGAAGTTTGGGAACCACTGATTTTATCCAAAAATCACAGTTTTATTCTACACAAATGACCTAATGATATTGTTTGTAATATGTGAATACTTTAGACTTCAAGATTTTGTATAAGAATTTATTTTTTTTACATTCTAAGCACAAACATATTTGTACAAGAGAATCCGTTCAACTGACTTGAACCTTTCTGACCTACTTTAATTTAGTGTAATTAACACAAAAAGAAAGAGGAAAATTTTGTCAAATCCAACAAATTGTTCCTATTTCTGTAGAACTCAGGAAATGCTTAAAGAAAGAAAATTGCTGCCAGTTTGAGCATCTTTTGTTCTGGGAGGAAAACAGTAATTTTAGGCTTTCCGATGCATCCTACAAATTCAAGAAATTGCTGTAGTTATAAATATAAAATAGAAAAACACTTTTATATATTAAGGGGTTACACATCGTTATTTTTGCTAATTATAAGTATATTTTTTACATGGCATTCAGATGCCATTGAATAATGTAAATTAATAGTATGACTTTTTTAGTGCTGTTTAACATGATCCATGTTTTAGGATACATAAACACTGCCAAAATACTTCAATTCTTTTTGAGTTAAAACTCCACAAAATATCATGTGACAAATGATATAGATTACACATATGATCCAAGCCACACACTGACTTGCTTGTCAGCAACTTCAGTAATAGAGTTTGTTCATTAATTGTTCTCCTCTAGATCAATTTTTCCTTAACTGCAAACCAATGGCTTTCACAAGCAAAGCAATATGACTTTTAATAAGATATATGGAGGTTCTACAACAACAAATGACTTCTGGCAATAAATCAAATTCATTGATATTACGTTATGGATATATATGTATGGATAATCCATCAAAGACTCAAAGGACATACATTTCATTTTTAATTCTGTCAATGACTGAGAATAGCAACATTCTCTGCTATAACAAGCAAATGTTCTGCAGATTAACCATTTCGCTGGCAATGTACAAAACTTTGACATACAAAATGAAATAATAGACTGCCCGACAATCAGGATCCCAACAGTATACTGACTTCGGATTCCCGACTGCCGGTGCTCCGACAGGGGGGTGCCAACTGACGGGGGCTATTCTACCTTCTGGGGGTCCATGATCCATAGAGGGAGAATAGAACTTCTTTGCGCTCGGCCCCTGGGGAATCCGATGTCGGTATACTCACTGTCGGGATCCCAATTATCAGGCAGTCATACCACACCCTGTTGGAGGACCTGGGCCCTTCATGATGTGCATGGGGAGTGGTGACACTAAATACTCCACTGAATCCACCCCTGAGTTGAACACAGTTTTTTTAGGGTTATGTCCAAGCAATCTCCAGTACCTTGGTCCGGTTGCAATTTCAATGACAGTGCTGTCATCTACTTTTCTTTTTCTGCCTTGCTCTTGATTTTTTTCTAAGCCAAAAAAAGACACAAAGAGCATCGTCTACTACATGTTGAGGTTCTGATGGTACACATGTTTTTGATGGTTCTTTCAATTTTTAAGAAAAGCTTATAAACAAATGTATCCAGGCACATAGGACAATTAGAATTGAAACTAGCTTCTCTGTAACATAGAAAGTTAATGTTTTAGGTATTTCAGTCTATGACACCTAACACATACCTATTGATTACAAATATACAGTATAGCAGTTTGTAATGATTTTCAGCTGAATTGCTTAGCAGGTGACAACATTGTCTAGTGGAAGCTATCATCGGGAAATTCATGCATGGCAATCCAGACTGGCACACCAGGACGTCAATAGGTTTCAATACCTTCATATCAATTTTTACGGCTTCCTCTTCCACCATCTCCCCATTTGGACATCATTCATCAATATATTGAAATCCTTAAGCTTTAGTTGGATATTACCTATTATCTTGTGCTACACAAACAAGAATAGTAATAACATTTGTAGGCTGAATGCTCGAGCCATCATCATAAGTGTCTTATTTTCAGTAACGGTAACATTGTCTGCTTGACCTAGGTAACTTTTACCCCATCTACTTACAGTACCATCGCTCCTCCTATTATTCATTGTTACATCACACTTGGAATATTGCAGCACATTTGCATTTACTATTTCTTTATGCACAGATAAAACTTAATAGAATACATACACTATGTTGGCGACTGTGTTGCTGGTGGTCAGAAGACCAACACTGGCATCCTGATACAAAGGACAGGTGTCCCGTAAGTACCTTAACCATCTCCCCCTACCCCTTTAACCTTCCCTGCCTTCCTACTAACTCTCCCCCAGCAGCCTAACCCTACCACTCTCCTGTGTGCCTAATCCTAACTTTCCCTTTTGGTGCCTTACCCTAAACTCCCAATCCTATGTCCCTCTCGACCCTAAACCTAACACTCCCACAGCCTAACGCTACAAGACTGTTGGGGTTCCAGCATCGGCATTATGTTCCATGTCAGCGTTTTGGCATCCATATTCTGGCTGGCAGTCAGCATTCCAGGCCGGCATTTTGTGAGCCTGAATCCTGATGATCGGTATTTTGCCTGCACCCCAACTTAACAGTACCGCTATTTCACAATGATATGACTGTTGAATAACGCGTCTATGATTGAACAAATCAAATGTGAGAAAACACAACATATTTATTTTATTTGGTATTTGGATCACTTGCGTGATTTCAAAAGAGCACATTCATGTCAATATTTGACTTCACAGTGGATGTTGTTTAAATCAACACATTTATCATATATATTGACATTCAGCCTTTGGTCTCTATATTTATTGTTAGCTCTACAGAACAAATAACTGCCTTGAGGGCTCGATTATAACTGGATTCCATGGACTTTAATTAACATTGGCTTTACTACAGTACTTGCATGGCTCGCAGCCAGAGGGTTGCTGTCTCTTTAAATACAGTCTGTATCTTTGTGATGTAATTCAGGTTACTGTCTGTCTCCTGCGATATGCTCACTTAAGCAGTGAATGGAATCTTGTGAAATTCGGCCTTTACAGCAAACCTCACAAGTTGGATGTAGGTTTTTCTTGATGGCCGCAGTTGTTAGATTTATGCTGCAGGGACAAATTCCTTGTGCTTTTCACAGATTTGACATTTTATTCTTTTCTTTTGCTCTATAAAAATATAAAAAACATGATATCTTTATATTTTTACATTTATCCATTAGTTATATCACACAGTGCATTCTGCTGTATTTTTTATATGTGTAAGATATTGAAAGTGAATGTGATATAACCGTGATATCAGTAATGGACAGATATTGCAGTTACAGTAGTTCACTTGCAGGTTGTGTTGCTATGTGCCTATATTGTGTGCAGGCAGCTAATCCAGGGAGGGCACTGTCACTGACCAGAATAATAAGCTAGCTGCCTATTACCGGACATTGTATAGTCCGGGAAGGCCACCCCTCCGAGCTCTGGTCTTAGTTACCAGACTGTCCGTAGTAATCCAGGGCAGGTGGTAACCCTACTACTGCTCCATGCTGCATTTCATTCCATGTCATAGTCGCCTTATTCTCCCTGACGAGACTTGGCAATCTACAGATCGCAGACACAACAATCATAGAAAATTTAGAGGTGGGGGGGCATTGGGCCTTGCCCAATAGGTTATTATTATGTATTTATGTCCATAAATTGCAATGTATTTCATATGTTCCATGTGTAAATGTGACATAAACACACACACACTCTGGGACTGAAGTAAGTGGATAGTATGCAGACTGCAAAACAAATTGACACAAAGCAAGAGTAAGGGGGGTATTCAATGTCAGGGGCATGGCTGTCGAGCAAGCTCGACAGCCGTGCCCCTGTTCCGTTCTTGCTTTGGTCACTTGAGCTCGGCGGTCGGAATTTAATGTCCCGGCCGCCGAGCGGCGAGAAAGGGGCATGGTCGCGAGTTGAGGGCGGAAATAGACAAGCTCCGGCCGGGAGCTTGCCTATTTCCGTCTTTCTCGGCAGAACGAGCCCGACAGCTTGTGATGTCGGGCTCGTTCTGCCGAGAACCCCTGTTCAATGCTGTCGGGGAAGACCGCATTGAATAGGGCCCCGCAGCCATCTCCCCCGTCGGGAGATGGCTGCGGGAGCATGCCAAACATTGAATACCCCCCTAAGCGTCCAATAATTGTAAGGTATTGATTTTGTTTCACAGGCTCAGGTTTTTCCCTGTTAGGTTTGTATGAGCCAATAAAAGTAGATCAGGGAGTGGGCGTTATTTTCACATAAATATTCCCTTTGACCAGAATTTGGCATCTTTCCTGTTTGGAATCCACACCATCCCAACTTGTTTTCTTTATTCAATGTTATATGTTATGTGTTTCTTTCATTCGGAAGCACAGTTTGGCTGGAGGACACTGTTACCAGCGCAAACATGTTTGCGAGGTATGCCCCTTTGATGACATTGAGAATGCCTTAGCTTTAGGTTGTGTCTGGTCTTTTTCTAATGGGCAGGGCCAGTAATGGCCAACTAGGGGGAGGTGCTACCTGGTAACACAGGTTTAATATTGCACTTTATATTTTATGTAGAGTCAGATTGGTTGTTGTGACCATTCAGTGCCTTCTTACCAGCTCAAATTCATATAACTCAAATGTAATAATACATGGTGTACCCTAACCCTCCCCGGTGCCTAAACCTAAATTCCCCCTGCCCTGCAGCTTAACCTTAACCATCTTTCTAATTGGCTAATCCTAACATCCTCCCAGCCTAACCCTATGCCCCCATCCCTGTCATAACGCTAAACCACCCATTTACTCACTCTTCAGGATCCCGGCAGTTGGAATTTCAGGGCTGGCATTCCAATTGATGTTGGGATTCCGGCGCTGGTCTACCGTTAGTAGTCAGGATACTGGTGCGGTATAGTGAATGTTGGCATCCCTAGTGCTGGCATCCTGTATGCATTCCATGTTTCAGTGACAGCATTTTCACGCATGCCAGCAAGCAGACCTATACCCTCTATTCCTGTTAAGAGGAGTATCTTTTGCACCTTTTGTACATAGCATTGGCAAGTAAACACTGATGATAACTTGTAGTAATCTAGACTCATACACTGCCAGTGTATGCCACTCTGTGCATGTCTATATAGACACATATCTTATGTGCACAGTAATTTACACCAATCAGACTTCACTCCAAGCATGTCTGTGAGACTACCAAATCTCTAGAAGCTTTCTGCTCAGAGTTGAATAGGCAGTTCTCCCATGTGGCATAACTGCATCCCAGGCATCTGGCGGCAGGATGAATGTTGGTGCCCTCCCAACTTTAATACATACAGTATATAGATGAAATCTAAATAGTAGACAGATAAATGTGTATGTGTGTGTAGACGTGTGTGTGTATATATACTATATACGGTGGATATATATATATTCATCCACTATAGCGTTGCACTCTCATCCAACAATAGAGCAATGCTGGGGTGTCACCCTTACTGACCCCAAGGGGAATTCCAATTTATATAGAAGTACTGAAGGGGCACTCAACAGATCTTAAGTCAAATCAGTATTTAATTTCTTCCAGGCATCATAAAGAATACAACATTTTGTCCCTTTAAGGACCTTCCTCATGTAGGCACAACATGTTACAAATAGAACCAGTTGGATCAGCAGCCTATGGACATATACCTTATTTATGGTGCGGCACCTGTCGGATTTAATAAATAAGATACCTGTATCACGCCAATGTGCAAGCTTCAGTGTTTTTTTTCCCTTCTTCAGGCTTACAATGCATGATAGACACAAAGAGGGAAATTTACTAAAGGACATTTGTAAAAAAATAGGTGTATTTGTATCCGGAAATACACTTATTTTTGACATTTACAATCCCGAAAATACAGCAATTCGTATTCGTATTGATAGCACATCAATACGAATACGAATTGCCGTATTTTCGGGATAGTAAATGTCAAAAATAAGTGTATTTCTGGATACAAATACACCTATTTTTTTACAAATTCTCTTTAGTAAATTTCCCCCATAGTGTTTAAGCAGCGTACAGTTACCCAGTGGCCGAGCACTGGATGACTTCCGGGTTCACCCCTGCGTTATTTCCGGGTAATGCCTCAGTCCGGTCTCCATGACAACCGCAATACTACTGCCACTATTCACATTACTGTGAATCAACAAGACAAATATACATTACAACAAAAACACACTATGTACAGTATAGTAGAAAAGTTAAATATATAACTATTTACAAATGCATGAAAAGATACTGAGTTTTCATGCATTTGTAAATAGTAATATTTGTAACTTTGATGCCACCCGCCAACCCTCCTGCCGTTTGCTCCGCTACACTGCTGCCCACCAACCTTCTTCCAGCAAATTAGTTTTTTCCAACACGCGATGTCGCATGCCACCTCCAATGACACATCGGTTGCTAGAAGAAAAGCACGTCAGATGCAATGGGAAATCACATTGCGATGTCGCATCGCATCTGATCACACACGTGTATGGGCACCATAACTGTCGAATACACAATCTTATTTTGTTACTATGAAGAATCCCAAATTTAACCTCTAGTATGTATCTGTATAGATGAAGAGAATGAAAGTGTATTTATGTAAAACATCCATTCGCAGCCAGTGCGATGGAACGCGCCTTGCAAACAGTCTTCCAGCGTTCCACCATTCACAAGGCGGGATTAGGTTGACTCGCAAGGATGCAAATTTGCATCCGAGCGAATCAACCAGAATAATCCCCTTTGTCTCCGGAACATTGTGGGTGCCAAAGTCAACCTAATCCCGCCTTGTGAATGGTGGACTCGCAAGGATGCAAATTTGCATCCGAGCGAATCAACCAGAATAATCCCCTTTGTCTCCGGAACATTGTGGGTGCCAAAGAACTACGCATGCACAGTAGGCTCTGGCACAATGCCAAATTCTAATCTGCTGAGTGTTAGGCGCCGTGGGAGCGCTTCTGGAAGGACAGAGCGGCATGTACGCTTAGCCGCCTGTCCTTCCGGCTCTGACGTCCGGTTGCCTAGCAACCAGGGACGCCGGAGGACGCAGCGTCGGAGCGTGACGCCCGTCCTCCCTCCTCACGTCTCTCAGCGCCTGAGACGCGGCAGCGCCGTTGCTTAGCAACGGCAGACGCTGCCAGGCAGAGAGGAAAAGCCGCGAAATTCAACAGGTCGCAGGTGTCGGAAAGGACTCGTTATGACAGGCGGGACTCAGGCCTCCATTCTCATTGGCTCCTAGCCTTCTTATCTAGGAAGCCAGCCCTGCAGTCCTCGCCGGTGATAGCTCCTGTTTGGACCTATCTGTCTGCTGCTCTCCGGTCCATTTCCCTGCTGTTCCCAGCGGCTCCTTCGTGGTCTCCTCTTCCATTGGTTCCTCCTGTGTCGTGAGTTGCCCCTTTGGGGTAGTTTCATTCACACCTTCTTTATTGTCATTACCTTATTCATGACCTGTGATCTCTGTCTGCCGCATTGGCAGGTCATTTATGTTGGGAAGGTCCATTGCTTCCCACTCATTCTCTCCCCTTGTCTCCCAGTTTTTCTGGGGTTTTCCAGTCCCTCCTGCTCTTTGTATACTTTGGTATTGTGTCTTATATTGTGTATGGTTCCCTGGGCGACGGTTGTCGCGGGTTGTGGCGACCAGGTCGCGGGCGCTTAGTTGCGTTAGCCAGGGCCCGGCAAGTCGCCGTTTGTTAATTTCAGTTAGGCCCCTCAGTCAGCTTTCCTCTTGACCGTACCCTAGGGGGGTCCCCGGCTCCTTGTCCTCTCATAACACCTGGCTGCACCGGAGCTTGGGTGGGCTTAACCTACCCATTCAAACGTGGCGGCTACAGGCGAAGCCTAGTAACACCTGCAGGAGTCGGTCACCCAGCCTGGGGGGTACAACAGAGGTAGTATAGGGTTTGGCCGTGGCTGTCCTAAACAGCAGTCCCGGCGGTGGGGTCACACCCGAAACCTAACATTATCACCGGCCATACAAAAAAAAAAAAAAAAAAAAAAGATTTTTTTTTTTTTTTCCCTCTCTCCCTTCCCCTTTCTTATTCTCCCGTTTTTCTGGACAGATAGCATTTTGGGTGTGTATATCTTTGTTGTCTCTGGTGTGGATCTGTTATTAAGATGAATCCCACTCCTGAGGGTCAGGCTCAGGCATTTGCCAGTCAATTACAAGGTTTAACGCAGATGGTTCAAAATTTATCTCTTAGGATGAAAACCCAGGAGGAGGGTGTACGAGGAAATCCGCCGGTTCTGGTAGAACCCAAAATTAATCTTCCAGACCGGTTTTCGGGTAACCGGAAGGATTTCTTTAATTTTAGAGAAAGTTGTAAGCTTTATTTCAAGCTGCGACCCCGGTCATCCGGCTCTGATTTACAGCAAGTTGGTTCAATTATGTCTTTGCTTCAGGGGGATCCCCAGACTTGGGCTTTTGGGTTAAAATCCGATAATCCCGCCTTAGCGTCGGTGGATGCTTTCTTTAAATCATTAGGACTTCTATATGATGACCCTGATAGAGAGGCGTCTGCCGAGAGTCATCTGCGCTCTCTCAGGCAGGGCCGGAACCCTGCAGAAGCATATTGCACAGAATTCCGACGGTGGTCGAATGACTGTGGCTGGAATGACCCGGCATTACGTAGCCAATTCGGGCTAGGGCTTTCTGAAGCCATTAAAGATAGCCTTATCCAGTATCCCGTCCCGGGATCCCTTGATAAACTCATGGAGTTATCGATTAAAATTGATCGGCGTCTTAGGGAACGCAGGTCTGAGAAAGGACCTAGTTTGAGGCCTACTTCCCTCGGCTTTGTACCCTCAGAGGACGAAGAAGAACCAATGCAAATTGGTGCTTACTGCATCACCTCAGATGAGAGAGCTCGCCGGATGAATGCCGGTTTATGCATTTATTGCGGGAGCAAAGGGCATTTCCTCCGTGCTTGTCCCAACAAGTCGGGAAACGCCAAAACCAAGTGAATGTAGAGGGGATTCACTTTGGTTCTCTTCTTATTTCCCCTCACAATGCATTATTAGTCCCTACTGAGATTCAGGGTATAGAGGTGAAGATGTCAGTTACTGCATTTATTGATAGCGGGGCAGCTGGGAATTTTTTAGATATTCAGCTGGCTGAAAGACTGGCCATCCCCCTGCTCCCTCTGAAAAAACCTGTAATAATGCGAGGCCTGGACGGCAGCCCGTTGGTCAACGGAGTGGTTCGCCATCAGACCCCGCCAGTTTCCCTACGTGTGGGCATTTTTCATACAGAAAAGATTTCTTTCTTTCTTATCTCATGCGCCACTGTGCCGATCGTTCTGGGTCACCCCTGGCTCCGGGTTCATAACCCACAGATTGACTGGCAGGCAGGGGAAATAACTCGTTGGAGTAGTCATTGCTCCAGTCATTGCCTAGGGCAGCCTATACTCGGGGCAATGGTTTCCGTGGAGGGGATTCCAGCGGCCTACGCTGACTTCCAGGATGTCTTTTCTAAAGGCGAAGCTGAGGTCTTACCCCCTCATCGCACATACAATTGCGCCATTGAGCTAATTCCCAAGGCACAATTTCCCAAAGCCAGACTTTATTCCTTGTCTGGACCTGAGACGCAGTCCATGAATACCTATATTCAAGAAAATTTGGCTAAAGGCTTTATTCGGCCCTCAAAGTCTCCCTTAAGTGCAGGGTTCTTTTTTGTTTCCAAAAAGGATGGCTCCTTAAGACCCTGTATAGATTACAGGGCACTCAACAAGATAACGGTAAAAAACACGTATCCATTACCATTAATATCTGTGTTGTTTGACCAGCTTCGCACCGCTAAGATCTTTTCTAAGATCGACCTGCGCGGTGCCTACAACCTTGTCCGCATAAAAGCGGGAGACGAATGGAAGACTGCCTTTAGTACCCAAACAGGGCACTACGAATATCTCGTAATGCCATTCGGCTTGTCCAACGCACCAGCGGTCTTCCAAGATTTCATCAATGACATCCTTAGAGATTTCTTGGGAGTCTTCGCTGTGGTCTATTTAGACGACATTTTGATCTACTCCAGCTCGTTGGAAGAACATCGCCATCAGGTCAGGTTAATTCTTCAAAGGCTTAGAGAACATCGTCTCTTTGCTAAGCCTGAGAAGTGCGAATTCGAAGTTACTAAGGTATCCTTTTTAGGATACGTGATTTCCTCGGAAGGCTTTTATATGGAACCCAAAAAACTGCAAGCAGTTTTAGATTGGGTCAAGCCCACGACCCTTAAAGCTGTCCAAAGATTTTTAGGGTTTGCAAATTACTATAGGCGGTTTATCCGCTCTTTTTCTGATGTGGTAGCTCCCATCGTGGCGCTCACAAAAAAGGAAGCAGATCCATCCCAGTGGCCTCCCCAGGCAGAAGAGGCATTCCGGGCCTTAAAACAAGCTTTTGTGTCCGCTCCCATTTTAAGACATCCCGATCCCCAACTACCGTTTGTCGTTGAAGTCGACGCTTCTGAGGTAGGGGCAGGGGCAGTCCTGTCTCAACAGGATCCTGAGTCCTTATTTTTTTTTCCTTGCGCCTACATGTCTCGAAAATTCTCTACTGCAGAGATGAACTATGACGTCGGGAACCGGGAATTGTTGGCCATAAAATGGGCATTCGAAGAATGGAGGCATTGGTTGGAAGGGGCCAACCATCAGATTCTGGTTATCACAGACCACAAAAATTTACAATATCTGGAATCAGCAAAGCGTCTGAATGCCCGACAAGCCCGGTGGGCATTATTCTTTACACGTTTTAACTTTATTATCTCTTACCGTCCCGGGTCTAAAAATGTAAGAGCAGACGCATTGTCTCGGAGTTTCTTACCCAAACAAGGGTTGCGGGAATCTCCTCAGCCCATTCTTCCGGCATCAATTATCCATTTTGGCATTACTCAGACCCTCAAGGATCTACTTCTGCAGGTCCAGGGTCAGGCACCTAGACAGATGCCTCTCGGCCATTTATTTGTGCCGCAGTCCTTGAGAAAACGGGTCTTAGAGGAGTTCCATGACAGCCAGATTGCAGGGCATTTCGGCATCAAGAAGACACTTGATCTTCTCTCCCGATGCGTCTGGTGGCCGAGCATGGTTCCAGATACCAAGGAGTACATCCAGTCTTGTCCCGATTGTGCTAGACACAAGATTCCCAGAGTGTCGCCCACAGGACAACTTATCCCCTTGGCAATTCCCTCCAGACCATGGTCACATATTGCCATGGATTTTGTGGTCGACCTACCCCTATCATCAGGTTTTCGAGTAGTATGGGTGATTATTGACAGGTTCAGTAAGATGGCCCACTTTGTTCCTTTGCCCCAGTTGCCATCAGCCAATAAGTTGGCCAAATTGTTTGTAGCTCATGTTTTCAAACTTCATGGTCTTCCAACCGATATAGTTTCTGATCGAGGTCCGCAGTTTATTGCCCGGTTTTGGAAACTTTTTTGCAATGCATTAAAGATCAAGTTGAGTTTAACTTCCGCTTATCATCCCCAATCCAATGGGCAGACGGAACGCCTTAATCAATCCTTGAAGCAATATCTGCGCCTTTTTGTGTCCAAAGCTCAGAATGACTGGTCGGAGTTCCTCCCCGTTGCCGAGTTCGCATATAACAACTCCTATCACTCGGCTACCCGGACTTCACCTTTTGTAGCCAATTATGGCTTTCACCCTAAAGCCACTGCTCTGGCTCCAGAGGGATCAGTAGTTCGCTCTTCCACTACTGCCCGTTTAAAGGTCATTTGGAAGGAGGTACACGACGCTCTTAAGAGGGCTGCTCTTCAGGAAAAAGTTTTTTCTGACCGGTCTGACCTACTTTAAAGTAGGCGATAAAGTCTGGTTGTCTACTCGGAACATCAGATTGCGACAAGGAACTTCTAAATTTGATCCAAAATGTATTGGTCCATTTGCCATTGTTAAGAGAGTTAATCCTGTAGCCTTTCGGTTACAAATTCCTAGGGCTTTAAAGATAGCCAATACTTTTCATGCCTCTCTGCTCAAACCCGTTTTCACGTCTAGGAAATTTCCTCGAAAGGCAGACCTGGGTAAACCACCTGTTAATGTCCATGGACAGTCAGAATTTCTTGTAGAAAAGATCTTGGATTGCAAGGTCTCTCGAGGTTCTTTATGTTTCCTTGTCCATTGGAAAGGATATGGCCCGGAAGAGAGGTCATGGGTTCCCGATAGGGATCTGCACGCCCCACGCCTCAAAGCAAGTTTCTTTCGGGATTTCCCTCAGAAAACAAGGCTTCGGGGTTCTTTAACCCCTCCTCAAGGGGGGGGTACTGTTAGGCGCCGTGGGAGCGCTTCTGGAAGGACAGAGCGGCATGTACGCTTAGCCGCCTGTCCTTCCGGCTCTGACGTCTGGTTGCCTAGCAACCAGGGACGCCGGAGGACGCAGCGTCGGAGCGTGACGCCCGTCCTCCCTCCTCACGTCTCTCAGCGCCTGAGACGCGGCAGCGCCGTTGCTTAGCAACGGCAGACGCTGCCAGGCAGAGAGGAAAAGCCGCGAAATTCAACAGGTCGCAGGTGTCGGAAAGGACTCATTATGACAGGCGGGACTCAGGCCTCCATTCTCATTGGCTCCTAGCCTTCTTATCTAGGAAGCCAGCCCTGCAGTCCTCGCCGGTGATAGCTCCTGTTTGGACCTATCTGTCTGCTGCTCTCCGGTCCGTTTCCCTGCTGTTCCCAGCGGCTCCTTCGTGGTCTCCTCTTCCATTGGTTCCTCCTGTGTCGTGAGTTGCCCCTTTGGGGTAGTTTCATTCACACCTTCTTTATTGTCATTACCTTATTCATGACCTGTGATCTCTGTCTGCCGCATTGGCAGGTCATTTATGTTGGGAAGGTCCATTGCTTCCCACTCATTCTCTCCCCTTGTCTCCCAGTTTTTCTGGGGTTTTCCAGTCCCTCCTGCTCTTTGTATACTTTGGTATTGTGTCTTATATTGTGTATGGTTCCCTGGGCGACGGTTGTCGCGGGTTGTGGCGACCAGGTCGCGGGCGCTTAGTTGCGTTAGCCAGGGCCCGGCAAGTCGCCGTTTGTTAATTTCAGTTAGGCCCCTCAGTCAGCTTTCCTCTTGACCGTACCCTAGGGGGGTCCCCGTCTCCTTGTCCTCTCATAACACCTGGCTGCACCGGAGCTTGGGTGGGCTTAACCTACCCATTCAAACGTGGCGGCTACAGGCGAAGCCTAGTAACACCTGCAGGAGTCGGTCACCCAGCCTGGGGGGTACAACAGAGGTAGTATAGGGTTTGGCCGTGGCTGTCCTAAACAGCAGTCCCGGCGGTGGGGTCACACCCGAAACCTAACACTGAGTAGAAGAGGGGGCCCACCCCTGCACACAGGGTCCCTTCTCCATTAATATGGCCCTGATCTGCTGTGTTTACAAAATGTAACCTATTTACAATAAACAGAGCAAATGCCTTTCATGACTTTTTTTTTCTTGTTACGGTTATGATTATAAGAAATTTTTTACCGTATATACTGGAGTATAAATCGACCAGAATATAAACCGAGGCTCCTAATTTTACCACTAAAAACTGGGAAAATTTATTGACTCGAGTATAAGCCTAGGGTGG
Organism: Crinia signifera; assembly: GCF_055691185.1. Lineage (NCBI taxonomy): Eukaryota > Metazoa > Chordata > Amphibia > Anura > Myobatrachidae > Crinia > Crinia signifera. The sequence goes on from NC_139223.1 coordinate 136,863,324, forward strand.
GAAATGCATCAGCAGTGGCAGCTACTATTAACCTGCGCTCCAGCTTCTACCACACATGCCCATCTGCCACTCAGATTCTCGCTCACATGCCCATCTGCTACCCAGATTCTCCCTGACATGCCCATCTGTACCTCAGCTTCTCCCTTACATGCCCATATGCCCTCAGATTCTCCCTCACATGCCCGTCTGCTCCGCCGCGGCTCCCTCTCTCCCCCTCAGGCTGGGAGCAGCTGCTCACCATCTCCTTGGCTGGGCGCCTCTGCTCACTCTATCCCTGGCCGGGCGCCACTGCTCCCTCTTTCCCAGTCTGGATGCCGCTGCTCCCTCTCTCCCCCATGCTGGGCATTGCTGGCCGCGCTGGGTCCCCCTGCCGCCCCTCTCTTAAGTATAAGACGAGGAGGACTTTTTCAGCATAAAAAATGTGCTGAGAAGTCCACTTATTCTCGAGTATATACTGTAATGGATTCAGTATGAAATCCCGGCGGTCGGGATCCCGTCGTTCAAAATCCCGACACCGGAATCCCGACCGCCGAAATCCCGACAAGGGGGGACGTGGATCGCCGCTCCTTGCGGGCTTGCTGCGCTCGCCACGCAGCGGGCCTGGTGCCTCGCTACGCTCGGCACACTAATTTATTCTCCCTCCAGGGGTGTCGTGGACACCCACGGAGGGAGAAAGTGTCGGGATTTCGGCGGTCGGGATTCCAGCGTCGGGATTCTGAAAGCCGGGATCCCGACCGCCGGGATTTAAACTGCATCCCACTGTAATACATGATGGCACAATACAGTGAGAATAGTTGAGAATAGTTTTTAGTTTACAGTCATTTTTGTTTTACTTCCAACAGAGCTCAAAATATTTAAAGTAGTTTTTTCTGATGCTGTACCTTATCTATATAAGTGGTATTGTCATTATTTTGTAACACGCAAATACTGATTTTCTCATTCAAAAGCTGTTCAGTAGCTTATACAAAACCACTTTTTGTGTCTGTAAATGATCCTGTATGCTGTAAATCCACCTGGCAGATTCCAGCTATGTGCCCGTCTGTTCTGCTATCTTCCGATCACACTAGCATTATTTCTGATCTTTCAGGCAGAAGCAATCTGGGTTTATATAGGAGAAACAAGCTTATTCTATTTACCACATTACATTATGAAGCGCTAGTTTTTTTAATAGCTTCTCACCTTTTATATTCAGTGTGTTCTTTGTTCTGCCAACTAGTTATAAAAATCCCGGCATGACATTCAATTACAGTCTAAATCGTTTCTTAAAGTAGCGTAAAACAAATATGTTGATTAGGTAAGAGAAAATAATAGTTGGCTCGAAAATTGCCAAATCTTTTAATAAACAAATGACACAACTTATTCAGTAATGCTATGGGACATTAATACAACAACCCCTGTTAGTGAATGAGGTTATACAAAATAAAGTACTACACAAAGCCAATAATTAATACAACTTGCAGGCGGAATAAATGAAATAAAGGGCATTTTACATGGGAACCACACAATCTGTTTACATTATTCAATAATGAATGCTTAGCTGGATTCTAAATCAAAACATTTACTTAAAAACAATTTTAAATGCTGTATAACCATATTAATAGGTGCATTTAATGTAACCACGATGAACACATTTTATAGAACATAAATAATACAATGATATGTATGTATTTAGCATTACAATAGGTTAGGCTATGTGGGCAACTATTAAATAATTAGGGGGAGATGTATCAAAACCTGGAAAGGGATAAAGTAGAGAGAGATAAAGTACCAACCAATCAGCTTTTACAGATGTGTCCTTATAGTCTGTTGCCGTGACCCGTAAGCATTCACTTGAATGGCAAACCTGTGAGTGTGAATAATCGCAGTCTCCTGCCACATACCAATTTCCTTATAGTAACAAATGCAGCAAAGCTGCAATAGGACACATCTGGAACGGTCATTTGTTAGGCTGTGTTTGTACAATGACATTTATGACAATGACGCCGGACGTGGTGGGTGCTGGCTAGTCTAGAATGTTTTTTTAAAGGGGCAATCATTACCAAGGCAAAACCATGCCTTGAAATTATTGCTGAATATAGTGGCTCCTTCCGAACAGGCGCTGAGATGGGTTTAGTTTCCCAGCTGCTGCCCGCAAAAGACAATATTTATCACCACCAAAAAGATGCAGCGCTGGTATTGGGGATTAAAAACGAATTACCATGGGATATGCAATAATAAATTTTTATTACTAAAAAAAAAAAACACAATGAGAAAATAATATAAAAAATTGACAACAAAAAAGGGCAATTGATAACCATGGTTGAGTACCAATAATACCACAATATTGTGTAGCAGTCTCTCACCAGAATGGCAATTTTCCCGTTCCTGTTGATGACCTCTTTGTACTGTATAAGATGTTCAGAATTAGCAGAATGTGGACTTGCCGAGTCTCTCTAGAGTTACTATATGATCTCACTTGTGTTGATGGCTCACAAGAGGTAGTGGGAATCCTTGGAATGGAGACAGCAATCCTTATTCACAGATAATTGGTAGTTGTTGGCAGATGGGTCCGAGGTCTGGTCTGGCAATAGTATATCAAGAGGGAAGTCCTAGTATATCAAGAGGGAAGTCCAGGAACAGAGTATTGTGTCCTTCCTGGATTGGTCATGTTGAGTGGTAAGCAGGGCCGCCGACAGGGGGGTGCTGTGGGTAGAGCTGTCCCAGGCTGGAGGGGCCCAGGCAGCTGCCCAGAGTGTCAGTGACACGTGCCACCCCCACGGTTGCACACCGCCTCCTCTACACCACGGCCCCTCAGCCAGGCACTCACAATACACAAAGGAAAAAAGCAACAATCGATATCAGGCGCTGATTGTCTTATTCTACACCGCGGCTGCGCCAAAGGGGGAAATTACCAAACCCCTTAAAGACCAATACAGAGGAGAAAGAAAAAAATGGTGCAGCGCTGTGTTGAATAGAATATAATCAAATTTTATTAAAAAAAAAATTTGTATTTATAAAATAACAGTTAATATGGCCAACAAGGACAAACAAGACTAACAACATATATTAATTTGATTAGTTCATTCCCCTCTCAACCAACTGGATTTTTAGTGAGTTTGTTAGATGCATGCAATATTTATAATACTCCTCAATGTTAGGGATCAGAACAGTCACTGCTTTGCTGTGCACATGCAAATATAAAGGTTAGAGTATACTCAAGTCTGTTTCCAGTTCTGAGGCAGGGATGGGGTTTTCCCAGTGGCGTAACAATTAGGCCGCAGCCCCCGCGGTGGCGGGGAGGCGCCGGGGGGCTGCGGGCGCTGGTGGATCTCCGCCAGCTCCCCACTGCATGTGGGTGCAGCGGGAGCTGGCAGGGGGGTCTGTGCGGCGCGGTGGTACCTGTTTAAGGGAGAGCCTGGAGGTCCCTGCGCCTGCGGCGCTGAGTATGATGCTGCCGGGGTCCCTGCAGTGAAGTGGAAATAACGCGCTATCTCCGCTGGAGATAGCGCGTTATTTCCACTTCACTGCAGGGACCCCGGCAGCATCATACTCAGCGGCGCAGGGACCCCGGCAGCATCATACTAGGCGGCGCAGGGACCTCCAGGCTCTCCTTTAATACAGGTACCTCCGCGCCGCACGGACCCCCCTGCCAGCTCCCGGGGGGGTCCTTTAACGGGGGGGGGGGCAGCTGCAAAATTGTCCGGGGGGGGGGGGGGGGGCGGTGAAATTGTCCCGGCGGGGGGGCGCAAAAGTTTTAGTTACGCCACTGGGTTTTCTTTAAGGCTTTGGATAAGTCATGCGCTGCTGTCTCCGACCATCGGTGTAGATGTTTTTACCCAGTCATATCCAAGAACAAGCGCTGTTAGTCTGTAGCCAAAACGGTGTCCCCTCTACCTCTCTATGCGTTTCTCCGCCTCGTTATATGTATCAGCGGCTTCCTCAGGAGTGGTGTATTGATAGCGGTTCACTTCCGCCTTTTTATAGCTGGTTTCAGGTCGTCTGCGCCTGCGCCCGCGATGCGGCTCAAGCCTCCTTTTCATTCACTGCAGCCTTTCAGCTGTATAGTGACCGGCTGTAATATCGGCCGCGTAATTTCCGGCTTTGACGTCACGGTGGTTGCCGCTAGCGTAGAGAGGTAGAGGGGACACCGTTTTGGCTACAGACTAACAGCGCTTGTTCTTGGATATGACTGGGTAAAAACATCTACACCGATGGTCGGAGACAGCAGCGCATGACTTATCCAAAGCCTTAAAGAAAACCCCATCCCTGCCTCAGAACTGGAAACAGACTTGAGTATACTCTAACCTTTATATTTGCATGTGCACAGCAAAGCAGTGACTGTTCTGATCCCTAACATTGAGGAGTATTATAAATATTGCATGCATCTAACAAACTCACTAAAAATCCAGTTGGTTGAGAGGGGAATGAACTAATCAAATTAATATATGTTGTTAGTCTTGTTTGTCCTTGTTGGCCATATTAACTGTTATTTTATAAATACAAAAATTTTTTTTAATAAAATTTGATTATATTCTATTCAACACAGCGCTGCACCATTTTTTTCTTTCTACTCACAATACACAGTGCAACCTGCAGAGCGCCGAGCCTAGGACACAAAGAGGCTCAGCACTCTGCAGGCTGCACCGTGCAGTGTGCGCTACCGAGGAGATGTACGCAGAGAGTGGAGGTGTGCAAGAACAAGGGCGATGCCGCACCACCACAGCTAGGTAAGGGCCGTGATGGCACTCAGGAGGGGGGGGGGGGGAAGCAGTAGAGACACCAACTATGCCCTGTCCAGGATGGGAACGGTCATCAGGTGAAAGGTTTCTTACTTTTGTGTATGCCCTCTTTGTACTCCTCTAATGCTTACCTGACCTAGTGTTAATTTAAATATTTAATTTAACAATACAAATGTGTATCAGTTACATAATTGTTTTTGATATATAGTTAGTTTGTTGCAGCAGTTTTACAAATTATATGGCAGCCTTGGATCTACGCTCTCTTCCTTGGTCTGAATTACTAACAAGTAAATTCGTCACCAAATCCCATTAATATGATATGACGTACATAAGTCTAACCAAGCTGTATCTGCAGATACATTTTAAATTCATGAAATGTGCTACTAAAGTGGTACAATGTTTACTATGATGTGACATTGGGAAACATGTATTAAATATTCTAAACAGGACAAGCAGAGAAATTGCTCCTAGCCACCAATGAGCTTCAGTCTATCATTCAACTATGTTTTTAAAAATATTAGAAGCTAATTAGTTGCTGTGGACAACTAACTGTGGACAACTTTTACACCATCACCTTCATTCTTACTGCTCCCACCTTGACCACTTTTCAGAACATTCACCAACCTCCAAAATGAAGCAACAGTTTCTTTTATTGGAGTGTTTCCAAAGAGCGTGAAGTGGTGTTGTCGGTCTGCAAATTGTACGGTTTCTTTTCTGCAATGAAGCCTTATTTTATGTTTTTAAAAACGACAAAAGTATAAATAGTGATGGAAAAAAACATGCGTTCTTGAATACAGCTTGTCCTGTAGATGCTTCATACTGTAGTTCTTAAAAATCTAAACAAAAATTCTGTAAGCCGGTGTGTGACATCATTCCCAGAAGCCCCATTTCCAGTATAATCATGGTAATAAAAAATGCTGCATCAGGCACATAACTTCAAGGACACCCGCCCGTTCATGGAACACTGTTGTACTCAACTTTCATAAAGAATTTCATTGGTCTCAAATGAATTGGAAAAATGCTTTCTTTAAAAATGAATCTGGAATTACCTGATTATTCATTCAATTTATATGAATGTCACAGAGAACAATGCAGTGCGACTTCCTATATTTCTGGGAAGTACAACACTATTTTAAAACTTAAAATATGTTCAAAATAAACTGCGTAAGCTGGTTTAAGGAACGTTTATTGCATATGATTCACTTTGAATGCATTATGTGCTATAAGTGTATCATGTGGTAGATAGATGTCAGTCACCATCATTAAATTGATAATAATGACTGGCATCTTGATAAATTTCTAATACCCCTTTAACACCGCACCTTCGACCTGGGTAATTGCCAGGTTTCTGACGAGTGAACCCAGGTCAAGGTGTGCTGTGAAAGCACCAACCTGGCAATTTGACCGGGTTAAAAGAAGGGTTAAACCCGGGTTGCCCTCTGTATAATGGACAACCCAGATTTAATGTAAAAGCACCGGACCTGTATCAGAGCCGGGTCAGACCCGGTATCATGATCCCAGGTCTGACCGGGCATAGCCATCTGAAAGTGATAGAAGAGATACATGTAAATAACACCAAACGTAGTAGGTAATGTAAAGAAAAGTGTTATTCCCACCATTTAATTGAAAAAAAAAAATATAGAATTGTATATGGGGTAATAAAGAGTTAAATAATTAACAGATGTATTTGGTTCCTGAAGGTACAGTACCAGCCAGCCCTTGAAACTGTTACCATTTAGATATGCTGGCATTTGTAGAACCACAGGCAAGATCCATCCATAGCACTATATTTTTGCTGCTGAGTACTCGGAAGAGTATCTTGTCGCATGCACAGTCTACTGATAAATGCTCAGATGAGTGAACATTGGCATTGTGTACCAATCTGAATCAGGCTCTGGATTTTTTGGAAGTAGGCATAATACCTGTGTTACATTTAAAGTAAACTGACTGCCCACATTCAGTGGATTAAATCATTTTTTGTGTCCAACTTTTTTTTATCCTATCAAAGAACATCAAAGGCACTTTGGTAATGTGAGCAGGTCCATGTGATGTCATGAAGCCAAGTGGTAGACCCGCAATGTTCCTCTGGGAACGTTTCGGATGGCCAGAATATCTTTATGGGGCCCCTTAAGACATGTTCAGCCCTATGCAGTTGCCTAGGTTGCCTTGTGGAAAATATACCACTGACTACAAATGCCAGAATCTCATGCCTATCAGAGCATGCTGGCTGACAACTACAAATGCTGTCATGCCCCACCTTCCAAGATCAACCTATACATCCTAACAGTCTTTTTTTTTAATCTGTAGAAAATTATCATATTAATAGTATTACTATAACATTATTATAACGTTCTTTAAATTTTTGTTATTTTTTTATTCTTATGGTATATGTTATACTGTATGTTGTGTGTCTTATGTTGTATATGTTATATAAGAATTCATATACTATACATACATGCATTATTCATATGTTTTTAATACATGTTTAAAATATCGTACTTTTACCTTTTTCCCTTACGTATGCGCAGGAATTTCCATCCATTTTTGTTCTATGTTGTAGAGATGCTTGAGATCTTTTCAACTTAATAAAAAATCGTTCAAGAAAAACATTAAACAATTATTATTCCGCTAACACTTGCAATAATTCTACAATTATTGTATAACATTGTATTGTCTGATATTGCTAAAGAAAATACATTTCTAACTGTTCATCTTGCCTTTAATGTTGTATTTTCTTAATGCAAAAATAAAAATTATAGACAACAATGTTACTATTACAAATTTCATCATCTATGATGACAACCAATTTGAAAAATACAGCAATTTAGTTTAAAAGGCTTCAACAGTTCCCAACCACTGAGTGAATTAAATCTTTTACATACAATAAAATCCTATGATAAATTGTTATTGCGTTGTCATTCTTTAATCTTATTTATTCTATTACAGCACCTTAAATATCAGGCTAGATTTCTCACTGCTTGCTTGGTATAAATATATACTTTTTGTGATTTATGGGATTTAAAAAAAAAAATATATTGATTTACTTTATCAAATGGCTGTTCAGAGTCTCATTAATATTCTTTTGTCAGAATATATTTATTCTGTTTATGAGGCAGTTTTTTTTTCTGGACTAGACAGATTAATACATATCTCCAGTGATTTGAGGATTATCATAAACATAAATAAACAACCAGATGTAACATATGCCACAGGCATATGTGCTATCATTTGTTGGGTGCCAGTTAAGTTGCAGGGTGTAACATTACTCTGAAACCTTGCTTGTGGCTCTGTGTTTTCTTTGTAAAATATAACACATGGAGGTGAATTGGCTCCTCAAAATTATAGTGGGCCGACCATGGTTTTGGGGTCCAGCAGATCTTGGGCTGCCTCCATACACTGCTGTGCTGCCTACTGGCTCATACACTGTAACATGAGCTGAGTTCTGCCCACAATATAACAGTGCAGCATCCAGCTCCTGCCACTGACCAGGAGTCGGCATCTTATACCCCTTTCACACCAGAAAATGCAGGGACCCACCTGGAAATATGGCCCAGGGATCATGCCGGACCATTCCCGGGTTGGCCCCTTTCACACCAGAAAAGTCCCTGCATTTTCTGGTGTGAGAAGGAGGTGGGGAGGAGGTGAGCAGGAGGTGGGGAAGAGGCTGGCTTGTGGTGGGCGGGATGGCGGTGGAGGCGGGCAGGAGGTGGAGAGTACTCACCCTGGTTGCTGGTCCTCGGTGCAAGCTGGTTATCCACACAGGCAGTGGGCGCGGATGACAGGTCAGTCAGCGGGTGCAGATGACTCAGCTCTCTCTCAGCTGCGTCATCTATATACGCTGCCTGTCCTGTCATCTGCGCCCGCCGCCTGTGTGGGTTGTTCCCGGGCCCAACCCGGTTAGGTTGGTGTGATAGGGGTATTAGTGTCACCTGTCACCGTGTGATGCTACTGCACAGTAGTTTCCAGTGTTAAAATTGCACCACAACGACAGAGCTCCTTATACACATTGGGCATGATTCTAGTTGGATCGCACAGGGTAGTGATGTGTAGTGACTGCGCATGCGCATAAACATTTATGTGTATGTGCAGCTGCGTTGTGCGAGCAGCCATGGCAAATTGATTATTCACTGGCCACTCGCACATAGCAGTGTGGGTGGGGGGCGGAAGGCCATGGCCTTGCCCATGGGAATGCCCAGCATGAAAATGCTGAGCGTTCCCATGGAGAGTTGCTGGTGACGCGGCAGCAGGGTGCGAGCAGCTGATGTCAGCGGATGTCAGTTTCCCACCCACTTCCCGTGCAGGGACCCACAGATCTAAGACAATCATTAGATGGGCAGTAATGATCAAAAGATTTGGCCCCCGCAAGCAAGGCTGAGAATGTATGTGTATGATACACATACATTCGCAACATGCAGGGAAATAGGCGTGTAATGGTGGGCGGGCATTCATGCGGGTGAACCAGGATAACCCCCATTGTACAATAATAAAGCACCTTATAAATATTACGCCACAGTAAAGACCATCCTTATACATCCTCATTGCTCTTATTCATTATCATTTCTCCATCTTCTCCTCTTCCCAGTCCCAAGAGACACTGCAGGAGATGGAGAAGGGGGCAGAGCACACAGTCAGGCAGCCGCAGTGCTGCCTACTGTAATGTGTAATGGTAGCAGTGCACTCAGCAGAAAAGGACTGGGCGCACTGCTACTTTTATACTGAAGCGTGCACCAGCAGTGACAATACATACAAAAGGTATCGTGGATGTATGTGGCCTTTGTGCCCACAGAGCAAATGTGCTATGTGCCAAGTACCTTCTGCACCACCCTAGTTATGGCCATAATTAGTGTTAGACTGGCCCACAGGGGAAAGCTTGTATTTGGTTGTAGTAATTGCCATTTTCTGGGAGTGTCAGGGAAAATGCAGATGTGCCCTAGCTTTTGAAGGGAAGTCGTGTGACGTCCGCTCGCTGCTGCTCCGATAAGCCTGTGTCTGGGCTATGCACAGACTGCACACATCGGAAAAATCATTAGATAGCGAGCAGCTTGCGTATGGTTTTTCTGCCAATCCCAGGACTGCAATATTTTCGCAAGCTTTTCGCAAGACTTGCTCAGCAATCTGCAGGCCTGCACAGGGCCGGATTACACTCTGGTTAGCAGTGATTATCTGATTGCAGGTCTCTGCAAATTACAGCCCAGAGATCAGGTCTGAATAATCCCCATTGTTTTATCATTTCGCATCACTAAAGATACTGATGAGCAACATTTTAGCAGCATTTTACAAGTTCCAATGCTTTTCAGCATCCCTAATCACATCTCTTTTATTTTAATTTGTTGACAGCCTCACTTTAACTAAAACATTACACTTAAAAGTTATTTTATTGCAAAGCTGAAAACTCATCCTCTAAAAACAGAAAGACTTAACTAATGTAAACCCATCACATAAAGCGCCTTATCTAGAATTGTTTGCTATGCTGATGTTTTCGCAATTGAGCAAAAATCAACATGGTGCGCATGGTGCGCAAGGTACTTTTGCAAGTCCGCTCACAGTGAGGATGTAATTGCAAAGTGATTGGAAGTGAACATTCAAAGGATTTAAAGTGGAATGGTGGAAAAAACCCTTGTCATGGCCGTTTTCAAGAATGTGGGTGGGGGGCGTGGGGCGGCAGCAGAATGCCCAGCGTTCCCATGGAAAATGCTGGGTGACGTGGGCGCCGGGGGCAGGCAGCTGACATCACTGGATGTTCATCCATTCACAGCCTGTGCGAATGTACGTGGCGTGCAAGGGGGTGGGGAGCGTACCACCATTCGCAGGGTGGGTTCTGGTTGACTCGCAAGGGTTAGAATACGCCTCAGAGCGAATCCAACCAGAATAACCCCCATAGTTTCCCGGACCGTCCCTAGTTCTTAGTACCCAAAATTGTGGCCTCACTTCATATGAGCTTAGTTTTAGCACATCAGAGCCAGGTCCAAATGGGTCCCAGTTTGTCAATCAAAAATTTTGGAAGCCATGATTTTGCAAACTTCCATTTACAAATAAGATAATTGCTCTTTAATAGCTACATAAATCAATTGCTGCCTTTCTCCCACTTAAGTGTACCAGCCATGCCTATATACTGTATAGGCCAATACTCAGAGACGTCTCGCTGACCTTTTCTAATCCTTTTTTATACATCTTCAATGATGAGTGACTGTGGTTAATAAAGTGTAACTGATGTGATATGAGAGAGAGAATCCAGTTGCCAGCATGGAAGGAATCAAGAACACGGCAAGGTCACAGCAGGTAGAAGTGGAGAATAGTTAAACAAGCAGAAGACCGTAAGCGGTAATCCAGCAGTGAAACAATGAAAGACTAGCAGGTTCATTAAAAAATATGAAAGTCAAGAAATAGCACAGTGCTTTCTGTCATTGGCTGATGATTTGGAACAGGTTAAGATCGTTGAGTTTTAGAAATCCCTGGGATTAGTCATTCAAGAACTGCAATACCAAGAGAACATGTCTTATGAAAATGGACCAGAAACAAAGAATCTATATCCCTTAATAGCAGAACAGTCCTGTTTTGATTAATATATTCTGATTGAACCAGCCACTTAACCTTCACATACCGTTTCTATCTATTCACATCCCCACTGTACAGTCCACACATATCCACTCTCTTCTTTTTCACATCTTCCATCCTCCTGACCCATGGACAAACTGCTGGATCACCATATCATACAGCATACCAGGATCCTTTGCATTTTGGGGGAATTAATGCAATAAAGAATATATCTCCTTGTGTACCAATGCCTATTTCCCTATAGATTGTAAGCTTGGGAGCAGGGCCCTCATACATTTGACTGTCTGTAAATGCCCTGTTTGTTGTATCACTGTCTCCTATTATAAAGCGCAACAGACTATGCTGCACTATATAGCAACGTAAGTTTATATGTCACCCGGAGGCAAGTTAGGGCTATTTCACATGCTCCGTCTCCTGCCGGGCGCCTAAACCCCAAACGGCCAAAAGCCGTCCCGCACACAGTAGTTAATAATGGACACAATTGTGTTCATTCACACGGGACGGCCACACGGCTGCCGGGCTGTGTCCATCCCCTCCATTGTAAAGTTCTCAGTGTGGCACAGCTTCTTGGCCGTGTGGGGATTCGCCGCCCGGCAGGAGTGGGAGCGTGTGAAAGGAGTCTTAGAGTTTGGTGCCCCCAATCCCAAATATGGTCTTTGGCATTACTTTTTGCAGTGCAGGATAAGTGGTAGCAGGAAGGAGCCTACGTATGTTAGCAGGGCTCTTGGTATAGAGCCAATTAACTACAGGTGGGCAACAAAACTCCATTGCAAGAGCAGTGGTCATAATTGGATCCCGCTGTGGACCACACAGGTGCTGCATACCATGCAGGTGCCCCTTCAGGTATTGGAGACCAGAGGCTGAAGCCTCCATTGCTCTGGGCGATAGTCCCCTGTTCTGCCATCATAATTACAATGGCATTATTCCCTTCCGTCAGACATATAAGAGGTACGTTCCATTCCCCACTACTGTACATAACAGTTAAAGAGTGATTGGAGTGTTCCAGAAAGGGATAAGAAGAAGCCTTGTGTTTTTAAGAACAAAGCAAGGCCACAGGATCATTGTCACGTCTCCTCAATTATGAATTCAGGTCTCACTATGATACGACCACGCCCCATCCTTACCCATGCATTCACAATATTGGCATGAAGGAAGAATCACTGTTCAAGCACCCAGATGGATATGTTTTTGAGCTACAGTAGAATGATAGATAGGATTGTTTTTTTTTTTTTTTTGCTGATCAAGTCATGAATATTACATTCAAACTCAATGGATTAATTCACTTATTAATATTACAGAATTCGCCATCAGTAAGAGGCCTTATTCACTGGCAGCTGTTTGTTATTACAGTACTAGGTCTGCGAATAATCTCTGTTTATAAATATCTGTCTAATTGCTGTTTTCTGGTTGCTTGATCAAGAATGTCAGTCTCTTGAGTAGCTGGTCTCTGGAGCTGCATTGAAATGAAAAATTAGCATACATTGAAAATCTGCATATTTTTGAAGGACATTATGAACATGGCAAAGAAGAAGCGAACAGTGAGTGTAAATGGAAATGACAGGAACTTGGAGTTGAACTGCATTGTCATTCCATAAGAACTTGTGACAAATGTATCCCTACTACCTTAGCTACAGGCTCAGAAATAAGATTGTAAGCCCCATAGTACAGTGACATTGGGGGATATTCTGGTTCACTTGCAAAGGCAAATTCACTCTAGGATGGACAAACCCATATGCACTGCAAGGGGGCAGATGTAACGCGCAGAGAGAGTTACATTGGGGGAGGTGTGTACTTCAAACTGATATTTATAATGCAGTGTAAAAATAAAGCAGCCAAGATTTACACTGCATAGAAACAAAATAACTCACCCAAATCTAACTCTCTCCGCACATGTTACATCTGCCCCACCTGCAGTGCACATGGTTTTCTCCATCTGAGAGCAAATTTGCCTTTGTGAGTGAATCAGAATAACCCCCTTGTGTATTGGACTCACGTGTAGCCTAGTATAACCAGAAAAGTACAGTCACACTGTGCATTGGACTCACATATAGCATAACATAACCAGAACAGTATAGTGTCACTGTGCATTGGACGCACATATAGCCTAGTACACCAAGCACAGTACAGTGACATTATGCATTGGACTCACATGTACAAATGTAGCGCCTCAGAGAGCTCAATGAATCACCAGGTTCCCTGAGCTGGCGATCGCTGGCAGAGAGGCGCTGCATCTTACGGGGCCGTGCGTGCATCTCACATGCACGCGCATCCCCTTCACTCTGCGGCGGGTGGCCTTATCCATGTCCGTCTCCACTTCAGGGAGACTGGCAGGGTAAGGGGGGTGTGTGTGTGTGTGTGTGTGTGTGTGTGTGTGTGTGTGTGTGGGTGGGCAGTGGCGGGGGGGAGGCGGTGGGCTCCATCAGAGCGGGGCGTGCAAGCATCTCGTGCGCACGCGCCCCTTTCTAGCAGCTGGCAAGTGGCAGCAGATGGCGATTCTATCACCAGAAGTAGCTCTAATGAGACCTGCTACATCTGTAGCCTAGTACAACAGAACAGTACAGTAACAGTACAGTACCTAACATAAAACGTATCCTACTATAAACAGAACAGTACAGATGTTGTCACTAGTAAATCCATAATATTCAATCACTGTCTCTCCAGGCTTCAGATATATTCCTAGCACAGGGCTATCAAAAGGTTAATCCAGCACTGCATTTCATAATAATCTGAATATTCAATGTGTATGTACAGTATGCTTTGCATTTTATATAGCAAACATATTTATCCCCTGCTGTGGAGGAGTATAGATAGTGCATTCGCATGCAAAAACAAGCCAGGTCAAGTCCCTGTGCAGTGTATGAAATGGCAGAGTCACTGTTTCCCTTCATTACAACAATGCAGGGACAGAGGATGGATTATAAACAATTACAGTATAGCCTCCTCTGCATTAACCTACAGTATGCCCTGTTAATATCTGTTCATCTAAAGCATGCCACTGCTGTATTTATCTAATGTATGGACATGGAACAATAAAATAATGCAATCTCCTTCCTTGCAGTCACCAGTAGCAGTGGTTCTATGGGCTCTAGTCTGAGACATGTCAATTTAGCAGTGGGCCAGATGCACTAAGCTTTAAAAGTGATAAAATGGAAAGAGATAAACAACCAATCAGCTCCTGCCTACCATTTTTCAAACACAGTCTGTGACATGGCAGGTAGGAGCTGATTGGCTGGCTGTTTATCACTCTCCATTTTATCACTTTTTAAGCTTAGTGCATCTGGCCCAGTGTGTTTATATAAAGAGATTGGCAGTACTTGCCACATATTGCTGCTCATAATCTGAAGTTAACAATGGAGAGAGGTAAAGAGTGGACAGAGATAGAGTACCAAACTCCTAAGGGCCAGAATGATGTATGAAGCTTCAAAAGTGATAAAATGGAGAGTGCTAAACAGCCAACCAATCAGCTCTTACCTGCCATGTTACAGGCGGAGTTTGAAAAATGACAGGTAGGAGCTAATTGGCTGGTTGTTTATAACTATCCACTTTATCACTTTTTGGAGCTTAATACATTTGGCCATAAGTCTTGTTTGGGTGTTTAGGAAATGGTAAATCAGATGTTATTTTTTGATACTGCAATGGAAGCCTGAGACCACGTGTTCAGTGAAATATACACGTGTGACCAGAGTCACATGTACGAAGAAGGACCCCAAATTGGCCAGTGAAAGGTCTTCTGGATTTCTTAGTGTTAGCTACTTGGCTCATTTTTGCTTTTCCTGAAGTATTATATTGATGGATAACTACTTGTTCAACAGGAAACTTTTTTGAAGCTGAAATGCGCAGGGTATATAATCCAGAATCCACAATGAGGATCCATTATTCTAAACTTGTGCAGACCTTATTAGGGGTATCCCGGTGACAGGAAATAAGTAAATGACTCAAATGTGGAGTTCTGTGTATGCAACAGTAATTGTATTTGAAATGAATTGTAACATGTACTATATAATTGTGTAAAAACTGCAAATCTATGGGTGTATATGTAAAAGGGTACATTGGAATAAATAGGTAAAAGTAACTAACTTTTAACTATATATATATATATATATATGTAGAAAAAAACCAGAGAGCGCACAGATGAGCTAGTATGAAAGTAACAAATTTACTGTAATATAAAGCTCACATACATGAAAGTTAAGATATGCAGGCATGCAATCATAAAAACCAGCAAGGCAGTAGTCCACGGTCAAAGACTCAGCGGCACGGCGGCTAAACTACAGTGGCTGGAAATCGGAGGATCCGGCAGACGTCACAACGTCAGAGTGTGATCAGCGTCGACCCAGGACCGCCCCAACGCGTTTCGTCAGCTTGTGAAACGCGTTGGGGCGGTCCTGGGTCGACGCTGATCATTCTCTGACGTTGTGACGTCTGCCGGATCCTCCGATTTCCAGCCGCTGTAGTTTAGCCGCCGTGCCGCTGAGTCTTTGACCGTGGACTACTGCCTTGCTGGTTTTTATGATTGCATGCCTGCATATCTTAACTTTCATGTATGTGAGCTTTATATTACAGTAAATTTGTTACTTTCATACTAGCTCATCTGTGCGCTCTCTGGTTTTTTTCTACATGTCTACCCCCTGTGGTGTTTTGTAAAACACCAAACGGAGTACAGCTGCACTGCATGGTGATCCCGATACACGGACGGATCCTCCTTATTTCTGGACTCTTTAGCGCTCTCATGGACTTTTTGTATGTATATATACATATATATATATATATATATATATATATATATATATATTTGAAAAGCCCGCTTAAGGCAAAAGCTTGTCTGCTAACATGATTGTGACATGTGTGTATGTATGTATGTATGTCTGTATAGATATATATGTATGCAGTGGTCGAAGTGGGGCGGTATACGGGGGTATGCCATACCGCCACTTTAATCTGAAGATAAAAAAAACAACTTTTTTTTCCCCCTCAGGATGCTCTCTGATCATTAAGCAGCGCATATTGTGCTTTTGTAATACCCCTGTACAACGGGGCAGTCTGGCAGGGGACGTTGATGGACAGGGGGGTGTCCGAAGGTGCGCACTATATTCATTCTTTACTTTTCCATACCCCCACTTCAAAATTTCCATACCCCCACTTCAAAATTTCCACTTTGACCACTGTATGTATGTATATATATATATATGTATGTATGTATGTATAGATATTACTGCATAAAAAGCAAAGTAACAAAAATAAAGGAATTGTTAAAAATTGCAGCAATCTTGGCTACTAATCCCTGACTGCTTTGTCTCCTGTATTCCCTTAAGTGATGCTCAGCCATTACCCTGCTATAACCATGACCTTCAGTGTAAATGAGGATCTTCTAGACTTAGGAGGCTTAAAAAAAATTGAGTGGTTTGCAAGTGCAGACATAAGTAGTCCTAGTTCTTACAGGAATTAATGTATCAACCTATAATATTATACTATCTAGCGCTTCATAATTCTCATTTCACACAAAGCCCCTTTAACTTTTGTCCTAATAATTTACACATTATGGACATCTTTTCGAGGTAGACATAAAAAAGATGTTCATAAATTTGCAACTCAAAACTCTTGTGCCAGACTTCTGTCAGGTGCAACAAGTGTGCATAATTACACCCCACGAAAGCATAGAGAAAGTGCACAATGTTAGGGGGTATTCAATTGTTTAAGGAGCACCGACCACTAGAGGGCACCCGCCAGCAGCAATTCAATTGTTCTGCTGTAAAGCTGCTACGAGCAGCTTAGCATATATACGATCCTTACTGAATTAGGCGCTTAATGTGTATGTTCTCCCACATACCAAATTTTACACACCTATGCTAGCAGACCCTTGGTTTGGTATCTCTCATCATCATCATCATCATCATCATCATCATCATCATCATCATCAGTGTGCATTTTATCCTACTTGCCAGGAGAGGCACCAGAAAATTGGATCCCCTCCCCCAAGAAAGTAGCCATATGCAACTGCCCCCCACCTACACTCACCCCCTGCTGATTTGCTTCATTGTGGCTCCGCCCCCTCATTACAATGCCTATATTAGGCTTTGTTAAGCTGGAGCATGGCCCCAATGATGCACTCAAGTGTCTGCACTTTCGCTATGCCCACAATATAGGATGCTGCGCACCCCTACTCCACAAACATGGCTGTTCCCGGAGGGTAAGTAAGGGGAGAGCAATCCATCACAGCCAATGTTTAACCGCTTCAGATGCAAGTGGAGATAAGATAAAGTGCAGAAGACTCTGCATCACATACTGTATAGTTTCTTGTTTTCTTCCAAAGCATGCGCCGTACAAAACACACAAGCTACGTTCTACAAATGGGTGCAGGTTTAACACTGTCACAAAATGTATATACTTTCAGTTTAATCGTTCCAGCAAAACAATTCTTAAAGTTCTGTTGAAGGAAATACAGAGGTAAAAGAAGAAAGGAGTATCCATCGAACCACTTTTAGTCCATGATCTAAACAAGAAACAGACCAATGAGCAGGGACTGTACTGATCAGGATGTCTGAACTTCTCTGCACCAACTGATAAATACAGGACACATACTGTATAAAGGACCCTTGCAGAGAATGCGATTATTGATCTTTCCTGTTCCTGCATCATATTGTCCTGTTTATTTCATTTATCTCTATGTACAAACTACAACCACATCAACATGTTCAGTATATTCTTTGTTTACAATGTCATTTACAGATCATCAGCTGCTTCCCAAACACTGTAAAAAAGGTTTTTACTATGTCCAGTATTTAATGATTACTGCGCCCATTTCCATTAATTTAATTAAAATTAAATTTGGTCAACAAAATGAGCCAATTATATTAATATCCCAGTAAATGGTCTAAGAAACAGACTTGCTTATCGAGCAAGTCTGCTGATAAATGAAAGTATAATTTTATTACCTCAATCTTCTATGCGTATTTTAAGAATTCAATCTTGCTGGATCGCTCAGGCAGATCATCTAAATCTGTCCTTTGTCACTTAATACATTAAAGGTTTTTTGTTCAATAACAATAAAAACGAGACGCTCGTCACAACCTCAATATTAAGATACAGATATGAAAAAGATATGTAGGAGTTTTTATGGTTTTCCGCATATGTTACTTTGAGGCTGACTCTTGATTGCTCAGGTGGCGATAATCAATGATAATTGATTGTCTTGTACTTAGTGGTGAAAACAATTGCCTTATAAACAATTAGAAATTGCTGTGTATTGTCCAATTGAAGGTACTGTCCAACACAAATATAAAAAGCATGCACTACGTAACTAGATGTAGAAGTGTAAAGCTGTGTACAGCACATATTGAGCGACCATATTGCCAGCGATTTGTTTGTGCTGACGGCGATAAATCTCCGGGTGCGCGATCCCGTGTGCAGCCCCTGATGGTCGCTGTTACCCTGCCTCTTCCCCCGGCAGTGTCTGCTGTTCATCAGCTACCATCTCTGGTCGCTGATGAACAGGAGACACTGAGAAATAACTAGCTCAGCAATATATTGCTGAGCAATATATCTCCCGAGTGTGTACACAGCTTTAGATTACAAAGAAGACATTGGCAATGATTCAGAGTTGTACACAAACCTGACCTGCACTGCACACCTGCCAATCAGTGACTTTGAGATCTTTTGCATTGTCCTCTAAGCCAACGCATGATTCACCTGGGAAGTGGGTGGCAATTGAGACTTGCTGCTTGTGTTTTGTACTCATGCCAAGGTCTGGGATACTCAGATGGGCAATGTTCACATAAGTGATCTGATGAGGATGCAGCCACGGATCACACAAGCCAACAGAGTGCACCTATTTAAACAGACTCCTCCTGCGGCATTAGCATAATTTAGCAGTAGCCGCTGCAAAAACCATCATAGCTTCTACTGCTTACTGGATAACTTCTACCCCTTTCACACCGCTGTTATAATCTGGGTAATTTTCAGATTACTGCCAGGTGGACCTTGGTCGAGGTGTGGTGTGAAACTACCACACCTAATAACCCAGGACAAACAACCCAGCAATTCACCTGGGTTATAAGAAGGGTTAATCCTGGGTTGGCCTCTGTATAAAGTGCGACCCGGGTTTATTGAGATCCCGGGTCCGACCTGAAGTTGAATTGTGAAAGTTGTATTAGAATCAGGTCTTTTGTTTTGTAACTTTGGGGTCTATGTACATACAGTATGTGTCCGTAATACATACCCTTACACAAGAACATCCTGGCAGAGGCATCACTTACCATACTGGCACACAGTTCAGTATTTCATAGTCCATGTATGTGCCAACATCCATTTTCTACACCCCAAGGGTCCCGGAGATGGTAACTGTTCCCAGAGAATGCTGTGGCTGCAGTGTTGATTCTTACGCTGTGACAGGAGTGCTGCACTAACATAACAGTGCAAAACCTGGCTCCTGTCACTAAGAAGTATATGACACTAGAGATATGCTACTACATAGCGGCATAGTGGGGTGAATGCCTATGTTCGCAATCACTAGACCATAGACACCTATGTGCCTCCAAATCAGTACAATGGGACCTGACTGCAGTGCGAACATGTGCGGCATACTGCAGTGTGTTCATAGCTATACAGAGCAAAGCTGTAGCGGGACACATCTGTAGCAAACCTTGGAGAGAGATCAAGTGCACAGAGATAATGTACCAGCCAACCAGAACCTAGTTGTCATTTTACAAAAACAGCCTGTAACATGGCAGTTAGGACCTGATTGGCTGCTACTTTTTATCTCTGTCATCTCCGTCTCTCTACAAGGCTTAGTACATAGATCCCCTTGTCATTACCATATTGATATACAAATTGACCAGTATGTTTCTTAAACCATTGTTTGTTTTTTGATTCAATGATATGTCTTTGTCAGAGACTTGCAACAATGTGCCAAGTCCCATTAAGGTCTTGTTTTTTATGTATAAGTTTGGGTACCCGCTGGCATGTACTTTGCATTTATAAAGGCAAGTTCAAATGTCAGGTGTGCTGCCTGTCAAATGTACTGTAAATGCATTTTACATTCTGCTAGTTATTTACATTTGGGAGGCAATTCTAGGTTTCTCAATTGACCTTGATGTGTTTAAGTTGCCCTGAATGCAATGAATGGATCAGGAAGTGAATGGAACACCATAATGCTGCTGCCGTGCATCATAAAAGGGTACAGGGTCATTTACTACAATGGATCCAGACCTTTTTAATGTATTTTACTAGCATTAAAAAACTAATAAAATACAGAAAATTGGGAATGAGACCCATATGTACAAATGCAGATTATATATACAACAAAGATATAAACAGTCAACTGTGTTTAACCTAACATAAAAAATATAAAATTCTGGATTCTATAGAAAACTTTTTTTTTTTAATTATTGTAGTTAATAAAGTTTTTTTTTTTTTTTTTTAAATATCAATATGCGCTGTACTGAGATATCTGGTATTCTCATTTGTAAGACAATAATGCTGATTGATTTGTTTAGGCTTTTGGCCTTTTCTCAACACACTCAGGGGTTACCAATGTTCTAACAAAGATCAACTCCATTTAGGTTGATTGACAAGAACATTGTCTGTATCACATCTACATTTTCCTGTAAAATAAAAATCTATGCCAAACTTGTGGATGTGCAATCTCTGGGGCCTGTCGTATGCCTGAGGTTTTGGATCTCTATAATTAACAAGCGATCAATCAATTATCTTTACAGTATACAGTACATCTTTCAGTTCTACGGTTTTCTTATGTGGTGACCTAAATATCTGGCTTATAAATAAACCACGAAAGGGATATATGATGCATAGCACACATCCAAAGGTGCCCATACACGGTACAATTGCTGGGTGTGTTGAGATGTGGGTACTTGTTTAGTTTCACGGCGGCAGTATGGCCGCTGTGAACTTCCGGCTGCTGCGCTCACTAAACTATCAAAAATAAGGTAAATTAACTCTATGGCAATGAAGATAGTTCATACCCCTACTATCCACGTTGGCATAGAGTTAATTTTAGCCTGGCGAGCCCGCAGCGTGGGCGAGTGAAGCGAGCCCCGCAAGGGGACTCAGACGCACGGCCACTGCCGCCGTGAAACTAAACAAGTACCGAGATGTGCATTCTCATCTCATCGCACAGCTCAAAAAGTATGTGCTGCACATACTTTTTGTACTAGATTGCATCTCATTTCACTGCAAACCGTATGCAATGCAATGCATACCTGGCAACTTTATCAATGGTAGAATAGGGACCACGTGAGCACCCGAAAAGGGGGCGTGGCATCTGTAAATGAGATTGCAACGTATGCAAATTAGGCCTCGCCCCCATTTTCCGCCGCGAATAGACGCATGCGCACAGCATCTATTCTGTGAGATTGGGGGGACTCCCAACGCCCCCCCCCCCTGCAGCAGAACACTGCCGGCCACAGAAGGGACGCGGGAACGTCCACAAAAACGGGACGTTCCTGCGTTTAGCGGGACAGTTGGGAGGTATGGCAATGAGATCTAGCCCAAATTGCATACAATAATTGTACTGTGTATGGGTACATTTACCTAAACTTTTTACTAAATACAATACAAGGTAAAATAATATAAACACATGAACAAAAACACTGGCATCTGTTGGCACCATGTGAAACTACATCTCTTTTTCTCTAAAACATGCAGAAGCATAGAGGCAATCACAAGGTAGAAGACTACCCTTCGTACCATTTGCTTCGAGCGGGCTTATTCGTTTAATGAAATATTGTTGTAGAAGCTAAGTCCATCATACTGTATGTGGTTTTTTTTTTAGGTAAGGTCTACCAAGCTCAAAATGCCTGTTGTTTTTCATTGTTCCAGCCAATCAAAGCAATACAATGGCTGCAGGACAGTGCATAACGTGAAATGGAACTAGGTCAACAAGTAGCGAGTCAGGCCACCCAAAAAAGTACATATATGTTCACATAGACCCATCCTCCGATCATACTTACCATGGATTTTGCAATTTAGCTGCTGCAAAACACTATGCTAAAATACCAACAGTAGTACACAATAACAAAATGGAGGAAAAAGTACCTACAGTAATCTATAATAAAGGAAGGGGATGACACCAAAATGCTGTGTGACATGCAGTGTGACATTAACTGCAGCACTTAGCTCCTGTCACTGAGTAGTTGGCAATGCTCGAAGAGTCAAGTTATTGCATGCTGCCCTTGAGGCCACACCCCCTTTATTAATGGCAGTGGGGCTCCCCTGATGCCATGGCCCCATATAGGAAACTACATTCTTCTTTTCTTTTTCTTTTTTTTTATGCTTAGGCACCATCAATGTGCACAGTGGCTCTCATGATTCTGCTGGGGGTCCCCGACCTCGATGCAGCCAAAGCCTCATGAATATATATTATATAAAGTAGATAAAATACATTTCTACTTTGTTTCCCCAGTTCAACCAAGGACAGCAGTCTCTTTAACTATGCAATATGTGCATCTGTTTTGAAAGATAATTCAAAGGAAATGTTGGTTTTTCGCCACACGCATCGTATCTGAATTCCTTATCTTGTAAGAAATTGTCCACAGTATAAATGTATGTGCCTGCTGCACTCCTGCTGTGGTATTGTTTATAATATCCCGCAAAGTGTGCCTCCCTGACCAACACTCATTATATGAAGCACAGAAGCTTTTATCTTTTAGTTCCTTGATCTGTTCTATTAAGAGCAGATTTTCTGTAGTTTTACCTCATTACTGTTTTTTCCCAATATTCGAAAGTCGAGTTTGTTTATTTACTCACAAACTGTATTTGGTGTACAAATGCATCTCTAGAGTTTTCTGAAATACAGTTTTCCTCTGACTGACTTCCCTGGCGAGGATAATGAAAATATATTAAAAATGCAATTTTACAGTTTTTTTGATAACTCTGTGTAGCTGTATTACTCTAAAAGTATATGTTATACCATCTCCGTAAGGTCAAATAGACTTAATGTGGACTGAATAAGTCCTTATAATAATCTTAACAATGTGAAGCTGTTTGTGGCAATGAATGGAAGTGGCCAATTTGTTTTAACGCATAGCTTTCTCAATCTTACATTTCTCAAGCATATTTCTGCCCTTTTCCTGTAGGCCAATAGTTTTTTTTACTAAACCTTTCCTTAATTCAATTGAAAGATCATTTAAAACATTTTATTGTAGGTAAAAGTGGGTTATAGTATTCACTCTGTGCTGCTATTTATGCTGGAGG
Source organism: Crinia signifera (assembly GCF_055691185.1). Lineage (NCBI taxonomy): Eukaryota > Metazoa > Chordata > Amphibia > Anura > Myobatrachidae > Crinia > Crinia signifera. The sequence goes on from NC_139223.1 coordinate 136,886,804, forward strand.
AAATAGCGCCGTCGCCTATTAAATGCTGTCGTTTCCAACAGCATTGAAGGCTTTGAGATTCAACTTTTTAAATGTCGAATCTGAATTGTTGGAAATGGCCGCTGACTGTCCAATTTGCGGCCGATTATGACAATTAGGCGGCCGTTCCCGTAAAAACGCGGCCATTCCGGCATTCGACAGTTTTAACCTTGAATGCTGACTGTCAAATTACAGGTAGAAAACAGCTGTGAATCCGACTGTCAGGAAAGTTCTGACAGTCGGATTCAGGATTGAATACTCTCGCCATCTGTTAATTCAGTCCCTTTTTATGACTTTTTTCTTGTAGAATTTAATGCTTAATTATGACATTTAAGAATCCAATGTTCTTCAAACACAACAGTCTAAAAGCTTTTTTGTTAGAGATTTTTTGAATTATCTTGGTAATAGGTTAGTGACTGCATATAGGTTTTTTTAAGATTATGTCTAAATGTGTTGCATAAATGGACAATTACCTGTTTTTCTACTCTTGAAACCGTGTACAGGTTGAGTATCCGTTATCCAAATATCTGTTACCCAAATTATTCCGAAAATCATAGCATCCAGAAATGTAAAAAAATATATATATATTATTTTTTTTGCTAAAAGCACTACTAGGGACATTTGTACATTTGTACCAGCACTAATGGGAATATAAAATGTAACTGGCACTAAATATGTGCAAGAAAATGATTGCTTGGCATTTATGATCAGTTCCTCAGACTATACACAAACTTTTTAAGAGGGAAAAGGGAAGGGGAGACGGCGACCGGTGCACAAGTTTGAAATTACAAAAGAATTATATGTACAATAATGTCTAATTCCATAGTGGTTACATGCCACAAACCCTATAACCACTCTTGTTTCTCTTCTCTCAATAAACATAAGTTTTTCTTATTCCGCTCTTCTTTTATAGAATTATGACTATCTACTGTATTTACTGGCGTATAAGACTACTTTTTTCCCCTGAAAAACATGCCTCCAAGTGGGAGGGTCGTCTTATACTCCGGGTGCACTTATATAACAAACTCTATACTTTGAGTGGAAATATTGGGGGGTCGTCTTATACGCCCAGTCGTCTTATACGCCAGCAAATACGGGGTATTTCTTTATCAGATAAGGGGACACAGCGATGTGTCAGTTTTTTAACTCTTTTGACACATCGTCTGTTCCGCAGTACTGTATCTCTCTCCAGCTATATCTCTCTCCCCTCTTCTGGTCTTTTTGTTTATTCTCTTCCCTTAATCTAATCCAGCTGATTTTTTTTCCTTGCTGGATCTAATCAATTGGACCTTACTACCTGCACCTGACGCAGGTAATTTGAACGCATGTGGTTAAAGATTGGACCAATAGCGTCCAAACACAGAAGAATAGCAACCAATTACATGGTACCAAGCACAGTTAAATAAGTAGCATGTGGCTTACCTGCACACACACCCACTCACCCTGAAGAAGCCTCAGCACGAGGTGAAACAATCGTTGGTGGTAGTGGAGTGACGCCAACACAGACGCGCTCCCCGCAGCTGTAGCCAGCAGCCGCCCGGACCCTCCGGGCACAACAAGCGCATCAGCGCGCTCTGAGCCGCCGCACAGTCTGCACTTGGCTGTACTGGAGCAACGCCAACACAGACGTGTTCTCCGTACCTACAGCCAGCAGCCGCCCGGATCCTCCGGGCACAACGAGCGCACCAGCGCGCTCTGAGGTATTTCATTAGTCAATCCCTGACAATCGGCAGCCGCTCTGTATATACTCAGGAGCTTATGCTCCACTAGAGGTACTGTCTTTAATCTCTTGGCACCCGTCAACTGCTTGTTCAACTATTAGGAGTTCTTTTGCTCCACAGAAATAGTATTACCTGTAACATTGTACTGCCTATACAATAGCAGTCAATTAGCTTATATGTGGATATTTTACTAGTTGATCCCTGACAAATCGGCAGCCGCTCTGTATACACTCAGGAGCTTATGCCCCACTAGAGATAATTTCTCTAGTCTCCTGACACCCGGCAACCGTTTGCTCTACCATTGGGAGTTCATGCTTCACAAAGATAGTATTACCTGTAACATTGTACTGCCTATATAACAACAGCGAATTAGCCTGCATATAGGAGTTTATATACGTCTCTCTTTGACTAACAGCAGCTACGCAGCTTGTACTCCAGAGCCTATGTTTCATTGTAATTGCATTACCTGTTATAATTTGTACATAGCAGTAACCTATATGAAGCGCATCATCACGCTTTGAGATATACTCTCTCTCAGATCCCCAATGAAACTGTAACCGCTCAGCATGTACCTCTAAGTGTATTGCCCAGAACAGTATTTGGACTGTTCGGGTACAGTGTATACTGAGGCACTGAAGAAATTTGTCTCGACCTTAGACAGACGGCAGCCGCCCGGCCTGTAATCAGACTCCAATCGGCACCAGCCACATAGTCCAGATTAGACATCGACTCTTTGTGGGCCAGAGGCATCGATCTATACACCAGCTGACAGTAGCTGCATAGCTCAGATCAGGCTCCTATTCTCTGTTACAATAGTCAGCTGCCGAATTATTAAGAGAGCTAGAGGTTACCCTATATTACACATCTACTTTACAACTTACCTTTAACTCATTTTCCAATATCTTATTCACTTACTTTTCTCTGTCTCGGCTGGATTCTAACCGTGAGTATCGCTCATCCCCCACCTCTGTGGCTTGCCACAAGTGGAGGACAGCAGCATACCACACCAGCACTATCTTTCTTCTATTCATTTCTGGGGTCGCTCACCCAGTCTCTATCCCTCAGTGTCTCCCTGCACTGAAAAATTTGTTTTCAACAGGGAAACGCGGGGAAGAAATTGGATAGCAGCACCCCCACTTATTGGCTCCCTATCTAGGAACCCCCCTGCTATGCACACAGGCCCGCTCACCCGCAATACCCCAAAGGGCCCACCTAATATAAACTGGTGGCAGCCTGCCAGCTGTGTTGAAAACATTTTCTGAAGAAGGGGGACCTCCTCAGATAATAACATGTATTAATTCCACTCTGGTTATATGGTATATAGAGCTGGGCAGCAGCCGCCTGTCACGCAAGGGCCATCTAGAGCCAATCACTACTTTTTCGAGACCTTGAGGGGAGGTGCTCCCCCACAATACCTATAAAGCCCACACAATTATTTTGGTGGTAGCTGACCACAGGACTAGAGGGACCTGCCAGTCAGGAAGGGGGACCTTCTGTGGACTGACCAGATCCCACTGCCTGTCTGTTGAAGGTATATAAAGTAGGTTTGGGAACACCTCACACCACCCCCATAGGAATCTTCAGATCACCCTATTATCTTCCTAACTATCCTCTATTTCTGGAACCCCACCCCTGTCGATATCAGGAGCAGTAATTTAACTCTTTGGCTACCCTAGGTTGATATCCACTAGAATCTTGCCGACGGGCTGTACTAGTGGAATACAACAACACTATAGCAGATACCAGAGACTGGGTGCACTGATTAACAAGAGCACCATAAAATTATTGAGTAGACTGGTACCTAAGATTTGTAGTTGGCTGAACTTCACTATTAACGTGACGTTAATTTCTGTATCAGGACAGTAAAACAGTGTACGCATATGCCCTCCGTGGCAACCAACAGTATTTTATGACATAAAACTGTTAAACATTATAAGAGTGCCACGAAATTTGTTTTGGTTCACGGCACCAGTTTGTGATCCACATGTACTCAAGAACGTACACTGCTCTTTCCTTTTTATGTTATTTATGTATGTGTGTTCAATCTAGTTACATGTTTGTCTAGTAACTAATTTTAGTAACATTTAATTAAAAGTTATATTTTAAGAAATCCATTCCCATAAGGAGAACGTGGGGAACCCCTCATAAGGTCCCCCAGTCTCCCTCACACTGTGTGAACTAGCAAAAATCACTTACAGCTATTTGACCACCAGAGGCATTGCTTCTCTACCTGCAGACCTCTATGCTCCTCCTGAGAGGTGCATCTCTGCAAATCTATCCAATCTACCCAACAGGTTAAACCAAGTGTAACCCGCTTTAATTTATACTTATTCCTACGACCAATCTAGATACGCAGGGATTTCCTGGCGTTATCTGTAGCTAAAGTGTGCCCCAAAAAACAGAGAGTCTTTTTCTTTCTTCTCCTTACAATACACAAACTTTGTTTCATGTTTTGAAACCTTGTTTTATGCACAAATATATCTGTGCGTATTTCATGTGTTTGATGTGTTTGTTCAACATAAATGCAAGATACCTCAAGATATCTCATCAAAGTATAGAAATATTCCAAAATACGGAATAATCCATTATCCAAAATTCTTCTGGTCCCGAGCATTTTGAATAAGGGAAACTCAACCTGTACTAGGATTTACTTGTTTAATTTCATCAATGAATCCCAAACTACCAAACTAAATGGGCGTATTTTACATGGACCTGCCCTTCCATAATTCAATGGAGGAGATACATGCACACCACTGATTTTCTGACATCTGATGGTCCGGCACCTTTTTTATCCAGCTGTGGGAGGCTGTGTCTGTGGGAGGTCTAGTCTGGCTGTGGGAGGTTTAGGTGCTGCAGGGGGTATGTTAGGCTGCAGGAGGGCTTGGTTGGGCTGTGGGAGGGAGTCAGACTGTGGGAGATTAGGGTTTAGGTAGTGGGGTTGAGATGCCACTGTATGTACCATACCATAGATAATCCGGCACAGTGCTAGAACCAAGAGTACCTGATTATCAGTGGTACAGCATAGGGAAATGCCTAGTACATCAAATTGTTCTGCTCCCATGTGACAGCAGCAGAAGTTTGTCACTAGGCAAGTTCATTGAATTTGAATATTTATTTTCATTGTATTGGGGTGGTTTAGTAAATTTAATTTGAATTTGCTTAATATGATACCACATAATTGAGCAGGATTTTATTGTGTCAGGAACTACTGACACACTTTTATAATAACTAAAAAAAATGAGGTTTTACTCCAGTGCTCAGTTATTATAAAAAGAGTAAGAATCAGTTGGAGATGTTCTGTGTTTTCAGCTGAAACGGTGTCAGTCAGCCAATGGGGTTAGAACCTTGTATGTCAGATTTAAAATGGAGAAGAAATATTCTGTACATATTGTGTAAATGAAATTTCCATCACATCCTCTCTTTGCCTCAGTCAATCATCAGCCTTGAGAGATAAAGCTGGTAGTGCTAGCCTGGATCATTGACTTTTATTGTGTAGTGTATTTTATTCTCTGCAGGAAAGATACATTGTAACTCTAGTCACTGTTTTAATAATCTATTAAAATTATCATAGAGGGAAATATGTGTCTCACTGCAGTTTCCCTGCTTTTCTGTGTGGCGTGTACTTTATAGACAGGATAGAATATTTGGTACACATAGCATTCCTACATGATCATTAAGAGAGCGTTCCTTCATGATCATCTATATAATTTTCGGAGTTTTTCATCACATCTAGCACGTGAAGCAACACTTATCTAAAGCTGGATATACACATACGATTTGGGCCATTTTTTTTTACCCGTTTCCGACAGATTGGGCCAAGAAATTGAGTGGAAAGTGTGGAATCATATGTATTTTATCTCAAACTCTGATCCGATGTGCGGTACTGGAGAAAGATTAGATTTACTTGGTGGGGTCGCATACGATAAATCCTATGCAAAAGGACCACATACTGCTGGTTCTTGGGGGATTGTGTGCAACTTCTACACTGGGATCATTCGCACAAGTGTATGGTGAAAGTGTCCTTTGTACCCCACATTCAATCTGTCTCAAATTTATGCCACATGCACCTAAAAAACATATTCAAAATTTGCAATTAACTTACAAAAGACACTGTAAAAACTCTAATCCATGCACTCGTCATCTCACGCATTGATTATTTCAATAGTCTCCTTATTGGCCTTCCCCAATACAGACTCTCACCACTTCAGTCCATCATGAATGCAGCTGCGAGGCTAATCTTTCTAGCCAAACATTCATCGTCTGCAAAGCTACTCTGTCAGTCACTTCATTGGTTACCTGTATTCTACCGTATTCAATAAATAATTATTTTACTTACACACAAAGCTATAAACCAAACTACACCAACATACATATCTTCTCTTATCTCAAAATATCTTCCAACCCGACCTGTATGCTCCTCCCAAGATCTTTGTCTCTCATCCGCACTCATTACTCGCTCCCATTACTTCTCTTCAGGCTGCACTCTGTGGAATGCCCTCCCAAGCACAATAAGACTCTCCTCCAGTCTCCAAACCTATAAGGGTACCCTGAAAACTCATCTCTTCAGGCAAGCTTATCAAATTCCAGAACCAGTCACGGAACCTTGCATTCTGGTGGAATGGATGCAATAAAGAATACAGTATCTATCCTTATGTATCAATGCCTATTTCCCTATAGATTGTAAACTTGCGAGCAGGGTCCTCCTTTTGTAAAGCGCAAAGGAATATGCTGAGCTATATAAGAAACTGTTAATAAATAAATAATGAATAAAGTGTATGGTGGCCTTAAAACATAAAATGGCAAAAAGTTTATATATACGCCACATAATTTATGTAAAAAGCACAAACAGTATTTAAATGTGTTGTTTAGAAACACATTATAGTAAGTGTCGGAGGGAGGATTGGTCTCAAAATTAGATTAAGTGCTATAAAAACAAAGCACATGTAAAAGCTTATTTACACTCATTTGCAGAGCCGTATACATCTCCAAATGCATCAAATGTCACATAGATAGCAAATCCACGTCGTCCACATCAACAAACTGTATTTGATTTTGTGTTTTTCCGCTAGATGTCTATCACGTGGAAAGGCATATATGACTATTTCAGCAGGTCAACATGAGCTGCATTAATGTGCACATGTCCTTACTCTGCATGGCCTCAATGTGCCTACACATTCTCACCCCTGTTCCTTCTCTCTAATTGTAAGGGCACAAAGTGGTCAGATACAGAAAAGTCTTTATTGGAGATTTTCCAAGATGATGGATTATGCAAGAATGGAACATTTAGTATCTGCGGGTGTGAAGAGTATTTGGATTTGGGTTGTACCTCTACAGTAATGTTCATTCCAGTACCCTGTACCTATCATTCTAGCACACTGTGGTCTGTATTTCAGTGCTGAGATGTTAGTGTTAGAATCCCAGAGCAGATAGTGACACCCAAGGCAGGAAAGAGGAACTGCATGGGTTGTGACAGGTGCAGGCTGCTAGAATGAACACTACTCAGAATGGTTATCACAGTAATATAAAAAGTCTTCTAATCTCATTTTACTAATAGTATATCGCTTGCTGTGGTAACACTTCCCCCATATAGGAAATAACTTCATCCAGATGGAACCGGCTGTACAGTCAACATAAGGGATATTATTGAACCCCACACACCAGTGACTTCATACAGATCAGTGTTTTGGCCAGGAATGACTTTGTTTTGTGTATATAGTAAGTGATGTGAAAATGTGAATGACTTTTGGGAGCACAGTCATGTAATTTAATAACATTTATTTAAAAATTCATGAAGTCTAGTAGCCGCTTATGGAAAGTGCAGTGGATGGGGTCTCATCATTAACATATAACAATGTCATATGTTATTGTCTCATACACAAATATACTGTAGTTTCTTTATTTCATTGTTCAACTGAAGTAAATTGTGTTCCGTTTTCTGAAATCATTATAGTCATTTTGTCACATTTGATATACAGTCTCTGAAAATCTCCATATGAAAGTACAATGCATAATGTTGCAGAATATGCCTCTCAATACAAGCCTCAACATGCAGAGAAGATTGTGAGATATACAGCTCTTTACTACGACAGGAATAGATAAGCAACATAACATTAATTATGAACAAAAAGGGGTTATGAGAAGAGTATGTGTTCACAGTTAGGAGTAGCTACTCGGTGATACCTTTTGAAAGAGCGCCACCTGCTTTTCTTCTGCTAGAGCGTTCAGCCATTACTTAGCCTGCTGCAGTTGCTGTTCTCCAAAATATTCTTCTACTAGAACAGTATTCTGTTCAAGGGATGGACAGGGAATCAATTCCCCCAGGATAGATACACATTGGACCTTATTCTGGTTCACTCTCAAAGCTTTGATTTTCGCAGCTTTGCAAATCCACCAACCGCCCCCCCCCCCTCTCATTCTGCCATGCCATGGCTGCATGCGAAAGCACCCTTTCATGTGTTGACCTTCTTCATGTCAACCATTTGCTTGTGTCGACCTTTTGTCCATACGGACCTAGTGCATGTCAACCTTTTTCCTGTGTTAACCTTTAAATAGTTGACCAAAATTTTTGACTTATTGACTGTCGACCTAATTACGGTCCACCTAATGCTCTACACCCGTCTAAGTAATACTTAATACTTGCATAGATAATTTCCTTTACTTGCTCACATGGGTGGATATGGGGAAGAAATGTTATAAATGTCAGTAAACAGATTACTTGCATTTGTGTTATAATACTTTACACATACTACTAGGGTTTTGTTTTGGGACATTGTGTATTAGGCTGTGTTATTTTATTTTTAAATATATAGGGGGAAATGTAATAGGATGAGAGATTTGGTAAGAAATCTCCAGGTTTTTTTTTAAAGCGGCAATCGTTTACACTGCAAAACCAGCTTGATTTTGAAGTGTAAATGATTGCCGCTTTAAGAAAACTGGAGATGTCTTACCAAATCTCTCACTTTCTGAATCTCTCATCCTATTACATTTCACCCATGATCTGTCATTTCTTTAAAATAAGGCAAGTTGTCTAGTACCTGGAATAAATTTGTTCATGTATTTGTGATATTCCTTAGTAGGAGGCAATGTTACAGGTCACCTTTATCTTTGTAGTGTTGTCTTGTGTTATAGATCTTACATATGACACTTTTATGAGAAAATAAAAATGTTCCAAGCACCATCTGATGAGCACCAGGCTAATAAACAAAGCGCACAGAACACACAATAATAGCATTTTATTCTAGTATAAAACACATTAATTCTGTGCTGGTAACATTTGTGATGCATGGAGTTGTGAGACTATATATATGTGTGTAAATACACTGTGTATGTGTGTGCGTGTGTGTGTGTATATATGTGTGTATATATATATATATATATATATATATATATATATATATAATATATGTATACATACACACACCGAAAGAAATATGCATTCATCCACACAGTATCAATGACATTGTAATCATTTTCTGGAGGCTGTTGATAGCAGAGTAATCACAGAAAATACATTTCTGTAGAAAAAGACTTGAATTTGAATGATAATACTTTTGCTGGAGGTAACCAGGTATAGAACACTGCAAAGAAAGGGAATTGCATTTCCGAAGCCACCAAGCTTTGATGTGCCTTTATGCACACTAAAACAAGTGATTATATGGGAGTAAAATGTTATTTTCTTCAGTCTTTATTTATATATTAATAACAAACCCTGTTCTTTGATCATTTTATAGTTTACGTAGCACATTCTTTATTTGAAATAATCAAAGTGCAATGGGTGTTAGGTGCATATTTTGAAATTCATTATGATGGTTGCATTTTTATGTCCGTTGTTTTCATCAGCAGCTGCTAGGGTGTAGCTCTGACCAAAGACTGCAGTGGGAAGGAAAGCTGATCAGCACATATAAGCATATATGTAAAGCTAATATATGTACTGGCTGCTTTGCCTGGGATCAGGCCATTGTCACACAGTGCTCTGCCTATCTATTCGCAATAATGCCGGTGCTTACTGCACCGCCGGAGAAGAGGAGGACCAATTGTAACCGGCCTCATCTCTTGAAGCAGCTTTTATTCGTCTATGCGAGATTCACACTTTTTATTTTAATTGTAAATCCGGATCTTAATATGTTATAGGAACACAGGGCATTTGCTTTAAAAAAATAAATCAATTCTACTAATGAAATCTACTAAAGCTACTAATTTTGTAACTGCTTTAGAATTTCAGTTCCGTTAATGTGCCGTCCGGCTAGAGTGAAATCCTGCCTTGCGAATAAGGTGGCCCTTCTCAAGACCGGGATCAGCAGGGTCCCAGTATTTGGCCCCAAATATCCAGGATTTAAATCCTGGGATTGGAGTGTCCAATCCTGGGATTTTAGGATTAGACTACGCATGCGCAGGGTGACCTATGACCAAGTTGCACCACTGCGCCTCCGCTGCTGGAACCCTCCACCATACGACCTCTCCTGGCCGCACACAAGCATCTCCCTCCAATCTGCTGCCACCTGCCCGACTCCACTGCTCCCCTAAGTAAGTAAATGTGGGGGACAAGGGGCGCTTTTCTTTTAGGGATGCCTGGGATTGAGCATTTTTCAATCCCGATTCCCGGGATTGAAAAAGTGCCACGGGATTGGCATCCCTACATGCGTACCAAGGTGCTTGCAGCCGAGTGAATCTGTCCAAAACCAATCATAACAGGCTCAGCTTCGAATCATTTTCACATGCTCAGAGTAGCCATAGAATTACTTGGAGGTTTCAATACAAAAAGGTATGCCTAGCATTCTCCCACACACTCCCACGCCTAGACTTTTTTTTTTAGCATTCCCACTAAACGACCGGTTTCCACCCCCAGATGCCTGATTCCTATCAATTACCTTTCAGACATCATGCAAATAGAAAAAGTAGCAGGATTTTATCACAGGACGGCCTTGCACACTACTGGCCGTACACATGCACAGTGTATCGATAATCGCCGCTGTGCGAATTCGTAGACATATTATCAGGTCTGAATTACCCCCAAAATGGTATATGGCATATTTGAAATAAATCTCATTTATGCTGTGAGGCATTGAGGAATCATCATAGCAGCATATCTGGAGTGCTAAAGCACTTAAAATCCTCTAAGGAAGGATGTCTGGCTAGACCAAGCTTAGTTCCATCAAGAGAAAAATTATTCAAGGCTTTTTCTTCCAAGCTGTAGATAGAAATATATTTAGTGTAGCATTAAGTACCTGTGGTATGGCATTTCACAACAGTTCCATTGAAATTCACATTAACCTCATTCGGCAGTAACTAGAAATGTTGTGCCTTTTTGCAATAAAAAAATAAAACATTTATAATTAATTTTTTACCTAAATGCCGGCACTCCGCTTGGTAAAGGAAATCAGATGCTGCTTACCTCCGGCGTCCCTGAGCGCTCTGTTCTGTCATCGGAGACAGGGGCTGGCAGCAGCCATCTTCTTCTGGACAGATGGCAGGGAAATGTCAGGACGTTCCTAGGAAATGCCCTGAACTTCTGCATGGCAACTGAAGACAGCAGCGTCTAACGTCACCCCGCCTGTAGGTGGGGTGATTTTAATTTAACCCGGATTCCCTGGGATTATGGCGCTGGTTATAGCGTCCTGTGAGCCTGCCTCTGGTGTGTGCCTCGGCCAGCATGTTTCCGGTCCCAGTTTGGTTCCTGCTTCAGCATGCCAGCTGCCTGTCAGTCTGCTGTGGTGTCTTCTGTGCTAATCGACAGATAAGTTCCACCTCTCAGATAAGTCAGGGGTCATTAGCTTTTGCTTGTTATATTCTCTTTTGGTGTCATCTTCTTGCATTGTTGCATTCTAGTAACTTTTTTTTATTCTTACATGTTCCACCCTGTGTATTGTTACATTCATTGTCCTTTGGGATTTTGGGTCTCAGGTAACATCTTATGCATTGTTGCATTTGTGGGTCAATACACTCATTGGAAGGTGCAAGTTCTCACACCAGTTAAATCCTATCTTGCGGCATTTTGCCTCCTGCAGCAGCCTTTTCACTTGTAAGTCCTGGCTGCACTGAGGTGGGGGTGGACCTAATTTACCCCCACAAATGTGGCTGTTAAAGGCAGAAGGCAAACAGGACAGCAGGGTGTTGCAACTGGGTTCCCCGCACGCACCTTTCCTAACATAACAAGAGTTTCCTGCTGTTACCTGCTGCAATTGGAAGCCCTTCCACCATCCACTATACTACACACTAATGAAAAACCCCAGTAAATCTGGCCCTCATTTGTAGTCATTGAACGGTGGTCAGTGTGACCACCAGACAAAAAATAGTACATAAATCTTTATGAAGTCCACGTATTGAGAGGGTCTTACTCAGGTACACTTCAACGTATTTTCAAAGAGGATAGTAGTGGTTATTGTGTGGTGATCACATGAGACTTATTGCTTTATTCCATAAACGCATGCAGTTGTTATTACAGCAGAGAAAAAAGACTGAATGGGAGCAGTCTGCTTCTGTACCATGTGACCACCTACGCACATTGCACATACAGCATATTCTAGGAATGAGATGCTGTACATACCCTATATGCTGTCCCAAAGGATTTATGATGTGCATAGCCATTGGATGTTCTATCCTTATGTGGTTGGCTTGCTGGGTGTCTAGTTCTAGCCAGCACTGATTGTGTAAAGGTGCCCATACATGCTGCAAAAATCGTATACGTTATGGGCTAGACCGCATCGCATCGCACGGCATGCATTTTGCATGCATTGTGCGTGCGATGCGATCCGAAACAGTACAAAAAGTATGTGCAGCACTTTTTGTACTGTGCGATATGATGCCCAGTACAAAGCATGTATGGGCACCTTAAGAGCATCAGCAGGTCAGATGTCACAAATGCTATATATAGTGGACGCAAAGTGGTTATAACCAATGCATTTCATATTTTATTATAGCTTCAATAAAACCAACACGAGAAATTAGACACAAGAATCTTCTCATGGTGTATTAAAATAGAAATAACATAAAACGGAGTGTCAGTAAGTGTTTGTATATGGGTTACTTTCTCCATTAGATAAAGGGGTTAAATAGGATATTTTACATCTACTGTATGTTTTGTTATTACAATTTGTGCTGTAGTTTATTTTTCCTTCTATTTTAACATTTGCTCACAGCCTTATTTGATTACATTTTATTGTATTGCCTTTGTTTTAGCATTGTGGTATTTTAGTTTTATTTATAATATCGGCCTGCCAAGTAATTTATTATAACAATAATCCACACACTTAAATAATGGGGAAAAAATGTGTAAAGTAGCCCATATACAAACACTTACTGACACTTACTGACACTCAGTTTTATGTTATTTCTATTTTAATAGACAAATTATTTGTATGTTGCATCCACAGTATGGATAACCTAAAATTACAAGCTAAAGTCTAATGACCCTTGGCAAATATATTTTCCTTCAGGCTATTGTAGCAAGTGAATACATGTCACTGTAAGGCAGATTCTTTGCGTCGGTAAAATTTGGCAATGGCAGGATTAGAGTGAACACAATCAAATTCATAGTCTAGGTCAGTGGCGGAACTTGTGAGAGGTGGGCCCAGGTGAAAAGATATTATTTTGGCACACCTCCTCCACTCTAATGGTGTGTGCACAAGGGTGCAATCAGAATGAGATTTTGACTATATAGGCAAAATCGCATCGGGATTGCATGCAGATCGCACAGGTTTTTTTACCTTGCGCTCCCATGGCAGCACGAATCAAAACCCAGATAGACAGAGCAGCAATATAGTGCAATTGAATGTAGATAGCAAGGGAATCTCATTGTGTGTACACAGCATAACTGAAGTTTACAATTTGTAACACAGCAGTGGGAGGCAGCAGTTGGCCCCTTAGTCCTCTGTGGCCCTGGTGCAATGCACCTGCTGCACCAATGGCAGTTCTATCTCGGTGGCCTAGGTGACCAGCTTTGGATGTTATGTGTGTAACACTATTGTAGTGACCAGCGCATTTCAAAAAGTGTGTGAGATTAGATTGGAGACTCAGGCTAGAGTCCTCTGAGCCTATTCTGTGCGGGCAATAGGATAATAGTGATACATAGGAAGTATATGATGACCTCATTTAATAGAAAATGAATATAGATGACAGTCTAGCAACTGATGGATATGGTTCTCACTAAGGGCCTATGAAAAATCTGTTATGGGCCTATTATGCTGGCGTTTGCGCATATATTTATTTACTGGTCCATTCATTATTAAGGGCCCTATGGGGCTACCTAGTATTCAGTGAACTCTAACCTTGCGTGCCTTTTCTGAAGGATCATTTGAATTCCTTTCCCCACACTCTGTTTCAGGTTGCAGCAGCAATTTATTCCAGGGATGCATCTACAGTGTGTCATAATAAAAGAGGCTGATTCCTCATACTGTACTCAGCTTCTACCTATCATTATATATAATGTACTTGATAAATGCTACCTCTAAGCTGACTGGTTGGTATGGGTACTTCACGCTTTTCGCTGCTTTATACATCAACCTGTGTGTTCCAGACTAGGGATTCCAATCCCCGGATATTTTTTCAATCCTGGGATCTGGGATTGAAAAATGCTTAATCCCGAGATTGGCATTCCTAGTTAGCAGGCATGTCCCTGTACCCACTCCCACACCAACCGACCTGCACATTTACTTACATTGGTGGGCGTGCGGCCGGGAGTGGAGCAAACAGCAGTGGGTGCACAGGTGCACGGTGCCTCCGGGCAAGTGGTTACTGTCAGCAGCAGGAGAAGGGGTTCTTACTGTCACGCTGTATATATAGCAAATTGCTATATATGCAGCATCAATAGACAATCACTTGGAAAATAACAGACAATGGTGATTTTCAAACATACGTTTATAAATTGCTGCTAAATGCAATCTTAAAAATTATCAAACAACAAAAATGGTAGTAACTAACGAGATCGGTGCTATCACATATATTTTGCCTGTCTGCCCTTACATGTTAATTATATTGATCACCTCCGATCATACCAATAGTTCTTGGGCACATTCTGCTATTCCTGGTCACACAGTGTGGCGTAAGTTCTTCCCAGTTGCCCGGAGGCAAGATAAATATTGGTGCACCCCACCCCCCAACCCACACACACACCATCTTATATAAATATATGCATGTATGTATGTTATGAATATTATGTTTAGAATAAAGAGTGTGTGACATCTATGGTCCTGCTAGGAGGAGGAGAGCCACAGAAGCAATATCAACGGCTTTCAATAAACTGATTCAAACTCACAGGGGAGAAGAGGTGCCCCCTTGGGAGCAGGAGCCCGGCGGCAGATGACTTCATTGCCTCCCAGAGTTGTGCCACTGTGGTCACAGTCATTGCAATTCTGTCACTGTTGTGAATCTGTGTGTTTCAGTAACTGTTAATGGGAGTCTGTGGGGCTTACACAGTCACACGACAAGTACGCCCACTTCCCTCGGCAATTGTGTAGCTCGGTAGCAGGTGGAGGACAGATGCAGGTGACTTGTTCATTCTCCCAAGTGGGCGACTGCACCACCCGATTTTGTTCATTCCCGAGGAGCATAATTCAATATTTTGCCTTTAAATAACCCCCCCAAAATGTGATATTTAGCAAACTTGTTTATGCCAAAAAAATACTTTCCCGCAGGACAAGTGACATTTTGTACTTTGTTTTCCAGTTATGAAAATAATCTCCTAAAAAGAAGACACAATCTTTAATGCAGTTTTTTCACGTCTTTTCAGTGCAGAGGTTAAAAGCATGCAAATGACCAGAATTATAATTTTAAATCAGCAATTACTCCCAATATTATCTTGCGCAGTGAAGACGTGTCCTAAACTACTTATGTTTCAAAGTTGCTTCCCAATTACCGGCATCCAGGCTTCCAGACGAGCAGACAACATGAAGACTGAACAAAAATAGCACATTTTTATATCCTTAAAACTTTGATGTGGTAATAAAACAATTGTGAATCAGTTTGTGGATATAGAGCTCTCTCATTATAGGTCAGTGCACTGGGTAGGATACTTAGTCTTCTCAGTCTCCTTGGCTGCAACTTGCCATTTCCTTATCAGTAGTTATTACTAACAGTGAGCGGCAGATGACATTAATCTAGAAACCACAGTGGTGACATCACATTTAATCAAACCACAGCAACAAATAAAGCACCTTACGGATACGTTTAGATCATATCATATGGGCCAATATTAATGATTAGCTGATATGGCAGAGAGCGAAAGAAAAGAAATATAAATTTCTCATGACAAGGTTGGAGGAAATCATTTAGTACAATAATTAAAAATGTTATTCACCTTGCCAAATTTGTTATTTTGTGACTGAAGCAAAATGTTTCTGAAAATGATTAATTTACTATTTCAGTTTTGATAATTTTTTTAAAACACTATTTGTTTCTCATGTTTTCCTTGGGAAAAATTTCATGTACAAAATGTCAACCCTGTGTCTAAAGTTGGGCATACACTAGTGCAACTTTCCCCCTTGGTGAAGTCACCCGCTATCCCCCCTCGAGCTGCCCGAGACCTTCTGGGGTTGCCAGGATCGCATGCGGTCCTCTTGCATGCAATATATTGCATGCAATGCCAGCTACAGTAAGTCTGCCTGGCTCGGAAGCAATCCAATAGATTGCTTCTACAGCCGGTGTGACTCACAGGTTCCGGTACGAGGCAGACGGGACCGTGCATTGTCAATCACATGCAATTTGGACGCTTTCCATGCGATTGATTGGCACAATAGCATGAAAATAGCCCAAATTGCATATGAAACACCTTAGAGTATGGGGGCCTTAATTAACCCTTTGAGTGCCAAACAAATTTGTCAAAATTTTTGTGAAACTTGGCGAGCAAACATTTTTATTCATCGTAACGACCTATAATGTTTACCTTTATAGGAAATACCATACAACCTCTGAAAAACAGAGGTTGATTGGGCGCTAATGGACCAAAGAGTAAAAATGTTTCTTCAAAAATATATAAAAAATATATATTGTATTATTGTATATATTACTAAGCTGCAGTTCTCAAAAATTGTACTTGTGTCTGAACAAATAGACTGTGTTTCTTCACAAACCAGGTTTTTATGCCTGGCTTTGATTACACACAGAGAGAATACTTGATTCCTAAAAAGGAATAGAGGACTGCGCTAATTAATAAAATTTCCTCTTACACCATGAGAAAATACACAAGTTCAAAGCTTCAAATGGAGACTGCTTGAATTTTAAATGCAATATTTTGCGATTTATTTTATAAATGTAAATATAGATAAGAAAAAATAGGCGGCCACCTATAACAAATATTACACAAGTATATCACATCAATATGCAAATTAAGAATTATATATAAAAAATTCATATTACACACAATAAAATACAAAAAATATATCAATAGAAGTATATATTCTTTGTATATGGAATAGCAGAGAATTACCTCCTGGGAGGAGGAGGAGATACGGCAGATGTGAATGAGAGACACACAGCCGTCAGTGTCTGACCACCAGCCAGCAGCAGCGGAGGTGAGAATCCCGCCAGACACTTCCATCGCACGAACAGACACGCTGATCCCCTCCCAGCGTGACACTCCATAAAACTACCACCATCCAGGACCAGCACGGGTGAGATTCATGTGCTAAATGCACACTATTACTATATACACCCAGCAATTGACGGTCCTTTGCTGAGGTACTAACTTTTATAGGAAATAACCTTTTTTTTACTTATTCAGCTTTATTGAGAGATTTTTATATTTTTCACATATAACAAACAAAACATTTAGCAAAACCATGTAATACAATTTCACACAGGATAAAAAGGTACATACATTGACAAATAACCTTTTTTTTTTTTTACACAACATTTTTTATTTGAATTCATATAACAAATGTGAGCGATGCTGGCATTTTTAATGGTTATTTTTGCGCATCTCTCACAGAGATGTTGGCATTTTTAGCGGATATTTTTGTGCATCTCTAACAGAGATATTGGCATTTTTAGTCGAAATTTTGCGTATCTCTCACAGGGCGAGATTCTGCAATAATACCCGGTGCACATCGCCGGCATTCACATAGTTAATCATCGCATATGCACTAACATATGCGATTATTAACGCAAAAGCGATGCCCGGCGATGTGCACCGGGTCCCTCCCTCCTTGCCGGAACCCTTACACGGCTGTAAGGGCTCCGGTTCCTCCTCCCTGCACTCATAAGTGGTGCAGGCAGTAGGAAATCACTGGTCCGGGCAGCACAGCAGGATGCTGCCCTGACACAGGTAAGGAGGGTGCGGCGGGGGGCGTGCGGGGCGGCGGGGGACGCGAAGGGAAGCCCATAGGCTTCCATGGGGTTACGCCAAATAGGAACTGGCGTAACCCCCCGCAGCGAAGCCCCAGCAATGGGGCTTTGCTGCATTTGAAAATGCGGTAAAAACCCCGAAAACTGGGTTTTTACGGCATTTTCAGCTTGCTGAATCTCGCCCACAGAGATGTTGGCATTTTTAGCGGATATTTTTGTGCATCTCTCGCAGAGATGTTGGCACTCAAAGAGTTAAATTAATAACCGAATTAGGTTTGGGAGGGTTATGTTTAAATTTAAATCTAAATTGCAGTGTAAAAATAATTTTGTACTGCATGTGAGGACTACATAAAACATTGTCCAGTTTCCACCCTGTAAGCAAAAAAAAAAATCCATTGCACTGCAATGTTTGTCCAGGTGCACAATACAGTAACTCGCTCTTTCTTCCTTTACTCCCAACCAGGTTGAGGCAAGTAAGGCATGTGTTGTGGATGCTCAGTTAGCAGGGGGCACCAGGACCTGCATCATTTGTTTATTTTTTCATAACCATTTCTAGGGTCCACTATGGCTGCGGTTGGAAGCAGCAGCATTACCCTATGATTTCCTTTACACTAGTGACCACGCATCACACAGTGAGAAAGCAGGCGTGAAGTGGGAGATTTATCAGATTTTAGAGATAGATAATGAAACAACAAATCAAAGTCCAGCTGCCATTGCACAATATTTTTTTTAAAATAATAGGAGCTGATCAATCAGTATTTTATCTCTCTCCAAGGATTGGTATATCTCCCCCTGTGTGTCAATTCCAATTAACTTGGCGGGTGACACCCATGAGTGTCCCACACTCCTGATATAGAGGCAGAAACCAGAGTGTCAGCCAGTTGACAAGTATTCTACTGTTCCACGTCCATTATAATAACATCTCTTAGGTTCACCCAGATGTTTGTAGTGGAAGTATACCCTTTTATCAGAAGAATTGCCTCTACTATAGACAAAGTGGGCTGTTTTTATAGCTTGAGAAATGCCCTATCTCTTGTATTTCAACTTGAGGAAGGATTTACAGTATCTCAACATTTCTCAATTTACCAACTGCTAAATAAGATTTCTCTGGTCCTTCACTGATTACCTTCAAACCAGAGATGTGTAAAGGACAGTGGCATGCAAAAGAAGCCCCAGTTTGGTAATTATGGGCACAACATCTGTATTGCGGTGAAAAGTGTTTATACATATCAATTTGCACAAGGTCCCCATAAATAGACCCTTCGGGATTACAGTATGAGGAAAATGCTTCCTATGACTTGCTCTGCACACTAGATGATTACCTAGAAAATGGAGTAGTATAGCATTATTTACCTCTATAACCCATTTAACTGTTAATGTACATGGATTCCTTAGGTACTTCAGTCTCAGAGCAGTAGAGTTATTGAAGTGCTAGCTAATGTAGGAATATGTATATCAGCAACAGATATAACTGTGTACTATTCCTTAATAAATGAAACCACAGGTCAATACATGTGGCAAGTTGCAGATATCTAGTAACATAATCATATTCCTGTAATCAAGGTCAGGATAGGCTGCAGTCAGAGAATTTGTAATAATGTAGCCAATGACAGGATGGGCAGCAGACAGAGAAAATCCAGTAATGTACCTGAGGTCAGGATAATCAGCACACAGCAGAGAATTTTCACATCATGCTGGAAGCGACACTACAAAAACACATCCACCAACTAAGAGATCATACATTCTCTACTACACTATGCAGACAAAGTAACTGGGTTCTGACAGCAAATACATCAACAATATTTTTTTGCCCTCAGTACTTCATAGGTCCACCACTTGCAGTGATTATTACAGATAACCTTCTTGGCAAACTTTCCAATCCACCTTATAATGACCAACCTTAACACTGGAGAAGGTTGAATTAACCTACAATATACCCGTCCCTCCAATTTATCCCAGAGGTTCTCAAGGTGGTTAAGATGTGGACTCTGTGCTGGCCAGTCCATCTTGGTTATTGGATTTTGTGTATACCAGTCCAGCATCAAACTAGAAACATGGTGGCATTGCAGTCCTAATAAAAACAATTTTGCAGAACTACTACAATGCAGGGAGCAATTAGTTATTTTGAACATCTCTATACCTCTCAAAGTAAATGTGACAATGCCTTAACAACTAGTGGACCCAAGGCAAACAATCTGAAACAGACCCACAGCATAATGCCAACATCTACATGCTTTACTCTAGGAACCGTATATGTTCTCCTGGCAATCACCAAACACAGACACATCCAACTGACCTGAGAAGTGTAAATCGTGAATCATTACTTTTGTAACGCTCCCATCCATGGTTTACCTGTCCAGTTTTTACACTCTGTACACCATTGAAAGCACTGGGTTGCATTTTACTTTGCGATTCAAGGTTTATAAGCAGCGTACCCATAACAGCCGCTAAGTGTTCTTGTCTAAACTAACGCGCTAGCGGCCATTTTGAACTAATTGACAATGGTATGCATGGGATGACCCGTGTTCTTTTGCAGGTCCCTGGTTAGCACTCTTCCCTCTATATAGTTTTTACCCTCACAAACACGTCTGTTGCAAGAGCATACCATTTCGCTTGCACGGGGGTGTCCAATTACTTTGCCTATATAGTGTATTTCATTGTTACTGTACCAATCAGAATTATACAGTATCACCCCGCCCCAAACAGGTAGGAGAACACCTGCATTCTCTGGGGCCCAGCAAACATTTCTATGGGCAGGCCCTCTGTTTTTGGGGGGCACACCCATGAAACACCGGTGGTCCACTCAGGCTGCGATCGCCTCGGCGATTATAAAATAGCTGAAGGCATATGTGCAGACCCCAACCATCGTGGAGACTTGGGACCTGGTTCGACCATGGCTGAATCGGCCCCTCCGTCCCTACCTACATTTTCCAATAGAGTTTGCCAATGTACTGTTTCACTCCTGTCTACTATATTTATACATCTTTTGTGCTGTATTGTTTATGAGTACAGTGCTTTATTTTTGAATTATGAAAGTGCATGGCTAAGCATTTGTATTAGTATTTTAATATATTCTAACATACAATACAATGTTACTCAGGCTTCTGGGAATAATGCAATCTGTTATCTCGCACTACTCAGTACAGTGAAAGACGCCATTACTTTAGTAATGATGGGAAATAAAATTTTGATTAATCTTTTCCTTTTCCCAGCACCATTTGGCACAGTGTGTTCATGTAACTGTTTAGTTTCAAAGTCCTGTATGTGCTGTCTAGGGAATTTCTTATAAACATTGTGGATTGTAACACGTGCTAGAGTGAGTCCCTAGGAGCCCATACACTGCCGCTGACAACCATGTATCACTCATGGGCATGTGCTGTATGCAGAGATTTGTGATTGCGTTCTACCATGCTGCATATAAATAATAGTGGATTGCGCAGGATTTTTTTTTTAACCCTTTGAGTGCTAACGTTGCTGTGAGCGTTCCTCAGAACATCCGGTAAAAATGCCAGCATCGCTCACAGCGATTGTCCGTTTAGTATAAATAAATACAAATACAGCCAAGTCAATCAATTGAAGTTTAGCTAAATATTGCGCCCAAAAAAGAAAAGTCGCTGTGAGCGGCCCTGGCATTTTTAATGGATATTTTGGATCTCTCACAGCATCGTTGGCACTCAAAGGGTTAAAAAAGTGGTTTGCTTGCCAATTTTCTCACCTGTTTTTATCAAATTCCCTTGACACTTAAAGGGTTAAGCACATTTTTATTGTGAAGAAGCCAAGTAAAACCGATCAATAACACCTCATACAGGATACGAGCAAAAGATATTACAGGCAAAAACCATATCCACGTCTATAAGACAGGTCAGGTTAGAACAAATATGCAGGAATTTGTTTATGGACTGTGATACTGGATTGTTATTTTACATTGAAAAATTATAAATTTTATTAAAATACAAAGAAATACAGTAAATAGTTTAGCATATCCCAAATATTATAATTGCAGAATTGTATAAAAATGTGACTGTTATACTGTATGTATGGGACCTCTGTACAACACAGTGCATACCTCCCAACTATCTAGATTTAGGTCCTGTGTGCTGTCAGTCAGGACTTTTGTTCCGACTCCAGTCCAGTTAGGACATGTATGCTGCAAATGGATTTTGTTGGTGCATGTGGTATTCAAAGGGTTCTGTAATCGCTTTTTTTGTTGGAATAACTTACGTTAACGTGAGCCGGAACAGGGCAGAACTGCCTTCCCTCTGTTCCATTTTGGAGGCGGAACGGTTCTGCCTCTGTCAGCTCATCTTTTCCCGTAGTCTGTCCCTGCCCCAGGGCCGGCCCGATCATTATTCCGGGTACGCAGCCGAGTAAGGCGAGAGACTGAGGATGGCGCCAGGGGGCAGCCTGGACGGTGCTTGTGTTGGTGATATCTGCAGGGTGAAGAGCTGCAATGGCTGAGCCCCAGCTGGGCTTCAGGAGGCAGTTGGGCATGATCTTGCCTGCTGCTGCACTGTACTGCACATGGGCTTGCGGTAGTGCTGGGTGTGCAAGCTCCCCGGAGTTAAGAGAAGGTGGGCATCATGCAGAAGCAGGAGGTGGCTCTTGTCAGCCTCGGCTGCTGCAATGAGACTGCAGCATCTGCTGTGTTTATACCAAGCCAGCAGGTGCAGATGGAGTAATTATAAGGCATGTTATCAGGGAGCATAAATATCACAGTGACACCTGGCCGGGACCCACCCCCTCTTTATGTAACCTGCATCAATGTCACATCAGTCACATTCCCTATCTTCAGCTGCATATCACTACAGCAAAACTGCTACCTGTCACAGGGCCCGATTCAGACTGCAAATGTTCAGCACCCAGTGATCAGGTAAAAGCTGCCACACCATAGTATCCAGGCGCCCCTGTGCATGGCTGCATTTCCCCCTGTGTGCAAACCATTTGTCATCCCTCCATCGAATGGTCCCCCCCCACAGCCTGCCCTCTACCCCTAGCTATCACACCCTCTGTTCCCTAGCTGTCACTTCCCATGCTCTATCCCCTTGTGCAGGGGTCCTCAAACTATTTTGCTCTGGGACCCCTTCAGACAGTAAAAAAAATTACAGGACCCCAGTAAGTTACTGCAGAAGGTCATCACATCACATGTGTAGTCAGCAGACAGCACATACATGGCAGCATTGTGGAGGCACAAAGTGATGTGGGGAGTCTAAAATAACAGACAATTCACCAGATTTCTCAGACTCCTTGAATCACTGAGATTAGAAAATCATCAGCCTGATGGTCAGCAACATGGAGTCGTGACCCCATGCTGAGAAGGTCAGGACCCACTTTGGGGTTAGGACCCACAGTTTTAGAACCGCTGCCCTAGTGCCACAGCCTGCTCTCTACCCCTAGCTGTCACAGTCCACCCTCTGTTCCCTAGCTGTCACTTCACTTGCTCTATCCCCTAGGGCCACAGCCTGCTTTCTACCCCTGTCACGGTCTGCACCCTGTCACTGACAACACTCTGTTCCCTACCTGTCACAGTCCCTCCTCTGTTCCCTGGTGTCACAGTCAGCCATCTGTTCCCTAGCTGTCACTGCTCACACTCTGTTCCCTAGCTGTCACTGCCCACACTCTACCTCCAACTTGTCACAGTCTGCCCTTTGTTCCCCCTAGTTGCCTCAGCCTGCCCTCTACCCCCTACCTGTTGCAGCCTGTCCTCTAAAAAAAGGGGTTTTATTTTACAACTGGCACTGTACATGTAAACACTGGCAAAGAGCATGAAACCCCTGACATCGAGCAAGAAACCCCTGGCACTGAGCATGCAACCCCTTGCAAAGGACATGTAACCCCTGGCATTGAGCAAGAAAACCTTAGCAATGAGCAAGTAGGTAAGCTGCATTTATGTGGCATATTGTGTTATGGGCATTACGGTGTGTGGCATAATGTGTAATGGGCATTTTAGTGTACATAATCCCCGGTCCCACAAAGCCATGCCCTACATTTTTGGTGAAAATTGCTCCAGGCATTCCAAAGTTGTGCTGGAACATACATACATACATACATACATACATACATACACACACATACATTTTTATATACACTAGGTGCAATGGGCTAAAATTTTGCATGCAAATAAATACAATTAGTTTTATAGCAAGGTTGGTGGTTTGTAGCAGGATGAAAGAAGAACCGGTTCATAGTAACCGAGCAAAACTGATCATGTTAAGGGGCCTGCACACGGGAGATGCTGAAGTGTTCTGAGCTAGATCGCTCCGAACTATTCAGCAAGATACACACACAGCAATGTAGTGAGATCACTTAGAAAATGCCCGCAAAATCGCTATGTGCGTAAGCCCCATTAGCCACGCAGTATCGATGCATCCAGAGAATGAACTCTAGGGCCAAAAGTCAATTTTTAACTTTGATTTTGAAACAGACAATACAATGTGAAATTCTAAATGTACTATTCTTAAGAAGTAGATAACTTAATATGTTAAATGGCACCTTATTTATCAATTTTGGTTAAGTATGAAGGGAGAAAAAGGGATTGTCAAGAAAAATCACGTCTAGAACACGAGTCAGGGAACTTTTTAACCTTTTACCCCAAAATATAGTTAGATACGCATTTGGAAGGAAGGAAACCATAATTGTAACACACACACTGTACCCCCAGAAATTGATGATATATCCTGCTAGTATGGTACACAGCCTGGCAGCCATTGATGATGATGATGATGATGATTACCGTGTATGGCTGTGTGTGGTTCAAAATTTATACCACACACAGCCATACATGGTAATCATCATCATCATCATCATCAATGGCTGCAGCCTCTGTGTGGTAAAGCCATTGTTAATGTGACGTCCAGACAAATATTAGTGTCAGTATTTCAAGATAATATAGTGAACGTCTGTGCATTTTTAACCCCCTAGACTAGAGATGGGTATACCTGGACAGGAGCCTATAACCAGGCAAAGAAACTCGAACTTGGAGGTGGGGCCCGGGGCATCACGCAGGGAAGCATATTATACACAAGGGCCTGATGCATTACACTGCAGCAGGTCCTTGTAGACTACAGTACTGTAACACACACAGCCGGGCATGCATATAGAATCTATATGCAATAATTAAATTCCTGGGGCAAATGGACAGTCGCGCTGCCGAGACACATCCGGCCATGCATATAGATTCAGATGAATGCCCGGCTGTGTCTCGGCAGCATGACCATGTATTACCCCCAGGAATTAAATTTTTGCGCAATTTGGTAAGATCTGGTATATGATAGATGTGGCAATCTATAATTTCCCATGTGATAAATATGGGTCTTGTTTGGGTTGCAAAAGGGGTGTGATGCTATAGTTTCTCTGTTTATATAGCCCTTGGTTATATTTTGATACAAATAAATTAATCATGGGAATACATCCAAATTGTAATATATATTGTGCATCAAAGAATAACTTGGTCTTTATCTTCCAGTTTTCGTGGGATGACACATACTGGCTATTGCATGTATCTCTGACTCCTATTAAAAGCTTCCCAGTTCCCATCCCTCACTTTTCTCCTGTCTCCTATGTTTGCAGTCTGCTGCTGCTGTTGAGCTTTGTGCATGGTGAGTCACTTACTAATAATTATAACCATGAGACTTGGTGCTGATTGCTAATGAGTCAAGAAACATAGACTCATCTCTTTTAGCAGCTTTCCCAGTGTTCTCTGTACACTGCATTTCTTAAACGATCTGCTCTTCTATCACTCTGATACTATATGATTACAAATGGACCGATATTAGTTACGCTGGGCAGAATTGATGCTCAGCAATCAGCGGAGTCCTGTTTTTCTGCATAATGCTCACTTCTTGCAAACTTCTGAAACAAAACAACATCAAAGTTTTATCTTATCCTTGTTACACGTAACTGTGCCATGTTTGCTGTGTGCTTATGTTTCAAGGGTTTGTCCGCATACGTGAAATCTTCTTATGTTGGGGTGGGGGTGGTGGTAGGGGGGTGGAGATTCCAACTTGAATTACCATAAATATTATAATGTATGAGACTGGATTGAAAGGTAATGCCTCCATGGCGATAAGTTTTTTTATTTGCGAACGCATTTGAACACTTTTTTTTTGTACATGGTAACTTATTTTATACTCTATGTATTGCAATATTCACTTTTCAACGTAGTCCCCATCTATTTCCAAACATATGCGCCAATGCTTGACGACTCAGGCAAACCCGTTGGAGAAGAAAGCTGGTGGTTGTTGTTGACACCAAGGTCACGGTTGTACAACGGATGTGGCAGAACCTCTTTGACGCAGGTCAAAGAGGTTCTGCCACACCCGTTGTACAACCGTGACCTTGCCACCTGCAACTTTCACTTCTTCCAAAGATGAAAGAGCACCTTAAGGGTCAACAATTAAACTCTGACAACCAGGTGAAGGCTGCCGTTCGGTCATGGTGTTAACAACAACCACCAGCTTTCTTCTCCAACGGGTTTGCCTGAGTCGTCAAGCATTGGCGCATATGCGTGGAAATAGATGGGGACTACGTTGAAAAGTGAAAAGCGCATCACATAGAGGATAAACTGAGTTATCGTGTACAAAAAAAGTGTTCAAATACATTCACAAATTTAAAAAAAAACTTATAGCTATTAGGCATTACTTGTGCTGCTCTTTTGGGGCAGCACAGATGGTGTAATGGTTAGCATTATTGTCTCTCAGCGCTGAGGTCATGGCCCTAACTGTTGGGGGTGTGCAGGATTGGGGTGGTACCGAATATGTAGCACCTCCCAGGATGCAGATTCTGGCGCTTTACTGAAAATTTTAATTAATTGATATGCTTATTAGCAGTTAAGTTGTGACAATATATCCACTGCTGCTGCCGGTATTCGCATGAGTTTGACTAGGACTCATGTAGTGAGAACATGGAAAAGAAAAATAATTGACACCGAGTGGATTTTAATGGTAACATTGTACCTTGCTGAATCAAATGCACACTGGACACACTGTATACTTTTCAATTTGTATGTATAAAAAGTAGCAAGTTATTGAAACAATTGGGCACATAACATGTAGCACATATAAATCACAAATATAACATATAAAAATGTCTGTGGGATTAATCCGTTCAATGATCAAGTTAGATGAATAGTGTGAAGTCAAATTAACGATTTAGTCTGGTAGTTGGTATTGGTTAATAGTCAGGGTTAATGGTCAGACTATGAATGGTTAATGAAAGTTAGTCAAGCAGATTTTGGGATTAATATAGCATGAGGTTAATCAAAGCACTGGGCTGATTAGCATGTAGGCAGTCCATGCAAAATAATGAATATTTCGGGGGCCAACTAGTGCAATGAAAACACAATATGTTTTGGATATCTCACCCTCTTATAATTTGTAGAGAAATGTAGAGGAGTCCGATGAAATGCAGAGGCAGCTTTAGGTTGATAGCTGTAATGAAGATTCCGGTAGTGCTTGCCTGTAGGGATGTTTGTCGGTGGCCGGGCAACTTCTCTCCAATGGATGTTTGTGGGGGGAGGCGCGAGAGGTTCCGAGATGAGGGTGCTCGACCTGCATGTCGGAGGTGGTGGATTGCAGGGAGACTCGGATGAATAACCGGGTAAGTTCCTCCGGCTGTTTGGTAGTGCAGGAATGTGGATGATGGTCAGATCCAATCACTCTCATGCACGAGGAAGCCAGGTGGCAAAATCAATAATGCCAGCAATTGGACGGTGAACGGAGATCCAGACGTGCAGCGGCAGTGCGCGTTGACGCGTTTCATTCCTATAGCAACTATGAACTTTTTCAAGTCTTGAATTTTCCTCATTTCTCTCCTACCATCCACTGTGATTGTACTAAGGTGCCAACTTCAGAATTGAAGGGCAGTTCCCTCAATTTGTGATTGGTCCACCAAAAGGATATTAGGGATGTGTGCATTGTTGGTATAGTCAGTTATGGAAATTAACAAAAAATGGTCTATTTGTTATGTTATTTTGTTTCTGTGCAGGGTAAATACTGACTACTTTATTTTTACACTGCAATATAGATCTCATTTTGAAGTAAAACCCCACCCAAATCTAATTCTCTCTGCAAAAGTTACATCTGCCCCACCTGCAGCGCACATGGTTTTGTCCATTTGAGAAGGAATTTGCCTTTGCGAGTGAACAGCACAAGGGCCTAATAATGCTGTAAAATTCCCCTGCCCTTGCCTATGCAGTTGGTATTTTACAGCGTCGCATAGAGATGACCAACGCTTAATTAAATCAGGCGCATTTTTTTACATTAAAAACAAGTATAATAGGGACATTTAAAGCAAATTAAAAAGTTTTGTTTTATGCATTTCCCCACAGCGAAGCAGCATATCATCTAGCAATACAAATTTTAAGATCTATCAAGTAAACTTGATATAAAGCTGTTATTTTCAGGCAGTAATAAGATTTTACGGAAAGCAGCAACAGGCAGCTCAGTGCAAGGAAGCAGCATTAAGTTTACAATCTCCATGTTTGGGAAAGGAACAAGTGTGAGACATAATAAATGTTTGATGCATGTGCCAGGCGGGTTTCGTGAGCAAGCTTAATGCATGCATTTGTTTTTCTCTGAAATAACACTAGGGAATATTAAAGTGGCATACTTTGCTAAGGAATGGTGGCTGCAAATGCTGGTTGCAGGCTAAGTAATCAATCTCAGCATAATTGAAAATAATTTGTTACTGGATAGAGTTGGGGAGTAATGGAAAAAGCCAGGGTCAGGAGATCATAGTGAGTTCAATGTTAATTTAAGAGATTAATAAAATAACTTTTACTGATCTCAGAACTTTTAATGGTTTCACTTAAACAGTTAGATTGTTTTTCTCTTTTAACCTTTTGCAGTCCAATTTTTTTTGCAATTCAAATAGTCTGGTTTAAATGTTAAAATGAATTGTATTTTTAAAAAAAAATTCAAAATGCATTGAATGTTTAACGTTGCTAATGTTCTTATTTTAAAGTGTCTCATTGGATCTGCTACTAGCGCTAGGGCTGTTGAGCCTGACTAGATGTTGGACCTGATAGGGTTAAAAAATTCTGTACATTGTAGTAAGTTTTTTTGGGAAACATATCAAATTGATCCTTTGAAGGTTTTCAAACACTGAAAGTTGCACCAGAGGAACCAACAAGTTCCAGCATGGTTAGTACTTATACTTACATGCCCCGCACTCCTGTATTAGCTCCTGTCTGTCTATATGCTAATGCTGCAAAAAAAAAAAAAAAAAAGCCCTTCTCTGGTTTGTTGCATCTGCATATCTCCTTCCCCTTTTCTGCCACTGTGTGGGCATGGCACCCTGATTGACATGTCTGCTACAGTGCAGCCAAATCTGTACTGCGACCCTGTGCGTACATGGGGTCTTTTCTATCTGCGCTCCCTCCTATGTTTCTGCACACACTCGCTGCTCCTTCTCTCTCTCCCTCTCTCTTTGCTCATTCTATCTGTGCTCTCTGTGATTCCTCTCTCTCTCTGTGCTCCCTCCCTTTCTCTCTGTGCACTCCCTTCCTCTCTCTCTCACTGTGCTCCATCACTCACTGCGCCCCCCCTCCCTCCCCCTCTCTCTGCTCTCCCCCTCTATATGCATTTTCTTTAACTCTGCTCTCACTCTCTCTGTACGCTCCCTATCTCTGTATGCTCCATCTCTCTCTGCACTCCATTTCTCTCCCTTTCTTTCTATCCCTCCATCTTTCTCTGTGCTCTCTCTCTGTGCTTCCTCTCTCTCTCTCACTCTCTGCACTCCTTTCTCTGCACTACCTTTCCCTCTGCAATCCCTTTCTTTCTGTGCTCCCTCTCTCTGCATTTCCTCACTCTCTGTGGTCACCCTTTCTCTCTTTCCCTCCCTTTCTCTTTCTCTATCCCTCCCTTTCTCTCTCTACCTCAGTACTTTTCTTTTTCTCTGTCTCCTGGGAGGGGTGATGTCATGTATCGGGTCAGCCTGACACTTAAATCCGGCACTAATCATGGTGCCCCCTTGTCATTTTGTTCTGGATCCGCCCCTGATTGATGCTGAAATACTACTTACAGAGGCACCTTCGGTATCACTTCGCCTGAATATGGCCTCCAACGCGAGTGGTTGAGCATCTCGCTACACAAGTGCTTTCAGAATCACATATGCAACACTTCCATAAGATGCCTCTGTTTAGCCACCTCCATATTTCCTCCCAGTCACTGTCCAGGAATGCACCTGACATTTCTGCTACAGTGCAGCCAAATCTGTGCTGTGGCCCTGTACGTACAAAATCATGATTGGCCCAACTCAGACACATGTGCAGACAAATAAACATCGGCTATCTGTACGCATTGTGTGAATATCGAATTAGCCTTGGACTCGAGCCCTGTGTGAGCTATATTTCATGTTTACTTTTTTTATTCTTAATGTATTTATTAAAAAAAAGGTCTTTTGAAGTGACTTAATTTATGCCATCAGTGCATCTACTACAACTTTCATTATTCCATCTGTACATCTAGCATTTCAACTCTTTCTTTTCTTCCGTGTAAACATTTAAGAACATGTCCCTGCTGGGTTTGAGAGCTTTTCTACAATGTGACCTGTCAGACATGCTGAAGTACTTAGTAACTCTGTGTTTGTGTTCTTGATTCTTTTATTTCTATTTTTGCTCCTAACTAAATGGCCTGTTATTTAGCCATTTGCATGCTTTATGATTATGATTGGTATAATGCACAAATCTTTTAGAGTAGTATTTTCTGTTGGCAAACTTTTGACATGAGCGATTTAATACAAAGAACAGTTACCTACAGTATTAATCTCTTTTGTAGAGATGTTATTAAATATATACAAATTGCACTTAAATACTTACACTGCGTATACAGATATTGTACATGCTGTACAGATCCTCTTTTCTCATTGTCTAATGGTTCATGGTTTTATATGTTAAATAAGGGAACACTTAACATGTATTGAATTGTGGTCAAGATGAAGAAAGTGAGGATAAATTAACCGGAGCAGCTGATTCTGCCAAGTCTATGTTAAAGTGTAAATTGAATATTCAAATAATCTTGGGAACATGACTGTTTAGAGCCTCCTGAACGCTCGACACTTACGTCAACTAACAAATACATTTTTATTCTTGAAGAGTAATTGGATATAAAATGATGCCTTTCCACAAAGGTCGTTGGAAGATAAATGTATTACAATTGCAAAATTTTCACTCCACTGCTATACAATGGGCAGTAGATTGTTACTTAAATCGTGGGTACTTGTGAGTTATCCGGGCTGCCGATTTTTTCATCGCGCCCGAAATCGTGGGCATCGCGTCGGTCGTGGCCGTTATAAGGAGCCGCGACGCGATGCCCACGATTTCCCATAGACAGTAATGTTAAAAGACACGATGGACCCGATTTCCGACACGATTTCCCATAGACAGTAATGTTAAAAGACGCGATGGACCCGATTTCCCATAGACAGCAATGTTAAAATAAAATTACAATGTGAAATTGGCCAATATGTTTTTAAAAAAAATGTTTCATGGCCCCCCACCACCGTTAACGCCACCCCGCTATTGACGCCAACCCGAAGCGTGGCGAGCGCAGGCGATACGCGTCCTCCGACCTTTTCATGCCCTACTATCCACTAGGGCGTGGAGTGAGAATAGAATAGTGTGGCGAGCGCAGCGAGCCACCGAGCCCGAAGCGTGGCGAGGGGACGCGGACACCTTCACAGGTATCCGCGTGCCCTTGCGGGCTTCACAGGTGTCCGCGTCCCCTCGCGGGGCTCGCTGCGCTCGCCACGCTTCGGGCTCGGTGGCTCGCTGCGCTCGCCACACTATTCTATTCTCACTCCACGCCCTAGTGGATAGCAGGGCATGAAAAGGTCGGAGGACGCGTATCGCCGCCCCTCGCGGGCTCGCTGCGCTCGCCACGCTTCGGGTTGGCGTCAATAGCGGGGTGGCGTTAACGGTGGTGGGGGGCCATGAAACATTTTTTTTAAAAACATATTGGCCAATTTCACATTGTAATTTTATTTTAACATTGCTGTCTATGGGAAATCGGGTCCATTGCGTCTTTTAACATTACTGTCTATGGGAAATCGGGTCCATCGTGTCTTTTAACATTACTGTCTATGGGAAATCGTGGGCATCGCGTCGCGGCCCCTTATAACGGCCACGACCGACACGATGCCCCCGATATCGTGTCTTTTAACATTACTGTCTATGGGAAATCGGGGGCATCGCGTCGCGGCCCCTTATAACGGCCACGACCGACGCGATGCCCCCGATTTGGAGCTAAATCGTGGGCATCGCGTCGGTCGGGTGTCCTTAAGTTAACCAAACTTAAGGACAAAATCAGCAGCCCGGATAACTCACAAGTACCAAATCGTGCTATTTGATCATTATCAGCTATAATTTCTGCTTAATGTAGCAAATATCTATTTATCTAATAGTGATATTAAGTTTTTTTTTTATAAATAAAACAATTCTGTTGATGTGTTTCAAATGCACTTTGCTACTGATTGCATCTGCAACTGATTGCTTTTGTGATCAGCAACGCAGTTTCTATACTGCACATGTGCGGAATGGGTAAGACAGTCTAATCCCAAAATATTATGGGAATGGTGGAAAGGCTATATAAGCTGGACCTACTCCCTCCTTACTTTACAGATTTACAGGGTATTTAATGTTGGATGATATTTCCAATTGTTGGAACTATTGCCGTTTTCAACAATAAAAGGTTGAATTTACATTCGACCTATTCAATGTCGGTTCCGATATTTCGACATTTGGAAACTTTATGATAGACGAAAAAGACCTGGATCAACAAAGGACATTTTCCCTTGTTACTTCAGATGCCAAGGACTGTAGTATTGTCTCCTTCATGGGGTTAGAGCACCATTATTAGGTAACATGCACTGTGAGAGATCTGATAATGTATGTCTGCAATATTTGTAGTGTCAGATAGAATGTCGATCGGTATGGGAAGAGAAGGGTGGTAGGGAACACTAGTTGCATAACTTTATATAACATTTTGACCCTGTTGACATATTGATCCTGTTGACATTTTAAACTTGTCGACCTTTTGACCTTGTTGACCCTTTGCATGTTGACCTTTTGGGATAGAACAACAAACAATACACCTCAACCAGGAGATAAAGGCGGCACTTGGCAGGCTGTTTGACCAAGCTGCTGCTCAGTTCAGGAAAGCTAGTCCTGTGTGATACAAAGGAAAAAACGGATGGAAAGTGCAGCGCTAATTTAAAAAAATAATAATATTCTTACAAATGATACTTATTAAAATCTATACACTGATAAAAATATTGCACATGCACATGTATAGTATTTAAATGGAATAGAATAGAGCCATTCTGTTCCTATGGACCTTATAGTATAGTTCCTTATAAGTCACTTTAGTTGTGGAATATTATATTGCCAATAGTGTAGAGACATGGTGATGACCAGCTGGATGGAATCTCCAAATGAATAGGGTGGTTCTGTGCTCTTGCAAAGAGCTGGCTGATGTCCACTGGAGCAATTTGCTGGTAGCGACGATATTTTCAATGGTGTTGGCAATTGTCCACACATTTTTGTTGGTTCCAGAGCAGTGACAGAAGTAGGTCCAAGGCTGGTTTAGACTGGAGGGGATTAAAATCCAGATTCTTAATAAAGTGGATGGGCAATAGTGGGGCTGGACACGTTTTGCTGCTAACCTCTAGCAGCAAAATGTGTTAGAACACCATTATTGCTCATCAACCCTATTCAGAATCTGGGTTTTAACCCCCTCCAGCCTGAACCAACCTTGGACCTTCTCCTGGTACTACTCTGGAACCAACAAAAGAAAATTATACTATAAGGTCCTAGAAGTAACAGAACTGTTCCTAATAGGAGCAGACTGTCTCTATTGTATTCTATTTAAATACTATATATTTGCACATGCAATATTTTTGTTTTGATAAGTGTATAGGTTTTAATAAATATAATTTGTAGATAATCCAATTTATTTTTTATTTTTTTTAGCACTGCTCTTTCTATCTGTTTTGACCTTTTGGGGTAGACCTATATAGACATTGTCCATCTAATAATAAACACCTGATTGCCACATATTAAAGCTGCGATTTTTGTTTCTTTTGACAGACACTGCTACAAATAACATATAATGAATGACCTGTATGACAATCAAAAAAAAAAAAATAAAAAAACTAATTTCCTGTATGGGAACCACACAGAACTCTAATATAAGGAACTTTATTTTGTTGGTTGAACCATCACTGGGATCAAGAATTTAAAGAGTCCCTTAGTTGTCATGCTAAAGGTTTGGTTTTAATTGTATATAGTAAGGTTGAAATCTACCATATATACTCGAGTATAAGCCTACTTTTTCAGAACATTTTTTATGCTGAAAAAGCCCCCCTCAGCTTATACTCGAGTGAGGGTCCCACTTGAGTCAACAAGTTTTTTGTTGTAAAATTAGGTGCCTCGCTTATATTTGGGTTGACTTATACTCGAGTATATACGGTAATTCGTTTTAAATAATACAATTGAAAATATTATTGTTATTTCCACTCAGATGCCATACTTTTGTGCAGGAACTGATCCAGAAAAAAATGACAGTGAGGGGTCATTAATTGGGGTAGGAGGCAGCCAGTGGTGAGAGATACACCCGCTCCAAGAAAAAAAGGGGTGTGGACTCACTAAAAGGGAGCACTTCCTCTTGTGGATCTTCAATCTGCTAATAATTCTGTGAGCAGAGAAGTTTCTTACACTACTAGATGAAATATAGCCTTAAGAGCACTACACGCTTTTATCTCGTTGTACCGACAGTAACTGGTACACGGTAGACCAAGCCTTCAAAGATTTTTTACCTACTGCTGTTTTTCCACTGATCTTAGGTTTAGGACTGTCATGTATTTGAGCCATATGACATGTGACTTGATATCATATTTATCTGTAGAGTGTACATTGTCATTTTTTATCCAGTAATTCGCCCTCAAATGTTTCTATTATTTAGTAAATCTTACCAGACTGACAGGTCATGATTTTCTACTCTCGGGAAAAGATTTCACTAGTCTGGCTTATTAGACATTTTATTTACAGCCCTTCACAAATATACAGTATGAATGATCTGTCTATCTGATTCCTGTTTCATGATGTGACCTTGTTTTAAATGTCAACATTTTAATGTTACTATGGCAACAAAGACAGTACCTGTTCAAGCATCTCATATTTCTATTTATCAATCTATCATTATTATTCTTATTATTTTTATTTTTTAATAATAATACAGGTTGAGATTCCCTTATTCAAATATCAGTTATCCAAATTTTTCCAAAAACCATAGTTTTTTTTTTTTTTTTCTAAATACCTACTTGGGAAATCTGTAACTGGGAATAAATATGTCGAAGATTGTACAAAAACATTTTTTTTTCATGTTTTAAAATCTTGTTTTATGCACAAAAAATATATATATTTGTGTGTATTTCATGTGTTTGATGTACCACATAAATGCAAGATACCTCATTCAAATATAAAAATATTCCAAAATACGTAATAATCCCTTATCCACAATGCTTCTGGTCCCAAGAAAATTGAATAAGGGATACTCAACCTATATTAATAATAATAATAATAATAATAATAATAATAATAAATCTTTATAAGCTGCTAAAAGTTGTTCATAGTAGTTAAGGAAGAACAAAATAATAAGCTAGTACAGGGTAAAAGAGTATAGTGAACATTACCATACAGTAGACAAGGAATATACTGTAGCACTACAAGTCTCAATAAAGCCACAGATGTATAGGGTGCAATGGAAATACTTAGCATAATATAACACCTGTACCTATTAGCATGATTGCAGAAAATGGTTCTAGGTCATCTAAAGAGATCAAAGCAATGTTGTAGTGGAGTCAGTAGGCAGAGAGTCTAAGGAGGTGATGTAGAATGTCACTAGTATGAAAGAGAAGTAGGTAATAAGAAAGGCAGTGTCTAAAGGGATGTGGGGAAAATAAGACATAGTGCATGAGCCATTGAAAGGAGTTGCTAAGAGCTGGAAGCAGGAGTGGGAGAATTGGATGTTCAAAGAGGTGCTGTAGACTATATGGAGATGTATAAATGGTGGTTAGATAAGTATTTATGAACAGGCGGGTTTTCAGCACCTGCTTGAAGCATTGCAGCCTGGTGGAAATTCCGATGGAATGATTGAGATGGCTCTAATGATGAGGGCAGCTCAGTAGAAATTTTGGAATCCAGAATGAGATGTGGCAGCCAGAGGGGAGGAAAGACATCAGTCATTCTCTGAATGGACATCTGTCTATCATAAAAAATAGCACTTTAAACATCTATAATTAAATAGGGAAGAGTTCACAGTTTATTTAAACCAAAAATATGTATAACAGTATTTGTAGGTAATTCAAAGGCTACCAGCATTTTTGGCATTTTTCCATTGCCTTTGGAATCTATTAGTTTATCTTACCCTGGGGCCCACTTCCAATTTAATGCAACTCTGCCAACTAAAAAACGAGAGATTTAAAATCTATTATCAACTAGTTTAATGTGGGCAGTGTTGCCAACCTATAAACAGAGCATTATACACCTGCTGATGCCATTTAACAGGTTGCAACTGACCTTCCTTAGCAACAGAGGAAGTCATGAATATAATCGGTGCAGTTTGTTTCCATTGTTTCATATATTGCTAAGAAAGAACCATCATTCTCAACCAACAGCAAGTTTGTTTCTAATTTTCCAACAGGCACTTCAAGAAACATCTTCTATTACGCTGTAATAATACCCAGAACAATTATAAGTGATGGGCTTTGTAAAATGTACTCGTCTCTCTCTTGTGCTGTTTTTACACAACCTTCATCCCAATTTAATGAACAGATCATTATGATATATAAATGTAGTTTCAAAAAGATAAAAGTATTCAAGATGCACTGAAAAGCTATATCACCAAATATGTCTTCAAAAGTGAACTTTAATCAGGCAAAGTTCTAGTACATTCTCTGGCAATATAATTCACATCGGTCACTAATGTCAATAAAAATTCAGTAGACTTTTATCTTGATTTTATGTTAGTAGTAAGTGTTGGTGTTTCATTTTATACATTGTTTCTTTGCACAAGGTTTTTGTCTTACTTTAATGATGGATATATAAAAATAGAAATTCCAAATATATATATATAAGAACGCAATATATCCTCTAATACACCTTCCATACATTAAAAAAAGATTTTGAAAAAAGAAAACAATATTCTCATTTTTGCCTAAATGCAAATTTCAAATCTTATGAATAGCAAATCCTCGCTGCCTTACAAGGCAACTCCCATTGCAATGACAGAAAATGAACCAAGTGCTTAACATCACAAAAACAGTGCGGATTAAATGTATGATTTATGAGAAATACAAACAAAATACAGATGCATAGAATAGGTCTACCAGAGATGGCAAAGCATGTCCATGGTTCTTGCTATAGCTTTCAAATCGTCAGTGGCATTAATTAGACACAATCTCTTTATAAAAATGATTGTCTTGAGTGGCTGAAGGTTCCTCAGAGAGCAAGAGTAACTCTACCAGTCTAAAACTTACACACATTTATTTCTCTTAGTTTATGGAAAACAGAATAATTTTATTTGCGGTAGGGATAATAGAGTCATCTGGGATCATTTGTATTTAAGATTTAAAGACCATTTAGAAATTGTACAAAATGTTTGCATTAAATGTATTTAAGAGAGCTGACATTCTTAACCAAGAAATGTGTTAGAAGAATAAATAAAGGCCCTTATTCTAGTTGAATCGGACGGATGCGTATTTTGGATGGGTACCGAGTGTTCTTAGCCCCGCCTACCGTACGGATCGCTCACAACATCAAAATGCGGTATGACGCCGAGCGAAAGGACCGCGAGTGGATGTTTCATGTGAACACCTCCCCCATCTGTGGGAACCTCCCCCATTCTCAGATGGTCGCGATCATCGAATGATGGACCGAGCGGTCAGGCAGTACCGAGTGCTCCAGACCACTCGGACATTTTTCCGTATGGCAGCTGACATCCGGCTATGTCAGATGTCCGCCCCCCACATGTGTGTCACGGCCGGATTACCATATGTACGCCCAGCATTTTCATGGGAACGCCCATGAAACGCGGGGCGTACGGATATGGTAATGAGCCCAAACATCCCTTCACGCCCCTCTCCACCCCCTGCTCGGATGGCTCAGACAGATCGATCTCTGCACGGAACTCACGCCGTGTTCGGACGTGCGAGGCATTCGCACATGCACAGAAACTCCTCTGCACATATGCAAACACCAAACATCGGCCGTCTAACCACACGCGCAGCCGTCCGACTCAATCAGAATAAGGGCCAAAGTGTAATCTATACCTGTTAATACTTGTCCCATTACACTCAATTAAACTGCAATTTACTGTATCTACAGTATGAACTAAAATCTCACAACCTACAGTTGAGTACATACCTTGAACAGTATTATTCAACTTGGAACTATGGCCCTTATTCAGATCTGATCGCAGTACAAATTTGTTCTGAAAATGGGCAAAGCCATGTGCACTGCAGGTGGGGCAGATGTAACATGTGCAGAGAGAGTTGGATATGGGTGGGGTGTGTTGAAACTGAAATCTAAATTGCATTGTAAAAATAATGCAGCCTGTATTAGCATAATACAATACAATATACAATAATGCAGCCTGCATAGAAACAAAATAACTCACACAAATCTAACTCTCTCTGCACATGTTACATCTGCCCCCCCCCCCCTGCAGTGCACATGGTTTTGCACATTTTTAGAACAAATGTGTACTGCGATCAGATCTGAATAAGGGCCTATATGTGAAGGCTTTAATAGAGAACCTGCTAGCCTATTGGTGGCTTGTGCTAGGCAAGGAACTACGCTTATTATCATTTTCCTGTATGCGCCTATATATAACATTGAAGAGGGCAAATCTTCCTTGAATATGGTCATGTAAGTATCTTTACCTACAGTAGGTCTTAATATCTCTTTGCACAACTAAAGCTAAGTACACACCTACAGATTTATCTGTCCAATCTATCTAGTGAGAACAAAAATCTGGTAATATGTGGGAGCATATGA
Source organism: Crinia signifera (assembly GCF_055691185.1). Lineage (NCBI taxonomy): Eukaryota > Metazoa > Chordata > Amphibia > Anura > Myobatrachidae > Crinia > Crinia signifera. The sequence goes on from NC_139223.1 coordinate 136,925,867, forward strand.
CAATCAACCATTTGCTTCCACATGCTGCAAAATGGATAAAAACGATTGCTTGTGTTAAATAAAATGGATTTAACCAATTTGTCTGAATGCCTATTGTTTGTTTCCTGTGCTTGAAAGCAAATGTTTGATTCTCATATGCTCCCATACATTACCAGATTTTTGTTCTCACCAGATAGATTGGACAGATAGTCCAATTACAGTTGATGTACCATCCAATCATTCGCATCATTCTTATTTCATTATTTTTATGTTTTACCCCTAGACTAAATCTTAGGGGGTTATTCAGACCTGATCGCACAGCTGTGAATTCGCAGTTCGGGTGAATATCGATAGACTGCTGATGCTTTCAGCCAATAGTATGCATGCCGAGGCCATCCTGTGATAAAATCCTGGTAATTTTTTTTTTTTGCTGGCTGTTCGCAAGTTGATTGACATGAAGTTGGTGTTTTGGGGTGGCAACCAGCCATTTTCTGAGGGTGTCAGGGAAAACACAGTCGTTTTCATGGAGGGTGTGTGTAACCTAAGCTTTGGTCACAATCCCTTAGCCCAAGTAGCCTATATGGTAGAACACACCTATCTCCTAAGTATAAATCTATCCATCTCTTCACTAACCCATGCCATAAAACATAACCCATGCCATAAAACAAGTTAATCAAATTCTGAAATATATTGTGCAGGAAACTCAAATTGCAGCACGCTATTGTGCTAGTGTTTATTTTCTGTGTTTCCTGCTATCTTGGTATTTTTTGGCTTTCCAATAACTTGCAAATTACCCATCTTTCACGGCAGACTAATTGTGGAACCACTAATGCAGTATTTCCAGGGGTCCACTAATGTTTTAGAATAACCCTGCCAAAAAATGAGAGATTGATGATGTTCACAATGAATTATGGACATAATCCCTTGCATGCTGGGATGTTAGTTAATCAGAATTAATGACGATACATGTCTATTTTTCATCTTGGATAACAATTCATGTTTATATTCTTTAAAAAGAAAACACAATTTTTTGTAGTGCAATAAATATATATTTGACAAATATTATTCCTATCATATCTGTCATTTACCTGTTCTTCAGCTCCTCAGATCTTGATAGAGGTTAGATGTAACGAAAATGTACACGTAGGTCTACAGCCAGACCCTTCCCAGCTGAATCACAAACCCAGTGTCGTCAATGAGCATCGCTCATTACCCAAATCTCTCTCCACTCTGTTCAAAGCTTATAGCATCAGCGAGAGGAAAAGACAGAGGGTACCAGCCATATAAAGAGGATGTTCTGCAGCCCTCCCCATAAGATATAAAATAGTTGAGGAAAGGTGATCAGATAGTGTCGCTGGTAGTCCTCATTAGTGCTGCATACTCAAAGCTGGTGCCAGGTTTCAATGCATAAGCATATGTATCGATAATGGTTTCAGTCTGTGAGTTGCACATGGACGGTGTATGACATTTTCATTACCTTTGTATACAGTATATTTGAAAGGATCAATCGTATATTTCATTGATACGGGATAATATTAATGGCCGGTACATGTTTTCTAGGCACCCTAGGCAAAGCATCACCATGACTCCCATCTTCTCCTGTACCCTATTTTGCCCCTCACACACACTTGACTTACTGTATTTTTATTACAGTTATTACCAACAATACATATACGTATAGTATGCATGACCTGGCTGTGCTAGATCACAGTTGTGCAGTGGAACTGAAACCCAAACTTATGATTTCAGTTCTACAAAAAGTGGAAAAGGGAATAGAAAAAAAGTGAAGTAAACATAATTGTAGATCTGGCCTTGTGCATATTGTACACCAACCCTCCAATACCCACAAGGGATGTACTTCCTAAAAAGATGTACTGCACAGAATCTTTGCATGTGTTTACATCAACATGTTGTTATAGTAGAAAACCTAGGCTTGCCTGCACTTGTCCACCTAAAGTAAGTGCATATTTACCTACTCTCCCTGATCCTGTGGGGGACTCCCAATATTGTGGTCAGAACCGGGGAGCCGGCATGCAGTCGAGTGAAGGCGTTTGGGCCTAAAATGTGTTATATGTAAATGGTGTCATTTTAGCCCAGCCCCTATGCAAATTTGAACCGATAGAAGCAATTTCCGCACACATGGAGACGGACCTTATTTGGTTAGCCCAACCCCCAGCCCTAGTGTGTCTCACCCGCTTCTCCTCTCTGCACATTTCCCAGAGAGGAAAACTTTACAGTAGGTAAATCACGACAATGCACCATCTCCCTCCTCTGGAATTGTTGTGGCCAAATTGCATGAATTTTGCTATGAATTGTTGCTGTATCCACCATACTCGCCCGACTTGGCTCCCTTCGACTTTTCTGTTCCCTAACCTCAAAATGTGGCATGCAGAAAAAAAAACCCAATTCATAGCGCAATTCATGCAATTTGGCTGCAACACTTCCCGCTGAGGGAGCTGGTGCATTGTCGTGGTGGAAAAAACACTAACCTACAGTATGAATCAATCTGAAATTTGGTATGGCGTTGTTTGAGAGATAGTAGTACACAATAGTAATACCAACTTTCCTCAGCAACGCTACCTGTCTTCAAACACAGGTACTTACTGATCCACCCTCGTATATGGGCCCATGCATTTTTGGTGCTTGTCCTGACAAAAATGCACTTCAAACTTTAAATGAGCTCTTGATACCTCTAAAATGTAGATTTTACTCTGCTGGAGTACAACACATCACATATTTCCTCTTTTAGTACTGAAAACACATTGCCAACAAATAAGTAATTCCATTTTCCCTTTGTCTCATGGATCGTCTCATTTTAATATATTTACTTGTTTACAAGATTATGACTGTGTCTTACTTCAGCAATGAAAAATTGAAAGGCCACGCAGAAGAATATGGAAAAATAGATCTGTGTCTTGGATTTTCTAAAAGCTTCTATATTCAATGTGAAGCAAGACAGGCGGATGTGGATTGCATAAGAATTCAATTAATTTGTACATGAAAGAGACAATTTTTAGTATGCCATTAGCCTCTATAACAGTCTCATATACCAGAAGCCGATCATTTGTAACCTCGCCAGAAGAATGACAAACTGCCTGTTACAAATCTTACTAAAGCTAAACTGTTTTATAAATGACTTTGTAAACCCATTTTTGCCACCGGTGCAATTAGCTACAATAATGCAAATTAATAATTAAAAGCATTTAGCTGAGCTCAACAACATATCGAAAATACTAATCAATCACAAGCGAGGGCTGAGTAATTGCCGGAGTGAAACGTTTGTGACGGCTATAAATATCTGCCGCTTTTACGTCTCATTCTTTCATGTTGTATGCAAAGTCGGGAAAACAAACAAATTATAAAAAAACAAACAAAAAAAACAACATTATTAATATGTAATCAAAAACAATTTATAATATGAGGAATATTTACAAAGAGCAGAGTAATGGTGTGTACACACGGTGAGATTCCCTTGCGATTGGACTTAAGATTCGAGTGCTATGCAATCTTTGCTATATCTGTACTATTTGCATACCATTCATGCTATCTACATTCGATTGCACTATTTAGTTATTGCTGCCCTGTCTATCTGGGTTTCGATGTGTGCTGCGCATTGGGATTGCAAGGTAAAAACCTGATGCAATTTTGTCTATATAGTCAAAATTTCATGCTGATTGCACCCGTGTGTACACACCATATGATTGATGATGTGTATACTAGTGTTTATTCTAGCACCCGCTATCTTTGAAAACCCATGCAGTTACTCTTCCCTGCCTGGGGTGTCTCTGTCTGCTGTAGTGCTTCTAGCACAGTGTGGTCTGTATATCAGCACTGATATGCAAGCCAGACCTGTGCTAGAAACACCACAGCAGACAGCGACACCCCAGGCAGGGAAGAGGAACTGCATGGGTTTTTAAAGATAGCGGGTGCTAGAATGAACACTATATACTATATTAATATTTGATAATATGACTTTATGCATCTCATTTTATAGACTTTATGTTGGAGGCAAACAAGTTGTGATCTGCTGTAATATTTCTCATGTCCATCATCTGAATTCAGATTTTTAAATGTTTCTTTCAACATGGAGTCAACTCCTGAAAGTAATTAATGGCACACATTGTAATCTCCATTTAGCATTTTTACGTTAAACATTCACATTGATACAGTTTCAAAGTAATGCCAAATTATTTGACCAAAGCATAGAAATCGTATTTATTTACCCCACAGCTTTAAAATAATGAAGGGGCATAATCATGGATGGTGTAATTGAGGCACCATATGATGAGATCCTGATCTGCCATTTGTCTTGCTTGAAATTACTCAAACATTATTGTCAGTTTTGGACTGGGATGTTAAGGGCCCGCTAGGAGATAGTGTGGTGAGTCCAGCGAGTGATGTCATGATGTAATGTTCGCCCGTCTACCCTCCCACACAGCTCCTCTAGGATTGGACCAGAAATCCTGCAGCCAACGATGGGTTAGTCTATAGCTGATGACTTCCCTGTGGCATGATTGCTCCTCCAAACCACTGTGCATTCCTGGGAGAAGGCAGAGTGGGTGCACAGACACTGCCATTTCCATGGCTGCAGTAGGATTTGCACTAATGGGCGGCTCAATGACTTATTAACAAGTAATTTTACAGCTGCCGGGTCTTCCGCTATTGAATGCAAGGTGGCATTAACAATTATTGAAGATTTGCAACAGGCCCTTCCCCCCTAATAAAGTGGACTATTCATAATTCACAGGGATCTACCGGTGAATCCCCAAGGTCCTGGTGGCCAGTCCGAGTCTGATTATTGTACTTGTACATTACGCCTAATGTACAAATGCAATATAGAGTTAGCAATTTTAACTTCAGTTTATGTAGTAACGGGATACGGTCGTATTGTCGACCCGACTTAGGTCGACAGTCATTAGATCGACACTGGTGGGTCAACAGGCAACAAGGTCGACATGGTTCTAGGTCGACATGGGACAAGGTCGACATGGTTTTAGGTCTACAAATGCGTTAGGTTGACATGGGTTAGGTCGACAGGTCGCAAGGGCGACATGGTTTTTTTCACTGTTTTTTGAGCCAACATGTGCTGACAGACGGTATTTCATGCCCTACCATCCACTAGGGCATGGTGGGAGAATAAAATAGTGCCCGAAGCATTGCGAGGCAAGCGAGCAATGCGAGGGGCTGCGGTTGACTTCCAACGGTGTCCATGTCGACTGTGTCGACATTCGGGTAAAAAACAGTGAAAAAACCATGACGACCTGTCGATCTAACCCATGTCGACATAACACATTTTTTTAACCTAAACCCATGTCGACCTTGTCCCATGTCGACCTAGACACCTGTCGACCTTCACCCATGTCGACCTAGAACCCTATCAACCTAGTTGCCTGTCGACTCAATGATGTCAACCTAATGACTGTCGACCTAAGTCGGGTCGACAATACGATCCACACAGACTCTCTGTCCCCACCACACAAGTAATAATAATAACAAATAATTAGCAATACCTATAATGATAAGCAATACATGCTCCTAACTGATTAAATCTATTTTTTTTTAATAGCATTAATGTTCTGTCAACAAATGCCCACACATGTAGTTTGGCCCTTGGCTTCGGAATCAATGGATCTTGTATACATATATCTGGGGAGTAAATATGCTGAATACTATTTGTATTGTCAGTTTAGTGGATTGGGAAAAGTGTTCAATCAGATGCACACTGTTTATTCTGGGAATATTTTTTAATTATTGGAAATTGGTGTATAACATAGAAGATGAGGATCATCTGAATACATGTATAATCAATAATCACATCCAGGGACAGAGGCTCCAGCACCAATCTTGCAATATGTCTTGTGTAAAGTGATTGCTGATGGTTGCTAAGGGCAACATCTCGTCTTCAACAGAACTCCCATCATAATAAATGTACCCCAAGGGATCCTTAGTATTTACGTGTAACCTCTGAAATCAGGTATGTTTTTTTTTTTTTAAAACAAAGCATCTGTCAATCTTAATTAACTGTGCTGGTACATTTTAATGGTGCTATACTTACCTTGTTGAACACTGAATCAGTGAACATGGAGTGTGGCACATTCCATTTACATGTCCCAAAGATCTATAAGTACCTAGATTATGAGTCTGGTTAACAACATTCTTTCAATTGTTTGCCCCTTTTTATTTTGCCCTTGTCATCATGCAAAGGATAAAACACAGGTTCTCAAAGTCGGTCCTCAGGACCCCACACAGTGCATGTTTTCCAGGTCTCCTCACAGAATCAAGTGAAATAATTAGCTTGACCTGTGGCAATGTGTCAGTCAGTAATGAGTGCACCTGTTGGGTTACCTGGAAAATGTGAACAGTGTGGGGACCCGAGGACAGAGTTTGAGAACCACTGGTATAAACCATGGCCCACAATTGTGCAAACGTTTGTGCAAATGTAAAATAAAGACACTGCCTTTTAAGCCAAATTGTATTTTATTGCTACATTTTAAATAATTATTCTAATTTCCACAGGCAAATTAAATAATTTATCCTTCTGGTTCCCCTTTGGCTAATGCTCAGTGTCATTTATGTATAAATATCAACATGCGCATGTATAAAGGCAATAAGTTGTTCTGGACAACATTCTCACTGTTGGCTATTACTCTCTGGGTTGTGAGCCAAATAGCTTGGTTATACACAGTGCTGGCTTATCGGGGTGATTAAAAATCAGCATGTAACGTCCCCAACTTCATCTAATACTCATCGCAGCATCTTTATGCTCAGTGGACAGATGGGTACTTATGTAGTATCTGGGCTGCCGATTTCTAAATCGGGTCGGATCGGGAGATCGCATCGCATCGCATGCGACCATGCGATTCGATGCGATGCGATGCGATGCGATGACCCGATTTTTCCATAGGAATCAATGTTAAAATGGACTGAGTCCATTTTAACATGGAATTCAATGGGAAAAATGGGTCCTTTTCATACCCCTACTATCCAAGTGGGCATGGAGTTGGATATAAACCTGTGGCGAGCGTAGCGAGCCACCGAGCCCGAAGCGTGGCGAGCGAAGCGAGCCCCGCGAGGGGACGAATACCGTCCCCTCGCGGGGCTCGCTTCGCTCGCCACGCTTCGGGCTCGGTGGCTCGCTACGCTCGCCACAGGTTTATATCCAACTCCATGCCCACTTGGATAGTAGGGGTATGAAAAGGACCCATTTTTCCATAGGAATCATTTTAACATTGATTCCTATGGAAAAATCGGGTCATCGCATCCGATATCGGATGCGATATCGGATGCGATGCGATGCGATATCGCATCGCATCGCATCTGATTGTATGCCTTAACTTAAGGCATACAATCAAAAAATCGGCAGCCCAGATACTACATAAGTACCGACAGATGCTCTGAAAATGTTTTTGAGTGAGATCATTAGCCCTGAGTGTCAATGTGCAAGGATTACAATAACACAAGTGATACAAACTGTAGTTATATAATTAACCCTTTCATTGCCAACGTTGCTGTGAAATATGTGCAAAATATCAACTAAAAATGACAGCCTCGCTCACATTGAGGCATTTTTTTGGGGCACAATATTTAAGTAACCTGCAATTAATTGACTTAAGATCATTTGCCGGCAAGAACTAAAGTGATTTACATATGGAGCCGGTCTCATGCTTGTAGGGGCTGGCGATAGAATCACCAGCCCCCGCCAGCCACCAGCCCTAGCATCCATCGGAAGGGGGCACACGCATGAGACGCTCGCGCCCCCCATTCCGACAGAGTTCCCTGTTGGTCCCCATCAGATGCCGCTGCCCCCCCCCCCCCGCACCCCCTAACCCTGCCCGTCTCCCTGAAGCGGAGACTGACAGGGTCCCGCCACCGGGTGACTGGGACGCTCATGCTTTTGAGACGCTCACGCATCCCAGTCTAATGGAGTACCTCTCCGCCAGTGCTCACCAGCGAGGATAAATATATAAATAATATTGTAAGGTAATAAAACTTAACTTAATACAAAAAAAGGGTTTATAATATTACTGTACTGCCCCTTTTGGTTTTTGCAAGCCTCACAACCAATAACAATCTATGGTTGGCTTCCAGTTAGCCCCATAGAACTATTTGCCTATGGGAACAACCAGCATCTCATAGGTGTTCCCATGAGAACGCTGTGCGTTTCCATGGTAAATCTCCGATGGTGGTGGGGGGCAGCTGATGTCAGCAGATGTCAGCTGCCCGCCTGCTTCCCACACAGGGCGCTCGCAGGAAAAATGACAGTTGGGAGTTGATTGGCTGTTGCATTATCTCCTTCCACTTTATTTCCACTTTTTCTCCACTTTATCTCTTCACCAGGTGTAATACATTTGCCCCTATGTTTGAAAAATGACAGGATTTGGTTGGATGGTACTTTTAGACTAATTTATCAATGAGCGATAAAACTCATTGTGACTGATAAACGTGCGTATTCTAAATGGTGCTCCAACCAATCAGCCCGTCATGTGTTTGAAAAATGACAGGTGAAGAACAGAATGAATGAGATAGGCATGTAGTGGGTTAAACATCCGAGGCTGTGATGACCTTAGAGAAGCATCTGACTCGGCATCCAATAAGGATGCAGGGATGGCAAAGTTAGCTGTGGATATGAGTTGCAGGAAGAGGAGGAGTCTTCCTCTTTTTCTTGAGTTTCCTGCCCTCCCTCCACTTAATTTGGTTGTGGGTGAGTATTTCTTTGTGTTGGCTGTTTGGCTGGATAGGATGGCAGGTTCATTGATTTAAAGTCTTTGTTAAAGGAGGATTCATTGTATTTAGTTGTTTTTCAGTGCGCTCACCTTCGTTGACTATATGCCTTCCCTGGATCACCCAGTCGGGGACAGCGACACCACCCGGACAGGTGGGCAGTCAATGTAGAAGGCTGAGTGGATACCACTTGTTGTTAGGATATTTGTTGATTAGGTAGGATAGTTATGGGTGGAGCTTAAATAATTAGATGTTCTTTCTTGTCCACCATTAATTAATTACAATCAATTAAATTAGTTTAAAGTTGTTTAATAAATACAGCTAACAATTTTGCCAAACATAAGTCAATGAGTCGTTATTTCAGGTTTAAGTTAAGTTAATTATCATGCAAACACAAGATCACACATCCGTTGCTAGGATATTTAGGAAGCGAATAGGCAGGAGCACAATTTATTTATTTATTTACAGTTTCTTATATAGCGCAGCAGATTCCGTTGCGCTTTACAATAGTAGACAGTGATAAAACAAACTGGGTAACAACAAACAGACTTGGAGGTAGGAGAGCCCTGCTGCAAGCTTACAATCTATAGGGATATAGGAGGGAAACACAAGGACAGGCACCAGTAATAGCATAGCAGTCCCACCAAGTTACAAGTCCAGAGGGGAAGCTATATAATACATAAGTGCCTCAGAGGGTTATGCGTGTAGAACTTAAATATGATAGGCTTGCCTGAAGAGGTGAGTTTTCAGGGAACGCTTGAAAGTTTGGAGGCTAACGGTGCATGGAATGGCATCCATAGGATAGGAGCAGCCCGATGAAGGTCCTGTATTAATCATACACATAAAGTTTTATTAAGCACAAGACTTATCACACGTTGATAAATGGGCTCTTTTATCTTTCGACACTTTATCTCTCTCCAAGGCTCAGTAGATAGAGCCTTATGGTTTATTTTGTTTATAATGCTCATCTTGTTTCTAATTTGGAGTTGTACCTGTTTTATATCTATTTTTACCACATAAAACTTAGGTGCAGTAGTTATATGTGGTTTGGTAGCATGCAATCTCACATCAGTTATTTATGTACAGTCCGTGATAGCTGATATAATCAATGTCAATTTACAACTTTATTTAAAATAAAAATGTTTGCGGTGGCAGTAAATAAAATTAAAGGAAATTGATAAAAGAAATAGTGTCATGGTTAAAAGTTTATGAGTTGAGTTACAAGCTGACTTAATCCATTAGCTTGATTGGCGTTATTAATTTAATGAAATAATGAACACATTTTTTTAAGCTATGCTTTACATAATTAGATAAGCAATTAGTGGTTTAAAGGTCATTACTGCCAACTTAAACTGCAGCAAACATAAAATCAAAGCAGAAGTTGCAACATTGAAATATTCATATTATAAAGTGTATCTAATATTTAATTTATGATTTGTGTGCAGGGTTTCACCTTAGGGACAGTATATTTGTAGCATTGGTAATTTCTGCCTTACATTGGTCTGCTTGGATTCTCCTCATTTTAAACATGCTACAATGTATCTTCAAATTCAATCATGCAACCCGTAGATCTGCAATTTACCTCACATCAATAAAGTTGTAAATGTCCACCGCTCAAAGAGAGAGTTCTCTGGAATGAGATGGACAGAAACCAGAGACAATACATTAAGAGATGTATTGATTGTAGCAGTCTTGTTTCTCGGTTGGTATTGTGTTAAAGGTTCCAGCAGAAAATTTGTTGCTAGAGCTGTCAAGCTTGTTAAATTGTCACAAAACATTGCAAATAGTGAAAACTGAGCTGGTGTTTTGCCAGATATAAATGAGACTGGGTGTTGAATATAGTAGCAATGTATTTGATTGCAAATGTTGTTAGCATTTAGTGTAAAGTATAACTATAATAAGTGGATTTAAATGACGGGGAAGCTAAAGATAGCATTAAAAAATGATGCCTATATTATTGACAAACTATGGGAAAGGATTAAATTGCACCTATTTCTGAGAATTAACCCTTTGAGTGCCAAAATTGCCAAGCAAACATTTTTATTCCTCATAATGACCTGTAATGTTTACCTTATATAGGAAATATATATATATATATATATATATATATTTTTTAACAGCATTTTTTTATTTGAATTTATATAACAAATGTAAGAGAGATGTTAGCACTCAAAGGATTAAGTGCCTGATTCAGGTTCACTCACAAAGCACATTTTGCTTTTTGGTTTGCTAATGGACAAGACATGAGCACTGCAGGTGGGGCAGATGTAACATGTGCAGAGTTCCACACTTCCTTTGAAGAAGTATTTCAAACATAGGAGTCAGAGGTAAATAGGAATGTATCTGACATTCTGTTTACTGGGCAGCATTGTGTGACCATTTTACTGTATGAGCAATGGGGTGTCAATATCAAAATTAAAATAATATATATAATAATCTTCTGAAGTTCTATGAAATTAAATGGAACCTTGGTGGTCCCATAAGATGGAATGTAACTATGATTCTTTATAATCACCTGGAAATACTATTATTTTGGGGAGGTTGGGCAGCTAAGCAAATTTCCTTATTATGTTTACTTTTTATTTTAGGAAGCTACTAAGTACTGATATTAAGCAGTAAAATACTGTATAGAAAGGATTAATAACAGGGTACATCACATATGAAGGACAATTATAATGCCATAAAAGGGACTTAGCCACCTGACTGCACTTTACTCTGACAGGGAGGAGGTAGACGGGTGATAGATCCTTATAGAGCTGGTCACATGACTGCACTTACTCTGACAGGGAGGAAGTAGACGGGTGACAGATCCCTATAGAGCTGGTCACATGACTGCACTTACTCTGACAGGGAGGAGGTAGACGGGTGATAGATCCTTATAGAGCTGGTCACATGACTGCACTTACTCTGACAGGGAGGAGGTAGACGGTGTTAGAGCCCTATACATCTGGTCACATGACTGCACTTACTCTGACAGGGAGGAGGTAGACGGTGATAGATCCCTACAGAGCTGGGCACATGACTGCACAGCTTACCTTTATTAAGGGTCAACCTCTTATATTATGTAAGGAATTTAAGAATAGATGACATGCTGTTAGATGAAGATGATGAAAATAAATTATGTGAATCTTATTGAGGATTTTCAGTAATGTTACATGATCAGAATCAGCTTTATTGGCCAGGTATACTTGTGTATACTAGGAATTTAATTTGGATTGCTTTGCAACAGCCGGTTAGGTAACAGTTAAACAGTAACAGTACAGTTATACATAACACATACAGGTATATGCTCAAGGTGCCCTGGGGATTGTAGATGCAGGGAACATATATATCGCTGGGCTGCACAGCGCCTAGGCAGCCATCAGTGGTGCCACTGATCATTACAAACAGCCAGGTAGGTAACAGTTAAGTAGGGACACTACAGTTTTAGGTTGCTATACAGTCTGAGAGACAGGGGAGACACAGGGGTACATATGGCTGAGTGGCACAGGTTCTAGGCAGCCATTGCGGCTCCATCTTGATCATGCTGCTCAAAGGCAGCAGTAAAAATAATAATTTTATTTATATAGCACTTTTCTTCTATAGCTGGCACACCCTGCCAGCGTGTTGATGGCAGGGTGTGCAACCGGAGATGGTACAGCATACAGGCTTTGCATACATTGGGGGTGGAGGTACATGGTACAAATCATGGTAAAGAAACAGTAAACAAATAAATTAATACATACAGTAGCTTTCATCAGCTTAGAGGCTGGGAGAGATGCTAATTGGTGAAAAATAAAAATAAAATGATGCAATGTGCAGGTGTAAGTCCAAATACAGTCCAAACTCCAGTCAAACTCCTGCTTCAGCTGGCATGCTTATAATGCAGGCTAAGATGGCAGGCAAGCCTTGAGAAGGCTTCCAAATATTTCCAATTTTAAAGGAAAGTTTGGGTCAGCTGGTACAGGGGGTGGGGCTGGAGTTTTAACAAATTGCTCAGCAAGCTAATTAATGGTGGGGGAAGATGCAGGCTCCCAGTAACAAAACAATTTACAATGTAGAGTGTTCTTTAAATGAAAAGCATCAGATGTTCAAAATGGGATTCATGTACCTGTAAAATAGGAGATGAGATGGTTTTATAACTTCTCTCCAGTCAAACTCATGCTTCAGCTGGCATGCTTAAGATGTCAGGCAAGCCTTGAGCAGGCTTCCCAAAAAAAAAAATCTTTAGCTTTCATTTCTATCTATCTATTTATCATTTATTTTATTTATTAACTTTTTTTATGTAGCGCATACATATTCCACAGCGCTTTACAGAGAATATTTGAACACTCACTTTAGTCCCTGCCCCAGTGGAGCTTACAATCTATATTACCTACCACATATACATGCACACACAGACATTCTAGGGTTAATTTGTGTTGGGAGCCAATTAACTTACCAGTATATTTTTGGATTGTGGGAGGAAACCGGAGTACCAGGAGGGAACCCACGCAAGTACGGGGAGAATATACAAACTCCGCACAGTTAGAGCCATGGTGGAAATTAAACCCATGACCTCAGTGCAGTGAGGGAATAATGCTAACCATTACACAATCCGTACCTTTAATTTATTTTGATCATGGTTTCCAGATGTAGCCACGCCTCCTCAGTATCACACAAGCCTGCTGTATGTGTAGATGGCTCTGCAACTATCTAGTTTTTATCTATTTCTCTACAGGACTACCTATCTGTGGAAGTGACATTATACAGTAGTCCTCATCTATAGTAGCCAATATAGGGCCTGATTCAGACTTTGCTAGGCTGCAAATACACGCAGGTAAATGCTCCCCCCCCCCCCTTCCCCGCCATGTGAATCCCTGCAGAGTGGATGTGTACTGTTACACATCCACTCGCATGCGGATGCACAGGAGAAAACTCATTTTGGTACTTGTGTAATATCTGGGCGCCCGATTTTTTTATCGGGTCGGAAAAATCGGGTCGATCGCATCGCATGCAACCAAATTGCATGTGATGCGATGCGATCGACCGGATTTTTACATTGAATCCAATGTTAAATGGTAACTGAGACCCGAATTTTACATTGGGTCCAATGTTAAATGCCCCCCAGACCCCATTTTTTATTGTATACCCACCCTGCTCATACCCGCACTATCCAAGTGGGCATGGAGGTGATGTTATATAGTGTGGTGAGCGCAGCGAGCTCCACGGAATACATGTTAAGTAATCTGCGTCCCCTCGCGGGGCTCGCTACGCTTGCCACGCTTCAGGCTCGGTGCGCTCGCCACACTATATAACATCCCCTCCATGCCCACTTGGATAGTGAAGGTATGAGCAGGGTGGGTATACAATAGAAAATGGGGTCTGGGGGGCATTTAACATTGGACCCAATGTAAAATCGGGTCCATCGCATCGCATGCGATTTGGTTGCGATCGACCCGATTTTTCCGAAAAAATCGGGTCCATCGCATCTGATTGTATGCCTTAAGTTAAGGCATACAATCAAAAAATCGGGCGCCTAGATAATACACAAGTACCCTCATTTTCCCCTTCGCAGATAAGACAGACTAAACTGACTGTTTACTTGTCCGGAGATAGCTGCCCCAAGCAGGTATCGACAGGCCTGCCCTCACAGGGGTACGCCCAGCGTTTCTATGGGCACACCCATAACATGCTGGGCATTTCCCTGCTTCCTCACCCTGCCCGTCCCTTGCCCTCTCATATTGGAGCAAAAGCCACGGCGAGTAAGAAACTCACCAAAGGCCTTCGCTCAGGGGGTTTGCGCATGCGCATATTCGTCCATTGGCAGGGGAACCGAATTTGGCCCGCTACAAGCCGGTCTGAATCGCCCCAGAGTGCCAACATTTTCGCTAAGCTCACTGGTCTGTGACAGAAAATAGTGAATGACATTGTCTGAGGCTTATCTCTATCTAGGTTGTTTCTATGATTCTGAATAAAAACAACAATTTTTACTTTATAGATTTGTGTAAATGTGAGTTATTTACTTTCTACGGAGCATTGAATATAACATATTGATTGTTGTATGTTGTACTGCTGTAATCAGACTCACACAGGTAAAGCAGGCAAAACAAATTTCTTCACAGTTCACTGTCAAACTGAAAGTCATATTCAATCAGACGGTACATTAGCCCGCTCTGCAGTCACTCGTCTAATTGCTGTGTTCTAATGTTTATACAGTGTACATGCCTGTAACTGCTGCCTTTTAACTTGTCTCTCTATCATGGAGTCTACTCATACGGCGACTGGACATTTGTGTATAATAATAGAAGATATAAAACTACAAATGTATCAGATTCTGTCAAAACTAAACTGTAAAATCCTCAAATAACTGATGAAGAGCATCAATCAACAGGTGACAGTCAGCTCATCTCCTGCTTATACTGTACCATCTAAATGACATGTAAAGGTGCATTATCACGGAAGACATATTTCTTCACCAAAATATAATGGTTGTGTGAATGGTGAGAGAGGAGACCAATCAGAAGTCACAATGTGTGTGATTGTGATACTGTAAACCACAGGATTCCCTCCAAAATTTGCCTTGTTGATCATCCCATCGGGTTCTCCAAGAGCAACTTTTACCTAAACATTAAGGCACTTTTATATCTCATTACCATTTAAGTTGGGGCATGTAGAAATATACGGTGGTTTTAGGGTTTACGCCTGGATTCTGCATTCTGGAAGTAACAATCCGAAAAATTGCTAATACTAAGATTGTAGACATAGTTTAGCGGGGATACTCTTTACCACTGTTTCATTGCCATTGTTTTCACTCTATAGGAAGCATTGTCAGAATATTCAATGCTTTAAATAGGTACCTAGAGAGATCTTGCCTAAAACCCAATTAAGCAAAACAAAGAATTGACAATCCCCCATACAGTTTCCAAAATCACCAACAGTATAACAGCCATAAATCCATCCCAATCTGATAAACCATTCAGATCATCATAGGGCAACCTAACAGAAGTGCAGATGTTTTGTCTGAACAATGGATTTATATGATTGGTAATAAACTAGGGCATGGGTCATAAGGTCGACAGTCAATAAGATGGCCAGTATTGGTTGACAGGCTATAGGTTGACACCTGGAAAAGGTTGGCACGGCCAAAATAGTCACATAAGCAAATCAATAGGTCGACATGAAAAAGGTCAACATGAGTTTTTCATGTTTTATCTCATCACACTATAGATTCTATCTCTATGTCCACTTGGATGTTTTTTATTTTTTTTGTTTTTAAGTAAAAAAACCTGAAAAACTTATGTTGACCTTTTCCACCTATCACCTGTTGACCAATAGTTATTGACCTATTGACTGTCAACCTTATTGCTGTCAACTTGCTGACCGCATCCCATGAACTTCAATTACCAATCACATACTGTCTCCTCTGATTCATTGGCAGATTCAGGGGGGACACCCGGGCACGTGCCCCCCTGTCATTTCATTTTGTAGCTGAGGACCAGAGCTTTCCAACAAGCCCAGCCCCGTGTCTCTAGCCCCCCCGGGAACCGGAGATATCGCCTGGCAAAGCTGTAATGTTTTTCCCCATAGGATAATATGGGACCCGTTAATTCCGACCCCACCCGTTTCCAATGGCTGTCAGTTCCCCCCCCCCCCCCTGGCATCAAAAATGCTGGGCCTTCAATATGATACCAGGCTGGTCCATATCGGTCAATCGGTTCCAGAGATATTGCGGGTAAACCGATTTTTTTATTTTTGAAATGTAATTTCATGGCTGTTCGTGTTCTTTGAGGGCAGATTACTCTGGAACCAAATGGTCCAGTTTCACTGGACCATAATCGTTCAAACCCCACTCAAAAGTTCTTCAATATGATACTTGTCTCATGTAAATGGGTCAGTTGGTTCTGAAGATATAGCCGGTTAAATGAGATAACTGGTTAAATGGGGGGAGGGGTGGTTGTCTCTCCCCCTCACAACAGAAAATGCAGGGACTAGGCTGGTGTAAAAGGGGCCAACCTGGGAATGCATTTTCTGGTGTGAAAGGGGTATTATTTCAAATAGCCGGGACCTGCAGTGCTCTAAATACAGCCAGGCTCTGCCACTGTCAGTGGTTATCACTTCTGCCTGGCGGCGGCTGTCCTCCGTTTAACGCGAGCATGTATTCCCCCTTGGCAGTGAGCATGTAATCCCACATGGCAACGAGCATGGAACATCTGGCAATGAGCATGGAACCTTTGGCAATGAGCATGTAGATAAGCAGCACTTATGTAGCATTTTAATAGGCATTATGGTGTTTGGCATAATACATAATGGACATAATGGTGTGTAACTTAACGTGTAATGGATATTATGGTGTAAATGTTTAATGCGCGCCTTTGCCGGACAATGCCACTGTTTATGAAGCGTATTGTGAATTTTGGTTTAATATGTGTGGCATTATGTGAATTCTGGCTCAATCCATGTGGCATTATGTGAATTTTAGCTCAATCCGTCTTGGCATTATGTGAATTTTGGCTCAATCCGTGTGGCATTATGTGAATTTTGGCTCAATCCATGTGGCATTATATGAATTTTCACACAATCCATGGGAAATTATGTGAATTTTTTCTCAATCCATTTGGCATTATGTGAATTTTGGCTCAATCAGTGTGTTATTATGTGAATTTTGGCTCAATCTGTGTGGCATTATGTGAATTTTGGCACATTCCATTTGGCATCATGTGTAAGGGGCAAGAATAATTGGGTCTAGTATTTTGTTGCATATTGTGTAGAAGTTGTATATGGTGTGGTAAACTACACTCAAGGACATGCCTCCCGTTGAATGGCCACACCCCCTTTTCCGGAGCGCGCCTTTGGCGCGCGCACAACTACGTCCTTCATTTTTGTCGCCATGGTGGGCCTGCGTACTTTAAATGCCAGGGCCTATTTTTAATCCCATTCCCACCCTCTCTCTGCCACTCTCTTAGCATGTACACTGGCACCACCAACACCGCCCCTCCCCCACCCAAACCCTCTTTTATCGTGGTGCCCCCCATGTCATTTTATCCTGGATCTGCCCCTGCTCTGAGTCATAACCAATCATAAACTTCTCTCTTGCCTATAACACCTCACACACTTCCAAACACCAAGGATAATCTGTAAATACTATATTAAAACATGATTGCCTGTTAACGTAAAATGACTAGTCCAATCCTTAAAATGTTGCTACACTTGAAAGTCATATTAAAAAAACTCCTAACAGAACCCTGCCAATGCATTAACATGAAAACTCACCACTCATTACAATCTTCCTGTACGTAGTTTATGGTTTTGACCTTCTTTGAATTTAGACCAAAACATGTTCTGCAAATGTCACACAAAACTGATAAATGAGTTGACTATTCTGTAGAAGTTTTTCCACTTTTCCAAACAGCTTGTATTACCAGTGTTTTATAGATATATCCGTGTACAGTTGCACATATAGAACATGATGTAAGGCAGGGCGAGTCAAGTGGTTGTGCGGGATGTGGGCAGAACTCTGACATTTTTTTTTAAAAGGGGCGGTCATTTACAAGTCATTGTTCTGCCTTGTAAAGCTCTCTCCCCTAAAAAAAACTCTCTGGTACTGTATCTCACATGGATATACTTGCACTGAATTACAGCAGGCCCATAGTATCAATGTGTTTGGTTCAGATTTTGCCAATATTAACTGTGTAATCTACAGTACATTTGAAACATTTGATAATATTTAATTAAACACAAAATAAGTATAATTCTTTTTGGGTAATTGTGGTAAAATCTAATTCAATACTAATTATTGCATTGTACAAATAGTAATAATAATAATAATAATAATAATAATAATAATAATAATAATAATGTACTATTTTTCATAATAAATGGTGAGATGTAATAGGGTGAGAGAATCAGAAAGTGAGAGATTTGGTAAGAAATCTCCTTTTTTATTTAAAGCGGCAATCATTTACACTGTGTAAATTAATCAAGAGTAAATGATTGCCGCTTTAAAAAAGCTGGAGATTTCTTACCAAATCTCTCACTTTCTGATTATCTCATCCTATTACATTTCACCCATAGTGTTTGTTCTTTATCCATGGGGCCAGATGCACTTAGCTTCAAAAAGTGATAAAATGAAAAGTGATAAACTACCATCCAATCAGCTCCTAACTGCCATGTATCAGGCTGGGTTTGATTGGCTGGTAGTTTATCACTCTCCTTTTTATCACTTTTTTAAGCTTAGTGCATCTGGCCCCATGGTCTTTTAAGTCCCAACTAAAAATCCATCTCATACGTAAGTGTACTTTTGTGACCAGTTTAGATAGTACTTTTAGATAATCAGCCAAACCTACTTAACGTTAAATCAGTCCATTTTGTGTTCTTTTAGAATTTTCCTACAAGCCATTTACAGATTGAGTGAACATACAGGCCGCTTGTAATCGGAGGTTTCAATAGCACAAAAGCATCATGCTCTTTCCAGAAATGTAATCTCTGCTGATTACATCCACATTATATTGTGCACATCTGTATTACAATTTCCTGCATTTATAGGAGAGTACTTACTTATAAACCCATTTCAGTGTCCTTTTTTCAGCTGCTGAAGACATTTAATTTCCAAAAACGACCTCGTTTGAAAATCGACAACTGTGAATAACCATTTACAATTGTATCGTTTCCTCTTGTAGAACCTGAATGTTTGATGTGCTGACATTTGGCTCTTTTGCTTTCTGCATTTCCTGAAACCGAACTTCATACTGAACTCGTAATTATATTGTTGCACTTTAATAAAACAGCTGAGGCTTAATTTGCTTAATTAATGTTTTCGCCACTTGATATTTTTTTTTCCTGTTAAAACTGATCATTGACTGAAGAGTAAAAATTATGTTATTTATGATGTCTGGTGTTCTTAAGGTGCCCATACACGCTGCGATTTCAGCACGCATTTTGAACTTTTAAAGTTCAAAACGCATCGCATTGGCTTAAATCGCACTGTGTACGCGGGGATGCGATGCGCGTCCTGCAGGCAGTATCTGCAGGCAGTACTTTTGTGCTTCATTACATCGCATCGCATCAGTTTTGGAGTACATGCGATGTCCATTAGTGACTATTAACTTTAACAAAAAAAAAAGAGCCTGAAATAGCATCGCATCGCACCAGTGCAGTACAGTACATCTCATCGCATCGCATCCCCTTCCAGGGTCAAAATCACATGCCACCTTATAGTTCCAAACCCGCAGCACATGAATATTAAGTTTGATGAGTGGTGAAGTATGTAAATGCTAAATTAGTTTTTTTTGGTTGTCAACAGTAAGAGTAAGAATCCTGAGCATTTGGGGTTATTCAGACCTGATCGCTTCTCTGGTAGTTTGCAGAACCATGCGATCAGATAGCAGCTGTTCTTCAGGAGTGAAATCCTGCCCCATTACAAGGCTGCGAAACGTTTCATCAAATATCACAAATCATCGAATAACTGCGAATCCATTCGCAACTTACGCACCATCAAATGATTTCCCCAGTGTGTGCAGTCTGTGTGTAACCCAA
This sequence comes from Crinia signifera, assembly GCF_055691185.1. Taxonomy (NCBI): domain Eukaryota; kingdom Metazoa; phylum Chordata; class Amphibia; order Anura; family Myobatrachidae; genus Crinia; species Crinia signifera. The sequence goes on from NC_139223.1 coordinate 136,946,060, forward strand.
GACCCTTGGGTGAAATTTGATAGGATGAGAGATTCTGAAAGTGAGAGATTTGGTAAGAAATTTTTGTTTGATTTTGCAGTGTATATGATTGCCGCTTTAAAAAAAACTGTAGATTTCTTACCAAATCTCTCACTTTTAGAATCTCTCATCCTATCAAATTTCACCCTATTTTTCTATTTGACTTACACTACATGGGAGCGCACATTGGAATGAATCTGCATCGAATGCCCATTTGAATTTCTATTTGATTTAGTTTCTATCAAATCAAATAGAAAAATTTTGCATATCTCACAGTGTATACCCCCCTAGAATCCAGAGTCCCTGTCAATGCATGCTCAAGAGGAGGGGGCCCAGATGAAGACTGCACATGGGCCCCCCTCGTCTGTGCTCCTGGTTATGCTATAGTTCTGTGTGCACTAAACTGAGTTTTGAGATGGGAGAGAAGGGCATCACTCACTTTGCTAAATATCTCCAATGTAAACTTGTAGGAAGAGCAGGTTAGATGCATATATGCATGGACAGAATTCTGCAAGAAATTACATTTCCCTTGGCTACTGCAAATATGAGCAAACCTGGTACCTGCAGGATGTACTCAACTGTCTATAAACTAAGCAGTGTGGGGAGATTGATTTATTTGTGGTCATGGAGGATTCACATTTTATCAGTCCATAATATAATATGGAATTGAGCTGGGTTCTCAGTTGTATGGAATGCTGATGGTTAAGTAGAGTGATTATTTGAAACCTCGCTTGCACAAAAAGTTCTGAAGTCCCCTATGGTGCATATGTTACACAGTGTGTGCGCACTAAGGTGTTGTCGCAATCAACCAAGTCGGTATAAAACCGTGGAAATATGGACAGTGGCGAATAGTGCACACAATGCAAGCAGCTGCACACCCAGATTGGGAACGGTACCTGTTTTGAAGCATTGCGAGGGAAGTAGTACGCCAATTGAGGGTCGATGTGTTTAGGTGTCAACATTGAGACAAAAACCTGTGAAAAATGCATGTTGACATTTTGCTTGTGTCGACTTTGTGCATGTCGACCTTTCAGGGTCGACATGCTACACCACACCCTTTCTTTGTGCACAGTTCATTCGAGAAGTGACCTATATAAAGGAGTAATGTTTTGTTTATTTTTATGAGAATCAATCTTTAGTCTTTTATGTTATTTATGACTACTGTGTGTAGCAATAGATCCATGTGCATTTGTTTTCTCTGCTTACTTTATATGTCAATGTCAGTTAATGTTTCTGTATAACTAGGCATCCTATGCCTTACTGCTAGTATTTATTGGGGTAGCAAGTAATTGTAATATGACAATGGTGGTCATTCTTTATTTATCAAGCCCAAATAAATATATACTGTAACTGAGTTGATGAAGACCCAACAAGTTAAACAGAAAATAGATAGTAGTAGTAGTAGTACATTTATTTATAAGGCGCCGCAAAGTGTCCGCAGCGCCGTACATAGCAAACAAAAAACAAATGACAAGGTAACGTACAGGGTGTGTTGAAAAATACAGTATAAATAGGGGTATAGATGGTAGAAATAAAATCAGCATCAGTTCAGAAGTAGGTGTCAAAATTGTCGAGGAGACTGAAGATGAAGTAGAGGAAGGGAAGAACAGGACAGGAGGACAGGTGAGGTAAAGAGGTAGGGTGAGTACGTGAGGCAGGAGGACCCTACTCATAAGAGTTAACATACTAAAAATAGGTGGGTGGACGAACGAAAAACAACAGGATAAGTAGGAACGGAGGGGAACGGAGGCAGGATAGGAGGATCAAAAGAGGTTAGGAGGAGGGATAGGCTAGTCAAAAAAAGTGGGTTTTGAGGGAGCGCTTGAAGGAGGTAAGGGAATCAGAAAGCCTGATGGGTGGCGGGAGGTTGTTCCAGTGCAGGGGGGCAGCGCGAGAGAAGTCTTGGACACGTGAGTGGGAGGAGGTGATTAGGTGAGAGCAGGGCCGTTTCTAGACAATTTAGCTCCCAGGGCGAAAAAAAAAAATGCGCCCCCCCCCAAATACATAACATGGCATAGAAGAAATTGAGCGCGCCGGAGGCGCGCGCCAAAATAGGGGTGTGGCTTAATATAAGGGCGTGGCCTAGCCGGAAAACAATTACCTTACATCACACTTTTGCGACCTGCATGACCAGACATTGGTTACCGCAGGAGTTGTCATTGTCCTCCTGCACTTTTTTATGCCACACAGTGACATAAAAAATATAAAGGCCCACACAGTGACCTAGTATGCCTCACAGATCAAGGCCAAACAATGACAGGCAACTTGAATCATTATACACTATTTATCCGTGATGCCAATTACACATGACGCCGCACACCGTGATGACAATTACACATTACGTCGCACACTGTGATGACAATTACACATTATGCCACACACTGTGATGCCAATTACATATTACGCCGCACACCGTGATAAAAATTACACATTTTTGTTTCACACCGTGATGCCCATTACACCCCACACTGGGATGGCAATTACGCAATACTCCCCACACCGTAATGCCCATTACACATTATGCCCCACGAGCCGCTGCCGCACAACTGATGCCATTTACTAATATGCCCCCACAGTGCCAGATATGCCCCCACAGTGCCACACATATATGCCCCCACAGTGACACACATATGCCCCCACAGTGCCAAATATGCCCCCACAGATATGTCCCCACAGATATGCCCCCACAGTGCCAAATATGCCCCCACAGTGCCACACATATGCCCCCACAGTGCCACACATATGCCCCCACAGTGCTGGATATGCCCCCCACAGCGCCACACATATATGCCCCCACAGTGACAGCTATTCCCTCAAAGGCCACACATATGCCCCCACAGCGCCCCACAGAGACAGATATGCCCCAACAGTGCCAAATATGCCCCACAGTGCCACAGATATATGCCCCCACAGTGCCACAGATATATGCCCCCACAGTGACAGCTATTCCCACACAGTGCCACACATATGCCCCCACAGCGCCACACATATATGCCCCCAGTGACAGCTATGCCCCAACAGTGCCAAATATGCCCCACAGTGCCACAGATATATGCCCCCACAGTGCCAAATATGCCCCCACAGTGCCACAGATATATGCCCCCACTTTGCAACAGATATATGCCCCCACAGGGCCAAATATGCCCCCACAGCGCCACACATATATGCCCCCACAGTGACAGCTATTCCCTCAAAGGCCACACATATGCCCCCACAGCGCCCCACAGAGACAGATATGCCCCAACAGTGCCAAATATGCCCCACAGTGCCACAGATATATGCCCCCACAGTGCCACAGATATATGCCCCCACAGTGACAGCTATTCCCACACAGTGCCACACATATGCCCCCACAGCGCCACACATATATGCCCCCAGTGACAGCTATGCCCCAACAGTGCCAAATATGCCCCACAGTGCCACAGATATATGCTCCCACAGTGCCAAATATGCCCCCACAGTGCCACAGATATATGCCCCCACTTTGCCACAGATATATGCCCCCACAGGGCCAAATATGCCCCCACAGTGCCACAGATATATGCCCCCACAGTGCCAAATATGCCCCCCACAGTGCCACAGATATATGCCCCCACAGTGCCACAGATATATTCCCCCATAGTGCCAAATATGCCCCACAGTGCCAATATGCCCCACAGTGCCGGAAGCAGCATACAGTAACTCACTGTGCCTCCCCCTGTTGTCATCGCCTCTGCTCTGCTGCTGCCTCTTCTTCATCTTCCTTGGGGAGGGGAGGGGAGCTCATCGCATGTCTCTCCTTCCCCTTCACTGAGCTGTCAGCCATTCATACATCGCGGGCTGTCTCCTGATTGGCTGACAGCCCAGTGACACAGTGAGAGAGGGGAAGGAGATACGCACGATGCGCTCCCTCCCCTCCCCTGGGAAATCAATCAGCGGCGCCGGCGGTGGACGGTGAGAGCTGAGAGGCGAGCCGGAGAGGGGGAGGAAGGGAGGCAGGGAGCCAGCGCTGGAGGGAGCTGCTGCCGGGCGCCCCGGCTGTTTATTAGAGGCGGACAAGCCGTGCGGCGCCCCGGGCTGCTGCACGGCTTGTCCACCTCTAGAAACGGCCCTGGGTGAGAGGTCAGTTGGCGGTCAGCGATGGAGCGAAGAGGATGGGAGGGAGTGTGGATAGAGATCAGTGAAGAGAGGTAAGGAGCGGTGGAGGAGGAGAGAGCCTTGTAGGTGGTGGTGAGGAGTTTAAAGAGAACTCGGAAAGGAATGGGGAGCCAGTGAAGAGATAGACAGAGGGGGGAGGCGGAGGTAGAGCGGCGGGAGAGGAAGATGAGCCTAGCAGCAGCGTTAAGAATGGTTTGGAGAGGTGCGAGGCGGGTGAGAGGTAGCCCAGAGAGAAGGATGTTGCAGTAGTCAAGGCGGGAGATGACACCATTATCTATGTGGTTACGGTATAAATGGTAGACCATGTCTAGGTCAACAGTCACTAGGTCGACCACTTGTCAACAGTGACTAGGTTGACACCTTGAAATTATCAACATACCCAAAGTCGACATTGACCTAGTCACTAGGTCGACCACTAATGGTCTACAGTGACTAGGTTGACACCTTGAAATGATTGACACTCAAGGTGGACATTGACCTAGTCACTAGGTCGACCACTAATGGTCTACAGTGACTAGGTTGACACCTTGAAATGATTGACTTACCCAAGGTGGACATTGACCTAGTCACTAGGTCGACCACTAATGGTCTACAGTGACTAGGTTGACACCTTGAAATGGTCAATATACCAGAGGCCAACATTGACAAAAGGTTGACACAGAGTTATGGTCAACAAAGACATGGTCAACATTTTTTCACCTTTTTGTGTTTGTCTACATATCTCATCACTACGGATGTGCGGACTGCACTCGGGTGTCACCACATTGCCGATTCCTTCTCAGTTACACTATCTAGGTTCTGAACTGTAACATTAAGTGAAGAACCCAGCTCCTGACCCTGTATAGAAGCCGGCACTGCAGCCCAGGCACTCTCTGAGTAGCCCTCAATCTCGTGGATCTCCGCAACGACTAAAACAGAAACTCATGCCGCAAAGCCAAAGCCTATCCCATGAGTCCACGCCTCCACAAGGCCACACCCTTTATCAATTGTGTGGCTCCACCATGCATTCTAATGTGACTGCACCGTATGTCATTAAAGGTAGGGAAGCCACTGACCCAGAGGCAGAATTATCATTAGTCTAACCCCTGTACTTAACTTAGTGTTTTCACCACATACTGTAGCATATTTTAGATGCATGAAAAAAGTGATGCAAGCAGGGTTATTCAGAAAGATGCACCCTTTGTGTATTCACAATACATTGTCCGGTAAGCTTCAAACGGAACATCACATATTAATTACATATGGTGAGTGTTTGCAGATGAATTGCAAGTAAAAATAAATGGCTGTTTTTACACTGCCTGAAAGCTGCACTTCCAGGAACCAATTTGTGTCTGAAAGGCAATAAAAGCTTGGAATACAAGCTAGAATAGATCAGGCAGGGTAATGCTGAGTATTATGCAAATGTATGGGAAGAAATTAAGACAATTGCATACAAGTTTTATATATTAGGTTTCCAAAAATATTACATACTGTAAGTAGTATTCTGGTTCATAACAACTATTCTCAGAGGGGTCTCGCATAATGCTCGAAATGCAGCGGCGTGATATCAAGCTCCTAATTTTACACTGCTCTGCCTGTTCTTATGGATCCGATTCAGATTAGCACAGCAAGATTGTAATTGCATCATTTGCAGGAACATGATTAACGGTCCCAGTCTGACATGGGTACATCATGGAGTTCCATATGCAATATAGGGTGTCCTCAGTAGGACACCTTTTGAAGTGAGCCAGCTGATGACTGCACGCACATAATGACCATTGTCACTTACTGACTGCAGTTTCAGCCAAGAAACACTATAAGCATTCGCAGCCATCACTGAAGGTCAGGGAAAGCCATTTTGGGCACATTCAATGTAATTTGTCGAGAATGGCCAATACAACTGCCAAGTGTGTTGCAAGCTTAAAACAGAGACTACTTTTAACACAGACTTCTAATTGGTGATAAATGTGCTTTTAAATGCTCCAGAAAGTCATTGCGATTCAAGAGAAAAACAAACAAAATGCATTGTTGTTTCATGTGCTGTGACGGAGATTTACTGCATACGGAACGAGGTAATTATTTACTTGAATGAGCTGTCCGCTTTACATAGAGTATAAAACACTTCAGGGTAACAGTCATTCACATTCAATAGCTGATATTATTCTTACAACTAAGGCTGAAAATGTTAACTCAAATGGTGTCATTTTCTAATTATCATGTCGTCTTCTGCTCAATACCCTACAGAGAGTAAGAAGCCATTTTGTTGACTGTGCCAATATTGCTAAAGAGTTGCAGTCTTACAGTTCCCTCAGTTTCAATTCCAAAATTCTCAACACTGAGGCACGAGGCACAAAGGCAGATTGTGTGCTGAAGAAATATTTCTGAGAAAATAAACCATGACCGATCTCATTGGTTTCTCTTAACACTTCATTGTGCTGTCAGACAATGCTGTGTGGCGAAATGTAAATAAGGGGTATCCGGGTGATAGGTCAACAGTGTTTAGGTCCACAGTCCATCGGTCAACATGCGCTAGGTCAATGTTGACAAAAAAGGTCAACATGACAATGATCCACACATGCAAATGTTGATGTGAATTTTTCACAATTTTTTTCTTTTTATTTGGACTTTTTCATGCTTTACTATCTACATGAACTCCGACTGTGAACGGTAAAGTGTGTTAAGGGCAGTGAGGCACCAGATGTAAAGCATGGCAAGCGATGGGGGGGGAGGGGGGGTGGTATGTGCTATGCCTGGGGCAGCCAACTCCAGTCTTCGAGAGCTACCAACAGTTAATGTTTTCCAGATCTCCTCACAGAATCACAAGTGAAGTAATTAGCTCCACCTGTGAATCTTTCAAAACATGTCAGCGAGTAATGAGTACACTAGTGCAGCAGCTAGGTTATCTGGAAAATGTGAACTGTTGCTAGCTCTCGAGGACTGGAGTTTGCTACCACTGTGCTATGCTAATTGGGGGGTCCATGTGCTCAGGTGGAATCCAGGAGGGTGATCTTTGCTCACTGCAGTCAGGGATAGCTTCCCAAATCTGAAAGCCTTTCAAACATTCAGAGAAACTAGGCAAGTACTATGTAAAATTCAGGGCTGGTGCAAGCCTCCCCCTCCGCCCCAGGCAAATCCCCCGCCCGCTCGCCGCCCGCTGCTGGGGAGATTTCAGCGGGCAGCAGACGATACTGCACCACAGGGTGAGGGTGCGGGTGACACTGCGGCGTGCGCCCGCAGACCCCGTGTCCAGGGGGGGGAGAGGGAAGCTACGCTACCTTTCTCACCTGCTCCCAGTCCCCGCTGCAGGGGAAATTTCAGCGGGCGGGCGGTGCGTACGATACTGCACCACAGGGTGGGGGTGCGGGTGACACTGCGGCATGCGCCCGCAGCCCCCGTGTCCAGGGGGGGGGGGGGAGAGGGAAGCTACGCTTTCTTTCTCACCTGCTCCCAGTTCCCGCGGCGCATCCTGGTTTCTATGGTATGGGTACCTCTATGGTACCTCTCCTCCTCGGCGGCTCAGTACCGACCTCCAGTATTAGGGCCGGCGCCACCACTAGGCAGGTCTAGGCATTGATCAAATTGTAGGGTTATAGGGATAACCTTGATATTTACTTTAGAAAAAAGCTGTATGTAACATGTTGACATGGCTGGATACAGTTCTTTGTTGCCAGTTGTTTTTTTTTAATAAGGAATTCACAAAAAATAAGTTGAATTATGTGTTTAAAGTAAACATGATTTTCCCAGTGTATGCAGTCTGTGCATAAACCAGAACCCACTTGGTGCAATATAAAGAAGATGATGTCACATGACTTCCTTGAAACCGCTTGGGCACACCACAGTTTTCCCTGACACTCCCAGAAGATGGCCGATTGCCACCCACAAACGGTGGCTTCCTTTCTTTCAACATGGCTAGTAATTAAAAAAATGCTGGAACTTATCGCAGGGTGGCCTCTTGCATGTGCACTATGATCCGTACGCATGCGCAGTCAAATGATAATCCGCAGGCCAGCGATTACTGTAGGTCTGAATAACCCCCTCAGTCTTTAGCCTTGAAAAAAATCAATTTTGCTTTGTCTTCATTTGTTGGATAGGCTTTAATGGCCTCAAAGATAGAAATAAAACACCAAGGCTGCATTATTAATAGTTCAATGATGGGATGCCATATATCAACGAGTTTGCCTTGATAGTTAGATAGGAAACAGATGAGCTGTGTTTTTGTAATTGCACGTTCATCAGTAAATTACCCCATAGAATTAAAGTGGTTTATTATGCAGAACCAGCCTTAGTGAAGTGTTCTCTTCTGCATTGGTCCATAGGGAATCTCGTAGTGTGAAAAATACAGTATTGGTCAATCAGCCACAAAATCAATTAAGGTATCACTAACATTAATTTGCTTGCTAACTAAACTGTCTGCGTTTATTGTACCTGAAACAAAGCATTCTAACAGAAACTGTACATGTATCTCATACATCATTGCCTAGCATCCATCCATCTATCAATCTATCTATCTATCTATCTATCTATCTATCTATCTATCTATCTATCTATCTATCTAGCAGCTAATAGATTCACTGGGGGCTATCCTACTTGCCCTCATAGGCATCATGATCTTCCACTACCAGCACATACCCTGCAATAAGTGCCCATTTTTGCCACAATAAGACCTGCAAAAATATTTAGGTCCATGGCTTTTCACATAATCTATTTTTTTCGCACTGTGGCTTTTCAGCTGGTATAATATAATAGGGCAGTAAAACAAAAAATGAAAAAAAAAAATGTTCACAGCCGTAACATGATCACCGCTAATTAGATAGCCCATTCCACATCCCTGTGTGAACGCCCTCTCCCTAAGAAGTCTGTGTAATTAGCCTTGGAGGAAGTCAAAGTAGATGGAGATAAACTCCCAACCAACCAGCTCCCTGTTATTTTTCAAACGTAGCCTGTAACATGGCAGTTAGGAGCTTATTGGCTGGTTCTTTATGTTAGTCCACTTTGTATCTGTTCAAAACTTAGTACATAGACCAGTGGTCAGGGAACAGGGGTACATTACCTCAAATGGGGTAAATATGAAATTCCTGGGGGTAATGGACGGTTGCGCATTGAAATTTTATTTCACTGTCTGCAGCGGTAGCACTTAAACAGTGTGACAGCTTGGCGGAAGCAGTGGGCTGCCCGGCTGTCTTCAGAGCAAGAGCGGTTCCACAGTAGCTCAGCATTAAAAGAGAGTGATAGCCAGGCAAAAGCAGTGGGCTGCCTGGCTGTCTTGAGAGTGTGTCCACAGCTGAATCAAATCTTGTGCCGGGATGCCAGCCAATAGGAGCTCGCAGCCCAGCAGCTAATCGGGAGTGGCAGTCTGGCGCGAGATTTCAAACAGCCGGACCTACTCTAAAGATGGTCGGGCAGCCCACCTCTTCTGCGCGGCTGTCACACTGTTTCAATGCTGAGCTGCTGTGGAACCCCACTCGCTCCGAAGACAGAGAGGTTCCGCAGTACCTCAGCATTAAAAAAAGTGTGACAGCCGGGCAGTGTGGCATATGTATAATGGGCATCACAGTTTTTACAATTCTCTCTCTCTCTCTCTCAATTATTGATTGTTGTGGATCAATTGTCTCAGAAGCCAATTATATGTAATATGTATTGTTGCCCCACTTGAATTTTATAGTTGCATTCTTGTCAATATGTATTCTAGTACATTATAGTAGTATAGTTTAGGAATAATACATTTATCAGTTCATTTTTTCGAGCCGACTTCTCTTGTCCTTCTGAAATAATCATCCTCGAACATACTTTGCCAGTGTAACACATAACTGATCTTCTGTTCAGTGTCACTGAATAGTGATCTGCACAAAAGTCGCACAGAGATTCCAGGAAGCTGAACAAATCTGAGACACAGGTCAGATGCATTCAAGTAAAAAAATGTTAATATGATGCAAAAGCGAGCACTGATTTACATAACAACTTAGAGGGGAAAAAAGTAGAATCATTGTTATACAGTAACATTTTAATTAAGGAACTGTACAGATATCACTACAGTTCAATATCATAGGATATAATATTATGAAGGGAATTTTACAAGACCTTTACCTTTATCTGAGGATCATAAAAAAAAAATATGTTAAACATATCATGATTAATGGATTAAAACTGATGGGTATTTTGTCTGCAGTTAGGTTAACGGACTCTAACCCATAGATTTGTCTATATAGGTATAAATGCTATCTGACATGAACTAGAAAAATAAAACCTAACGTAATATTTCTCTGAATGCAGCAAGTGAATTAGTGCAGTCCAGAAGGTGAAAGCTAAAAACACAATGATGTCAAGAGGTAACAAAACTCCATCACTGAAGTAATAATTATGGAACAAAAGAGCATTTATGTGATAGTAGGTTATAACGAGGCATTCACATTCCAGTCTGCAATTTCAATAGCAATTTATTGGGTAATAATATATTTTAATGTGACATTCTGAGTGTAGATGTTACTCTCTGATGATTATTTCTGATTGATAAAATACAAGTAAGAAGTCATATGTTTAAACCAAGGCAATGCAATATGCCGTTCATCATATTCAAAGTACTGTACAATCGCGTAACCACGAGCTTACCTCACAGTCAGGGCAGCCATCAGGAATTCTGGGCCCCGGGACTCATTTCTAGTCCGGGCCCCTCCCCTCCTCACTTGACTTATCGTAACACGGCTCCTGCTCCCCCATCTCCTCTTCCGCTGAACTGCAGCCTGGTGGTCCCGGAATGCAGGCTTCTTCAACTCAGGATGCCTGCGGCCAATTAAAATGCAGCACTGGCTGGTGAGCCAATTAGAGCTCGCGTACTGGCAGCCGCACTGATTGGCTGCTGGTATGCGAGCTCTGATTGGCTCAAAAGCCGGTGCAGCATTTTAATTGGCTGCGGGCATCCTGGATTGAATAAGCCTGCGCTCCGGGACCTGCTTTGTACAGCACACTGAGCACAGTGCATTGGAGGCAGTTGGGGGGGGGGGGGGGGGTGCAGTGGGCAAAATGTGCTGCCATGGCCCTTCCAGAGGCCTGGGCCCAGGGCAGTTGTGCCACACAGGGGGAAGTTTACTACAATGGGAGTTCTACTTCACATGGTATTTTGGTATTTTGATATAGGCAACCAATCCGATACGATCTATTTAAATCTAGAAGGTGCTTAATAAATAAAAAGTGGATTTTGATTGGTTGCCCATGTGAAATAGAATAGGTGTTACGGAGATTTTGACAGCAATTTTGGTGGCTGTATCACAGCAATGGTGTACAGGTACTGTACCTACAAGAAGACAGAGTTAATGTTTTTATTCATATGTAGGCATTATTGTAATTACTTAATTGTCCCAGATAGGGAAATATGAAAATATGGCATGCTTGGAAATGCAGTATATGTATGTGGGAAATGTATCCTTCTAAAGAAGACATTAGGGCGGAGAAGTTGTCCATAGCGACCAATCACCATATAGCCAGGGTTTAGACTGGCTCACAGAAGTACAGGGGATTCCACAGTGAGCCCCAGTGCCCCCTCTAGGGGTCAGGATCCAGACTGTGCCCTCAAGGGTGAGTTAAGCTGTCCATATATCTACAGATTGATTGTCAGATCTGACTGGTTGGCTGGTTGTATCTGAATGACAGTTTTTGTCAGTTTTCCAGCATTTCAAAGCAAATGGTCAAATGCTCTCATCCATTACCAGGTTTTTGTCCAACCAGCCAGATCGAACAATAAATCTGTAGATGTATGGCCAGCTTTACTTTGTACGGCTGGGCCACTGATATATATGGGTTTGCTTTGCTTTTATAAAATCTAGAATTGCTTCAATAGAATCTAGAATGAAAAGATTAAGGGGCCCATTTATCACAGTTCAAAAATGAATTGTGTTCAAGCAGTGCAAATAAAAACTGAACTCGCACTGCGATAATACATTTTATCACTTGAATGTATTAAACTTCGGGTGCCGAGACAGAGCTTGCGTTAAAGCTCTGTCTCGGCGAATCCCATTCGTGGCTGTAACGTAGATCTATTCGCATTTGAATTATAAGGCGCATGCACTGTTTAAAAGAACATCAAAGAAGAGAGCTTTGATGTTCTCTTCTGCTGGGCTCTGATGGGACAGACAGGGAACCATACAAGATAGGAGGCTATGTGTCCTCCATAGTGGCTGGCACACGAGTCCCCGGCAGCGCTGACACACCTGGGGCTCCTGCTTACTTGTCCTGGCTGCACGATTCTGCAGCCGACACCCCCGGCCGGCTGCTGCTCTCTTGTTCTCAGCAGAGTTGCACACTGGGCAGCAGGCGTCTCCTAATCACCTGCCCGTAAGCAGCAGGAGTTGTGTCAGCTGCAAGGGAGCGAGAATAAGGTGCCATGGTCCTCTGTATATATTTTTTTTTATAAATTACAATACACTTTGTTTGGGGCAGGTCAGCTCTGTCTCTCCCCGTCCCTGCTTCCTCGTCGCTGCTGATGGGGGTCTGGAATATAAAGCAAGACACGGAGCACAGACAGAATCCCCGTTTATTGTAGAATCACTCTGCCTGTGCTCCAAGTCCTGCTGTATATTCCAGTCCCTGGCAGCAGCGATGACTGAGAGGGAGGGGGTACGAGGAGAGACGGAGCTTCATGGATATCTCGTAGACTGCTTACACTAAACTAAAAAAACTAATGAAAGGTCTCTATTTATTCCCCTGGGTACTGCAAACACAAAAGGGGAGAGAGGAGGGGGAGGGAGCTGCTACAAAAGGCTTCTAAGACAGCCTTATTGCAAATGTAATCTGCACAACGCCTCTAAAAAGTGGCGTTATTATCACTAGCCAGGGCTGGCAACAGAAATCTTGGGGCCCTGTACAATTATATTTCTGGGGCCCCCCACCTAATCCCAAATCCACACAACCCTCTTCTGTACGAGCCTCATTTAACCTTTCGCTGCTCCAGATCCTGCTTTCAGGTGGGACTTCTCTCGTTCTCAGTCCTGTTGGCCTGGCTCCTGGCTGCTGCCTTCTGCTGGCCTGTCACTTTCACAAAAGAACGCAGAGCACTACAAGCAGGCACGGAACAGACGACCCGCGTATGTGCTATAAAGTACAGGAGCCAGAGACTGAGGCTACAGTGCCAGCAGCGGGTATGGCTGTGCACCTGCGGCCACAGTCCATGTGCTCACACAGAGTAGATGGCTCTGAGCACCGAACAGCAAGGCACACACACAGTAGACAGCAGTGGCACAGTGTCAGTCAGACTCAGCCACACACAGATGGTGCACAGTAGACGGCCTGGCACGAGGGTCACTGACAGGCCAGCGGCCGTGATGGGGCATGGAAGCTCTGGGGCCCTTGAGATTGCTGGGGCCCGTCACACTTGTCCCCCTTGACCCCCCCTGTCGCCTGCCCTGTCACTAGCAACAGTTCCGAATTAATTTTACAATTGAAGTTTAATAAATATGAGTAGATCACATTTCCCATTATAATTATGTGAAATGCGATCTACTTACCAAAGATTTGCGATAATAACCATTAAGGGTAAAAATGAGCGAAAACGCTTACAATTCAAAGTTAATACATTTAAGTGAAACTAAAATAATGTGAAAAGTGTGTGAAAAAATATAAATATATAAATGGGCCTCTAAGGGTCAGATGCACTAAGCTTCAAAAAGTGATAAAATGGAGAGTGATAAACAGCCAGCCAACAGCTCCTACCTACCATGTCACAGCTTGTGTTAGAAAAATATTAGGCACGATATGATTGGTTGGTTTTTTATCACTCTCCATTTTATCACTTTTCTCTTAACAGTCAGTGGGTGGTCGTGAAAAAGCCTAGTTCTCTCCTCTGTTGACTGTAGGGTTTAGCAGAATGACACATTTCCTACCAGTGATTGGAATAGCATTGTAGTTCTGCATTCATTCACTAGCCTACAATTAAAATACCCCATTGGTAAGAGCTTAGATAGTTGAGGATTTATTACAGTGGAATGTATATCACCTGTACTAGACAGAGATTACATGCCAGGGTCCCCTATCATTGATCATAGATCTCTATTGGGTAGCCAAGTGTCTGTCATGGCTGACCACACAGCATAGGCTCCCTATAACAGGTGGTGTTTACTTTCAACAGTCCAACAGTGACCAAGTCCAACAGTGTAGCTAGCATTTGATACAATGTGCTTGATACAATATAGCCACCTCTCCACCTATCCCCTTCATCACTTTAGGGCCAGATGTATCAAGCTTCAAAAAGTGATAAAATGGAGAGTGATAAACAACCAGCCAATCAGCTCCTAACTGTCATGCTACACGCTGTTTTTGAAAACTGACAGGTAGGAGCTGATTGGCTGGTTGTTTATCACTCTGCACTTCATCGCTTTTTGAAGCTTCATAGATATGGCCCTAAGACGCAGATCCAAAACTTAGCTCTTGCTTGCAACAAAAGTCCTGATTTTAAGCCCATATTAACTTTGTACTTCAGTCCATTTAATATCTTTGGTACGTGAACTGTGCCTATCTTCTGCTAGTACAGCCCAGTTACTGCTGTCCTGAGCTCAGAGTATTTCCCAGACATCAAAGCTGAAAGTGTGTTTTATCAGCTACCTTGCATTCCACTTAATTTCTACTCTGTGTCTCAATTAAATACGTTCAAGGCTTAGCCATCTGTATAATAATGTAATTGGTAGGTGCTGGGGCATAGTATTTTGGTATTTGCTGCTCTTCCAGTTTGGGGAGAAGGATGTGTGCTTAATGAGGATTAAGCAAATTTTTTAATGTCATTAGGTATTATGTATTATGTTTTGTGTTTTAAATGGAATTGGATGAGATTCCACCTGATTCAGAGTCTGAAATCGTTCTCAAATGGGCAAAACCATGTGCACTGTAGGGGGGCAGATGTAATGTGCAGAGAGAGTTAGATTTGATTTGAATGGGGTGTGTTGAAGCTGAAATCTAAATTGCAGTGTAAAAATAAAGCAGCCAGTATTTATCATGCACAGAAATTAAATAACCCACCCAAATGTAACTCTCTCTGCACATGCTACATCTGCCCCACCTGCTGTGTACATGGCTTTGCCCATTTTTAGAAAGGTTTTGCCTTTGCCATCAACTCTGAATAAAGCCCTTAGTTTGTCCACATACACATTTGCTACCTTTATTTGTTTTGCTAAAGGCATAGTTTGTGGAAATTGTGAAAAATATTGTCCTAGCTGAAAGAACAGAGGCAGTCAGACATTCTAGTTTTTGCTTTTGCAGGACGGGCCATGTTCATGTTCCTGCAGACATTTGTGCCGATTCAGCAGCTGTTGCAGTTTTTCCTAAAATAGCAAAATTGCAGCTGCAGACTTTTGCCTGCTGTGGGCCGCCCAGCACAAGGCAAGGCTGCTCAACTTGCAAAGTGCCTATTAGCAATTCAATTGCGATCGTATTGCTTAATCAGACGCTAAGGGTAGCCTGTGGGGCCCCCCTTCCTCACTTGACATACCGTAACCCGGCTCCTGCCCTCCCATCTCCTCTTCCGCTGAGCTGCAGCCTGGTGGTTCCAGAGTGCAGGCTTCTAAAATTCAGGATGCCGGCAGCCAATTAAAATGCAGTACCGGCTGGTGAGGCAATCAGAGCTTACATACCGGCAGCTGCTCTGCACAGCGGAGGCAGTCGGTGGGGAGGGGGTTGCGGTGGACAAAATGAGCTGCCCAGGCCCTTCCAGAGGCCAGTGCCTGGGACAGCAGTACCCACAGCACCCCCCTATTGGCGGCCCTGCTGAGGGTAGCCCCATGCATATGCAGAATGGCTCTCTATGCAGGCATACCTGTGCCATCTTTACTTTCACAGCAGCTGTGTGTGATGTCACGTAGCCTCCTGAAAATGGTCCGAACAACGCACAGTGCACCTGCATACGGAGCCATGCTGCCTATGCAGAGGATGCGATTGCAATGGAATTCCCACAACACGCTGCTTTGTGCCCCCACCGCTGTCAATCAAAGCATGATCACACCATTCTGGAATGCGATCGTAATTTGAAACATCGAGCATTGCATGTGCTAATAAATCTGAATAGGGCCCATTGCCCCCTCTCCAAAGATGTGCGTTAATGTTATAAAAGCTGTGACATTGCGTGCAAATGCTGTACAAAAATATTCAAGAGTTGCAGCTTCATAACCAGGATTTGTCACATCTTGCAACATCACATGTACATGCCCTATATATGGTCACAACTCAACACTTCCGTTACCTCCAACAAGCAGCACTTACTGTCAATCACTTTCCATGACAACATTTCTTTTACTACTTTTTATATGCCTGTTACAGACAGTACATGCAGTTCCCCGTGCCGTCCTGAGCCTTCAAGCACTCAACCACCGTACAGATCATCAACAATAATACTAATGATAATAACTAGCATAAATAGAATATAAAATCAAGGACATTGAATGTGGCTGAAAAAAATAGTCCAATGTATCTGAAGATGTTTGCAACATTAATTATTAAAAATAAAAAGGCAAGAGATTGAAATAAGAACGTTGTTATGTGTCCTAGTTTTTGCAGGGCTGAGAAAATTTGATGCAAGGGCATTAGGTAGGTTTCAGTCTTGTCAGGATCCTTCTATCATTTCCTGCATATTTCTCACCTAAGAATAAGTCAACCTCTAAGGGCTCCGGTGCGCTCCACTTGGTTGATTTTCAAACTTAGTTCAAGCAAAGCTGAGATTTAGGGAACAGACAGACAGCTGTCCAAATGAAATAATGCTGAACTGATCTGCTCTAGACTTATAAAGTTGTATCAAGTGAACACCAAATCACAGGCAGTGTGAATGTGTATATGTGTATGTATATATATATATATATATATATATATATATATATATATATATATATATATATATATATATATATATATATATATATAATGTATATGATACAATTTATTAGTAATGCACAATATTTTTTTTATTTCCCATGTCTGCAATAGGTGTTTAGAAGAACGGTTTAAAATGCTGCATAATTGCCTAGAGCTTTTAGCTTTAAATTATTCATTGTAAATTATATGTATTTTCATATGCAAATGTGCACCCAGTATAGTTCAGTGTGTTATTCACTTAGCACACATCAGCATATGTCCCTTTGCTATTTGCACAAGACAAATTAGATTAATTTTGAAATGGAAATTTTACCCCTTTAGTTCCTTTGCATTTAGGGCCTGATTCATTGGCGTATTTGTAAAAGGTGCAGTGTGTGCGGTGTACATGGGCCCCTAAATCCAGTGCCCAGTGTGCCCACACCTCACACACTGCCCCCATTTTTTAAAAGATTGACCTCTCCAGAGTCCAGCAGCGACAGCACTGTGGAGACTGGCAGATATACAGTATGCAGCTGTACCATTTTTCAGGAGATCTGCACATGTACGGCGTGGCTGCTGGCAGGGGGGGAGGTAACTATACTTCGTTGACCCGTCGGGCTTCCCTCCATTGGGATGCCGGCGTTGGTATACCAATATTGCAGGGATACATATGAATGACTAGCTGTGGGGTTGACCGGTCAGTATTAGTGTTAATCCTAGCACCCGCTATCTTTGAAAATCCATGCAGTTCCTCTTCCCTGCCTGGGGTGTCGCCGTCTGCTGTGGTGTTTCTAGCACAGGTCTGGTTTGCATATCAGTGCTGATATATAGACCACACTGTGCTTTAAGCACTACAGTACACATCGATACCCCAGGCAGAGAAGAGGAACTGCATGGGTTTTCAAAGATAGCCGGTGCTAGAATGAACACTAATACTGACCGGTCAACCCCACCGCTGGTCATTCATATGTATCCCTGCAATATTGCTGGTTTCCCTTTCCCAGCAGATGAACAAGTTATTGTGCCTTTTACTAACATAATGTTTGCCATAACTGCTCGCGCAGAGGTAAAGCAACTTTCATTGAGTAAAGAAGCAGCAGGCAATAGTCTGTGTGTTATTTCCAATAGAGATATTAAACCGCAGTTGTGACCTTGCTTCTGAATACTGAACCCAAGTACACACCTTTTTTTTGTTCCATGTTGTGTTAATAGAATTTGTTGAGTTTTTTTTTTTTTATAGGAAATGCTTTCAAATCTATTTGGCTCAATCCTTTTTGATATAGTAAATGCACTGTTATATGCACTGAGTAATGTTATATATCCCTGCTTGTGCACAGATGTTATACTCAAACTGACTACTAATTAAGTCACCGGTGCCTAAGCATGTACGCCCTTAAAACCTGGACTGTTGGGTAGCCTTTGGGAACTACTGTGCTAGGCACATATTTGAAAGTAAAAAATCTATGCAACCACTCATATCACCTCCTATTCAGTACATCTGTGGGCCATCACCTACTTGTGACTATAGTACAGTATATATCATCTTGAACATTTCTTCTTTTAGTAATACTGTGTTTACACTGTCAGTGTGAACACCGCGGCTTTTACCTGGGATGCTGGAGACTGCAACACCGGACCCCGTTCTCACTGGTAAGGCAAATTCCCTGGTGAAGCATTTCTACCTGGTAATTTGCCTTTTACGGTTTTTTTTTTGCAGTGTGAACGGGTCAACCCGAGTCTGCATACCCAGGTCTCAAACCCGGGTAAAAAGCAGGGTTTCAACACAGCTTGAACTGCTCACACTGAAAAAAAAATTGTGTTAAAAGACAAATTACGTGAATTTACCTTCTTTTGACTTTCTTTATTCTATTAGCAGAGGTGACAGACCATATTAGTTGTGTGTGTGTGTGTAGAGGGAGATATAATTTTATTTTGGTGCACCCTATGAGTGGTGAGTGATGTGAGGTGGGTGAGATGGACACAGGGCAAGCAGAGAGAGAAGAGGGGTGAAACATACGAAGTGGTATATAAGGAGGGTGCAGGCCTATCACAGAGGAGTCCAGATTGGGGAATCGAGACTTTCCAACATGTTTAATATTCCTGATTCTCCAACCCAACTGTCAGTGAAGCTGGACAGTGCTCCAATACATTTTGAATTGTTATTCCAAAGTGATGATATTTTAAAAATGAATTGGACAAAGTACATTGTAGGAGCAGCAGGGTGATAGGTGTGAGCTATATAGGAAATGGTTAAGAGCTATAGGATGGTGCACCATTGTCATAGAGTGCTCTGTAGGCGAGAACATGGAATTTGGGTTTTGTTCTGATGTAGGTGAGTGACAGATACAATGACTGGCAGCAGTACATCTTATTCTCTCAGAGGATGCTTTATCTAAGGTCATTAATCATGTCAATACATTTGACATTTCTGTGTACCCAGCATAATTTCATTTAGTGCTTTTTGTGGAGCACAATGTACATTCATAAGAATAAGCCCCTGGGGTTACTGATAAATATATATATTTTTTGCATTGCAAAGTTCAAGACATTTATGTCTGGAATAAAAATGATCACGATAATAGTTCATTTATAGATCCCTTTAACCATTTGTGATAACTTACATTGTGATAGCTCATATATTACAGTAACATGGATTCACCACTTATAACATGCACTGAGAAAAGCTGGTCGCTATGGAGATGATTTGTTTAGTCTATTGTCGGGAAGACAAATTGAACATATCATGAATACCAATCAGTAACAATACATGTAGACATGTAGAAAAGGGAGTGAGGTTTGATTTATACCCTCTAAAGTAATAAAACATAAAATGGTACTTACATGTTAGTTGGGCACCCACTAAGCTATTTGCTTAGTTTTATGCGTCCCCTCACGGGGCTCACTACGCTCGCCACGCTTCGGGCTCGGTGGCTCGCTGCTCTCGCCACACTATATAAAATCAACTCCATGCCGACATGGATAGTGGGGGTATTAGCGTACTTACTATAGTGGGTGCCCAACTAACATATAAGTACCCATAAAACACACCGTTGTTTTTCAAAATGAGCCGATAACATATATATTTACAAGTATCATAGCAAACCCAAAATACAATATAAAATAACATTCAAAATCAATAAAACATATAATCATATACAGTAGCTGGTTTTCCAGCAGGCAGACAAACAATGTATATAATATATTAATGTAATAAAAAATAATCACAGGAGGGTATAGTAGGAGGAGTGATACAAACAAAGATAAATATTTTGGTTGGGAGAGGTGTAGGTGGCAGAGAGTGAAAATGATTACTTTAGTAAGTGTTCTTACAAGAACAAATCAAGCCCTTCTCCCTACCACATAGTTGCCTACCCTCCCGAATCCTGCAGGAGGCTCCCGTTTAAGCCATAAATCTCCAGCAATCCAGCATTGTACTCCTAGTTTCAGAATCTACCAGGTTTCCCACTAAGGAGTTTCTGTGCAAGAACAGTGAACACCTGAAATGAGAGATCGCACACATGGTCTTATCTTTGCTGGTGTGCACTCATCCATAGATTGCTGCTGAGTGACAGATTTTATATGTATAGTATATGGGGCGAAATGTAATAGGGTGAGATTTTTGGTAAAAATACGTCCGAAAACGTTTTCCAAAAATTGCACATGTAATAGGGTGCGATTTGCGGTAAAAGATCAAACTTTTTGCCACGAATTTGCACATTTTAAATTGGCGATTTTTAGTCATACTTCAATTCGCATCCAGATGTTTTCCCATGATAAAGTATATAACTCGCAAATGTAATAGGGTGTGATTTTTGGTAAACGTTACCAAAAATCGCCAAAAAAATAGATCAGGTTCTGACAGGCAAACTTGACAGGCAAACTTGACCGAACCATGCACAGATCATTGAGATCAAGAGTCCGGGGCTGGTTTCAGAAATATGGGGAACCCCTATGCTTTTTGTCCCCTGTATTTTTGGAACCAGGCCTGACTCAACGAGCTGGTTATGCTCAGGAGGGGGGACCTCACGCCGTTTTGTTTTTTTTACACAAAATCGCATGTCTGAAAATGTGCACATTTTCATGACTGATTTTCAACTTTAAAAATGGCCCAAAATCGCACCATATGTCACTTTTTTTGCCGCA
This sequence comes from Crinia signifera, assembly GCF_055691185.1. Classification (NCBI taxonomy): domain Eukaryota; kingdom Metazoa; phylum Chordata; class Amphibia; order Anura; family Myobatrachidae; genus Crinia; species Crinia signifera. Next base: position 136,967,156 of record NC_139223.1, read on the forward strand.
AATTCACATATCATTACATATGCAAAGGGGGTTATTCTGATTTCATTACTCCCCGGCGCATTCGCACGGGGGATCGATGTGTAGCATCTGCACATGTGCATTTATGCGCATGTGCAGACGCTTGGTGCGAGCGCACACAGTAAACAATTTTTTTGCCATCCTGTTCGCACCCAGCAGGGCAGGCGGAGGAGTCACCCCCACGGGAACGCTCAGCATATAAATGCGCCCGTGATGCAGGTGCGGGCAGCTGAGGTCAGCGGATGTCAGCTGCCGTCCGCTTCCCGTACAAGGCGACTGCAACCATTACACCACAGAGGTGTCTTAGGTCTGCGAGCCCTTGCAAAATCATTTCATTGTCGACGACCATCGAATGGTTTTGTCCCCCGTACACACATATATGGAAAAGATCCATTCACAAGCGTGCATAGATATTAGTTGTGCGAGCCGTATATTTAATTCACACTCAAAGCTGTGAAATTTGCCGCTTTGCATGTGAACCAGAATTAGGTCCTAAGTCCCTGTCCTTTTTCACGCAGCCCGTCGCTGCTACTGATTCTCTATGCACTAGTTTTGGGATCATTCCCTTTGACTCCTTTATACAGTATTTGATTATGGGGTAATTCCCTTCGACTGCTAAGTAACCATTTATTTTCTCTTCAAGTCTGAAGTAATTGTTTAATGGTCTGTGCTATTTTGCAAATGTCTATCTACATATATTTTCTGGCAGAGTAACCCATATTGTGGGTAGGAAGAGATTTGTTTGCTAAGTAAACAGAATTTTTCTTTTCAGGCCCGAGATTTGATGTTATTTTGCAGATATTGTTTTACATATACTGTGTGTTTGTATATATGGGGTGTCTCTGTCTGCTGTGGTGTTTCTTGCACAGGTCTGGTTTGCATATCAGTGCTGAAATACAGATCACACTGTGCTAGAAGCACTACAGCAGACAGTGACATACTGCATATACTGTGTATCGTGTAACTCCTATTGTGGGCAGAATTTGCCCCTTTATATGCTTTTACTGTATATGATCTTTTGTGACTATACCCCAGGTTAACAGGTGAGCTGCTTTTATCATTAACATTAGGTAGCCCCTTCCCGTCTATAAGCTGCTAATGTGACCAAGAAATCTGCATTTTCAAACAGAAGTTTAGATGGAGCAGGGCTCCCTCTTGCTGGCGAATCGCCAGAACGTCACCGCTGGCGATCCGGCGTCCATCTGACTGAGACGAGCGTGCGTCTCACGCGCACGTGCGTCTCAGTTTCCGGGCGGCGGGGCGACGGGAACCCTGTCCGTCTCCGCTTCAGGGAGACGGACAGGGTTAGGGGGGTGTGGGGAGGCAGTGGGAACAGCGGGTGACTGCCGACAAGCCGGCGGGGACCCGGGGAAGCCGTCGGAAGGGGACGCGCGAGCATCTCGTGCACGCGCATCCCCTTTCGCAGATACAGGTGGCGGGTTGCGGGGGATGGCGGCTGGCGTCGCCATCCCCTGCATAGAAGAGACCCGCTCCATCTGTACAAATAATTCTGCATTTGATTCCAAAACAAATTAATCTAGTAATAAAATATATGAATTTGTTTGGAAGGCGCAGACCAGGAGTTTTTTCTTCACCGACCCTCATATCATAAAAATAAAAAATGAATGCTTGTATATTCTGTTAATGTGTTACTTGACTAAAATAATGCCGCACGTTTCACTTTTAGCCTTTATGGAAGGCAGCCAAACCCTGTAGTGTTGATTACAAGGTGCATGCTTAAGTAGTTCTTTCACTGATTTATGACCAAAGAATTATATTTCACTGAGTGGCAGAGCAACTACTAGATTTGTTAATTGGACAGTAAACTACATTTTGTCCTTCTGCTATGGTATTTTTAAATGCTCCAAACCAGGCAACCTGAAAACTAGGGAATAATTACATTACATAAAATGAAAAATCTTTTGATCTTGAAGCAAGAGCTGCAGTATGGAATGAGGTTTATTCCGTGAAGTGGCACTGCATATATTTCTAATGAGTTTATAAAACTGTAATTATTAAAATGCTGTGTAGTAGGATCGAAGACCATTTCCTGTAACTTATGATCAAAACTATGCAGGAAATTATTTAGACTATATTGAATATATGTTGCAAATTTGTCTATTACATGCTTTGCCAAGTCATTACTGGGTCTTTAAAAACAAACAAACACTTCAATAATAAAAAAGCTCTGGTGTATTTTTTAACCATACAAATATCCATATGCATGCTTACAGGTACTCCAATTATACTCATATACATTTTATAGTGTTTGACCTGTTATTTCGGAGCTGAAGACTCCCCAACGCACCTACTGCTCAAGCATCAAGTTTCTGCCTCTCATTACAAAGTGCTAAAGATCAGAACATGCATTACATTTTAGAACCATTTTAGAACATATTCTTCAATAAATGGACTCTGGATAAATTCTATATTTATTTTCCCTTTTAACATTTGTTTTTGACCTGCTTGGTTTCTATATTGACAATTAATATTACAGGTTGAGTATCCCTTATCCAAAATGCTCGGGACCAGAAGAATTTTGGATAAGGAATTATTCCGTATTTCAAAATATTTTTATATTTCAATGATGTATCTTGAAGTATCTTGTAATTTATGTTGTCCTATGACACATGAAATGTACAAAATTATATTTTATTTGTGCATAAAACAAGGTTTCAAAACATGAAACAAAGTTTGTGTACTATCTCAGACACTGCATTTAAATGCCAAGCAATCATTGTCTTGCACATATATAGTGCCAGTTACATATCATGTCCTCAGTAGTGCTGTTACAGATGTTCCTATTAGTGCCAGTTACATATCATGTCCTCAGTAGTGCTGTTACAGATGTTCCTATTAGTGCCAGTTACATATCATGTCCTCAGTAGTGCTGTTACAGATGTTCCTATTAGTGCCAGTTGAAATATCATGTCCTCAGTAGTGCTGTTACAGATGTCCCCAGTAGTGCCAGTTACATATCATGTCCTCAGTAGTGCTGTTACAGATGTCCCCAGTAGTGCCAGTTACATATCATGTCCCCAGTAGTGCTGTTACAGATGTCCCCAGTAGTGCCAGTTACATATCATGTCCCCAGTAGTGCTGTTACAGATGTCCCCAGTAGTGCCAGTTACATATCATGTCCCCAGTAGTGCTGTTACAGATGTCCCCTGGAATGTATGGTTTTCGGAATAATATGGATAACGGATATTTGGATAAGGGATATTCAACCTGTATTTGCAGAGCTCACCATTCAGTACAGTCCCATTGCTTGCATCCAGCTCAGAATCCTAATATGTTCCTCTGCTCAGTAAGACTAGGTATACTGTGTAAAAGGCGTCCTACAGTATGATCCTACAGATCAATGCTTCCCATGTGTTTATATGAAAAGAGACACTTACTGTATATGATTACAGGCATGAAGCTTGTTGTGGTTTTTAGAGGCCATAGGAAAAGTTTGAAGGGCAACCTCTTGGGCCCAGAGTTACACAGTTGTGCAAATAATTCCTCATTAAAAACACAGAATCCATCATTATTTTAACCTAAAAAGCTGCAGCCGTAATTCCTAAATAGATGTTTTCCCCAAACTCTTAGAGAAAAATACAGTTTTCTTAGCGGATGTGAATACAGAGCTCCTGCATGTATAAAGCACATATCTTTTTTATATCCTCCTGCAATATTTTGAATAATGTTTAAGAGCTGCTTTTATTTGTGCAGCTGGGAGAAATCTGGATCTATGCAAAATTGAGTTCAAGCAGTCTCCCCGCTGAGTTGTATTTACTTCCTTGTAGCCGCTTTACTTAAAACGAATGGACTCTGTTTCACTTTGCATAAGAACTGTAAGTTGGCGATTTAATATTTTGCTGATTTAAATGAATTATCATGCTCTCCTCAAATTTCTTGTACAGAGGTCCAGGGGTTTAAGATGTATACTCTCCTATACATAAACCTCGGAGATAAACTGCAGTTCTGCAAGTTTTAACAAATTCATAAATTAATTATTCTAAACAATTAACTTTCTGCTAATGATAATTTTGCTGAGGGCTTGCAGTTAACTTTTTGTCTCTTTTGCTTAACCCCAGCCATATCCAATACTGATGAATCTATTGCAGGGGTGTTGGAATGATACATGCTGACTGTGCTGGGTAGCCTGCAAACCTCAAACAGCAAGGGACACCAGCATGATTATTAGCCTAGTCAGTGACTGGGGGCCAGATGTATCAAGCTTCAAAAAGTGATAAAACGGAGAGTGATAAACAGACAGCCAATCAACTGCTAGCTGTAATTTTTCAAATCTCAGCATGTATTATGACAGGTTGGAGCTGATTGGCTGGCTGTTTATCCCTCTCCATTTTTTTTTCTTCACTTTTTTGAAGATTGATGTTGCAAAACTATGCAGGCTCTACCTCTCCTCTGTGGGAGGAAGTAAAACACAGTTGCGTACATTATATCCCTTTTCCACTGACAAGAAAATCCTTATTCCTTATATCCTTATACAGCACCTGTGTGATAGACAGAGCCAGCATTTTACAGGGTAAATGAAAAACAAAACAAAAAACCCACCACTCATTTAGGGGTAAACTCCCACTTTATTTAAGCTAGAAATGTACCCTTTGGTCCTTTATGGGCCATATAAACTCTGGTGTGCCTACATTTGAGTCAAAATTGCATGAATACGTATACTTGGAGTATTTATTGATACCAGTGTTAATGTAAATTTACAAGAATGTTCTGTTTTGCCACATGCGCTACAAAATAACAAGAAGCAAATGGAGGTTGTTTGATTAGGCCGACCTACTTACGAACAGCGCCACAAGATCAGGCTGTTGCTCAGTTCATTCAACAAAAATTGGACTTGTAAATTTTCATTTGCATCAACAAGATGACAAAGAATGGAATCTGACAAAAGAGACATCATTCTAATGAGCAAGTAAAACAGAATTTACATTTTCATTTGATACCACATTTAAGCTTTATGATTTGTACATGCACGAAGCCTTTTAAGCTAATCATGCAGACAATGGCTTCTTAGGCTTCAGTAGTAATTGTGTTCTAGAACTTGATACAATTCTATGAAAGCTATTAAGAAAATTATCTTTTATTTAATCTTTCTTTGTTTCATAAAACGAGGATTCTGCAATTGTACCACTAACATTTTACAAGATTAACGTTTTGTGTGTTTTTTTGTTAATTTTTATGTGGATTACATTTTCAAACTGTTTATGCAAGGAAAAGCTCAAATAAAATGAAAAAAACTTGAGGATAAATTGATATGGTGCATGGAACAAACTGTTATTGTTCGTAAAAAAAAAGGAGGCAGCCATTTTGTTATCTAAATAAATATTCTTAAGACTGTAGCATGTATTTACTGTAACATTAGAAAAGTATAAAGGGCCTGATATATAGTTGGATGTATTAAAAATCTGTGTAAAATTCTACCAGTATATTAAATAAAAGTCAATTTTATTACCTGTATGCAAGTTGTCTGTCACCGTTAGATGTAAGTACTGTAACTCTGCATAGGTAAAAAGTGTGCCTCACTTCACATCTTACTTACCTGGAAGATTAAGGCAGCAAACATTTTTTTTATTATTAATCATCATTTTATCAGCATGCCCACGGATAGTGTAATGGTTAGCATTACTGCCTCACAGTGCTGAGGTCATGGGTTCAATTCCCCCCATGGCCCTAACTGTGCGGAGTTTGTATATTCTCCCCGTACTTGCGTGGGTTTCCTCTGGCTACTCCGGTTTCCTCCCACATTCCAAAAATATACTGGTAGGTTATTCGGCTCCTAACAAAATTAACCCTAGAATGAATGTGTGTGTGTACATGTGGTAGGGAATATAGATTGTAAGCTCCACTGGGGCAGGGACTGATGTGACTGTTCAAATATTCTATGTAAAGCGCTGCGGAATATGTATGCGCTATATAAGAAACTGTTAATAAATAATAAATAATAGTTTATTAAATGCTTTGCATGGTCATTTTAGCTTTGAGATGCTAACTACATTTTGTCATATATCAGTAGATTCTCCAAATTTATTTATTTTGTCTGGTACAAAATGCTCCTTTCTCTTATCCTAACAATTCATTTACAGTGGCATGGACTTGTACAAGCCATCATCAACTAATTCTGGAAAAATTGGTGTCCCTCACACATCTCCTTAACCTCCTTTTGAAATGCACAAATAGAAATGCAGTAAATCTTTATTTTCTGTATTATGCCGTGAGAGACAGGACCTATAGACCAGTTCCTCTTACCCTGCCCCATTGGTATTTGGTTGCATTTCCGCAGCAGGGGGAGAAAAGAAAATGTCAGCAAGCATGCTCGACATGCAAATAAAAGGAGCAAATCCAACATGAACAGGAGGCGTGGCTTCACTGTGATTGCAAAAGATGAGCTACTGTAGAATACAAATTCATACACATTACAATAAATGGCTGGGAAATGCATATTAAAGCACCTACATTTATGGATTCTGTTAATGTCAAATTGAACAAGATGCAAATGTATCAAATTAACTATTTTGAAGTTCACACTTATAAACATAGTATCAGTCCAGAGTGTGGCCTCTTATTGTGCTGTGTGTGTGTTTTGGTATCCTTCTTTATAGACATACAGTATTAGAGTATGGCACATTGGGCCAACCAGGGCAGTTCTAGGGCCAAGCTAACTTGGGCATTGCGGCCACAGCCAGCGCTGGAATCAGTATGGAATACTATTGAAAGTGTCCCTCCCAAAATGGCTGACACCTCAAAGGAAACAGTTTGTAATGATGCTAGAGGAGGCAACATTTTGGGAGGGCCATTTAATAGTGGCTTAGAAACCTTAGACCTGCAGTTGGACGGCAAAGGGGAAAGAACCCCAATGACAATGAGCAGGTACTGTGGCAAGAGACCACCTGTGAGCCAAACTGTCTAAAAACATCCTTGGAGATAGTCCAGAGGTCACAAATGCACGTGCACCGAAAGCTCAATCTTAGGCTTTCAGTGCAGATTTAAAAAAAAAAAAATAGAACTGGAAAAGAGTTATCTGAATGTGTGAATTAAAAAGAAAATACATTAGTTAATTAACAAAGCTTTTTACTGTATCACACCACTGATAAAGGGATTGCAACAATGCACACTGATAAGGGGATTGCAACAATGCATGTTGTGTGCGACCATGAATGGGCAACTTATTAAAGGTGGCGGCTGACAATGGTGATACCTGGTTATGGCATTCCTGAAACATAAATTAAAAGGCATGCCTACTCGGACACATAAACCCAACTGTTGATTGTCTATATAATTGATTTGTTTCTATATTCTCTATTAAACAGTGTTATTTGTGATGCTTGAGTTGGATTTTTTAACTTTTGAAATGGGTAAGGCGCTACTCGTTTTGCTTATAGTGGCCATAAACTCAAGTGCTTATGAATGTCATTGATCCCTGGATGTCTGAAAACAGACATAAAACCATAGCCTGTGGCCTTTTGTCTTTTATACGGACATAGGACTCCTTGGTGTTTGCAGTGTGGGAGTTTTTCTCCCACATATAAATTCTGAGCTTTGGTCTGATTAAGTATCTATTATGAAAACCATTTAACTTTATATAATTACAGTTTCATTATAGTTCTTAATTGTTGTTTATTTTCCCGTCACAGTTTTATTGCTGACATATATAATCTCCATAACATTTGGACTGGGATTGCCCGATTGCTGCCAGACTGGCAGATACACAGTATGGAAAAGAGGGGATTATGTTTAAGAATCCATTAGTCTATTAAAAGATGAATCACCATCTACATTTCTAAAGGTGAAACAACATATTCTGCGTCTTTGGGGTGACATTCAGTTATAATATAATTTGTAATACATTTCTGTGGTGGCTTTCTTACAGCATTACTTTGTGATTTAGGGACCTATTTACCAACACTTTCTTCCTGTTAAAGTGTAGTACGTTTGTTACTGTAAGAAGGTTGCACAGATATCTCCTTTTGTTAACCAAAGTACTGTAGGCTTCTATATCTGTAGGTGGGGATGCCATCACTAGGTCTAGATTAGGGGTGGGCAATAAGCGGCGCTCCAGCTCTTGAGGAGCTACACATACCAGCATGCCTTGCATCAGTTTCAGCATGGTCAAATAGCAAAACTAAGGCAAAGCATGCTGGGATGTGTAGTTCATCAACAACTTGAGGGCCGCTTATTGCCCACCCCTGGTCTAGAAGCATTACATCAACAGTCACTAGGTCGACATGTATAAGGTCGATACTGTCATTAGGTCAACACACATTATGTTGACATAGGGAGATCAACATGAAATAGGTTGACATGAGTTTTTCCTTAAAAAAAGGATATTTTACTATCCAAGTGGGCATAGAGTGAGAATATAATAGTGTACTGATCAAAGCAAGACACTGCACTCAAAGCATGGTAAGTGAAGCGGTACAATTAGATGGTGTCCATGTCAACTTAAGTCGATATAGACATCAAAAACCATGAAATTCTCATGTTAACCTTTTTGTTGTCAACCTTTTCCATATCGTCCTAATGCTTTTGTCGACCTAATGACCATGTTGACCTATTTCATGTGTGAACCTATTGACCTAATGACTGTCAACCTAAATTCTGTCGACCCTATGACCCTTACCCCTGTAGGTGGATGTCACTAGAAGCAGAGCTCTGCAATATAAAATCAAAACTGAAGAGGAGATAGCATGGGTACAGAGCCAATTATAGACCAATTATAGCCCAGGGGAGAATTTCCATTGGAGCTCCGCCCCCCTCCTGCCTCCCGGACATATGCCTCCTCACCGGCCTGTGCCTCTCCTTTCCTGCCTGACCCCCACATGGCATTATCCTCACCAGACTGTGCCTCAAATGACTCCTCCTCATCTGTCTGTGCCCTACAGCTTGTCCCTGTCCTTACCTGCTGATCCCCTCTTTGGACTGTCCCACATGCCACTTCATCTACCTGTATTGTACTAAAGGCATGCTGTACGCCGGCTCAGTGGTTTCTATCGCTGTAGAATGATGAACATGACAACCTCATGCAATGCCTGGCATTCTGGGAGTAGAGAAAGGGAGATCAGAGTTTTTCTTTGGTGGTGCAAAGATGTGCTGCAGTGCCCCTGACCACTAGTCTAGATGGTACCGGTGGTGTGATGCAGCACCCTGGGCAGTAGCCATGCTAGCCCACCCCTTGAGCCATCCATGCATATGAAGTGGAATGGACTTTATTTGGTACTTGTTTCCTAGAACGGCCACAATCGTGAGTGATCGTGGCTCTTAATTAAGGGACACGATCCTCACGATGTGGCCGATTTTTTACAATTTTTTCCCTTTGAATGACAGAAATCGGGTCAATCGGTCGGTCGCGACCAATTAAAATCGGCCGCGATGCGACCGACCGATTGACCCGATTTTTCCATAGACTTCAATGTTAAAAAATCTTTTAACATTGAAATCGGGAGGATCGCGTCGGTCTTGTGCCATTATAATGGCACAAGATGAGATGGACTTGATTAAGTCCATCTCACATAGGGAAAAATGATAAAAAAGGTGAAATGGGCCAATATGACCCATTTCACATTTTTTATGTGCCCGCCATGACCCCACGATAGACGTCAACCCGAAGCGTGGCGAGCGCAGTGAGCCCGCGAGGGGCGGCGGTGCGCGTCCTCCGACCTTTTCATTCCCCTACTATCCACTAGGGCGTGGAGTGAGAATAGAATAGTGTGGCGAGCGCAGCGAGCCACCGAGCCCGAAGCGTGGCGAGCGCAGCGAGCCCCGCGAGGGGACGCGTATACCTGTGAAGTTATACGCGTCCCCTCGCGGGGCTCGCTGCGCTCGCCACGCTTCGGGCTCGGTGGCTCGCTGCGCTCGCCACACTATTCTATTCTCACTCCACGCCCTAGTGGATAGTAGGGGAATGAAAAGGTCGGAGGACGCGCACCGCCGCCCCTCGCGGGCTCGCTGCGCTCGCCACGCTTCGGGTTGACGTCTATCGTGGGGTCTAGCCCACTTAGTAACATTTGGGGGGGCAATTGAAAATAATCAGGTGAAAAAAAAAAAAAAATCGGGTGAAAAATCGGTCGGTCGGATCGGTCGCATCGTATGCGACCAAATCGCATGCGATGCGATCGATCCGATTTTTTATCTTACGACCACAACGATCTAAATCGTTGTGGCCGTGCTAGGAAACAAGTACCCTTTATTTAAAGGGACAGTTTTAATCATAGGTGTACAGTATTTACAATTAATGCAGAGTGCGCAGTGCACATAGGCCCCTGCGTCCAGGGTGTCTTGTGCTCAGAGTATTCTTAGCTTTGCTGTCCTCCCATTTACACATTCTGGAAGGTGGTGCCACACAGTGAAGGTAGAGACTCTGGAACTGTGTCAGAACCCTTGCTTTCTTGTGAACTTGCTCAAGCTTCCCGATTATCACTAGAAAGATGGTCCTGCTTGCCAGCGCAATGTATACTGGGGTGTGGAGGCACTGGTAAGAGGAAGAGGTTTGCTGCACATGGGCCACCTCAGGTGTTCACACTTCCCTTGTTTCAGCTCACTGTCTGTCAAGACTTTATCTGCTATCTTTAGGACATCTTCAAGGTGTGAGTGGTCACAGTAATGCAAGTGTGTTGGGGGTAGATCAGATGGTTGTTGGGGGTAACTACTGTATGCATGGTATGTCATAATCCTCCCACAGTGTTTCATGAACTCCAAACAGCGGGGAAGTTACTGAATTTGGTGTGCTACAAGCATGTCCGAGTCAGCCCCCGTGATAATGCTATCATTTTTTTTCATACAACATATAAATTCCTAAACAGAACATTTTAAAACCCACAAAATTCTAAAACATGGATTGAAAATACTTACTTCAGTTTATTTAGATCCTAAAAATCAGAGGCCTAGTGATCAGCAAGCAGTAATGGGGTCGCCTAGTTTGAAACAGGTTCAATAACATTACTGAACGAATAACCTGTATAAAATTGTGTACAGATTTGTATGCATTATTAAATCAGAAAATATCAGTTTCAATAAACATTTGAATTCAATTTTATATGGATGCCTATTTTCCTCTGTGATCAGGAGAGAAGAAAGATAATTTCACCTACAGTACCAGTTACTCAAAAGAGAAATCCCCAAATTGTGATTAGACAGTTATGGTAAAAGGTTGAATAAGACGCATGAAAGAAGCTGACAGTCTGCCCTCTCTTTAATATTGACATCTAAAATATATTTAACATTCTCTTATCTTTTTCTGTTTTATCATTTTTCCCCGGGCAGGAACAGGACAGTGATTTATAAAATACCGTACTGGAGTGCTAGGCAGTTATACTGTAGCTCTCTGCCGCAGCACATTTTCTTCATAGTAACTGGCTACTACAATGTCCGAACTTACTAATCACAATGTCATCCATCAATATCTTTTCTTTGCAGTCTCTTGTACTGTTTGTTAGGTCTGTTTCCTCATTCTGCATGCATTTCAGGAAATATCTGAAGCTTCAAAACTTTATAGTCCAAACAAACACTAAATCCGTGACTTTGTTGCTGTTACTTCGTTTTACAATATTGATGGTTAACAGGAGTGAAAATAATGGAAGAGGTAAAAAAGAAAAGAATGGCAAAAACACACAGCTAATAATATACATACGTGGAAATACTTATGTACAGTATACCCTTAGAAACAAGAACAATTGGTCAGCAACCAGTTAACTTAACATTATGATTTTGGAGTGTGGGAGGAACTAGAGCAGCCAGAGAAAACTCAAGGTGCATAGACACTGGGCAATTTTGAGCTCAGTTTTCGAGTTCAACATCGACTAGGGTGTATGGCCGGGCAATGATCGGAGATGCATCATCAACGTCCGCCGCTGTCTGATGGCCTGTCTAACAGGCCGAGGGAACCACTTTCATGAAGTGCCTCTCCGCCGGCTCTCACCAGCGGGGACGTTCTGGCGAGAGCCCACCAGGCATGGGAGGGGCTCCATCTGTAGACAGTGAAATATGTACATACTATTGCCCTGTACACACAGAGCACGGGTTTAAATTAACTCATGAACTGAACACTAAGAGGAAACAATGCTGGCCACTGATGTTTACTCAGCAAGTAACTTGTTATGCTTAGCAATTACAGAAAAGGTATCTAAAATGAAGATGCTAATGTAAGTTCATAGTTCAACAAATAATTGAAATCTGACATATTCCACAATTATTACTGTTATAAAAAAAAATAAACCTAACTGGTAATATGCAGCAGGTGAATGAATATGATAATAATAGTGGGTGTGGTAGGCCATGTCAAATCCCAACTGCTGGTACTCCTACATGGGGCGAGCACATTGAAACCACTGGTGGGCTCAGTGCCTTGCTGTGCACGCCATAAGTTCTATTTTCCCGCTATGGGGTTCAGGGATCACGAAGGAGAATAGCCACTGTAAGTTGGGATCCCAACTGTTGGGTTTTTAACAATTGGGATTCTGATGTCAGTATATTCCCCTTTCACATTTGCAGAGCCGGGTCATACCCGGGAATGTGTTCCTGGATGCATCCTGGGACTCTACCCGGGAATGTACCCTTTCACACTGCATTCAGACCTTGGATCGACCTGGGACAGCCCCATTCACACTGCTCCCGGGAAATCCCTGCAAATACATATGCATGTCATTAGAAATGGAGTCCAGGGCTCTGAAAGATGACATCCGCATTTGTGAGCCCAAGAAAGCAGCTTTTTTAAAGTTGTGACCATTCACCTGTGACCATTCACACTGACCGCATCCCGGGTCGATTCTGGTCAGGACCTGGGTAGAAATCCCAGGATGTTCATCCCGGGATATTGTTTCAAGACCCTTTCACACTGAGCTAAATCCCAGGTTGAAGCGCGTTCATGTGCAAAAACCCTGGATATTTTTGCACATGTGAAAGGGGTATATAGTGAACGCCAGAATCCCAACTGTCAGGATGTCATCCAGCACCCAGAATTAGTTAAGTCTAAACACTGAAGTTGTTTAATTTCTATTCCTTAGTTCAGTTAGACACAGCCTGTAACATGCTTGGAAATTCTATGTTGTAAGCAGTTGTTTTGCTGATCATTTACAGAGAATGGATACGATATTAATGTACCTGCTGCAGATGGTTCAATAAATAATTTATTTGCAATGACCTGAGAACACAATTAATCACAGCAGCACATTTTTACCGACATTAGATTTTCTTTTTATTAGTCAACTCCTAAAGTAAACCAGCTAGTTATTTCAGTCTATTGATTTTTGTGTAGTGAAGTGATTGACCATATGTTTTATGCTCTAGTTAGAGTAGGTAATTTAGAATTTTTGCGACCCTTACTGTTTCATCTCCATCAAGTCATCACAAATAAGCCTACAGGGAATTGATAGGACAGTTTTATGCCTGGCAGCTTTATTTATTAAAGGAAGAGAATATATGTTTAAACACATTAGGGTGATGCTGCCGCAGATACTGAGTTTTGGAGAATACAAATGTCATATTATTATAATTCATGCGTTCTTGCATCTAATTTTACCTTGATCTCTTGGTTGTTCTTTTTTGAGAGGTGTGTATTACAGAAAGGAAGAACAGTAAATATAATAATGATGATGATGATGATAGTAGTAATAATAATAATTACTCGCCTTAATTCAATAGTGGAATATAAATTCAAAGGTTCCATATTCCATATCGGAGTATGATGTCCATTAAGAATAATCAATATTGGTAAAATTGGAGTGTCAAAATCAAATTACTTCACATCCCCAACAGGAGGGAAGAGTGATAGCATTAGTTCAGCCAGAGAGACTACGTTTCACCAGTTAGACAGAGGGCGCTCCCGATGGGGGGCTGCAGCACAGTTTAAGATTAAAATAGGAGAGTCACACTAAAGGTGGGTACACACGGAACGATGTCGGAAGCGTTCCGACATCGTTAACGAGTGTATCAAATCGTTCGTGTGTACACACGGAACAATTGGATACACTAGACAAAAGATTTGTCTATGATCTTCCTGCATGCAGGAAAGATCATAGACCATCGTTAACGATTCGCGGGTACGGAACGATTTGAACGATTGGTCGTTCCCATCGATCGGGAACACCCACATCAGGCTTCAAATCTATCCGTGTGTACCCAGCTTTACTGTCTCCACCTACCATTCCAAACTGACTCAGTGGCAGTTGGTGTTTTTCCGTATTTTATATTTGAATTATTGTGCTGCTCCCTTTTTAGCCACCACTGTTTACAGATATTACTTACAGAGCTTTACACTGTTGCTCAATTCACGCCAAATATCCCCTCTCCACTCAGATTGTGTGTTAAGACCCGTACACACTAAAAGATAAGGTGAAAGAACTCTTCTGAAAGATATCTTTCAGTTTATCTATATGTCGTTAATGACCCCCTTCCTCGTTCAGCATGTCCTGTCATTAATGACCCCCTTCCTCATCCAGAGTCTCCTCTGGGCTTCTGATGGAGAAGATAAAAAAGATTTAGGCAAGTGTGAATTAGTTATGAGAATTAGCAGTCCTGTTATATGTCTACTTCTTTCTCCTGCTCGCTCTTATTAGAAAAAGTCATCAATGTAAACTTATTTTAAACATACTTTATTATAAATCGCGGCAAGATTCAAGTTTAATTGATGCTTCTGGGGGGCTAATGTCATCTTTTCATAAGTCTTCTGAAAAAATTCAATATATAATTTCCCATAACTAATTAATTTCAACCTGTTAAATGCTCTCCTGAGGGATCCTGTTCATTTAACATGAGCTTTTGTGTGAAAGAGTAGCTTTCAGCTCCTCCGCGGCTTGTCTCTGTTCACTATTATTTACCTTGTCATGCTAGGTAATTGTCATATCTGAAATCCAATGCGTGAGCTGGACTGGGGAAGACTTTTTACTCAAAGCAAAGCGAGGAGTAAACCGTGTGAGCAAAGAGTAGTAATAATCTGGAAGGTATTGGCTTATAGACCGATAGCTACAAAGTCACATCATAATGGAATGGAAAGTACCACCGCCATTTCTATGGGTGGGGTGAAAACATTCCCAAGTCGGAGTACAGTGGCCTGTGACCACATGCTCTAATAAATGCAAATACAGGGGTCAACACTCGCCATAATAAACTAACTCACCTCAATATACAAATAATCAAATAAATAAATAATGGGGTTTTAGTTCATGAATTGATCAGTGCATTTGAGCTTGCAGCCCATCGCCAACGGACCCTATTTCACTGCAAGTCCTACACTAACAATTGGTCTCTTAAGAACCTGGCAACTGCTGACACATCATAGCTAAAATGAACATGTGTTTTTTCTGGTTATGACCATAGGCGTGCGCAGCCCATTTTCTTAGGAGGTGCACCATTGGAGGGGAGTGTCCATCACCACCTACTGGGTGTGTCCATCACCGCCTATTTGGTATAAATGCAAACTAAATAGAAGGTGACTTATTTATGTATGTATTTATTTATGACTGCACATTGTAATGGCAATTACACATAATGCCCATCACACATAATGCCTATTCCACATAATGCCACACACCATAATGCCCATCACACATAATGCTACACACAGTAATGCCCATTACACATAATGCCACACACCGTAATGCCCATTACACATTATGCCAGGGCTTGACAAATTTTTGAAAATTAGGTACAGTGCGCAAGGAAGGCATGCACCAATAATGTACACCATAATGCCTATTACTCGTCACACAGCCATTACATAGTATACCACATGCTCTAATGCCCATACACATTATACCACACACAGTAATGCCCACGTAGCGCCTCACACTGTGATGCCCATTACACCTCACTCCGTAATGCCAATTACATGTTAGGCTACACACCGTAATGACAATTACCTATTATGGCCCACACTGTAATGCCAGTTACCTATTACGCCACACACCGTAATGCCCAATTACATTTTACGCCCCACACCGAATTGCCTATTACACATTATGCCACATGCTGTAAAGTCCATTGCACATTATGCCACACACCAAAATACCCATTACACCACACGTATATGGTGTATACATGTATACATTAAATATTATACCACACACCATATTGCTCATTACACATTATGTCACACACCATAATGCCCATTACATATTTTGCCATATAAGTGTGCTTACCTACATGCTCGTTGTCAGGAGTTACATGTTTGATGCCAGGGTTTACATGCTCCTTGCAAGGCGGTTACATGCTCCTTGACACGGGGGAGTGTTGCATGCGCATTGCCACAGGGATTACATGCTTGTTGCCCAGGGGGATTACATGCTCATTGTCTGGGGATTACATGCTTGTTGCCCACATATAATGCCCCCCTTATTTCTATATACATAATGCCCCCTGTAGAGCCACACATAGTGCTGACCCTTTAGTGCCAAACACAATTCCCCAATAGTGCCACATACATATTGCCACATACATATTGCCACATACATAGTGCCCCATAGTGCCACACACATAATGCCCCTGTAGTGCCACATGCATAATGCCCCCTGTATTGGCACACACATAATGCCCAGTATTGCCAGACATATAATGCCCCATATTGCCACACTTATAATGGCCCCATTGAGCTACAGGAGCTGCCTGGAGCCTGCGGAGGGAGGGGAGAGCTAGCTGCCACTGCCGGAGTGTGTGGGGACCAAGCTGCCGCTGTCAGGCGGGGGAGAGAAGGAGGCTACCGCTTACGGGCGGTGGAGGAGGGGGGCTGCCATTGCCGGGCAGGGGAGAGAAGGAGGCGCTGGGCGAGTAAAGCTCCCGCTGATGGACGGTGAGGGGAAGCTGCCGTTGCCAGGTGGCGGGGGTATGGAGGTGCTGGGCGGAGGAGGGACGAAGCTAACGTTGCCGGGCACAGGGTGAAGGTGCACACGCTGCTGGACATTTGCAGCTGCCGAGCAGATGGGGCGGCAGGCAGCATCCGGCCAGCGCTGCGCTGAAAGGGGAAGGATGCGGGGGTGGCGTCATAAGGACGTGCCTGTGCACCTCCGGCACCCCCCATGCGCACGCCTATGGTTATGACCTTACCTGCCAAATACCTTATAGCTTTTAAAGGTGAGACACCAACACAACTCCTGAATTAGCACTAAGGGGGCAGAGGTCACAGGTTTCAGATAAATTAGCTTACCTGGGGTATGATCACAGTAACAAGGGTAAATAAAAAATTAACCCCCATATATAGATACAGAGTAACTATATATGGGGGTTCATTTTTAATTTTCTCTGGATAGAGACTGTATTGAGGGGAAACCGCAAATGGCACTATATACAGTACCTCTCTACTGACTGGAAGTGATGGCTGTGCTGGCTAGTAGATTGTATAAATTGCAGGGGCCAGGGCTTTCCATAAATGAGCTGTACAGATGTACCCAATTTCATCATTGCCGCATCAACTGTCGCTATCTAAATTACTGTTGCTATGCACGTGCATCTAAATTACTGTCGCTATGCACGTGCATCTAAATTACTGTCGCTATGCACGTGCATCTAAATCACTGTCGCTATGCACGTGCATCTAAATCACTGTCGCTATGCACGTGCATCTAAATTACTGTCGCTATGCACGTGCATCTAAATCACTGTCGCTATGCACGTGCATCTAAATTACTGTCGCTATGCACGTGCATCTAAATTACTGTCGCTATGCACGTGCATCTAAATTACTGTCGCTATTACTGTCAAACACATTGAGCGTTGACATCGCAGAGAAGAAGCATGAGGGGCCAAATTGCAGCAACGGAGAGTATGACTACATCTTTATGTAAAACGAGGCATGCCTTTTTTATGGAAATCCCCTCCCTAAAAATCCTGCCTTTTTTTGCTCCCTTCCAAGTTTAAAAGTTTATTTGGCTTTTGCAGTTTCTACTACTCTGCAAATACCATATTGCTCTGCACAAGGCCTTTGTAATAAGCAAATTGCAAGCCAAGGTAGAACCTGGATCAAGGTTTTCTTTAAGCCGCTACAAAGCTTTGAAATTAGCATTTGTATCTGTGCACCTGAGCCGTGCTAATTCTTCACTGCTGTATCAGTTCGGTGTCAGAGCACTGTCAGCAGCCTATATAATGTCTTCCTGAAGGTCACTATGGAAGCTGACATCATATTTGTCACAGCAACACAGATATTGTAGGTCACAAGTTATCACAGGAATTATACAGTGTTATATACAGCAACTTTTACTATCTCTTCACTTGTCCACAGAGAGAGGATATTACAGATGGAGCCAGCATCGGCCAGACAGCCAGAGCGACATATCCATAGCGCTGCTGGGGGGAGGGGGGATTGGCTGGCGGACATCTCACACACTCGCGCATCCCATTGCCTAAAATGGGGCTTGAGAGCCAAATTTTGGTGGACGGGGTGGCGCAGGCTGGCTGGGGGGGCAGCGGATGGCGATCAGTTCGCCAGGAGCCACTCTAATGAGAGTGGCTCGATCTGTAAATCAAAAAAGAGAGAAACTGATACATTAACACTGTAAAACCACAAAGACAAATGTGTTGTACAGATGGAGCAGAGTTTATTGTTATGCTTTATGATAACATAGAGATTTCATACTCACTTTAGTTATCAGATTTTTTTCCCTTAGATTACCTAGTGCTATAACTATTTTGCTGTGTTCTCGCAGCAGTATGTATCACTGCCAATAGGTGGAGCCACAGCTCTTGTTACGTGACCTGCAGTACTGGTCCTCACTGGAGTTTCTGCTCTTCGGACTCGGGCCTAATTCAGACCTGCTTGCTAGGCTGCATGTTTTCTCAGAATAGCGAGCAGGTTAACACCAATCCATCGAATGCACGCCCCCCAAGCACACAAATCCCAGTACATCTCCTGCACCTCGGCAAATAAAAGCTTCTCCTTGGTGACAATGCGCATTGGCAGACCCCCACAATCGCAAGAGGGGCCGAATTGGGATCTAATGTAGGTGTACAAGTCTGAATCGGCCCTCTGTTCTGAATTCAGGTGTTGGGTAATAAATGATTCAATTACCAGCATAGACTACCTTACAAATATTTATTCCTTCTGATTCCGGCACTCGGGGCTCGGTCATTGAGTTTTGCTGATGTTTAATTTTATCTGTTCATGTTTTCTGGATCTGCCAAGCTAAGGAACTGTTTAGACTTTTGTTTCATGTTTTGACTTGCCAAGATTCCTGGATCCTTCTATGCATAGAGTAAAAATCTGTTGACAACAAAATACAAACTTCTTGAGACAACATTATATTAAAATTAATATTATTATTAGATATTGAGCGAAATTTGTCCAACATTTTACATCATATGCACCTGGCTGTTAAATATTTTCAACATGTAACTTTACTGTAAATGTTTACAGTCCTACTCATTTACACCATACAGCAGAGGGAATTGACTCTAGTACAGTCATACTGTACACTAAAACAAATTGTGGAAGTGTTAGCAGATACACTATATACTGGAGGAGTAGCAGTACAGATATCTTTATTTCTGTATAAATAGCAATGATACCTACAGTACAAGCAAACTCTGAAAACTAAACGTTTTTGGAGTTTGTTGAATGCTAGGCAGTCCCACTGGTCCTCTAATAATGAATGGGCCCTTTACAAAAGACATGTGGGAGCTAGCGTTTCGGCATGTGTATCAAACCCATAAGTGATAATGAATAGGACCCTAGATCATGAAGGTAATGATGCTTCACATCATATGTCTGGTTCTAGCTGTTTCGTTTTCACTATTTGCAAGCTTTCTACATCATTGATTGTCCTCAAACAACTCTGCTGGTTTAGCTACTGACTCTCCAAAATCCTGTAATAGCTGACACAACCAAACAACTTTTTTGATTGCATAGTTTGCTGAAATGTATTCAGCTACTGTTGATCATAAAACAACTCTCATTTGAAATCGGACTGTTCCCAAATTTGAACAAGAAGCCCTTTGTTGACTTGTGATCCCTTTAATTATCTGTCCAATCTGCGCCTACGGTACATCTCCTTGCAGTTTAAATGTACCTTCTGCTGACAATAACAGGTTCAAGTCTTGCATGTGTTTAAGGTACTCCATCACTCTATAATCTCTATGTCTAAAAAATCAGACACAGCTACTGAAATATTAGGCCCCGTGGTAATTGCCACATATACAACTGACCCCTGTAGTCGCTTTACTGTTCAAAGGGGCACTTGCATGTACAGCAGCATCTGTGTGCTTCACAGCAGGATACAAGTGTGACCATTGCAATGGAGCTCTGTGGCGCATCCGCATGGAATAGGATTGACCCCACTGTACTTGTCATGGGTAGGCTGTTTTTGCATGGAGTATGGCTGTCCATGCAAGATCAGATAACCACTTCATATATATACTCTATTACTAACAATAAATAGATCATCCATAATAGAGTCAATGTTATTTTCTTCTTCTTCTGGTGTTGATTTCTGAACTTCTTCATCAAGCTGGTCTGCTTGTGCAGTTTCATGAAACGATTGATGCGCAGTTTTCATCAATAACAACACTTCTTTTTAGAAAGGCTTGGGTCTTGCTGCATGTATAGTTTGTCCAACTATCTTTAGTTTGTAAGATATACTGCATGTATGGGATCAGTATAAAAACCCGGCGGTCGGAATCCCGATGGTTGAAATACTGACGCCGGAATCCCGGCCGCCGCAATGCTGACAAGGGGGGGCCGTAGATCGCCCCCCCCCCCCCCCTGCAGGTCACGCAGCAGGCCCGGAGCCTCGCTACGCCCGGCACACTATTTTATTCTCGCAGGTCACGCAGCTGGCCCGGTGCCTCGCTACAGATTGTTGCAAACAAACAGGCTCTTAAAACAAATTTTGAGCTCATAATTCATTGTTTGTCTGCAGATTTGTAACAAAGAAAAACCTGAAAAATGTGCTTGCATAAGTATTCAGCCCTTGTTGTAAGGCAGCCACGAATGTTGGGAAGTAGGTTCTCTTGCTTCAGTGAAATGGATTAAATGAAAGGTGTCTTAAAGCCCACACTCCCTCAATCCTTATTGAAGCCACTTCTCTGACATTCACCTGTGGAGGTCACTAATTGTGAAAAAATACTGGGAACCTTAACGGTTAAAATGGGACAATATAATTTCTGTGTTTTTTATTACATTGCTATTTTCAATCCAACTCCTCAACATTCTGGCAGCATAATCAGGACAAGCGCCATATATCAGCACCCCAAGGACCACTCAAAAATAGAAGATGCATCCAATATTTGACCATCTGATCAGCGGTTTCTTTTTTATGACTTATGCTAGGATGCATTTTCAGACATTTTATCAAACAACCATCAGCCATTAGATATCGTGGTCAAACACTGTAAGACATTTCACAGTAATGGCCGTACAATATTTAACATAACATTCCCCCATTCCTCCCCTGTGAAAAAACAGGGGAAGTGTTGTGATGACATTGCCAAATGTGGCTGACCAATGTTTGGATCAGTCAGGTGTATTTGAAGATTTCTTATCCCCCAACTATCCAATCATAAGCATCAACAACTGGGAATATATCTTGCAAATAGTGTAGGGAGATACAAGTAGACACTGATCATGACTACTGGTAGCCAACCAAGTTTGCAACTTTACTTCTAACACTGGGGCAGATGTATTAAGCCTTAACAAGAGATAAATGCAAGTGTGATAAAGAGCGATAAACGTCCAGCCAATCACCTCCTTACTGACTTTTTTTAAAACACAACCTGTAACATGGCAGTTAAGGTGCCCATACACTAGTAAGATTTATCTTTAGATCTGGCTGGTTGGAACAAAAACATGGTTATGGATGAGTGACAGTTTGTCAGTTTTCCAGCATTTTCAAGCAACTGTCATTTGCTCTCATCCATAACCAGGTTTTTGTTCCAACCAGAAAGATCTGCAGATAAATCTGCGTGTGTATGGCCATCTTTAGGATGTGATTGGCTGGACATTTATCTCTCTTTAGCACCCTTGCATTATCTCTTGTTAAGGCTTAATACATCTGCCCCTATGGGTGTATTGACACCCAAGGGACACGTGTGCAGAAACACCATCCTTTTTCATGCTCCCTTAGTACCATCTGTGGTTGGTGCCATTTTCTCAGTGATGTTGGGAAGATAGCACCAGCCATTGAGCGACCTACTGGATGCCACAAGTGTAATGCAGTTCCTGGGTGCAGGGGGGATGATATGGGTCGCTCTGGATCCCACCTGCAGTACACATTCTGCACTCATTATAGATAATCCCAGTGGTGGCTCCAGAAGAGGGGCTGCAGCCCAGTAAAAACAATAATAAAATAGGGGAGAAACACCAACTGCCAGTGAATCAGTTTGGAATGGCAGTGGCTGTGACTCCCCTATTTAAATTCTGAACTGTGCCGCAGCTCCACCTTTGGAGCCTCCTAACTTTGGATCAGACCTATTGAGGCAGATGAAAAGTTACATTAAAACCAGCAGGTAACAATTTCCTAGTAACCAGAACTACTGTAGATAAATCAATATTTTACATTTTATTAAGCGATTCTATTATATTACAAAGTATTACAATTCTTTTTAACCATTATTTGATTTTACTTAGAACAAAATCCAGCATAGACAAGCTTTTTAACCAGGATAAATAAAATACACTATTTCATAATATGCACCTTGGTACTTGTATGATTTCTAATGCTTCCTGAGGACACTTGATATTCTAAATCCGAGCATGTTACATGACAGCAGTTTTCAAGATGATGCGCAGGGCTCGAGGATACATCTGTTGTGAAGCTACAGCCTCCTGCCTTACTAGGCATTGGATTTATTAACTAGACGTGACAGGACTCTCAAATGAGCCACTGAATGCTTACACATGAAAGACAATACATATTTCATCTTTTTATTGGGCAGAAGTTTTTATGTGGATTTATAACAGAACTAAATATAATTTCATGAAGATTTAGATAAGATTAAAGAATTCCTTTGTGTTTAAGTCTTACAGTTGAATAATATAAATTCTATTGACCCAGTCAAATAGTCTTTAGAAACAGAATTCAACAAAAATTGCTTTCTTCAAGTGAACTGTATGAGCATACAGTATGTATATTGTCCAATATTTTACTGTAATCCCCTCATTTGTGTATTGTAAATAGGGTTGCCGACTTTTTCTGTCTCCGGAGAGACTTCCAGCTGCAGTTCGGGGGGAGGGGCTTCAGCATTACATCATTAAGCCCCACCCCAAGTATGTAAAAAACCCCAATTCACGGATCTTCGTGGAGGGGGCGTGGTTAAAATGATGCGATTGTGGACATTTTAGCCACGCCCCCTCCTCTGAGCCACATTTAAACCCAGAGGTATGGGGGAACACACTGCAATCGGGGGTGGCGTGGGGGTCCCCCAGAATCCAGGAGTGTTGCCCACTTTTCCAGGGGGCCGGGAGGAGGACCCGATTTTCGGGATCCTCCCGGCCATTGCGGGAGGGTAGGCAACCCTGATTGTAAATGATAAGACCTCAAAGGGCAAAACCTGTACTTATTGGTGTATATTGGGGCTGATTCACTCCCATGGGGCTTCTAATCTGCAGTTTACAGCGATCAGGTAAAGGCCGCCCGCTACAGTGCAATCCCACCTTCAAATTAATCGATTATGGTATTCGCTGTGTAAATAGTTTTAATCGCAGCCATGTGAATATGTCCAAAACCATTTGGGATATGTCCAAAACCATTGAGTGATTTCCCCACTCTACACCACTGATCTCAGGCTCTGAGTAGTTCTGGACTTACTTGGTGGCTGATTGTGGCTGGAGCAGACGTAACAACACACCCTCTGCTAAAATGCTTGGGCACTTCTGGGCTTTCCCTAGGCACACCTGCTTTTTTTTAAGCACGCCCATCCAGCAGCCAGTTAACAGTCCAAATCGCCAGCTTCCTGTCAATCAAAGTAGCAGCATTTCTTCGCTAGCCGGCATCGCAAATGCGCTTTGTGACACAGGTTCATGCACAGTGTATTGATATTCATTCACTACGCAAATCCACACAGCAGTGATCAGGTATGAATCAGGCCCAATGTTATGTCTTTAGAGACCAGGGTGATAAGAGAGATATTAGCTCCTTTGGGGAGCCAAGTTTACACCTGCACACTAATATTTTTAAGGTACCTAGGAAGGTTTTATATCCCCAGAATATATCTTTTGTTATTTGTGGGGGTGCTGTTTTCCAACAGTCAGAGGTTATTATAGAATATACAAAAAGAGGAAAGGGACTGTTCTCGGGAACGCACAAGAAGAGGTTTCTTTAAAATTTAACTTTTAATGTTCAATATTCTAAGACTCCCTTATACATTTTTTATGGGAGGTAACAGTGAAATTTATAAGAATTAAAAAATAAACATATAGACGTACATACACAGATTGTGTATCAAGGTGATAATAAAGAAAGAAAATTGTGTATTAAAATATTAATGTCACTCTGAAAAATGTCTAATTTATTCAGCATAGATTGGTGTCGGTAATGGAGGGTTTACCAGCCCTGGATTATATCTTTATTATTATATAATGAATCCAGGCTAGTAGTTTCCACATGAGATACTATGGAGTTTGTTACACAGCCCTGATATTCTGTTATTATCCCCACCTACCAGGGGCAGAATATCCAGTACTTAGTGGGACATGTGATGGCTGGGTACTGTAAGGGGTGTAGTCTAATGGTAGGGGTGTGGTTAAACCCCAGTACCACAAAAAATATTTTAAAACACAGTATGGGCTCCTGCTGCAGCCTGGGTGCTGTACTATGTAGAAAGATTACTGCCACTGACAGGTAAAGTGTGTATAGGGGGCGGACAGTCCTGGTCACCACCAACAAGCCAATCACTGATCACAAGAGTCCCTCTGTAATCTAGAATGTTGATAGTGGAAAAACAAAAGTTATTTTTTGTTTTAAATATAGATTTTAAAATTATTTTTTCCACTACTGGACACTGAAAGCTCCTGCCTGGTTGCGCATACGTATATACATTGAGACGAAGCCCCACTGCTAAGATTTAGCATTTTATTGATACATTATGGCTATAGGCTCCATTGCATGCATTGATGAATGGAACATTAATGATTTTGTTTCAGAATATCTTTCTGGTGTCCTCACATTGGCTCTTATTCTAGTTGGCTTGGACGGATGCGTAGTTTCGGACGGCTACCGAGTGTGCTTTGCCCCGCCTACCGTATGGATTGCTTACACCATCCGAATGCGGTAAGATGCCGAGCAAACGGACCGCGAGTGGATGTTTCATGTGAGCAACTCCCCTACCCGGACCACTCTGACATTTCTCCATGCGAAAGGAGGGATATGGGCGGGCAGCTGGCATCCGGCGCTGTCAGCTGTCCACCACCCACGCGTGCGTCACGGCCAGATTACCATATGTACGCCCAGTGTTTTCATGAGAACGCCCATGAAACACAGGGCGTATCCATATGGTAATGAGCCCAAACAGCCCTTCACGCCCCTCTCCACCCCCTGCTTGGATAGTTCTGACTGATCGTTTTCTGTACGGAATTCACAATGTATTCGGATTTGCGCAGCATTCGCACATGCGCAGAAACACAATACATCTGCCGTCCGACTGAACAAGCAGCCGTCTGACTCAATCAGAATAAGGACCTTTGTTCAGCCATCACATTTCTTTCTGCCATGAATTTGTTAGTACTTGAAAAGATATATAAAGGAGTCAGATGGGCTCCCTTGTTGCTGTTATGTTATGGTAACCTGTGCTGAACTACCGGGGATTGCTGAATGGATTATAACACTTTCTTTCATAGCGATGTGTGAAGTGTTTTGTCCATGATTTGATGTGAGTTTATTGTAAGAGACACTTTAGAAAAGGAAGATGATTTTATGATAAAAATTAATTTACGTTTTGAATCTGCTGGTTCCCTAGAAAAGCGGAGAGAAAGAACAACCCTGTAGTATCTCTCATTAGAATTGCAGCTTCTTCTGCAACCACATGTGGATGCTCCTGCAATGTGTAATCCTGTGAAACAATCAAATTTTATTACTGCGCCAGTAGCTGCTTATTGTATAGAGAGTACCTGGAATGGATCTTGAGAACACAGTGATGTTCATCTGGCTCCTACTCACCCACCAGTAGATGCCACAGATGTGGCTATACACAATATTGCAGGGCCAACCTACTGAGACTCTCACCCCTAAAGCTTCTGGTCCCCTCTGTTATGAGTTCCTACTGTAGATTATCCCAGGGTACAGTAGTGATTTGCGCCAGGACGCTTAGATGGAAGCATCCAGACAATAACTCCACCTTGCTGTTACCATGTGACTAGAATCAGAAGATGGCTCCCATTTCAGCCTAGCCAGAACTCTGTGGGCCCCATAGTATCATTTTGAAGGGGCCGCTGTCCCAGTGCTTCTAGAAAGACCTCTCTCCATAGCAGTTGGTCATTTTTTGCCCCATGATAGTGCTCTTGTTTATTTTATGAACCATAGTGATAGAGTAAAGTAATTTTTGTGTTATCACTTTATAGGGAATGTAAGCAGACAGAAATGAGAATATTAAAGGAAAGTTTAATGGTATTTGTAATGGTATTTCCACCCAGCAACTATACCACAGTACCCAAATAGATTTAATATATAAAAAAGTTGCCATGTGTGGGCTGGTTTTAAAATTATTATTTCACTTAAAGCTATTTTCAGGATTAAACTGAATTACATTATAGTGTGATATTAATATTAATTACCCTCTGTCCCTGTGGAAGTGTATGTGGAATTAAAATACCACTAGAGATCTCCAACCCAAAGCAAAGTGTAACCTCCAACATTTTATTGATAGTATAATTATATTTTATCATTTTAAAATGCTCTTTTACATCATTGCAAGTTATAGTTTTTTTTTTCTGTACAGTTCTTTTAACCTTTTGAAGGTTAAAGTGACATTTTATGTCTATTGTGGCCCATTTCCCATTACACTGGGTAATCCATCTTGTGACATAAAACAAATATGACTCTTTTTATCTCTGCCTCCCATTAACCCCAGGGCACAGAACTTCTAAGTACTTCTGATTTCTGGCAATATGATGCTTGACAAGAAATTAAGTCATTACGTGTTGTATTCATAAATCACATATGCATATGTGTGTCTTAACTAGAAAGTGTAAATCCTCACAAAGGACTTTAAACATCAAGATGAGTGATAACATGTGCATTGGGTTAATTTATCACACATGAAAATAATGATTAAATAAAGAATTCTACGTTAGAGATGAATGTATAATAAACACTTTTCTGAGGATCTATCTACAACTCTGCTGAAAAGGTGACTAGACCTTTCTAGGAGCCATAGATGGGACTGGCAGAGAGGCAACATTCTTGCTGGTTTAAATGTCCTAGTTTTCATAGGATAGTCCTGTTTTTACCTTAGGAAATCTTGTTTTATTTTGATGTATGTGTACTTGTTTGGTAGTGTCAAGCAGGCAGTTTGCCCACCAGAGTTTTCAATTCTAAATCAACATATCAATTAAGTACTTCTTTGGTATTTAGGAAACAATGCTGCATTATAAGGTATATGCAATATGAACTCTGTGGGCAGGATGTAATGTGTTGCAAGTGTGGCGGCCATGCGGGATGCCAGACGAACTCAGAGGTTATTTTTAAAGGGGCAATCATTTACAAGGAATGGTTATGTCTTGTAAATGACTGCCCATTTAAAAAACTTTTGAGTTTGGCAGCATCCCCAACAACTGCTGGACTCACAACCCATTACATCAGGCCCTAATACTAGGTATTTCTTGGGACACCTAAGGCTCATTGTAACATAACGTACCTTATACACAAATGCAACAGTTTCATCATTGCATTCTTACCCACCATAGGGTGAAGGCATCTCAATCAGCAATGTGGGGGGCTTACCTGGCCAAATGGGTGGTGCCATCAATATCATGCTGTTGGTGTGTATCAATGGCATAATTGTGTCATCAGCCTCCCCGACTACTAATTTCACTCAGGAAGTAGGCAGCTGGCTGGTCATCTTTGGGAGACTTGCCCACTCAGTTAAGTAGACAACAGGTAAATCAGCCATGTAGTAGCACGGGGCTCCTGCTGTACACAGCAGAGTTCACCTACCTTATGCTTCCAGACCACTAACTATCCAATCCATGACCATGGCATGGTTGTAAGGTACATGGTTGTATGATTGTATTTTATGACTCATAACACATGTATGGGTTACAGGTAGTAGGTAAACTGATGCCTAGAGCTGGTCTAAAGTCCATTTATCATTATGTGCCCTGCAAATGCCACTATTAGTTACCTATGTTACCAACAACTGTCCCCTTTTTGAACAATTTACAGAACAATGCTTTTTTAATTAGCCGCATTTTATCAGCTTTGAGGTCATTGCGGGATCTGGATGATAGGGCGATCATGTCTAGGGTGACAGTCAATATGGCTTCACCATATGGTCGACATGAGACATGATATAGACAAAGGCTCCACAAAAAGGCCGGCATAACAATGGTTGACACATTTACACAATTTTTTCCCCATTTTTTTTCACTTTACCATCCAAAAAGATTCCGAATGGGAATGGTACAGTGTGCCGAACACACAGGATTCCTGACCCGAAGCATGGTGCGTGCAACAAAGTGTTGCCTCTTGTCGATCTTCTTGTGTCAATTCTTTTTCCCGTGGACATCGTCCATGTCAACATTTTGGTGTCGAAATGGTAAATGTTGACAGTTTAGTGTGGACCTAATGACTGTCGACCATATGATCCATACAAGGGTCATAAAAATGGTAAAAACAGAGCTGCACTGAAAGTACATTGCATTATTCCATTCTAAAAGGGGGTTAGATTAGGATCAGCATGTGCAAACAATGTTTCTGCTGGTGGTAATGGTGCAATGAAAGTAGCCTAAAGGCATACTCAATTTATTTTTTGTTTAATGGGTTGCGAACATTTGTTGGTTGTGTGCAGCGCAATCTGTGTTTCCAGATTTTGTTGGTCATGCTTTACGAAATGAAATGAAAACAAATAAAACGATTTCCAATAAATGCTTGGTTGTATGACATGCTAATGTTGACATTGAGAAAGGAGTATTGCAACTACAGTAAATGCCAGCTGCCCTTCAGCAGCCAAATGATGAGCATAGCAATAGTTGCCTACCCAACCAACCATATCTAAGAAGTACAAAATTACTGTATATGGTGAAGGACAAGGACATTTCTTGTACGTTTATGAGTTATTCTGACACTACAATATCAGACAGTAACAGGTCTATTAGTTTGTTTTCATTTATAATCTTACAAATAAGACCTAGGAAGTTGCCAGTTCAAAAAAATATTTAAGCCATTATTTAAATGTCTAAGCAAGTCAAATGGCATTGGAAAACATGTTGTACAGTACAAGAGGGTCAGTCACGGTCTTCGAAGAACACAGCTGGAGACATGAGCCCTGATCGAGGTTAAAAGGAACTTTTTACTTGAGCATCTGATAGTGATAATGACATACAGAAATACTGATTGTTCTGGGACTGGAACTGAACTGTAAGCCGACCGTTGTCATCAGTTAATGCTTTAAATAATTGAGCAGTAAAACTCCCCTATTACTACTAGCTACTTCTGCAGATAGTGTTAAAGCAGGGGTGGCCAGACCTGTCCTCAAGATCTACCAACGGTGCATGTTTTCCAGGCAACCTGTGGATCTATAGTAGGAATGAATACAGCAGGTTTGAAAATGTGACCGTTAGTATTTACTACAGCTGTGAACCAGCTAGGTGATCTGGAAAACATGGGCCGTTGGTAGATCTCGAGGACCGGTTTGGCCACCCCTGTGTTAAAGTATAAAATATGGCTGAATTTTCTGGTCTTCAAACAACTACAGACAGTGGGGGTTATTCTGATTCACTTGGAAAGGCACAATCACTCTCTAATGGACAAAACCATGTGCACTGCAGGTGGGGCTGATGTAACATGTGCAGAGAGAGATTTGAGGGAGACACTTGCAGGGGTGCTTCAGATCATATATAGAGAAAATGATAGGCAAAACCAGTGCTAGCAGCTGCCAATCATAAAACATGCAATCAGAAGTGCATCTGTACACCACAGCATAACTGAATATTAATATGATAGGTTGGTACACTTTTTGTTTTTTAATGTTTTAAATTTACCAATAAAGAAGTTTTATCCTAGAGGTGCTATGAAAAAGAATGCTGCTACTCTCGGACGTCTTCATTCAAGAAAGTTTGGTAAGCACCTATATAGGGGGAATTCAATTGTTTATAGTAAATCAATTGGGTGCCCAAACAACACTTTTCATGCCCAGCACTGTGGTTGGATTTAACCTTTTTATGCAAAAAAATACAAACAAAACGACAGCAATTCAATTGTACCCTGCAATCTCCCATCATTTCATTTAGGAGAATGAGCACACAGCTGGCATGGTAAACAATTGAATTCCCACCCCCCATGGGTTTTAGTGGTGCAAAGGCAGAACTATTATTGGTGCAGCAGGAGCATTGCACGGGACCCCTGAGGACTAAGGGGACCATTGCTGCCCAGACCAGCAATGACTTCTTGGGTTGGTGTAGAGGAGGTGGCCCAAATTATATTTTGGCACCTGGCCCCTCACTGACAAGTTGCACCACAGCAGTGGTGTATCTGTCGTTCGAAGCTTCTATGGTTGTAGCCTCTTTGTCTAAGTTTATACAGTAAGTATAAGTTATGCTTATATATTAGCCAGTAAGGCATGGTGTGACTTTCATTTTCAACAACTTAATGTTAAGAAAATATATCTTGATGCTGTGCGGTGACTGTGCCTGCAATTAATTATGTATGAATAAATATGCATATCATTACAAGCAAAAAAAAGATAACAGAACTATACTGAGTGACAGGTATTACACTTAACTGCTTGTTCCTGTAACATTAGGTGTGATTTCCTTGCCTTGTACATGTCACTTCAAATTATTTATCATCTCTTAGTATCCATTTCTATTTGCGTATATAATTTGATGGCTAGCTTATCTAGGGGATGAAATAAATAGACAACATCATTTTTTAAATTGTAGTTTTCTAGGAAAGTAATTTAATTTTACAACACATCAGCAATGATCGGCCGCCCCAGACTGAGTAATGGTAATGTGGATGTCGTCGTGATATATTAGGACTATACTTATTGAGATGCTCTCATAATTTTATCCTTGTTGGTCAGCTAATTCTGCTCTTCTTACTTTGTTTTACTATTCTCTGTTGGTCTAGTAGATGAGACATTTCCTATTAAGTGTCTTAACTACAGCACTTAATTTACCCAGATTGGTTTGATTTTTGGAGAATCTATCCTCACATTTCTCCGAATGGGTATCTAGAAAATCCCATGTGCTTTGCAATATGGATCTTCCAGTGGCGTAACTATAAATTTTGCTCCCCCCCTGCCAAAAACTGTGTGCCCCCCCCCCTCCAGGCTCCTCTCCAGCAATTTCCCCAGTGTGTGACGTGATGACGTCACACGCATAACCGAGAAACTGAAGCCGGAGAGAGGAAGAGAGACCAGCATACACTGCTGCTTCCCTTGGCTCCGACACATCCCAGGCCGTCCTAGCATGCCCATCCGCCCACCCATCCTGTACACAGTAGCCAATAGCCAGCTCTGTGTACAGTCAATTGAATCAGTGGGGGAATTTGTCATCTCTTCCATGGCCCCACCCGCGCTGCAGCTGACTAGCCTCCGGTGCTCAGCCAGAGGGCAGTAGCAGGCAGCAGAATGTCAGTGTGTCGAGCAGGTGCCGGAGCCCACACAGACCCCGCTGCTGCTTGCTCCCCCAAGCGGCTGCTGGGGCTGCCTTACAGTAGTTACGCCACTGGGATCTTCACTAAAACTGAGTATATGCCCTGTTTTAGCAAGAAAACACTGCATACTCATTACGAACAGCACAAGTTGTTAGAAAAAAGTTTGTCAAATGCAAGAGTGAGATCAATAAAATGAAGCAAAACCTATCACACCTGTAGCTTATTGGCAATAAACAGATACATGGTAGAAAGTACTGAATGTACTGATTTCAAAACAAGGTTGGCTAATCAACTCATTTTAATTGCAATAGTAATTGTATATGTTAGACATACAGTATGAGACTAGCATGAATTCAATGCTAATGGTTATTGTGAGTCTCCAATTACTGGCTCTATGCTTGGACTTAGTTTTCTGATCACTGTGATTACTACATTTGGGATATTCATATACAGTAATTGACATTTTCAACCTAAATTAAGTATTTTAGTTTGCTAAATGGTATTTCAAAGAAAGGCAGAAGTCAAGGTAACGTGTGGGGGAGTCTGTAGAATCCCATTTAAATTATTCATTTGTTGATGATTGTTCTTGATTTGAAACGATTGTTTATCTTAGTCAAGATAAGATGGAGTCACCCAGCCATATAATGAATTTCTTTGCATTTTAATCAAGTTCTTTATAGTTTATATTACAAATTGTTTCGTTTCACTTAGATTCGTGGAACCAAAAATGAAACTACAGCAAAGAGGGGTAAAATAGCTTTAAAATATAATAGTGTTTAAATTTTGATTTGTAATAATGTGTTATCCAGTAATTGCTATGAATGTTCAAATTCTATGCCTCAAATATCATTTTTCTTTTTAAAGGCGTTTTACTGTTTAGTATTAAAACAAAACCCTGCTTTTCTGTATAACAATACTTTGAAGTTTGAAGTAGAAGTTGCTGAGCCTATCAGGGGGCTGGCATTCTCACATGCTGTACTGTAGCTGGGACATTTGCTGACCCCCTTCAGTCCTGCTTGGTTGTTTCTAAAGATAAAAAAAAAAACAGCACTCTAATGGGGAAATTTACTAAGATGTGTGTTCTATTTCACATGGGATGTTACTAAGAGTAACCAATCAAACTGTTAGTGTGAATTTTGGATACCCAGCCACAGTCCTTAAGGCATAATAACAGTTCCTGCTCTAGAGAAAGCCTTCCCAACCACTGTTCTTAAGGCACACTAGCAGTCAAGGTCATAGTGATATCTCTGCTTGAGCACTGGTGACTTAAACCATACTTTAGTTATTTTGATTTAACCATCTGTGTACACAAGCAAGACACAAAATTGCATTCAACAATTAATTGCTGATGCATGTGTCTGGGGGTGATGCTAGTATAAATGTGTATATATACACTATTTATTAGAAAGACACGAGGAACAGCAGTCGGCAGTGTAATGATTTGAATATTTAATTTATGGAGAAAGGCAGTTTGTGTACCATCAGAAGAAGCGAAATGTGTTTACCAATATACATGTACAGTATGTCTTTATGGAACATCCCTCTGGAGAATTGTACTCAGTGTAGTATTTCCCATGTGGACATAAAAGGACAATTACTCCCATAGGAATCATACTGTAATAACATAGTTAATGAGGTTAAAAAAGCTGTAAAGCCATCAAATCCAATCTACTGTATATACATTTTAGAATAGAGTTTTAATAGAGGCTCTGAAGTATCTATCTGGTACCAGGAGGTCATTTAACAAACAAAAAAGGGACAAGTTTACATTCATTAATGCAGATTGTGCAGGAAGTGCTGGTGAAACACGAATGCCTCAACTTATTTTGTCTCATACACCCTAAATTAGGCTGGACTTTATTCGGAGGACTTTAACCTCCAGATGAATTCCAGTCTAACTTAAAGGCAGGTATTCAATGAGAATTATCGCTATGTGCAGCGAATCCTGTTTAGGATTCGCTGCACATTCGCAGGGTTCTGCAGGGAGCCGGGGGGATGGCAGAAGGCAGGGAGATGGAAGCCTCCCTGCCTGCGCCGGAATGTGTGGGGGAGAAGAAGGGCTGGCGGGGACCCAGGCAGCAGAAGCTGACCCCCCGGGAGAGCTGGCAGGATACACGGTGGAGGGAGCGCTGCGCTGGTCCTGCTCCATGCATAAGTAATGAACGGGACCAGTGCAGTGAATATCTTATGGAGCGGCTCCTCACCCCTGCTGATGTAGGGCGGGATGTACTAAGAGGAAAATGCAGTAAAACCCCCGTTTTACCGCATTTTCCTGTGTATTAAAACGCCGCCATGATACCACATTGTAGGGTATTGCCACAATTGGGTGGCGATACCCTATAGAAGCCTATGGGCTTCTTTTCACTGCTTCCGCCGCAAACCTGCCGACCCCCCTCTCCCCCACCCCCTGGCTTACCTGGTCCTTACCTGGTAAGCCCTTCCTCCCCCTAGTAAAGCAGCCGGATGTCCTTCAGGCTGCAGGGGGGAGGAGGAGGTGCCGGGGACAGCCTGCATAGCTGTCCTCGGCATAAGGGGGGAAGCAAGCGGCAGGGAGATGACGGAGACCTCCCCAGGCACCACAGTACAGGTATCACGGGAGGTCTCCGTGACTGCACCGCGATGTTAGCCGCATATGTTAGTACATATGCGCTGGCATCGTGGCGGGCGGCGAATGGCGGCAATGTATTTTAATACATCCCGTCCGTAAGGTGTAAAAAAATTCAATATATATTCATATGCTGCAAATAACATGCCCCTTTACATAAGAAAATTACAGATTTTTTGACACCCCAAAAAAGAAAAAAAAAACTTTATTTTAAAAGAACACATTCCAGTTCACCTTATAAACATGTAGAATGCAAAACGGTGCATCATAGCAAAAATCATGGAGAAAGCAGTTCTCCATCCTAGCATTGAATACACTCTCGGCGAATCTCAGTGAAAACCCCATTGAAATACACAAGCAAATTGCAGCGAGCATGAAACGGAGAACTGGCTTTCGGCGAACAGTGAACATTGAATAGGGTGAATCAGATTTTTCAGAGAAAAGATTAATTGCAAGGAGTGAAAACAGCCCGATTCACCCCCCAAAAAAACCGGTGAATCGGGAGCATTGAATACTGACCAAAGCGTTAAAGATTCTCCTGTGTCTCTCAAATGAGGCCAATTATAAGCTGCCACCTATTACTCAGGGAGTGTATTTGAAAAAAACTATAAGAGAAACACTTGATTAGGGGTTTCTATACAGACTTTTGGGGTTGCAGATTTCCTTTTTCTGCTTTGCCCCATTACCCAGACACTGACAGGGATTTGTAAACTGGCAGCACATGCTCATACCTATTGTGACACAGAAACAAAAGCATTACTCTACTCTGTATGTTCATTGTTTTTAAATTATATGCCTTCTCTAAATTGGTAATTTATTTACACATGATCAAGATTATTATTATTATTATTATAATTTTATTTATAAGGCGCCACAAGTGTTTCGCAGCGCCGTACAAAGGAACAATACAGGGAGACAAAAACTTGGCATAACATTGAATAAATAACAAAAATACAGTACAAATAAAGAGCACCACAGTTCAATACACATTACAGCTTAAATGTAAGTAGTGAGGACCCAATCAACATACAACTAGAGGCTTGAGGCCAATGATGGAGATGAGTATGAAGATGGTCACTGAGTGTTGGAGTAAAGGAGAGCTGTGAGTGAAATGTGAAGAGAAGTGGGCTTTGACAACAGGAGGGAAGAGGGCCCTACTCGGAGGAGCTTACAATCTAGTAGGAAGGGGAGACAGACAGATTACAAGAGGTGCAAGCGAGGGGGTGGTGGTTAGATAGCAGGATGTAAACAGGAAACAGGCAAGGGGTCGGAGAACCAGCTGGTTTATGCAGTGGAAGGGTACGCTTTGATGAATAGGTGAGTTTTCAGTGCCCGTTTGAAGCTTTGCAAGGTCGGGGAGAGTCTAATGGAGCGAGGGAGTGCGTTCCACTGAAGGGGTGCAGCACGGGCAAAGTCCTGTACTCTAGCATGGGAAGCAGTGATCAGGGTGGAGGAGAGACGACAGTCGTCAGCTGACCGTAGAGGGCGGGAGGGTGTATGAATGGAGATGAGGTTAGAGATATATGGAGCAATGGAATTAGAGATGGCCCTGTATGTGAGTGTGAGGTGTTTGAAGAGGATTCTGTAGGGGAATGGAAGCCAGTGCAGATTTTGTTGAAGGGGAGTAGCAGAGTTAGAGCGGCGGGAGAGGAAGATAAGCCTGGCTGCAGCATTGAGGACAGATTGGAGAGGAGCTAGTTGGGATTGAGCGAGGCCAGTGAGAAGAGCATTACAGTAGTCAAGCCGTGAGATGACTAATGAGTGGATGATCAGCTTAGTTGCACTCTGTGAGAGAATGGGCCTGATGCGAGCAATGATTGAACCTATCCTGTCAGTTAATTATTTTTATGAAAGATGGTGCATTTGTGGATAGACCCATGGTGACCTGAAGCGGATTTGTTTGGCTTCCTGGCATCAAGGATGTGGCAGTTGGAATACCGACACCAGAAACCAGACACAGGTCAGAAGACCGGTCATGGATCTCCGACACAACTCACAATGTCCACACTAAAATCCTAACTGTCGGCATCCCGGAAAATGAGGGTCCAGTGGAAGGGGGTGGGATTAGGCCCTAAGGAAAGGGGGAGAATGTTTGTGCCTGTGGTAGGCTGTAGGTAGGGGGGAGGTTAAAGGTAGAGTTAAAGGGGGGAGGGATTCTGATCACCAGCATCCCATAAGCCACAATAATGCAGCCTAGATGTATACGCATTATTAACCAATAATATTACACAGGAGCAGTTAGTTAGTATAATATGCTGTTATAATGAACATGTTTTATATAATTGGCCTACACAGGGGCCAAACTACTATTTGTGCAGCAGTTGCATTGCATCGGGAGCCCATGAGGACTAAGGGTCCCATTGATGTGTGGTATTTTGTGAACTTGAGTTGGAGTGGACACGGGGGGGGGGGGGGGGGGGAATTATATTATATTTTTGCACCTGGGACAATCATTCACAAGTTTCACCACTGGCCTTACACATAATATGCACATACTAAATTGGTGGAAACTTAAGGTTTCATACATTTTCCATCAATTTATAAATTATACACGGTATTGTGTGTTCTATAAAAATTGGTTTTAGAATCATTTCCATGGACGATTTGCATCTGGACAAGTCTGTTGATGTGTGGTACTATATTTAGAAAACTTAAAGAACTAGTTTCTCCAATTCAATAATAGTGAATTTTTTTCATTTGAAATATAAATTTATGACAAACCGTAATGTTAAATACGTAAAAAGTAAAAATAAATGATTAGAAAATGAAGGAAACGTGGCACTTTGAAGGATTCAAGGATTATCCCCAAATTTTTCAAAAATCCAGCAAATCCTCAAAACATCGAATAATTTTTTATGCATTCAACCAAGTGATTATTCAGGATGTATTTCTTATGGTTCACATCTTTGTCCGTAGTATCGCTTCAGAGTACAGTTCATCTGGACTGGAAGTCGAGGCTATAATTAATTCTCCTTCTGTATGCAGCAGAATTCTCATTTGCTCTTTCTATGTTCCCCTCCATTCAGAGAATTGTATTTTCTGAGCTCTAGCAGGGTGCTGTATCTATCATGATAAT
Organism: Crinia signifera; assembly: GCF_055691185.1. Classification (NCBI taxonomy): domain Eukaryota; kingdom Metazoa; phylum Chordata; class Amphibia; order Anura; family Myobatrachidae; genus Crinia; species Crinia signifera. The sequence continues at coordinate 137,004,591 of NC_139223.1, forward strand.
ACAGCTTTAGGTAAGATAAAAAGATTGAGCCTGGCAGAATTTTTTACTTCTGCTTGTCTGAAACATTCTCCTGAATGTCAATCATGTTTCAACAGCTTCGCTTGGCTCAGGCTTCTTGAAACTAGCACTTATTTTATAGCAACGATTCCCAACATCAGTTAAATAATATATATTTTTTTATGCCCCACTGGCAGTAATATTAGTAAATGACGTGCCTCCCACCACCTTAACTAAAAGTCAGAGTGCATTCTCCTATCTGCTAAAACAAAATAGCTGCTTCAGCTCTGCCGATTGCCTAGATTGTAGACTGCGGATGCAATATCTCCAGTATAAGGTACTTGATTGCCTGTTGAGGGCATAAAACCGAATTACTATGGTTTCCAGTAAGTAATTCTCCAAGAGACTCTGGACTAGACTCATCTTTAAGAAATGTAGGGTTCTCTGGTTGTGTATTGGCTGTAAGAGTTTCTGTAAAATCATAGGATCTCATTATTAGGAGTCAATATTAAATATTAAAGTCAGCGTAGTACTCAGCCGCAGAGGGACACATTTGCATCTAATATTTAAAATCTAATTATGCATGGGTTATTTGGTCACTAAAACTTTTAAATAGATAAAATTATTGTTATAATTTTATTGTTTATATACATTAATTGTGGCCAGGGCCGGCTCTACCATTAGGCAGCTTTAGGCAGCTGCCTAGGGTGCCGGGATCTGTCGGGACGCCACCAAGTCTGCCTATCAAAAAATCAATGATGTCTATGAGGATCCTTATTGGGCTTAATTCAGGTTGCAGCTGTGAAACCTCTAAGACTTCAATTCTATACTTTCCCTTGGGGCATATTTCCCTACATTGCTGCCTCCTCCTTCTTGTACTCTGTTTGTACCAATTTTTGGGAGCCTCACCGCCATTCCAGAATGTTAGGCAAGTATGCCTTAAGGGGTCGGAAAGTGGGTATGCAGGGGGGGGGGGAGGTGGGTTGAACTTTTGCCTAGGGTGCCAAGAAGCCTTGCACCGGCCCTGATTATGGCTCTATACTTGTCATTCTTATTAGTCTTTGCTGTATTAGCGTTTACAGTCTAAGAGGGTGATTCAACATCACTCGGTCCCCAGTATATTCACGCCGGAGACCAATAGTGTGGCTCTGCAAATTTGTATGGGCCAACTACAACAGTCGCTGTGGCATTCACAGACAACGAGGTGGACAGGGGCAAACAGAGGCATGGTGGAAACCTGCGCAGGGTGTGTGGCTCACATGACGTTAGTGCCCGCACGTTCTCGGACATTTCCAAGCCAGATAAAAGTCAGTTTAAATTGACTTTTACTTGGGAATGGGGGAAAAATTAATTTGATGGTCTGCATTCATCAAATAAGTTATCCCCCATACGCTTGCATGCGAATGGATGTGTCTGCATGCACATCTATTCACATGCTTCCGAGGGCACCGCTGCTTAGCGAACCAAGCTGAATCAGGCCCTAAATTCACACACTCACCCACCCTCTTTCTCTCCCCCATTATTTTTATGTCAGATTTCAATTACCTTACAACTATGTTTTTCTGGATTGTGGCAGAAAATTGGAGGACCCACACACAAAAACAGAGAACATACAAACTCTGTACAGATAGGGTGTTCTAGTTGAGAATTGAACTCATGACCAACTGTGGCACTATGCATTGACACAACCAGGTGCAGGAGAAGTGAAAACCGACACCTAATCAATGCCTATGCGGATCCCTAATTGCAAGTTCCTGGCAACGCTGACGTCTTGTTTTAATGTTAAAGTATACTGTAATAATATAGGCTGCATCATTCTATATTTTTTTTTGGTACTTGTTTCCTAGCACGGTGCCAGCGATAAAAATTGTATCCATCAGGGCCCCCCAAAATCGCGTCGATCGCATCGCATGCAACCAAATCGCATGCGATGCGATCGACGCAATCAACGAGATTTTTACATTGGAATCAATGTAAAATGGTCCCTGAGACCCAATTTTACATTGGTCCCAATGTTAAATGGCCCCCAGACCCCAATTTTCATTGTGTCCCAACCCTGATGGGTCAAATGCCCCCCTATTGTTAACGCCACTCCACAATCAACGCCAACCCGAAGCGTGGCGAACGCATGCGAGCCCACGAGGGGCGGCGGTACGCGTCCTCCGACCTTTTCATACCCCCACTATCCACGTCGGCGTGGAGTTGATTTTATATAGTGTGGCGAGCGCAGCGAGCCACAGAGCCCGAGGGGATGCGCATTATTTCACAGGTATTACGTGTCCCCTCGCGGGGCTCGCTGCACTCGCCACGCTTCGGGCTCGGTGGCTCGCTGTGCTCGCCACACTATATAAAATCAACTCCACGCCGACGTGGATAGTGGGGGTATGAAAAGGTCGGAGGATGCGTACCGCCTCCCCTCGCGGGCTCCCTGCGCTCGCCACGCATTGGGTTGCCGTTCATCGCGGGGTGGCGTTAACAATGGGGGGGGGGGGCATTTGTCATGTAAAATACCCATAAGGGTGGGTATGCAATGAAAAATCGGGTCCTTTGGCCCATTTAACATTGTTCCCTATGTAAAATTGCGTCCACTGCATCGGTCGCCTTAACTTAGGCATGCGATGGACGGGATTTTTTAATTGTTGGGGAAAAGGCTAAAAATAGCCCTAAAATCACGTCGGTCGCGTCCATCGCATACCTTAACTTAAGATATGCGATCACATGGGACGGGCGCCATGCTAGGAAACAAATACCTTTTTTTATATTAAATTTCAGTACAGCACAATGGCGATGTTTATCAGAAAGGGTTTACATTTGTGTGGTGTAATCTGTCCTTTCCTTTGCGCTTTGATATCCTGGTAAGTTAATGATACACAGGAGATAGCATGCGAATGTACCATGGGACGTCATGTGAATATATTTTGCATTTCTATATTTTTTTCCACCTTCATTGTTAGAACTCATGCACTTATATGTAGTGGACATGTTTAAATTCATGAAAAAAAAGTGTCAGCTGTTAATCAAATCTTTTCATTAATACACGTCTGTCGTGGTCACACGGGGATCACCGCACTACCTGTATTCCTTATTTAATGAACTAGTTATACAGAGAATAAAAAGGGAAATCATTAGGTCTCTCTGGATAATCTCACATACTGCCTGCCCCCAGGTCCCAAAAGAGGATAATTAAGATGTACCATGAGTTGGTTTCATTTGGCCAGATTCCATATTACATTAATATTCATGCGCTAGAAGAGCATATCGAAATATGATATGTGGCAGTAATAGGGCAGAGACAATAATGTAATGTATGTAAATAAAGTCTTTGATTTATTTATAGTGTTTACATTTTACATATAAACTAAGTATATAAATCATGAAAAAGACAGATTTGTGTTCCACCATAAAATTATAAATAATCTGTTTCTAGCTAGTACATCTTGTTTAAACAAGGCAGAAGGTACACCATTGCTGGGAGTGACAGCTCTTTATTGGGCAGATGTATTAAGCCTGGTGAAGTGATAAAGTGGATGGAGTCAAGTTACAGGCTGGGTTTAAATATAACAAGAGCTAATTGGCTGCTGCATTATCACCTTCCGCTTTATCACTTCTCAAGGCCTAATACATCTGCCCATAGTTGATGGTTTAAGTCTAAACTGATTTAAGTGACTGAATGTCTTGTTTTTAGCATGTGCTAGCACAATGTGCTCACCTCTGTGTTTTTGAAGAATTGGAACATTCACCTTATGAATATAATTAAACATAACGGGGCAATTTATTAAGATGTGTATTATACTTCTCATGTGATGTTGCTATGGGCAACCAATCAGAATCTCTGATTGGTTGTCTCCTGTCTAATATCTAGAATATAGTAGACAAGATCTGATTGGTTGCCCATAGCAACATCACATGTGAAGTAGAATACACATCTTAGTAAATTTCTCCCAACATGTTTTAATTATCATTTGTTGTTGCTGATATTATTAATAATTAAATATATTGGAATGCTTGTGAATATGAAGAGTTGACTGTAGAGATGATCATTCTGATGATTTCTGTCTCAATGCTTTGCAGGGCCATAACTAGGGTTGTTTAAGTGGTGCCACAGCACCACAGATAGTGCTCCATGGAACTTGCTTCTGGCTAGCAGGGTGCCTGGAACAGCAATCTGCAGCTAGGGTGGGTGGATTTGACCCTGAGAGACATGATAGCGACCCCCAAATTGTATATGAATTTTTTTTTCTAAGCTCAAATTTGCATAATGGGGTGTGAAGGTGTCTCCCACAGTTAGGACATGCCCAAGAAAAATTACCTGGGCCAGCCACAGCTCCTTACAGCCGCATACCCGCCAACACTACAACAATACAGCCGTACAGTTTTTTAACGGCCTGTACTGGCTAAAAACCCCTGTACCAATTGTACCGGGATTTTCTTTTTTTAAGCCATTGCACTCGACACGCCGGCGCGCTTCCTCCCCCGAGGAGGCCAAGGGGACTCTGGGAGATGTAGTTTCCTACACAGCAGGCTGCTTCCTGGGTAGCTTGAGGGGTAGCCGACTGACAGGACTACAGCTCCCAAGGTGCTGGAGACACTGGGGGACCTCCGGAGAGGCCCATTATTACCCTCACTTCTGGGCGTGATCGGTGGGACCCGTGGCCGTGTAACGTCCAGTATGGGCGGCCGCCATCTTGAATATCACCCAGCTGTATTTACTCAGCAGGACATGCATCTGAACAGCCCCTGAGCTGGCTGAACATCCTCAGCTGCCTACCCCTCTGCCGAGTGTGGCTGGTGCCCATAGATACCAACTGTCATCCTGCCTGTCAGGTCTGGCAACAGTTAGCCCTTCACTACCTGCCCAACAGCCTGTTACACATAACATAGAATTTGACGGCAGATAAGAACCACTTGGCCCATCTAGTCTGCCCCTTTAACCACCCTCTACATCCAGACTGAGCTGAATTATACTCCATCTGAGAATGACTTCATACTCTAGATGCCTATTCTGCAGCTGTGATTAAAAGCATGGGACCTGCGCTGTTTTTCAATACCTGCGACTGGTAACGTACTGCATAGTCTGGTATTTTCTAGACTGCATTGCTGCCACATCTTGCACACTCCCTTGTAACTACTGCATTACTGCGACATTTATTATCTCCCATCGCCCCCACCACCACCCACAACTGCACCCTTTGCAGGCAGCCACACTTATTGCCTTTATTTGTTCACTTGCCTCGCCTCGTCTCCCCACACGCTACTCTGATGACTCTCTATTAAGTAAGTGCCACTTTTGGGGGCATTGTGTAAGGTCAGGTGCACTAATGGTGGCATTAAGTTTATAGGCAGGAGTACTGGGGTCATTACATGTAACAATGTGGCATAATGTATTTACATACATGTAATGTAATTTTATGTAATGGGTATGACAGTGTGCATCATATTGTGTAATGGGCATGACAGTGTGCATCATATTGTGTAATGGGCATGACAGTGTGCATCATATTGTGTAATGGTCATAACTGTATGCGGCATATTGAGTAATGGGCATTGCGGTGTGCAGCATTTTGTGTAATGGGCATTACGGTGTGTTCCATAATGTGTAATGCCTCCTTTTTGTGATGCCACGCCTCCTTTCCATGAGGTCACTCCCCATTTCCGTTGCGCCGGTTTGTCGCGCAAGGGCCCTGCCTACTTCAGGTAAGCCTGTGTGCTCAAAATGTCAGGGCCGATTTCTGGCCCCAGTCCAACCCGGAGCATAATGCAAATAATTTTGTACCTAACAGTGGGGTGTGTCAAAATGATTTGATTCCAGTGCCACACCCTTGCACTTCCCACCAGGATCTCTGCCCTTCGGAATCTCCAGGGGGCCTGGATAAAAAGTCAGCATGCATGGATAATACATGAAATAATAAAATGTTTTTGTGCCAATTAACTCTTTTTTAAAAATAGGATTTATGTAATCTAAATTACTAATCTGTGTGCTGAATAATCTTCTGCAAGAAGACTGTAACTGAAGAATTATGGGTATTGTATTTTTTCAATGTATCCCACAATGCTTTTTTATCCTTAAAACACAAGAGACATGATTTAAAATTAAACCACAATAAGAGTATGTTATTGGGTTTTAGTGGCATCTCAAGGGGGGTGTGGGCTGCCCCCAGGGTGTCAACCACCAAGGAGCTGACACGAACATGAGTCCGCTGGATTGCCATCTGCCAGATACCAGCAGATGGAGCGAAGGTGGACATGCCCAGATCGGCGCCATCTGTACTTGTTGTTCTCAGCATTGTTAATGAGCTTAGAATTCCTCATATAGGTAAAATGGTATGGGTCATTGGGTCTACTAAATTGGGATACAGTCACTAGGTCTACAAGCATTAGGTGTACAAGCATTGGGTCAACACCACTAGGTCGACATGATTAAAGGTTGACACTACCGAAGGTCAACATAGGTTAGGTCGACAGGGTCATTAGGTTGTCATGGGGAAGGTCGATAGTCAAAATGTCGACATGGGGTTTTTCCCATTTTATTTAGCCGACATGTGCCGACAGGCAGTATTTTATACCCTACCATCAACTAGGCTGTGGAGGGAGAACAAAATAGTGTGCCAGAAGCATGGCGAACGCAGTGCTATGTTTAAGTGTCCATGTCGACTACGTCGACATTCGGGTCAAAAAATTGGGAAAACCCCATGTCCACCTTTTACCTGTCGACCTTGCCCATATCAACATAATGCTTGTGTCAACCTAATGACCCTGTCAGCCTAACCCATGTCGATTCTCTTGCATGTTGACCTTCCTGCATGTCGACTGTCGGGCATGTTGACCTAGTGGTGTCAACCTAATGCTCGACCTAGTTGATGTCTATCCAATGATTCATACTCCACCAAATTTAGGTCGACATGCATTGAGTTGACCAATCAAGGTCGAAAGGGCTTAGGTTGACATCTGCAATAGGTTGACATGGCTAATGTCGTCAGGGTTGGAAGGTCAACACAAGCATTATGTCGACAATGGCAAGGCCGACAGTAAAAAAAGGTTGACATGAGTTTTTCACTGTTTTTGTCCTGAATGTTGACATAGTCAACATGGATACCTTCAAAGTGTACTCCTGCTTCTAGTACGGTGCCTCACTGTGCTTGGCAAACTATTCTATTCTCCCACCACACCATAGTGGATGGTAGGGCATGATATACTGCCTGTCGGCACATGTCGGCTCAAACAAATACGTGAAAAACTCATGTCCACCTTTTGACTGTCAAATTTGCCATTGTTGATCTAATGCTTGTGTTGACCTTTCAACCCCGTCGATCTTAGCCAAGTCGACCTATTTCAGGTGTCGACCTATTTCAGGTGTCGACCTTCAATGCATGTCTACCTAAAAGGGTCCACCTTGTGACCCTATCGCAGTTAAACTTCCATGCACTTTACTCATTTTACTATCTAACTACACAGGACCTGGTTAATAAAATAGATGTACTGTATTTGCAGGTACTTACCACCTCTTTTCATGCGGTTGTTCATGTGTCTTAGTTTTTGCTGGCATAGAATATGCTATTTTTACCTATAATAGGATATTACTTTTCTCACTTTCCATTTGTATTAACTCACTCAGCCTGAACATAAGCTAGGTGACTGTGTAACATTGGGAGGTAAAGGTCACCGTTTATGTGGAGCTAAATTTGAACATAAAATCTGAGATTTTTGCATTCTCATATTCCCTGGTGAATGTAACGTTAGGTCATGAAGGCCACTGGCAACTGATTTATGTATTTGCTAGCTTTGCTTCTCACAAGGTTCATATTTACTATTTAATTGGTACTAAGGTTGAATAAAAAGGATAACCAAAAGAATCATAAGTACAGTATGCTACAGTATATTAGAAACAATACAAGAGCAGAAAAATGCCAGTCGGAGTAGGAAATATTGTTATTGTCCTCATAGGGACATAATCATCATATTATACCCATAAATGGGTGGGTTTACATTTTCTGAGAGGGGGTGCTACCACTGGACACTGGGTAATGCAAATATGAAGAAGACAGAAAAAAAGTGTCACTGCGACGCTCTTTTTCTGTCTTCTTCATATTTGCTACAGTATATTCTGCTGTTACTTCGAACATACATTTGCCAATGAGCAAATCTGACCAACGACAAGTGCTTATGGCACCCTTCACCCAGTTGAGCATGACAAACTTCCCCAGTGGCGTAACTATAAATTTTGCTCCCCCCAGCCAAAAAGTTTCTGGCGCCCCCCCCCCCCCCCATGCCCCTTAAACATTACGTCACACATCATAATGCCCCTTGCACTATATGCCACATGCCGTCATTAACCTTACACTCCACACACCTAAATGCACCTTACACTATGGCCGGAATTTAATGCCGCCCGAGTTCAGTGCAATGCGAGATGTCCGCTGAATTCTGACATTTTTTAAAGGGGAATTAACTTACAAGGTATGGTTTTGCCTTGTAAGTTAATTCCCCTTTAAAAAACGTCAGAATTCAGCGGACATCTCGCACTGCACTGAACTCGGGCGGCATTAAATTCCACCCTATACTGTCACACACCCTTATGCTCCTTACTCTATAGGCCACACATGATACTGCTCATTACAGTACACAAATCAAGACTTCTTTGCGACGAAGTCGCACCGCTACCAGAAAAAGGGTGTGACCTCACTGAGAGGGGGCAAGGCTTATTGGGAATAAGCCATGCCTCCTCCCGTTTTCATCACCATGGAGGCATGCTAAGCGCATACCCTCCAACTATACCGATTTTCCCGGTACAGTACCGTTTTTAACGGACTGTACCGGCTAAAAAACAATTGTACCGATGTACCGATTTCCTGTGCTGGTGGCCGCTCCTCCAACTTTGCAGGCAAATGCTCCAGGTGATTGGACCCAGTGGGGGTTAATGTGTTGCAGTGAGACTGTTCCCGTTCCCAGGTGTGCCTTGCGCGACAGCCAGCGTTCAAGCCTCGCATGACGTCAGCGCGATCTGTGCTCATCTGTCATGCACACTGCCTGCGCGCTTGTTTAGCTGACTGGCGCCACAGGATTCGGTGCAGTCCTCCGCCACAGCCTTCTCCCCACTACCCGGATCACCCGCTAGTGGGCTCATAATGACTGCCTGGGCCGGGTCTGCTCTGCTTTGCTCTGCGACAGTGACAGTCCCCTTACATCAACCGCAGGCTGGGCGCCCAGACTGCCTGCGCGCCCGTTAACCCGACTGGCGCCGGGATTCGCAAAACAATGCAGCTAAATGGGGTACAGTACAATTTTAAATTAATGTCCATTCTCAGGTGGGGACATGGCCATGAATATATGAGGTATTGCCACACCCCCTCTACATGTGACCACGCCCCCTGTATCCGTGGCCACGCCCCCGTACCGATTTTTATGACTAAAATGTTGGAGGGTATGTAAGCGCTCTGTGAGCTTCTGGCATGCCCCCAGCCCCTCTGTCTCCCAAGCAGAGCACCGATTGACAGGGCCTCCCCCAACTGCCCCTCTCCTCATCGCTGGACATTGCTGCCCTTGGGTGGGACAGAGGGACAGTCACAAAAAAAATCCCTGTCCCACGAAAATCTGTACAGGTAGGGAGTACCTGACAGATACTAACGCATGAACACACAGATGCCGACAAACAGACAGATGACAAATGGACAGATCCTAAAACATGGGTGCTGACAAGTTGATACATATACGCTGACACAGACACATATGTTGACACATGGACACTGACAGACACCTATACACAGGGATACGCTGACACACGGACTGCACATAGAGACACTGATGCTGACAGACGCTGACATCTAGAGACATAACACAGACACCCAGACACTGACACAAACATGCTGACATGTGATGACACAGACTGACTGTTTTGCATCCCACTGTAGAAAACCAGGGTTTGAAAGGGTTAACCTTATTGTTGTGTTCAGCTCCTGCGCTGAAGCCTGTAGACAGGGAGGGCTCTGTAACCGGAGTGCAGAGTGCAGGAGAAGAGAAGGCAGCCGCTGGAGCAGGACAGTGAAGATAGAACAGAAAGCAGGGAGAGGGACGATGCTGCAGCTGCCCAGCCTGCGCGGACGGAGGTTGTGTGTACTGTTTACACAGACGAACTTCCTGCCTGTGTGTGCTGCTGCTGCTGCTGGTAGGAAGGGAGGGAGGTAGAGACAGGACGGACCTCATCTCAGCTGTGCAGGTTAGAGTGAGAGGCTTCCGGCGCCCACGCAGCCCCCGCTCCTCCAAGCAGTGGCGGGGGCTGCCTTACACAAGCTACGCCACTGAACTTCCCAATAACCCTTTGAGTGCCAAGTATATTTGTCAAAATCAGTGTAAAAATTGCCAAGCAAACATTTTTTATTCATCGTAATGACCTGTAATGTTTACCTTCTATAGGAAATTTTTAGTTTTTTACACAACATTTTTATTTGAATTTATATAACAAATGTGAGCAAATACTTTTAGCGGATATTTTGAACATTGCTCACAGATATGTTGGCACTCAAAGGGTTAATAATGGTGAGACTCTCAAGGTTTCTCTGACCCAAACTTAATTTTTATTTAAAAAAAGTTAAATACTCTGAATCTATCCCTGGTATTTTGATAATTTAAATGTACAGATATTTAAATTAATATGACATTTTTTGTAGTGAGTTATTGGTATTGAGCACTTGAAAGTCCTAGACTGGACCTATTTATGGCCTGTAGGAATCGACTCGTTGGTAGTAGCCTGTTGGGTGACGCAATTCTTTTGTCAGGTACAGTATATTGGTCTATTAACAATAACTCAACTACAGATATACTCAGGGCCAGAATAACAATGGGGCGGATAGAGCTGCAGCAATAAGCACATTGGCCCTTATTCTGGTTGGTGCGGCCGGAGCCGCATATGCGGCTCCGACCGTGCAGGCGAATCCCCGCCTTCCATACGGATCGCCACGGCCGTCCGTACGCGGATATGTGGCGATCCGCATGAAATTGGACGGGGATACGCCTCCTCCATGGTGGGAGCAGCCCCTGCATTCGATGGTCGCCGAACATCGAATGCAGGGCCGCACGCTCCACCAGCTCCCGCAACACAAGACCACACGGACACTTGTCCGTGTGAAATCTTGTATGGGGGCGGGCAGCTGACATCCGGCGATGTCAGATGCCCGCCCCGTGCCCACGCGTCACGGCCTCATTACCATGCATACGCCCCGCGTTTGCATGGGAACGCCCATGAAACGCGGGGCGTATGCATAGGGTAATGAGGATAAGTAGCCCCTCACGCCCCTCTACGCCCCCTGTGCGGCGTATAGAGAATCCTTGCGGCGAAATCGCCTGCACATGCGCAGAGTGACCTCTGCACATGCGCAGTAGATAAACATCGGCGGCCCGTACGCAAGCGGGAATATCCGCACCAACCAGAATAAGGGCCATTATCATGACAGCATGATGACCACCAAGTTGGCCATATATCATAAGTATTGATTGACCCCCTGGATGACCACCAGGATGGCCATAAAACATAAGTATTAAAATTGCATTTCTATTTTGAACATTCATGCAGTCTTTGTACTTTTATATATTTAGGGAGACATTGGGGCATATAGGCCTTTATTCTGGTTGACTTGCTCAGGCGTGAATTTGCACCCTTGCGAGTCAACCAGAACCCACCCTGCGAATATTGGTATGCCCACCCCCCTTCGCATGCCAGGTTCATTCACCCCGGCATTTGAATGGATGTTTTACATAAACAGGCCAGGCGGAACCTCCCCCATCTTTGGAATGATGGTGATGGCGCACGCATATGTATAGGTGGTCCAGACCACTCGTACATTTGCGTGTAGAATTCCAAAGGAATTGGGTGGGCAATTGACATCCGCCCCCCGCACATGTGTCATTAGCATGTGTACGCCCAGCATTTTCGTGGGAACGTCCATGAAACGCTGGGCGTTCACATATGCTGATGGCCGAGGCCAGCACGTCCCTCTCCACCCCCGCTCAAAAGGCTGAGCGCGTGCACTTGGCGTACATACTTTCCGCTGAGTTTGCACGCTCATAGCGTATACACATGTACAGAAATGCTGCTGAGGATACGCATACGCAAAACATCGGTCCCAGTGCGAATTTGCGACCGAGCGAGTCAACCAGAATAAGGGCCATAGTGTATGGTTTGTACATGCCTACATGGCATTCGCATCCCCTCTGCCACTTCTCATAATAGGCCCTTAAACATTTCCTGCTCCAGGCCCATGAGGCCCTTAATCTGGCCCTGAATATACTGAGAAGAGAACCAGCAGTTTAATGGTTACTTCAGTGGCGTAACTAGCTTTTGGGCGCCCCCCCCCCCCCGCCGTTAAAGGGAGGGCGCCCACCCACGCACCCCGCCGCACCAACCCCCGCCCGCCGCACCAACCCCCGCCCGCACCGCCGCACCAACCCTCGCCCGCCCCGCCGCACCAACCCCCGCCTCGCCGCCCATGCAATCCCCCCCATCCCCCGCAGTCTTACCTAGGCTCAGTACGCGCTGGTCCCGGCTCCCTTCTTCTGCTATGAGGACCACCACAAAATATCCGCCCCCATGCAGCAGACAGTTTCAGAGAACTGTCTGCTACATTGGGGCGGGCATTTTGTTGTGGTCCTCACAGCAGAAGAAGGGAGCCGGGACCAGCGCGTACTGAAGAAGACACTGACAGGTAAAGACTGCGGGGGATGGCGGCGGGGCAGCGGGGTGTAACTATAGCACTGCAGCCCCCGGCGCCCGCACATGCACAGCTTCCCCCCCCCCCCCGCGGTCGCGGGGGCTGCGGTGCTATAGTTACGCCCCTGGGTTACTTAGCTTTATATTTACCAAAGTTCAGGATAAAAATTACCATCCGGGGAGGGCCGCTATCATCAGATGCCTGTGGTCCATAATCAATATAGGTCTGTCATTCATCCTGGTATCAACTAAAGCTACAGAGCAGATTATGACTAGTGTTTATAGAGACTAAGCTAGGTGTTGTCTCTCCGAGTCCCAGGACACATTTCTACCGTACATGTTAATGAACACATACTGTATGTTTAAGTAATGTTTTTTTTAGTGCACATTAAGAGTGTGTTATGTACACAAATTGATAATTGGTCAACTTATAAGTGTAACCCTTCTTTTTCACACTGGTGGATATATACAAATATACATAGTATACCAAAAGAATGCATTTTCTACAAATGGTTAGATAGAACATATTGATGGTTTTAATTTATTTATTTATTTGTTTATTTTTTTTAAATAAATTCCGATGCCTATACTGGTCTTTGAGTACTTTATTTATTTATTTACGCTTTCTTAAATAGCGCAACAGATTCCTTTGCGCTTTACAATTGTAGACAGTGATCAAACAAACTGGGTGACAAACGACAGACTTGGAGGTAAGAGGGCCCTGCTGCAAGCTTACAATGTATAGGGACATAGGAGGGTAACACAAGGACAGACACCAGTAATAGCATAGCAGTCCCGCGAAGTTGCAAGACTTTGATTAATTGCTTAGAAATTAGGAGAAGTGATAATCCATTTCTCTGGACAAAAGGCAGGAGAAAGGGTTTATCACCGCTTGTTAACTAGACCTCTAAGTTTCTCTTAGTGCAGGGTTGGCCAATCCAGTCCTTGAGATTTACCAACAGTTCATGTTTTTCTTTACACCTATGGGTCTATAGAGTGTGAATAATTGCACCCAGTGGCGTAAGTTCGTTCCAGTTGCCCGGAGGCAAGATATATATTGGTGCCCCTCCCTCCCAAACACACACACATACGTACACACACAACCCTATATAACCTTATATAAAATATATATATTCTGTTCAGCAGATAGATAGATAGATAGATAGATAGATAGATAGAAAGAAAGAAAGAAAGAAAGAAAGAACATGTATATATATTTCAGAACTCAGCCACAGAAGCAATATCATTGGCTTTTAAATAACTGATTTAAACTTCCAGGGAGAGGTGCCCCTTTGGGAGCAGGAGTCCGGCGGCAGATGACTCCATTGCCTCCCAGAGTTCTGCCTCTGATTGCACCTCCTGTTTTAAAATGTGCGTTAGTAATGAGTACACCTAAGCACCAGCTTGGTGGTCTGGAAATGTTAACTGTTAGTAGATCTCGAGGACCAATTTGGCCAGCCCTGTCCTAGTGTGTTACCTCTGTGTCTTACTTTAGATCTTCTCTATACTGCATTTGTCACTCTTCTTGTTGCAATGCATTCATGCAATCAATTTCATTCTCTTCCACTTTAGCCAGTACCATGATCAGGCTCTAACTAATATGAAGGTGATGTATCAAGTCTTGAGAGAGATTAAAATCATGTAGTTGCCCAAAGCAACCAACTGTCATTACAAAGACAGTGCTAGATAAATGACAAAAGCTGATTGGTTTCTTTGGACAACTTCTCTACTTTATCACTCTCCAAGGCTTTATACATTTCTGGTCATATTCCTTTGTCTGGAACATACGTTCATTCTACTTTCTCAAAAGTGAAAGGTCAATCAGAGCAGATAAATGGTATATCAGACAGACTGTGCAGAACGCATACTTTTGGAAGTTAGTCGGGTTTCCTCTTCCAGTTAAATAGGTATACCTGGGTGGCCACAGAGGGTTATCAATGAATATAAACTTGTCATGGTGATAATGATGACTGCTACTCTTACAAGTGGATGTACAGATGGGGCAGGCCTCTTCCTTGCTGGCGAATCGACAGAACGTCAGCGCTGGCGATCCGCCAGCGGCCTGCCTCACCATCTGACTGAGACATGCGTGCGTCTCATGCGCACGCGCGTCTCAATCTCCGGGAACCCTGTCCGTCTCCGCCTCAGGGAGACGGACAGGGTTAGGGGGGGGGGTGCGGGCAGGCGGCGGGGACCCCGGGTTACCGCCGACAAGCCGGCGGTGACCCGGGGGAGCGGCTGGAAGCGCCGTCGGAAGAAGACGTGCGCGCGCGTCCCCTTCTCATTATGCAGATGGCGCTGGCGGAGGATGGCGGCTGGCGTCGCCATCGCCATCCCCTGCCAAGATGGGACCTGCCCCATCTGTATAATGGCGATACAGATGCACAGATGCGACTGACTCTTTAAACGGGTGCAAGTCTGTATCCATATGTTCAATGCAATCTGCTAGAATCAGGCACTTTTTAAGTACAGGGAGAAAAATTACTGTGGGGAATGGGGGCAGTTTCTTTTCACATCAATATCTGCCACCAATATGGTTCTGTTTCATAAGCAGTGGGACCAAAACATTTATAGATTGGGGGAGGATATAATTTCATCCTGAAAATGGAAAAGGACAGGTAAGTCCCCTGGCTTTTGCCCCTCCCCTCATCCAGCTGTCCTTTTAGCAAGTGAAATGGGTGGTCCATACATCTGATGATTTTGGCTGAAAAGCATCATCATTGTCACACTCTATGCTTTACAATTCCGGTAATCTTGGCATTGTACAGCGGACGGGGTCATGGCTACAGCATCGGAACCAAGCCTACCTCCTCTTTTACTGTCCGCCTTTCTCCACATCACTTTCCTGGCACCCCCCACAGCTTAGCTGACCTGACTGCTGGAGCAGGCCAGGAGTCGCACATATGGTTTTGCTATGTGTCAGTAGTATACAGGGGCGTAACTACCATAGGTGCAGGGGGTGCAGCTGCTATAGGGCCCAGAGCTGAAGGGGGCCCATCTTTTCTGTCAAACTAATATGTTTTGCATACATTTATCTCCATCAGTTGCTATATAGGGGGCCCTTACAAACTTTTGCTATGGGGCCTACGAATATCTAGTTACGCCTCTGGTAGTATACCTTAACAGTTGCACTTCAGTCTTTGTTTCTCCTAAACAAATAAAAAGATCTTTTTATCTGTAGATCGAATAAGAACTAGTTAGATTTTCTGGGACCTGAGTATGAATGTAGAATGTTCTCTTTGTGTACTTATATAATGCATTTTACTGTATACTATATAGTTTTCTACTTGCATGCGCTTTCTTATAGTGACATATCTTAAGTTTGATACAATTGTTTTCTATTGTACTTTCCATTCACTGTAGGTTTTTGTTGCTGAATAATAAATAAAAGAACACACACATCACATTGCATGTGAGAGATTTAGTAAAAACGCTATAAAGTGTTCTATATAAAAAATAACCTTTGTGAACAGTACTTTTTATCTACTTTAAGCTCATAGATTGTAAGAAGTACTGAATGACACAAAAGTGAAAAAGATGAATTAACTTGGAAACCTTCAAGAGGACTCTGATATTCTACCTACGATACACTATGTTCTTGAGGTTAAACTAAATGACGTTTTTTAAATAAAATGTAACTATGTTCTTCCTCTTCCAGGAGACTTTGTTCTTTTGTAGTTCCTGGGTGAGGCTTCTTCAGCCTTCAGTCTAAGATGTATTCTCTATTTCTTTGAAGCCAGTTTAAACCGGTAGCACCACTCAAAAACTACTTTGTCTACAATATTATGTTGAAAACGGCAACTTACTTGGATGCTTACTATTTAAATTAAATTACTTTTTTTCTGAAATCACCTGTTGAAAACTCATAAACAAACTGCTCGCCATTTAATATGTAGCTACGTTTATAATAATGATCATCTAAAACCACATGTATAGCTTCAGAAGCAACAGTGTACTGCTTTTCACATCAGGGTTTCCAGAGAGACATTATGATGTCAAAATGATGTCCTCTAAGGCACAGAAAAGGCAGGTCCTGATCTCCGTCTTGCCATTAGTCATGGCTGTTGCTGCATGTTGAAGTGGTAACTGGTGTCATTTCCAATTGACGGATCAACAGCATCTAGATCAACATTTACATGGTCGACCACTCTTGATCAAACACGTCTGGTTTGGCACCTAAAGATATAGACAGTGTCTAGTTCAACAGTAACAAGAGTTATATGAAAGCGTTAGATCAATGGGAACGTGATCGACAGTCACAAGGTTTTTCATGTTTTTGTCACTTTAGACCAGGCATTCCCAACCACGGTCCTCAAGGCACACTAACAGTGCAGGTTTTCTAGATATCAAGGTTTGAGCACAGGTGACTTAATTAGTACAGTATCTGAGGGATTCTGATTAAACCATCTGTGCTGAAGCCTGGATATCACTAAAACCTGCACTGTTGGTGTGCCTTGAGGACTGTGGTTGGGAATGCTTGCTTTAGACCAATTTGGTTCATACTTTACCATCCAAGTGGTCATAGAGTTAGATTATAAATATATGTGCTGAGCTTAGCATCAATATAGTCACTATCAACTATCTTTAGGCATCTAACTAAATGCGTTCGACTAAGAGGGGTCGACTACATGATTGTCGATCTAGACGCCATCAACCGCTGTACCAGAACCCATGGTTTATGCCGCTCCCAAACAGAATATTTAAATGTAAAAACAAATAAAAAATGTAATAATAAATAAATAAATGCCTGGTGGTTGTCTACCATCCTTTATCAGACTGACAATAGTAATATTGCAGTTAATGTTTAACACAAATGTTCATACAGGATTCATGGGGACTAAAACTTAGAGAAGGTCACATTTTTATCAACACTCTTGGCCCTTTTTTCCTAGCTACTGCAAACCTTAATGTGCTTAAGGTCCATACACACTGGGCAATTTTGCCCAGCATGTATGAACAGTGATGATGGGGAAATATGTTGGGCTGTGCATACACACTGAGTAATTTTCTCCCGTTTTCCAGATTTTCCTGGGGGTGGATGATTTTCCATAGTAGGAAGCTATGGAAAGCTGGCCACCCCGTTGCTCTTCTGCTGGTAATTCCAGTAGATGAGTGGCGGTGGCCAGCGATGATGCGGAAGTGCGCATCGGCACTCACTGCTCATCGCTGCCCGATATGCACCGGGCGACTGTTAAGCTGAAAGCTCAAAAGACAAAACTGAGCAGTTATCAGCTAAGTCACCCAGTGTCTTAACACAACATTTAAAATATACAATATAACAAAAGCCTCTAAAACTAAAATTTTACCTTTGCTTTTTTACTGTTGCAACTGCATATACCATTGTTCGGGCTACAGATTTAGGAGGAAATTTGCTAAGATGGGAGTTCTTTTTTACATGGGATGTAGCTGTGGGCAACCAATAGATATCTATTATCTTTGAGAAAGTGCTAAATTAATAAGTAGATTCTCATTGGTTGCCCATAGCAACATCCCATGTAAAATAGAACACCCATCTTAGTAAATTTCCCCCTTTGTATTATTATGCATAGAATAATTATTCTAAGAATAAGAATTCTACCGAAACAATTCAGTGTTCTGCCTTACAGTACTCTTTGAGTAATTAACTGAATGCTTTTGTTCATTTGTGAGTAGAACCTCTATTATGTACCCAAAGACTGAGCCATGGACATTACATTTGAGTGCTACAGTATTACTGAAGGCATGTCAGGTATTGTTTGATATATTTTAATTGAGTGTTCAGTTGCGTATGAGTACAGTAGTTTTACATGTCACAATACCGTTATTATGCTCTCAGTAAAATACTTGGAAGGGTTTTGTTTTGTCCTTTTGTATATTGATGAAGATCCCCAGGTGAGCAACGTTTTATGCGCCTGCAATGTTCTACTAAGAGGCAGTTTGGCTATCTGCATGATATAAGCCAAGCAGTTATACAATTATATTACTGCATCTGTCTAACACTGGCAATTACATACTGTACAGCAGCATCCCGCATTAATCCTCAAACGTCTATCAAAGCTGACCTTATCTTGTCTGGTTGAATATTATCAGTAGCATATGTGCCTACCCTTTTACATGATAATGCATCAAGCTGTTCTCTTCAGAAGCACTTCGCTTTCAAACGTTCTCTATCTAACAAGTCCCTTTAATGGAAAACAGAAGCTGACTAAAATAATTCAACTGTAACTTTGTCACATACTGATGTTTTGTGGTGGTAGCAGCTGTCCAAAAACCTCCATCTACAATTAACCCATAAGCATAAAAATCGACTATAATCATAAAACATATATTTTGTGTGCTGTTCTGTCATTTGCATGCTGGAATGAAAAAGCACTTCAATTTTAACTTTATTGATTTCCATTGGGAACCACTGTATGTATAGAGTGCCAACATACTCCTCAATAAAAGTTACATTCATTATAATAATTTGTTTATGTGCCTAGGAAACAAAATGCTAGTATCTGATAGGGGAAAGCTGTGTGTATGTGTGTGGGGGGTGGGGGGATATATTATATTATGGAGCTAATTGGCAGAAGTAGGAAACATCTATCAGCTTTCCTGAACTAAGATGGAGGACGTTTCCCCCCTCCCTAATTATATAATTGTGCCAGACAACCTGGCAAACATTGATGGATAGGTAATTATTCATAAAGAGATTAACCTAAAAAAAATATATAATTAGTCTTTTGATTAGACAATGTCTTTAATGTGAAAGCTATTTGTTTTCAGAGACAGTGGCGTGAGCTTATCTGATTATTATGAAGTACATTGTTATTTACTAACAAGTCTTTTCCAGAATTGTTACTAACCAATCTGAATCATTACCAGATACACTTATCTCTAATACTGTGGGAATGTCATTACATCATATAAAACAACTTAGAAGCACACAAGTAACTCCAATATTATATAACAAATATATTACTGTATTATAGGTATGAAATTGACATGGATATAAGATTATAAATACAAGTGGGGTATCCCATATAACGGTTTCCAAAGCCAAAATATTCCGAAAACCAAAGTTTTTGAAATATCTTGTTTTTTTGTGGGGTGGACTCACCCGCTCTTCCTGCACCTAGCAAAAGTGATTTTATGCTCACCTAGTCCCAGGTGGCCATCTGCAATCAGCTTTCAAGGCAATCCCGGTCCCAATGATGCATTGAGCGGGTGCGCTGGTGGCGTCATCAGCGCACTCGCACAATGCATCATTGAGATTGGGAATGTCTTGAAAGATGGATGCACCTGGGACTAGGTGAGCATAACATCACTTCTGCTAGGTGCAGGGAGGGCGGGTGGATCCACCCCACAAAAAAAAGATAGGATAAGAAAAATCCCCTATCCAAAATGCTCCTGGACTCGAGTATTTTGGATAAGGGATAGACAGTAATATAGACAACTTTTGTACAGGTTACAAAGTTCACCACAATTCAAGACACAGTACAGCTTAAAGATAATAAACAGGGGAGTAATCAGCATACTGATAGGGGCTGATGGCCATAGATAGAAATGAGCCTTTACCAGCAGAAGAGTGTGCAGGGAAAGATGGTCCCTGAGTAGGAGACAGCTGTAAGTGAAATGTGAGGAGAAGAGGGCTTTAACAACAAGACGGAAAAAGGCCCTGCTCTTAGGAGCTAACAATCTAGTGAGAAGGGACAACAAATTATATGAGATGCAAGAAAGCAGGAGGTTGCTTAATGTTCTGCTATTATTTAGGCAGTTACTGTATGTGCTGCTGTCAGTGAGACAGGGATGCACTGCTGTGAGTGAGGCAGGGATGTGCTGCTGTAAGTGAAGCAGGGATGTGCTGCTGTGAGTGAGGCAGGGCTGCATTGCTGTCAGTGGAGCAGGAATGCACTGCAGTCAGTGAGGCAGAGATGTGCTGCTGTCAGTGAGGCAGGGATGCGCTGCTGTCAGTGAGGCAGGGGTGCGCTGCTGTGAGTGGGGCAGGGCTGCATTGCTGTCAGTGGAGCAGGAATGCACTGCAGTCAGTGAGGCAGAGATGTGCTGCTGTCAGTGAGGCAGGGGTACGCTGCTGTCAGTGAGGCAGGAATGCACTGTTTTCTGTGAGGCAGCGATGTGCTGTTGGCAGTGATGTGATGCTGCCAGTGCAGTGGGCCAGGGATGTGGTCTGTGAGCAGTTTCTCTGTGAGTGATGCTATGGTTTACACTTCTAGAATGTTACAGCTGTGGCTCTGTTATAAGTTTTTGCTGTAAGTTGGAAGTAGTTTGGCCAAAAATGGACAGACTATTGTTTAATTCCTGTGTTATCCTTAGTGGGCTTTTTATAAGAATTTAAGAAAACATATAAAACATGTCCAAGTTTCAGTGTGTTGTGTTTTATTTAGAACTTCATAGGATCCCCTTGGAGGAAACCCCTGTGAAAATATATACGAGGAGTCCACCTTGTATGTCCTGGTAGTAGTTTAGGATCAAAGTGTAACTTTTAAAAACATATAGGGCGGTATTCAATGAGCCTGATTCGCCAGGTTTTTATGGTGAATTTGTGCTGTTTGGCGAATTTCTGACTAAAACGGTGAATCACCCTATTCAATGACCAGTTGGCGAATACATTTGAAGGTTTTGGTCACCATGATTCACCGGGGAGCAATCGCTATCTTTTTATGGTGAAGTGGAATGTGAACTTTTAAAATAAAGTGTTCTGTTTTTTACATTTGGTGTCAAAAAATCAGGAATTTTCTTCTGAGGAGGGGCATGCTATTTTTATTCATGTGCTGTAAGCACATGAATATATATTTAATTTTAAAAATAATATTTTTTTTTTTTTTTTTTTTTTTACACAGCAGCCAGCAGGTGGCGCCAGAGCGGAGCCGCTCATTACATATTCATATATTCACTGCACGATCATTACGATCCTGTGTAGTGAATATACGCTTGCCTGCTGGGACCCCCGGGGGGGCAGCCTGTGCTGCCTGGCACCCGGGGAGCACACCTAACCCCCCACAAAGGTCTGGGCTAGGCAGAGAGACTACCATCTCTCTGCCTGGCACCGTCCTGAGGCTCCCTGCGGCAATCGCCGCAGGAGCTCATATTCGCCTGTCAGGGGCAGCGAGCCCCTGACACTATGAATACCGGAGCCCGCCGGCTCCGGAACGTGGCGAATGTGCAGCGAATCCTAAAAAGGATTCGCTGCACCTCGCAGGGTATTCACATTGAATACCGCCCATTGTTTTAAGAATGACGTGGTATCCTACTCCCAATTAAAGGACTTTTAAGGTTCTAAGAGATATAACACTAATCCATTATAGTGTAGTGTAACTCCCTATCAGGGCCGGCGCCACCACTAGGCAGCTCTAGGCATTTGCCTAGGGCGCCGGCACCTGGAGGGCGGCAGTTCGCCCCTCACCCCCTGCACTGTGGTACCTGCGTAAAAAAAACTTCTGTCCCCGGCGTCCCTGCTGAGTGCTGGTGTAGGGGTGTCCGTGCCGCCGGGGGAGCCTGCGGCGCTGTTATCGTGTATACGCTTGTCGCGCCCGGCGGGGTCCCTACAGAGCATAGAAAATAACGCCGCGCGCATAGCGCTAGTTATTTTCTATGCTCTGTAGGGACCCCGCCGGGCGCGACAAGCGTATACACGATAACAGCGCCGCAGGCTCCCCCGGCGGCACGGACACCCCTACACCAGCACTCAGCAGGGACGCCGGGGACAGAAGTTTTTTTTACGCAGGTACCAACCAAGACCCCCCCCCCCGCCCGGCACCGGGGCGCCCCCACCCCGACTCGCCTGGGGCGCTCCGGTGCCTTGCACCGGCCCTGCTCCCTATACCTTTCCTTTTCTATTACTTGTTGGTTCAGTTCACACAAAAGCATTCTCCAATTTGAAATTGAACAAGCCGGGAAGAAATACCAACTAATTCTGCATGACAGACTTACGTAACGGGCAAGTATGGATCTTCTGTATAAATCTCTTAAAACCTGGTATATTGGCTGCACAATATTCCTCTTTGCAGCAAGGCAATATTCTACATTTCTCTCTTAAATGTTCCGTTAACATCATATTGCTATCATTGATCTGTCTTGCAAGATGGAAACAAGAGTCTGCTTATTTCAACATTATTTACCATCATTTAATCCACATAGCAGGGGATAGTGGATTCTGTTTCTGATTTCTACAGAAATCTAATTCCAATTTTACAGACTATTAGGCTTTCACTGTTTTTAACTGCAAAGTTTGTTATCATTCATAACAGAATGATATTTTCATCCTGAATTGAAACAAATTTATACTCCTTGCTGTTTTCTGTGACATTGTTTAACAATAACCTGATATTGTAAGAGAAATAGAGATTTTCTTGTCAGTTGATATGAATATTTCAAGATTGCACTTACAGCAGTGTGCGTTTTGAGAGAGCATAACAATTTGATATCATTATATTGTGTAAAAATATTTCTAAAGAGTAATTGTTGTAATAAAACTTCAGGAAGAATTACCAACTAAAGGTGCCCATACATGGGACAATTATTGTATGCAATTTAGACTATGCGATGCGATCTAGTCCAAATTGCATACAATAATTGTACAGTGTATGGGCACACAGATGTACTAATTCTGCAGTCGTTCAAATGTGGTTATACGTTTGTAAAATTTCATGCAACCTTAACTTTCCTACATTTCCTTTCCTACATTTCCTTTCCTACATTTCCTTTCCTATATTTCCTTTTATTCACAAGCAGGGAGATTGATTTTCTTTCAATGTAAATAAACTGAAAATATGTAACTAATTATGATCAGCATAGTATGTCAGTACAGTACAGTACAGTATCTGTTCTATTCACATGCAGGTTCAAAGCTAAATAGTAGGATAAAGTGATGTCATCTTACATCATCTGGAGACAAAAAGTGAATGGGGCCTATACACGTAGCGATTTACAGCCATTTTCTAAGCAATCTCACTAGATCCCCTTACTGTACTTCGCTCCATGTGTAGCGGCATAGCGATAGCCCATCGATTAATATTCAGCTACTGTATTTAGTGCATTGTGTCTTAAATGGTTTAGATATGGAGTGGAGTTAGGGTCAGGCTGCATGGAAAGACGATTTGGTCTAGGCACTTAGTAGAGGGGGTTAGGGTTAGGTTGCGGGTCAAGTTAGGGTCAGGGTATGGGAAAGGAGGCTTGGGGGGGGGGGGGAAGGCGGGATGGTTAGAGTAAGTATACTTTCCTGACCCCTGTTGGGATTCCCTTGGGATGCTTGCATCTTTATTCTATATGCCGCCAACCCAAGTGCCAGTTATCTGTTTGTATCCCTTAAGGAATAAAGGTCAATGCACTAAGCCTGCCGTTAGGGAAAGATAAGGTGGACATAGATGAAGTACAAGCCAACCAGCTATTTACTGATAAATTTAAAACACAGCCTACAACATGGCATTTAAGAGCTGATTCGCTGATACTTTATATCTGTGGACTTCATCCCTCTCCAAGGCTTAGTACTTAAGCCCCTTTTCCTAACGCTGTCCCGTGATGTCAGTGTACTGGAAGATGTTGCATAGAAGATAGAAAGAGGAGGTGACTGTGTCATCTGATTAAAGTCCAGATCACATAAAAACAAAACACATTTTAATATTTCAGTATTTAGCAATTTCTTTGACTTTTTACTACTTACAATAGACAAGCTGCCACCTGAAATTAGGTGATAACTTTTCCTTGTGGCTAAAACACTTCTGATCCTCTGTGAAATAAGTTTATAATTAGACTAATTATAAAGCTTCAACTTGCGATGCAGATTTTTAACCAACATTCGAAACACTCATTACAACATTATTTTGTTGTTTGAGAATAGGCTTTTTGAAATATTTTTTGCTCCCAGTGCGAAGATCACAATACTATTCAGTATTAATTTTTAACTTCGGAAATAGCAGACTTTGGCATCTGGCAAAATTCGAAATTGCCTAATCATATATATATATTTTTATAATTTAAGATGTTATTTTTTAGTACATTCATAGCCACCCCAGCACACATACTGTACTATGCTTTAATCCTTCTCTACCAACTGTAAGTATAATCTATTTTAATTACAACAGTATCTCTGTCAAAGTCACTGTGAATTGTATGGAAGACAAGGTCAGCAAGAATCTATGCTGGTGTAAGACATAGAGCTGAGTTAGCTATTGTTTTCGTGAAAGGGTAAAAAATAATTGTGAAACTAATGGAATGAACTCAGTGAGAATGTCCTTTTTTGTGAATAGGGTGACAACATATATTTCTGTAAGAATATTTTTTCTTGTTTTTAAGAATAAAGATCATTCACTTGCTTTGAAGAATAAACTGTAAATTCTGGGGAATCAGATGTCATTGATCTTTAAAAAAAAAACTTTTAACAAAATAGTTTAGATCTTAGAGATACATCAACTGTGCTGGACATAAGTCTATAGTTTGTACAGATTGATCGTATGTTCCCATTCCTAGCTATTGAGTTCCATATTGCAGGGCATGGTCCACTGAGAAATTGTTGTCTTCAAAATGTAAGGCTAAAAGCATTCTTCTAAAATAAAGAGAAAGACAATATATTTATACTTTGATATAAGAGGTTCTGACATCAAGATTTTCTAGTGCAGGGTCAAAGCTTGAACAAAGGGAACCAAGAAAAATGCTCTATAATTGCAGGGACTCTTAAATAAAAGACACATGAAAAAGTAACAAAGAGGTGTCTTGTCATGACCAATTTCAAGTTTAAAATGATCTATCTGAAATGGACCCCGAAAAAAGGGAAAAAAGCACTTAAGACCACCTACTGGCATTCAGCTCTATTAAAAGAAAAAGAAATCCTGCAAAGAACAAAAGATCTATGCTGTGCCCCAAAATCAAAGTTTTATAGAATTGAAAATGGCAAAAAAATGAAGGTATAAAACTTTTAAACAAAATCAAGGTCATTATGACAAAATGAAGAAGAAATATAGTATGCTAGAAGGTTAGCAAAGAAAGGCTCTCAAGCTTCTTTAACTAACCAGAAAGTTTATTCAAGATTTTTCCATAGATATTCGACAGCAATACATCAACTAAAGCTCCTTCTGCCATACAATTATAGTGAAATAGAAGGTAAAATGGACTGAATTGTAAATGCACGGCAGGATAGACACTTCCTTCAAAACTGTTCTACATTAAAGTCTGGGCAGATAATATAATGCAGTACTTATAACCGTTTTTCTATGCAATTCTTCTTGCTTTAAAAAAAGCTTTTTCCAACCTGTGACTCTTAACAGCTCATGGGAATGACTCAGCTTGACCGCATAGGCCATGGGTCCTCAAACTGCGGCCCTCCAGATGTTGTGAAACTACAAATCCCAGCATGCCTTGCTACAGTTTTAACACTCCCTTATAGCAAAACTGTGGCAAGGCATGCTGGGATTTGTAGTTTCACAACATCTGGAGGGCCGCAGTTTGAGGACCCATGGCATAGGCATTGCAACAACTAGCACGCCCAAAAATGCACTAGAATAATGCTTATTAATCGTTTTTTAAGTTTAATTAACATCTATGATGAGTTGTATCCGGCTAATAACAATTTAACAGAAACATGTATAGTTCTTTTTGTATTGAAAGATGTTTTATGGATTCCATACAACTGCACTAATAAACAGTAATGAATAAATTGTTTAAAGGCACAAAACCACAAATGGTCTTCTTATACCCCTTTCACACATGCATTAAAACCCCCAGGTTTGCACCAATTTATCAATTTCCCTCTTGCCAAAAACTGATATCTTATTTATGTATACAAATAAGATAATGTTCTGTGATGACAACACACTTAAATGTAAGACTTTTATTGTACACAAGGTTTTATAGAAGTGGGAATATCAGCCACAGCACCAATAAGAATAATCTTCAAGAAAGTGCTTGGTTAACGATAAGCAGAATTGTTTTGAAATATATCAACTCATAGAAACCAGCAATTCAGTAAATATCACTATAGGCATCTCTAGCTTGAAATGCTTGCACAAAGCTTGTGATGTTGAACAATAGGTCAGAATCAGACTCTCTTTTTTCAATATAGCCTATGCTTGAGCATGTGATCAGCTGGTGTGTTTTCTACACAGCTATTCGCTAGACTTATTTGAAAATGTCTTTGCTCCGATTACATGGAGAATTATAAAATAAAAAAAGGACACAAAATAGTTTGTTACCACTTCAAAACATGCACTGCTGTGCTGTATACCTAAACACATCCCATACAATATAATTCTAACCAGATAGAGACAATGACATGTACTGTAGTGTATATTGCATGGTGGAAGGGTTCTAATTTTTCTGATTTCCAGTGTTTGACCTCTTCGCTCCTCTTTAATTACTTCCAATAAGATCATATCTTCCCACAGTCCTTCATTGTTATGCTCTGCTGGATTGAACATAGGTAAGTAATTAGATACCTTGACATGTACAGGCAATTCGGTTCCTTGACTTCTTGAAAGGGCTACGCTGGAGCTTAAAAACCTGAATGTGTCCAATAGTTATAGCTGCTTTCACAAGGACCAGGTGAGTGTATGTCCTTTAATCAAGTGTTCAGAGGAAAAATGTCATGGAAGTTCTCATGCTCTTACCAGTGCAGCTACTTTCATATAGAGAGTGGCCCAGCAACCCCTCATAGCAATGAAGTGCAAGAAGGAGTACCAGCACCATTGTAGTGTTCATTCTAGCACCCGCTAGCTTTGAAAACCCATGTAGTTCTTCTTCCCTGCCAGGGGTGTCACTGTCTGCTGTGGTGTTTCTAGCACAGGTCTGGTTTGCATATCAGGGCTGATATACAGACCACACTGAGCTAAAAGCACTACAGCAGACAGTGACACCCCAGGCAGGGAAGAGGAACTACATGGGTTTTCAAAGCTAGCGGGTGCTAGAATGAACACTACATTGTTTGTTTTCAATAGATTCAGGGATGCTAAAAGGACAACAAGAAAACAAGGGCTGGTTGTCTTTAATAAGGGGTCCTTATTTTGATAAGGATTTCAGCCCTGAGGAAAATAGGAAGGTTTTCTTACACCCCTCCATACACACGAGTGGTTCTGAGAGCAGGGGAAGGTACAGGAGAGGGAGGGAGGCAAGATGAATCAGGAGCACTGGGCAAGAGGAGATTGTCTTAGTAATGGCCAGCCAGTACAAACAAGAAAGAGAAAGTACTCTGGTTTTGGGGGCACGACTTGTTTAAATGTTTACTTTAAAACGTAACTTTTAATGTTTTTACAGTAAAGAATAAAATATACTCACAACACAAAGACTACAACAAGACAAATACGAACAAATAAATAGATGGGTGGTGTTTAAATTATGGCCAGCCAGTGTCAGTAAAAAAAGTTATTGTGATTAGAGATTACAAGTTAAGTTCAAACATCGTGTCACCTGGCAGGTCATTGTACCACTTGTGTTTGTTGACTATGCACAGGCAAATGAGGCTGATAAATGGATACTAAGGGGGATATTCAATCGCCGTCGAGCATCTCCCGTGGGGGAGATGCTCGACGGGCCCTATTCAATGCTGTCTTTCTCGACAGCATTGAACAGGGTTTCCTGGCAGAACGAGCCCGACATCTCTAGCTGTCGGGCTCGTTCTGCCGAGAACAGCCGGGAAGTGACGAGCTGCCGGCTGCATCTCGTCACTTCCCAGCCGCAACTCGCGGCCACGCCCCCTTCTCGTCCCGCTGCAGGCGGGACATTGAATCCCGCCTGCATGTTCTCGGTCGAGCTGACCGAGAACGGGACTGGGTCACGGCGGGCGAGCAAGCTCGTCTGCCGTGACCCGAAGATTGAATACCCCCCTAAGTGTCTGGCCCACATATAAAGAAGAAAATATATTCAGGCAGATCCAAGTCTGACTGTGTTTTTGACCAACAGGAAACCTACAATATGTACAGTATGCACAAGCCATATAAGGAAGTTAGTTTACATTTATTATGATGCCAGGTAATGTATTACTCTGGTATCTGAGTAACAAATCACATAATTGTCCTCAATAGCCCATGTCATTGCTGTATTTTTGTGGAACACTTATTTGTATATGGTACAGCTATTTAAGCCAATAAACACGGTTACTATGAGATTGTACTTGTTTGTCTGGGGGTACATATTTATGCAGTGTTCCAGTAACTTAGACATGAAAGTTAACAATTTAACTCATCACTGGCTGTCCTATTTTAAGTCCAGTGTTTGGTCTGGGCCACCAAGTAAACAGGAAGGTCCCAGTAGTAAGGGGGTGTGGCCAAAATCCCTTCGTTAAGGGAATATGACCACAACCTCTTGGGGGGATTCTTATTCCTTCTTTGCAGGCTTGGCTTTGGGTACTTTGTACCAGATACTTTGACCCCTCTCTCTCTCTCTGTACCCTTGGACATACTGTAGTAAACCCAAATTCATTAAATTCACTTCATTCATTTATAGGCTTAGTGTTCCAGTAATATTTTCTATATTAAAATGTTTTAGAGACAGCTAGAGAAAATTGTTTTGGCAAAAGCTTTCTTTAACCCTTTATGTTATTGACATAATACCTTGATTTATGGGACAATACAGGTTGGTCTTTGAAAAAAAAAATCTAACTCAATCTCAACATCTTTCATACTTAATAAATTATTGAATTTATGTTACCAAATCCATTCCACATATATTTCAATGTCAGCATGTTTGTTGACCACAGAAATGCTTTTTGTTCAGCATTGTTAGTTTAAGTCTTAGGGTTGAGTAGTTAAATCATCAGCAATTTAACCTTTGCCACAGAAATCGTCTCAAACTTGATGTAAACATTTTTTTCCCCCTGGAAATATTGTGTCTTTTTACTTATTTATGTTCCATATTTTATATTACCAACTATAACTCATAGCAGCTTCCATTTATTTGTAAAGTATTCTACTCTAACATACAAGCAGTAGCACAGTTGGGGGAACGCAACTTTTGAAGTTGGTCGTAAGGGCCACACTCAGCAAGAACTGTCCACTGTACAGTCTCTGGTATAACTCTAGTTATTAAGAATGCATTCTGATGCAATAGGATATTAATGTTTTACCACCTAAAGTAAATCTATCAGAATGTGGCCATCTATACTGTACTTCTTAACACCGTGTTTCAGAGCCGATATCTGATATGTCCTAAATTAATCTGTCAAGTCAGGGGAAAAAATAAGCCCTGGTTGCTGGTAGTACTCTGGTGCAAACATTACATGGAATACAAGGATCTCTTGACATTTTAAATGAGTAAAAACCTTATCTTCCCAGTGAGTGACCAATGTCCCCAAGCATTGATCACATATATTAAATGACTTACCTTTTGGGTATTAAAGTCAGACTTTTTTTCTAGGGGGTTATTTATCACATGCTTAACTGACTCTATAAAATATTGAATGGTATCATTCATTTATCTGATCAGTGTGTTGTATCAGAAGGAACTATTCTGCCTGGATAGGGTATATAAATTAATAATTTTGGAAAAGGTAAAATATGAGAAAAGGGTTTTAAGTCTCCTATAAATAGAAAAGAAAACTCAAAGACATTTTCATTTGAACAAACAGATTTTCTTTTTTTTTACCACTTTGTTACAGTCTGCAAAAGAAATACAGTTGGTTGATGTACCATTTAGGAAATCATGAACACCAGTGGTCAAAAAAAAGTTGTCCGTGTAAAATTAGTTTTTGGAAGTATCACTCCCAAATCAGTGTCATGGATGTGAAAGTAAAGTAACGTGAGCAGAAAACAATCTGGTAATGTCACAATTGGTGGCTTATATTGTATATTGTGCTGAAAATATTGCTATTTTAGTTTTTGTTAAATTTAATTAAATTAGACCCAGTTATATGGAAACCTGCTGTATATACAGTACTCACATTTTGTTTTATTAAGAATTCATTAAAATTAAAGTTTAAAAGAATAACAGTCTTGAAACAAACTGTTGAAATATATTGTAAAGAGATCACTCATACACGTAGGACCTTATTCAGGTTGAATAAGCCTTGCAAATCCCCCAAGCCCCGCCATGCGAATGGTGACTGGGCGCCACCCATTTGCAAGGCAAATTCACACGCAGGGAATGCGAATGGATGTTACACAGTAATATCTATTTGCAGCATGCTGGGATCCACCCCCATCATTTGATGCTCACAGACTATCGATTGATGGCAAAGGCTCACGCATATTTAAGGTTGCATCAGAGTCTGTTCAGGGGGAACTAGGTGAGCAGCTGACATCCTGTGATGTCAGCTGCCCACCCCCCCCTTGTCCGTCAAGCCTCATAACCATGAGAACACCCATGAAACGCTGGGAATGGGGCAGCCCGCCGCCCCACGCCTCTCTCTGACCCCCAACTGCAAGGTTGCTTGCATGCACCCGGCGAACCAGCAGTTCGCCGAGGCCGCATGCGTGTAGAAATGTGCATGCACAATCTAAAAACATTGGTCCCCGTGCGAAGGAGCGGCGATTGCAAATGGACCTGAATAAGGTCCATATTCCAATAAAGTAAATACTACCATTTCCATATTGTTTAAACTCTAATTCAAAAACATTGCTCAGAAATATCTAAGATCACAGAACATTATATGCTAATTGTAACTTTTATTGTATTACATGGAAAGGTATGAGATTCCAGTTTAATATCTTTCCTACCTCAATTAATGGACATTGCCTGGATTTTTTAGAAAGACAAGTAACTATTTAGATTAGATACAACTCTAATGTCTGCTTTACTTTTGCCAGCAAGTAAAAATAATTGTTTTATATGGACTGATAAGGAGTGGAACGTGTGATCTTAGAGTTTATCTTCTTTTCACAGAAAAAGTGCTCCGGTAGCTAGTTTACGCAACTACAGCTAATGACAAGTCTTCCCCATTTCAATTGCAAATCCACTTGAAAATGAAAACGGTGTAACTGCACTTTTAATGCAGTGTTGCTACTCACAGCTGTCATCTCAGTGCAACTACACTCAATGTTGCATTAGCAGGAATTTGAATTTGCATAATCCAAGCACACCTTTTGAATCAAGAATAGGCTAAGCAAATATGTAGGGTCAGAATCTCTATAACAGCCGTATTCTACCTTGGTCCTCAAGTACAGTTGGATCCGGGCTTGTCTTTGCAGGGGAAGGCGATGGCGATGCCAGCCGCCATCCCCCGCCACCCGCCATCTGTATCTGCGAAAGGGGACGCGCGCGCGCACGAGATGCGCGGGCATCCCCTTCCGACCGCTTCCCCCGGGTCCCTGCCGGCTTGTCGGCGGTCACCTGGGGTCCCCACCGCCTCCCCGCACCCCCCCTAACCCTGTCCGTCTCCCTGAAGTAAAGACGGACAGGTTCCCCTCGCCCCGCCGCATGGAAACTGAGGCGCGCGTGCGAGGTGAGATGCAAGCGCGTCTCAGTCAGATGGAGAGCCGGGCTGCTGGCGGATCGCCAGTGGTGACAGTCTGGCGATTCGCCAGCAAGAGGGAGCCCGGCTCCATCTGTACCATCAACAGTTGACATTTTCTGAAAACCCTTTCAGGTGCCCTTATTACCACTGACACATTTTAAAAGATCCACAGGTGAGCTAATTATTTCTGTTGTAATTCTTTGTTGAGACCTGGAATACATGCTCTGTTGGGGGTACTTGAGGACCATGGTTGGGAATAACTGCTATATTTGATCAATAAAACTCTGAATAAAGATGTATATAAGCATTTTCCCATACACACAATGGAAAAGCACATGCACACACTCGGAAAGGCACAATCACTCTCTAATGGACAAAACTATATGCACTGCAGGTGGGGCTGATGTAACATGTGCAGAGAGAGTTAGATTTGGGTGTTTTATTGTTTCTGTGCAGGGTAAATACTGGCTGCATTATTTTTACACTGCAATATAGATATCAGTTTGAAGTACACCCCACACCCAAATGTAACTATCTCTGCACATGTTACCTCAGCCCCACCTGCAGTGCATATGGTTTTGTCCATTAGAGAGTGATTGTGCCTTTCCAAGTGAATCAGAATAATCCCCTTAATTTCATGCCAACTCATACCTTACAAGTCTTTTGAAGGCACAAAATGGGAGAAAAGGAAAACTTTTCTTGGGGCATTGCTTAAATCTTCTTCTGAAGGCAGTGTGATCTTAACTGTGCATTCAACTCTGTATACATTTGAAAATATGCATTGTGCACAACATACAGCAGTAAACACAGTACACTCAGGGGTAGATTTTATTAAGCTCGGTGAAGTGATACAGTATCTATTTTTTATTACTGGCCAATCAGCTCCTACCTGTCATTTTTCAAACCAAGCCTGTAACTTCACATTTAGGAGCTGATTGGCCGGTGATAAAAACCAGACACTTAATCACTTCACCAAGCTTAATAAAACTACCCCTTAATTACAAATCCATCCCATAATGTTGTGAATTGGAAGTTCATGTTTTAAATATTGATTTCCATTTCCATAAAATACTGGTACACACCACTGTGACTAAATAAAGCCAAATCCCTATTGTTTTGGCTTTTTAGCATCTCAGTGAAAATTTACACATTCCGATGGTTTAAGTTCAGAACACGAAAGCCTTGTGTTATTCATTTCACTATCCACATGGACATCTAATGGGAAAAGTAACTTGTGCCTGAAGCATGGCGGTTGAAGTGAGCCCACAAGGGTACACTTTTTAATGTTTTGGACAAGTTTACTGATGTTCTAAAGTGGTTTAGTTTTCTGTTATTCCAGGGGTCCCATGTTCTGAACTTGAACCATGCATGTTACTTCCTTATGTTTTGGCTTACCCAATGACGCAGGGCCTTTTCCAAATCCCCCCTATATTTCTGGCTATTAAAGTGTATTTTTCATACAAATACATTTCATACAAAATTTCATACAAAAAATTATTTGGAACCTGTAAAATAAATATAATATACAAGTCATGCAGTAAACTTCTTTAACTAATATTTGTAGAAATGGTGAGTTCCGATGGGTGCATTTAATTTATATGGTAATGGGACTATCTCAGGGCTGGGCAACTCCGGCCCTCCAGATGTTAATGAACTACACATCCCAGGATGCTTTGCATTAGTTTTGCTATGTGGCCATGCTGAAACTGATGCAAGGCATGCTGGGATGTGTAGTTCATCAACATCTGGAGGGCCAGTCCTGGACTATCTGGTATGCTTAAAAATCTGTAATACAGGGGATGTGTATAGTTAGGCCAAATAAAGATAGAAAACAAACTCAAACTCGTATAGATGTTGGCGGCAAGCAATACTGCCGTTCAGACATCCTGCTACATCTTGTGTGTATGTACAGTATTTATTGCTGGGAACTGATTCAACCTGACATATTTATTTATTGTAAACATTACCGTCCAGCAGATGTGAGGGTCCTGTTCCTCTGAATAACATTTTGAGACAATTCATTTTCAATTTCTGATAATTCTGGTTGTTGAGTGTATCATATGGTTTAGAAGAAATATGTGTAATCAGTTGTCAATTAGGAACACATTTAGCACATTTTCAAAAGGAAGCTTCATTAAAAATATGTTTTTGGATGACATTTTTTGTGTTTTGTTCAAGATTTCCTGTTTCCCCTCATTAAGCAAAATTATTTCTTTTTGGCTGTTAGATTGAAAGTGACATTAAACACAAAAAATTTAAGTAAAAAGCATCTTCTGCAGATGTCATTGATTTATTTGTCAGATTTGCCACTTTTGCCTTGGTGCGAAACATTTATTGGCTCTGAA
Source organism: Crinia signifera (assembly GCF_055691185.1). NCBI lineage: Eukaryota > Metazoa > Chordata > Amphibia > Anura > Myobatrachidae > Crinia > Crinia signifera. The sequence goes on from NC_139223.1 coordinate 137,038,984, forward strand.
GAATGTGTCACATTTGTTTGCCACAAATGTAACCTAATTGCTTTCTTTTCTTCCTGCCAAGTTGCTTCATTGAGGTGCTTAATGGGTTGTTGTTGGAGTTATTAGATAATGAACTACAATTGATTGCTGTATTCAGTGAAAAAGGAAAATTTTAATTAGAAAAATCATAGCTTATTAGAAAGCAGCTCTTTTTAATAACAATTAATATTGGTTACATTTTTTTTGTTATTATGGTTTAAAAGCCAATGATAACCCAATTTATTTTGTTTTTCATTTTTAAAATATAAAATTTTAGAATAAAGGTTTAACATCTGACTTTTATAACGTTTCCAGATGAATTGGTTAACTGTATGTAATGTGTAATCTGTAATGTGTAATCTGTTGAAAAAAAAAAAAGATCATACCTACAGTACTTCATTAATTGCCCATTGGAATTAACTTATACATCAACAGCTTTATATCAAATGATTGCACTCAGTGCCAGCAATCAAAAGTTGTTTCCCAGTATTCAAATCATAGTATTTAACTTCAACGGTGTAACCATAGCAAAAGTTGTCTATGCATTTATATATCGTATACTTAGTAGGGCTTTATACAATTGTATCCAGACTATTATAGGTTGAGTATCCCTTATCCAAAATGCTCGGGACCAGAAGAATTTTGGATAACGGATTATTCATTATTTCAGAATATTTTTATATTTCACTGATGTATCCATAGGTATCTTGCATTTATGTTGTACTATTACATCAAACACATGAAATAGACACAAATATATTTTATTTGTGCATAAAACAAGGTTTCAAAGCATGAAAAAAAGGTTGTGCACTATCTCAGGTACTGAATTTGAATGGCAAGCAGTCATTGCCTTGCACATATATAGTGCCAGTTACAGTACATGTCATGTCTTCAGTAGTGCTGTTACAGATGTCCCCAGTAGTGCCAGTTACATATCATGTCCTCAGTAGTGCTGTTACCGATTTCCCCAGTAGTGCCAGTTACATATCATGTCCCCAGTAGTGCTGTTACTGATGTCCCCAGTAGTGCCAGTTACATATCATGTCCTTAGTAGTGCTGTTATAGATGTCCCCAGTAGTGCCAGTTACATATCATGTCCTCAGTAGTGCTGTTACCGATTTCCCCAGTAGTGCCAGTTACATATCATGTCCTCAGTAGTGCTGTTACTGATGTCCCCAGTAGTGCCAGTTACATATCATGTCCTCAGTCGTCTGTTACCGATTTCCCCAGTAGTGCCAGTTACATATCATGTCCCCAGTAGTGCTGTTACATATATCCCAATTAGTGCCCATTACATATCATGTCCTCAGTAGTGCTGTTACATATATATCCCTATTAGTGCTTTTAGCAGGTACATTTTTTTTTGTGTACTTTTTGGAATGTATGGTTTTCGGAATAATTTGGATAAAGGATATTTGGATAAAGGATACTCAACCTGTATATGATTTGGATTATAATGGATACAGTAAATAAACAGTATACATAATATAAAATGTGAAAGATTGCTACATCTGCAGACACATCATTTTCATTCATTCACTAAAAAAGAAACAGGCTTAGAAGATTTCTAAAAAAAAATTAGCAATTTTTAAATATTCATCCTTGAAAATGAACATAAAGTGATCAGCACCATGGATAGTTACTATAAGTCTGCTTTATATCCGTGTTTAGCTAGCCATTTCTCAATGTGATCGCAATTGTCTACTCTGCAAGATATTGGCAATGAGGCAGGATTTATTTGTTAGCAAATAGACATTTTAATAAAATATATACAGAGAGTGTTGAAATGTTATTTGACCAGTCTGTTTTGCTAACCTATTAATGGTATATTTGTAAGGACAGTATATTTAGTCTAATACTTTAATTATTCATGTATATGAGGACTATTCATCTATCATAAAATCATTGGCAATTTAACGAATCCAGCAAGCCTATGCTAACTTTGGGCCTTATTCTAGGTCATTCTTAAAGGCAAATTCCTTCTTAGATGGACAAAACCATGTGCACTGCAGGGGGGCAGATGTAAAATGTGCAGAGAGAATTAGATTTGGATGAGTTATTTTGTTTCTGTGCAGGGTAAATACTGACTGCATTATTTTTACTCTGCAATATAGATCTCACTTTGAAGTAAAACCCCACCCAAATCTAATTCTCTCTGCACAAGTAACATCTGCCCCACCTGCAGTGCACATGGCTTTGTCCATCTAAGAAGGATTTTGTCAGAAAGAGTAAACTAGAATAAGGCCCTTTGTCTCTTTCATCTATCTATCTATCTATCTATCTATCTATCTATCTATCTATCTATCTATCTATCTATCTATATATAAATCTGAAAAGAGAGTGAGAGGGCGCCTTCTGGTGCAGTATGTTATTTCAATATAGGTCCCTTCACCTTTTGGTGGGAATCACCCAAGGTATAAACATAAGTACCGTTTTTAGTGGTCTCCAAACCACTCTGGATTTCGTTCAAAGTTGCAATATGTCCTCAGGTAGCTAATATGTCTGGTCCTTGACTTAGGCTCTCAGATTCTTACCAAGCCCGTTCACCACAGGAAAGGAAAAAGAGAGTTGCAATAGCGTAATATTGTAACACACAAAATTTATTTCACGCAAAAGATGACATTAAATGCCCATACAGTGTAAAAACATTTAAAAGCTTAACTGGAGTTTTAGGTGAGGTCAGGTCTTCTTAGTCACCATGGAGCCAGAGTTCCCTCAACATATATATATGGGTGCTGCGAGCCGGCTACCCGGGTGCCCTTGTTGAAGTAATACAGGGGTCTAAGTGGAGTCTGGTGCAGTACTGTTATCTGAGGACGGGGGCTGAGACCCTCGAAACGTCATTAAACAGCTTTTGCATTTTCAAAAATTCCCGGAGTGCCGTGGATCCTGAATTGCACCAGACTCCACTTAGACTCATATATATATATATATATATATATATATATATATATATGGATTGAAGTGGTACTAGCGCTGGTAATGTCCCCACTATCTGGATCTATCAGTCCTTGAAATTACACTGTCCTGTGCTGACTTTCAAATACACTTCCCAGTGGCGTAGCTAGAAATTTTTCTGCCCCCCTGCCCAAAAAAATTCCTGCGCCCCCCCCCCCCCCCCAAGAAGAGGTGAGGCGATGGACTACGGACGCCGTAGTTACATATGCACGGGGCGGTTACCCGCTCATTCAATATGCACTGCACTTGGTCCCCGCTCATTAGATATGTACAGGGCGGGACCAGCTCAGGGCTCACTGCTGCCTGGGTCAGCTGTCAGTTCAGCCAGAGGCGCCCACCACAGACCCTGCTGGTGCTGCTCCCCCAAGCCAACGCAGGGTCTGCCACATATGTAGCTATGCCACTGACACTTCCCCTCCTTTTCTGGGGTGGCAGCTCCTTCTCTTATGGGTTCCCGGAAACCCTGTGCAGAAAGATCTGAAATGATGAAAACATTTGAAGTACCACCAGATAAGTCTTTTTATTTGTGAACATTGTACAGATTTTTTATTTTGTCATTTGCGGTGATGATAAATTGTGTAAACAATATTGCACTAGTCTGCTTTCTCTATACTCTTTCCCTTTATATGTCTATCTGGTGCTGATCGCCGGGGAGAGGAGCAGTTAGAGTGAATTTTGATCATAAGAGTTTCCTGAAAGGCCAGTGGAACCTGTATTGGAACGCGCTCATAAAACAGTGGTGGAATACCATTAGAAACGGTACACCTTTTAATATTGGGGTGCCATCTTGTCTTCACGTGGTGAAGGGAGACTAATCAGTTATTAAAACACTACACTAGGAGGCGCCCATCTCGCCTATATATATATATATATATATATATATATATATATATATATATATATATATATATATATATAAAGATCCACAAATCCTGCACTCACACCTTCAACTGGATGCAAGGGGTGGGGTGCCTTAATGGAGCACAGGTGTGACCTGTGTCCATGTAAATACAACTGACCTTTCCTACTGGTTAATAGAAAAGAAAGCACTCTCCACAAGAAAAAATATTTGTACTTCAAATTAAATGAAAGAAAAAACCTGTTGCTGGTTTAGATAGTTCTCCAACGTTTCGGTCACCTCTGTGACCTTTGTCAAGGAGTTTGTATACCACGTTCACAAATCAGCCAAGATGTATCAGACAGCGGGACAAATACCACGTGGCTCTCCCTCCGTGGTATTTGTCCCACTGTCTGACCGAAACGTTGGAGAAGTATCTAAACCAGCAACAGGTTTTTTCTTGTGAAGAGTGCTTTCTTTTCTATTAACCAGTAGGAAAGGTCAGTTGTGTATATATATATATATATATATATATATATATACATAGTGTTCATTCTAGTACATATATATATATATATATATATATATATATATATATATATATATATATATATGTCTCGATCCTGGCGTCCGGCACTCCAAATTAAAAAATAGTTATCAGCTCTGGTTCCTTCACTAAGCGGTCAGCACCACTTCCATTTGCAAGTCCAAGGGAGCGGCACTCAGATTACAAGATATCCACTCCGGGAGGCAATCTTAGACTATATATATATTTTGCACAAAGATACACAGGTGGCTTCGGTTTAAACAGTATATGGATATGGATATGTCACCAAATTTTTCAAAGATCGCAGATATATATGTGCTATACTAATAAAAAGGGGTACTGTTATGTTTACCATAATGTTTCCTAGTGTATCACACTCTGCATGTACCATATTTAAGGCACTTGCACTTTTACAACATATGATAATATTAACTAGCACTTATATATGGTAGGCAGGCTGTTTTTTTTTCCATTAAGCTCTTTTTATTTCCATTTGTCCTATTTTAAAATATATATTAAGGAAAGTTAGATAAATTCGATTTTTTTTTATTTTGGTTATGAAATGTTGTTCTTTATTGCAAGTGCATTGTACTTTATACTGCATTATTACACTTTTTTTTATAAAACTATTGCAACCGCATCAATTAATAGAAATAGGCGTGGTATTCTAAGTTGCAGCATAGATTGTATTTTTATAGAATGCGCACATTTTAATCATTTAACAGGTTTTCCTATTAGAATATATGTCTGAAACTGCTCCTGGTTTGTTCTTAAATGAAGGAGGAAAGGGGATTGGTAAAGTTTTCCCACATTTCCAAAAAATTCTGAGTAGTATGGTAGTACAGTAGGAAGCCGATCCATTCTGAGATGTAGAAGAGCGTCTTTTGATGGGATTTAAAACTTTTCAATCCCTATATTAAAATATAGGATGATATACTGTATGAAAACATCAGATAATGACTATTGTCCTTAGAAAGTGCTGCAATAAAACACTTTAAGTAATAGAAAATTTTAGCATAATGTGATGTAAAAGTGTATAATCATTTTAAGATATTTTTGTGAACATTTTTGTGCAATGGCCCTACAATAGTGTTATATGGCGCCCTTACTTTTAGTGTTATATGGCGCCCCTTGTTTTATTTTTGTGCAATGGGCCTGTTTTTCACAGGCCAGCACAGAAGTGCTCATGCGCCTGCCAGAACACGCATGCGTCCGCCCTGAAAATGCGATCATAGCCAATCGCAATTTCTAAACTGAAGGGAGGTGACTGTGATGCAGCTTGGTGGAGGTGGGATACAGCGTTTTCTAGTACACACACACAGACACAGACATGTCCGGACCATTCGGGGGGAGATCCACGGCCGCTGTGTGACTCAAAACCACTGCGACCTGGAACATGGCCAGTCTATGGCTGGATTCGCAGCTATCCCACATAGCAAAGAGGCTGCCAGTACAACTGCCAGAACCCCTGAAGCCTCGAGCTGGCAGTTGTACTTTTAAGAAGCCTCTCAAAAGTACAGGCCCAAAAACTTTTGCTTTTTAAACTATGTAAAAATAAACTATGTAAAAATAAAATAGAAATGATATTGAGACTCCTCTAGTGCCCTTTGAGTAAACACGGGAAGTATTGTGGCAAAGGTACAGTGACTGTTTACTATTAAATTTACTACATACATGGCAGACTAAATCTCCCACACACAGGTACAGAATATGTGTTAGAAATTAGTTTTACAATTTTCTGTTAATAATGGAAGGAGAAAGTTAATTATGATAATTTGCCAATCATCTCATTATCAGTTGGGGAATATGAATTTAAATGTCAAGATTCCTTTTAAATAAGCTTTTAATGCTTTATGCTCAAAGGAGCAATGTAGGACCTATATCATTTTATCATTACTAAGGTTAAAGTCTTTTATGGCGATCTCAGAATATTTAAATTATATAGGAGACATTTCAGTCATGTGGCATGATCTCATAGCTAAAGACTAAATATAATAAATTACATATTGCTATAAAGGTCAACACCATATGGTATTTCCATGTCTTAGTTTTAAATGTAACTTTCTAAATAATGTGCACGCTGAATTAGATACAATCCCGACATGACAAGTTATACTTTGCCACTGTATCCTGTTTCCGTTGCAATAAGATAACTCTATTCCATGAAATATTTATTGCTCATCAACCTGACTCGAGTTTCTGTCAATATTTATGAGAGAGAATTATGGAAATCTATTACCACCTGTTCAAGAATAAGACAATGCTGGAATTATTGGCCAGACATACAATGGTCATCCAATATAATGTCATCCAAGAGCAGATGTGCAATGTCATTCATTTTTTATGATGTTCTCATAAGTTTGGAATATATGCAATCACATGCAATATGTGCAATCACAGAAGAAAACATGTTTAATTGACATAACAGGAGTTTATATATCTTTTGGGGAAAATAGCTCTAAATTGCACACTCTTCAGGAATGAAAGTAGCTATCTGCTGAGAATATGGTATACACATAGAGAGAGGGTGCAAATCATTACTTAACAATATAATATATCATAAGAGCTTGTTAGTATGTCATTGGCCAGTGATATTGGCCTGCCCACAAATCGTCTAGGTCACCTCTTGTCGAGCAGGTCCCTAACACTATGGAGTCACCATCTGGAAACCCAAAACATGATCCAGCCAAGGACCCCCCCCCCCCCCCCTCAGGGCATCACAGTAAAGAATAGTGATAGTAAAGTGGTATAAGTTATAACTATGAATGTCCCTACTATGTGTTCAGAGGTAGAGTTTGTGAAAAAAGTGCATACGTAAATAATGAACAAACATGATATAAAAGTGATTTTTTTTTAAAAACACTTTGTAGAACACTTGCTACCTCATACATATAACTCTATTCTGCCATTCTCTGCAAAAATGGAATACTCCCCTAATGTATCATTATTATTATTATCATCATCATCATCATCATCATCATCATCATCATCATCATCATCATCATCATCATCATCATTGTTTTTATTTGGAACTGTATTTAAAAGTAAGAATGCTTTGCATCCATGTTTTAGAACTTGGCTGACTACCAAATCCAGAATACCAAAGTAAATTCTAATTCTAACATGCATATTAAATAATGGCGAGAGACCTACATGATAAACTATTATTTGGGATCTTATTTAATTTAACAGATTCAACTGCTAATTAAAACTTAGGAAAAATACTTCAGCTTTTTCCAAAAGAAAAATGAATCAATGAACTAAAATTTCCTATTTTGAAAGAAATGCTTAGTAGGGCATAAATCATGAGGGCACATGGAAATACAATTCATTGCATTGCAAATTTATACATAAAAGATGGTATATGTGAAGATGGTGGTCAGTTGATTCAACCATTGATCCCCCGAAATGTCTACAAATATGCAATGTTTTACTTTAACTTGCATGACTGTTTTAGTTGTTTAGTCTTTGTTTATTATACCCTGTAAACCATCCTTCAGTACCCTGCACTGAGAAACTTACAACTTCAAGTCACAGTTGAATTCTAGAACTTGTAAATCCACCTGCGTAACTCTGGGAGGCAATGGAGTCATCTGCCGCCGAGCTCGTGCTACCAAGGGGGCACCTCTCCTCCCATGCGAGTTTTAATCTGTTCATTGAAAGCTGTCAATATCACTTCTGTGGCTGACTCCCCCTCCTAACATAATTTTTACAATTGTCACCCTGTATTAAAAAAAACATGACCTGTCTTACTAGAGACAGACACCTTAATGATTGAGCTATTGGGGGGGGGGGAACAATATTTATATTGCCTCCGGGCAACTGGGACGAACTTATGCCACTGAAATCCACAATCCATAGCAAGTAACAGGTTGCTTCATGTACAGTCAAAATGTACATTGCATTTAAGATTGAAACCTTTCATGCGACCTATGTATAATAACCTATCAGTGGTACAGAAAAAAACTAATCACTGAGAATTTTCATGAGATACTTTGTTTTGCCCACAGTGTGAACTTTTATTTAATTTCCACAGTCAGCATTCTGTTTTCGTTTTAATAATGAATGGAAACAAATGAATGGTAATTAGAAGTGCTAAAAAGGAATTACAATTAGCTGCTCATTTTATTAAAGAAAGTGTGGTGTTACAGCCTACTCCAGTCAGGTCAGGAAGAATGATGTCCTTAGTGTTCTTGCATTAGGATATTAGTGAGCGATGAGAAGTCACAGGCTGTACAGTTATATTTTTAGTCATTTAACAAGTCTTTAAATTGACTCTGAAAACAATTTAATTTGTTTTTCTGTGATCATTTACAGATAACAAAATTATGGAATGGTCATTATATGATACATTTTAACTTACTTTGCAGAAAATATCTTTAAAGGAAATGCTTGTTTTTGGCATAAATGATTTGATTTCCGTAAGGGGTCTGTGGAAGTATAGTGCACACAACAGCAAATTGATACATAAAAGCTGGTTTATGTGAAGATTGCACTCAGTTGGTTGGAAAGTTGATCTCCTAAAATATCTACAAATAAGACGTAGATCTTTAACTTTCACAGTATGTTTGCATTTACTTCTCTGTTTTAGTCATACGTTCCAACTTTGTTTCAACTCCCTCTAGAAGGGGGGGCGTGACTCTTAAAAACAAGTGGGGTCTGAAGATGCAAATGTGACATCACAGCCCTGCTCCTGCTATGCAATGCCCACTTTACCTACATTGCAAAGAAGGGTCTGGAGCTTTGATGATGCAATATAGCAAAAATCATGTGATCTCCCTGCACACTTTTCGTCCGCGAGTGGGGACCTGTTGGGACTGCCGGTACTTTGCCTGCCTTCTTTTCCAGGCGGGCAAAGAGTGCCATCTAATTTTAGAGAGCCTTTGTCCGAGTATGCTTTTGATTCTTTTACAATGTACCTTCCAACTTCACTTACTATGTGCTACACTTATTGTTATCCACCACAGTAGCTGTTGGTGCTTCTACGGTATACATAGACAGTAATCAGTGTAGTTTCCATCCCTATACTTTTAAAGCCCCACCCTTTTAAAATATATAAGACTTTTATTCAACAGATTATGTACTGTAGCTAAACACAACTCAGACTTTGGCACCTTTTACTTTTGACACATAATAATAGTCTTAACATAGCATCCCATTTTACGGGACACTCATGGATTACACAGGTTCTTTGGCTGATTAAAACCAGATGAGGTGCAGGCTTAGTCAACCTTCCACAAAACCTGTGTAATACGTTAGTGTCTTGTTTTAAATGAATAGAATTTTAAGCCTATGTATACATATAATTTCAGTTAAAGTATACACATGTATTACATTAGTTACCTCTAAATAAAATGACAAGCAATTCATAATTTATTATGCTGTGGAAAAATGTCCTTTTTTGTATACTTATGGAGATATTTTCTTCAAATAAAAGTTTTTATATGCTAAGGGGGGTAATCAATTTGCCGACGCTATTCCCAATGGGGGAAATAGTGGCGGGTCCCTATTCAATGCTGTCTTTACCGACAGCATTGAAGAGGGATCACAGCAGAATGAGCCTGACATCAGAAGCTGTCGGCCTGTTCTGCCGATAACGGCCGTGGCTGGGCAGAACGTAATTTGCTCGGCCGTGCCCCCTTTGCACCAATCAACAGGCGGGACATTGAATCTCGTCTGACGATCTGTTGTTGGTCGAAAAGCAAATGGGCCAGGATCATGGCTGTCGGGAGGGATTGACAGCCGTGATTCTGGATTGAATACCCTTCTAAGACTCTTCCGCTAGTTAATTAATTAAAGCAAAAAAAAAGTTACATTTTATTTAGAAGTGTGGAAGTTAGTTAATTTTATTATATTGTAGTGTCATTGTTCCTCAAATACATTTTATGGGACTATTGACTTAAAAAAAAATGTTTGTATTATATTTTTATTTCATCCAGTGTCCTTGTGCATCCAATACAGTATCCCTCACCATCCTCAATAAAAAATGATGATGATGTAGAAGACTGTCAATAAAGCACCTAACTCTGAGCCTGGATGTGGCACAACATAAAAGAGAATTATTAGCTTTTTGTGTCCTAGCACTCAGTAATAGTCATTTTGTGCATTTAAAGCCCTGTACACATGCATCGATTTTTCCAGAGTTTCTATTCAATTTTGCTTATAGAAGCACACTCTAATCGAATCCTAAACGAAATCGAATGGTTTTTGTGTCACTTTCGATCTACATTCGATTCGATGCGTGCTCCCGTTTTCACAAAATTGAACAGAAAAATCTACTGTGCAGCAAAGAAAATATCGAATTCGATCTATTAAATCGAATGTGTACAATGTACCATGAATGAATATCGAATTCGATATCAAATTCGATATCTAATGCAAAAGTACAGATCTAATGCCAAATCGAATGGAAAGATCTATTGCCAGATCTAATAGAAAATCGAATCTAACATCGAATCAAAAGCAAATCGATGTGTGTCTACAGGGCTTTCGAAGGCACTGAGATCTTTTAAATTGTATGAAAGTATAACAGTATCTGATGTACACTGCTGCTGTATCTTAATAAATACACATTTTAATTGGCAAACTGGAAAAATATATAAATGCTCTTTTGTGTTACAGCATTATGGTATTCAAAAATAAAAGGAACAGCTCAACCTGACACTTATACATTTATGCAGTAATATGTTACAAACATAATGCTATTTTTTCTTCTCTAAATGCTTTTGGCATAAGTTAAATCTGTCAAACATGTCCCATGCCCTATTTAATTAATTAAGAGGTATTTAAAAAGATACTTAGGATGATTAAATTTTCAATCTTGCATGTGCAGTTTTTTTGCACCAGTTGAAGTCGTGGAGTCTCCTATGTAACAATGTTTTGTGCACCTGAAAGAATTACTTTATTTATTTATTAACAGTTTCTTATATAGCGCATACATATTCAGCAGAGCTTTACAGAGTATAGTTGAACATTCACATCAGTCCCTGCCCCAGTGGAGCTTACAACCTATGTTCCCTACCACGTGTACACGCACACACAGACATTCTAGGGATAATTTTTGTTGGGAGCCAATGAACCTACCAGAATATTTTTGGATTGAGGAAAACGGAGGATCCGGAAGAAACCCACGCAAATATGGGGAGAATAAACAAACAAAGCACAGTTCGAGCCATGGTGGGAATCAAACCCATGACCTCATCGCTGTGAGGCAGTAATGCTAACCATTACACCATCTGTACTACCCAACTTTAGTCCATATTTATCCTAACGTTAATTATGAATGATGTGATATAATACTGGTACAGTAAACCCCATTAGGAAAACAAATTGTTGAAAATAATATAAGTACCAATTATATAAGTGAATACTATAAGTACCACAACACCACAATTTATGTAGGGACTCGTTGGACAATGTAATGCTCAGCACACACTGTAGTTGAATCTATCATAGAAGCAGAATTATTGATCATGGTGAAAAGGTATTTATACAGATTACTGTACTCCCTGTAGGGACCCAATCCATCTTGTTGGGGGTTATTGCTATGGCTGCAGGGCACAGTCTGGTTGTGGCATTACCTTACTGACCAGTGAAGTCTATTGCTGGTTTAAATAAATGGGGGACCCCCTACACCGCCGCCCCCCCCCCCCATGTTACTGCAACCAGATTCAGCAATACATGGCAACCCTATGCAATTTGTTTCCCTGTATTTTTATAACCAGCACTTGCTTGAAACCCTGGGGCTGTTTATACTTTTTGTAACATTTTCTTTCACTTTTGAACAAATACAGACGGTGCCTTCTTCATCTAGCTTTCTATGGATAGCCATCGCTCACCTAGGCTGATTGTTCTCAGCTGCAATATAATACATAGAACAATACAGTAGGGGATTAGCATAGGATTAAGTCCATATTATGGCGACCATATTGCCAGTGATTGGAGTGCGCACCAGCGATAAATCGCTGGGTGCGCGCTCCCATTTTTAGCCCCCTTATGATCGCTGGTTGCAGGAGCTTGCTCCTGCAACCAGCTGATTACCTCTGCTGCTCCCCCGGCAGAGGTTCCCTTTCATCAGCGACCATGGTCGCTGATGAAAAGGAGAAACTGAGCAATGTATTGCTCAGCCATATGTTGCTAGCAATATATGGCTGAGCAATATATCTCCCCCGTGTGTACGGGGCTTTAGGGTTAGGCTGCCGGAAAGAAGTAGGGTTAGGGGAGTGATGGGAGAAGATTAGCATACTTACCCAAAAACTGTTGGGATTGTGGCTGTAGGAATGTCGGGTTCGGACTTCTGACCATTGATATTGTCAGCACTGGGATCCCGTAACCGACTACCCCACCAATGGTTATGGAAAAAAACTAGTAAATATTATTCCAAACGTGAATTTATTACATTTTTCAGTTCAATCTTGTCATCCAATTAGAGGAAAAAAACAACGTTTCATCTCAAAATACAATGTTTTTTTCTGTATCCTTAGGGTGCAGTTGTCAGCACACCTACTCTCTGATTTTGAACTTATTGACAGTCAATTGCAAGGACCAAGTACCATATACCCACATTTAGAAATAAAACAATGATTTTTAGGAATGATTTAATAATTTTACACATATTTTCTATGTTACTCAGAACACCACTTTTAAAGAACTTTGCAAATCACAGAATATGGTAGTGAGAAGGATTCATTTTTAGATCTTGTTTGGAACTATTGCCCTTGGGTTTATCATTTGTATGACATATCTGTGGTTGCTCAGAATACTACTGAATATAATATCTTTAATGGGTTTTTGACAACTTATATTAAGCAGATGAAAGGTATCGGCACAGGAATATATTATATTTCACTATCCAGAGATAGTGATTTAACGTGTGCAACCCTTTTCAGAAGTGTAAAGTACTTAATGCATTAATGAAAATCTATCTGGTATTCTAACATAGGCGGCTTTTCAGGCTGACTGAATATAGCTATTTCTAGGAACCACGACTGCTGACATCTTTTAAGAGGCCATTCTCTTTCCATTTGTCTTCCACTTTACAGATCAGCATCCTTCTGACTAATGGATGTTGTGATTCCAATACACCCATCTCTGCTGCATATCCAGATATTGGATTTAATTGGAAAAGTACATTTTAATTTTAAATTTGTCATACTGCTATTTTGAGTGGTGATGATGGACGCTCCAGCATTTATGCTACTGAAAGATGTAAATACACTCCTAGGAGAATAATCTATTGCTTGACATAGCTGGTGTAAGTTCTGCCTTCCAATCTCAGATTTTATACATTTATAGAATATTGTGTTTGTTTTCTTAAACAACTTGTCACTACTGTAACAGGCTTGGACTATTCTGGTGTTTAGCATGCTTAATATCACATTCAACATGCTAATCATGGCTATTAAATTCACCCTCCTCCACAGCCACATACCCCTTTAACACCAGCCCTGCCAACCTGGGTTTTTGCACCGGAGCGCATAAAATCCCATGTCCCATGGTGTGAAAGATCTTTCCCGGGTTGTGAGACCTGGATCATCAACCCGGCATGAGCTCATGGTTGAACACGTGGTTAACTCTGATTGCTGTGCAGTGTAAACGGATAACCTACTGTAGGTCGATGTGACTCGGGACCCGTTCACTGCAATGGAAAACCTGGCGCTGGGAGATACTCTCATCTCCCAGCACTGGCCTAGGAGCCATCCCTAGTGACATCACACCCCCCCCCCCCCCCCCCCACAGCATTTTTCTGGGTTGTCAGGCAGGTGTAAATGATGTCACAAGCAAAGTTGCACCAGTCATGGGGTCGGGTCTAAGATCTTGGCTTTATTTCTTAGAAGGTTTAAGGCTTAAAACATGCTTGGTCTGATTCAGTTATCCTAGTGTGTGTGTGTGTGTGTGTGTGTGTGTGGCATTTAAAGGAATTTCAATAAAACCCCATGGAAAATGGTTTTGGTTTCGATTGACTATATTTTAGTGTTGGTTTTAAAAATACCTTTATCTCAAGAATTACAGAACTTATATTGTACCTTTAAAAAGTAGCATCTTTGTTTATTTCCTAAATACAGTATATTTTAAAACAAATAATTATTTGTGTAAAATTATTTGTGCACACCATTAAATTAAATGTGTTGTACAGTAGATAAGATATAAGCCCAAACCCCCACAGAGTAAATATCAGACATCGGATAAGATTTAGAAAGATTCAGGTTATTAAACTAGTCTGGCTGTGGATATTGTCTTGGGCTGTTAATAAGATTCTTGTCTTTTTTTCATTTTCCATATCTGTATTAGAGCATTTTTTAATCATTTAATTTTTGTCCAATACCAGTGGGTTTAGCAACTTCAGAGATACAGTATACATGTTCCGCCAAGAAATATTCAGGTTTAAGATCTGTTTTTACTAATGAATCATCAATCATTTCAACTGTAAGAATAAGAGACAAGAAGAAAATTACATACAAGCAATCTATTTTTCATCTAAAATATGTCATAATATATGATTTTACTGGGCACACTGATACATTATTTATCATACCTAGCCTTCAAGATGTTTATTGCTGATTTTAATATAAGAGTCTAAATAATGCAGGACTTGGTTGTGTTGGGATAATTTATGGTTAGAGGGAGTGAGTTTGAATTTTTGGACAAACTCACAAATCAACAGTTCATCCAGTCAATAATAAATGTAACTGAACAACCGCAAAATAAAAAAAAATAAAAAAAAAAAAAATTTACATTACTAGAAATACATTTTTGAAAAGGTGTGACACAATAATCCACAATAACAATCGGATTTTCTTTTTCATAATACACAGAGCCTGAGGACCCCATTGTTTGATCCCCATCAACCCTTCATTTAGTATGTTCTTAATTTCATTTAGTCAGCAAAGAATTTAGAGGGCTATTTAGAGTAGGTCAGAGATGCTTTTGGTACCTTCCTGTAATAAAAAATATTTAGGTTGGATGGGCCACAATATAATTTATTTTGGTACCTCTAAATTGCTCAATGTTGCCTTCTCAGGTAGCTGAACTTACCCGCCACCTTATCTACCTAATGACAGAGATACAACAGTAAGGGGCCAATTTGTATTGTATTATAAGTAAAGCAAAAGTACAACTGTTCAAAACCATGTTCCACTCCAGGAGGGGCTAAGAGAGTTACGACCTTACTCTGATTGACTTGCAAGGCTGCAAAATTTGCAGCCTTGTGAGTCCATCAGATGAAACCCCCCCTCCTCCCAGCACACCTATGAATGGATGATTTACACAATTATCCATTCGCAGGTGAGGAGAAATCATTCGATGGTCATCAACCATCAAATGATTTCTCCAATGCTCACAGTTCAGAGACACCTATGTAGTGTCTCTAAACTGCGGGCGCCCTGTGCGAGGACAAGGTGGGCAGCTGACATCCTGTGATGATGGCTGTTCACTCCCTGCACCCGCGCCATGGCTGAATTAGCATGAGAATGCCCATGAAACGCTGGGCACTCCCATATGCTAATTGGGCTGCCCGGAGTCCCCGTCCTTCTTCACCCCTTGTGCAGAGTGTGTGCAGAATTGTTCACCGTTGGTGCATGCACCCTGCGTCTGCACATGGGAACGCATGGAGGACCGAATAAATTAGAATAAGGTCCTACGATTTGGGTTAGTTATGTTTTTTTTTTCTGGGCAGGGTACATAGTGGCTGCTTTTGCATGAAGCTCACAAATATCTTTATTTTGGCACCTATGATCATGAGCATAGTATAAGAAGGAAGTGCTCACACATATTGCCAACATAAAGACATAACTCACATGCTGGTGTTGAATCTCTAGTGCCAAATGTGAACTGATGATGATGACGATCACTTCCAACTGACTGAATAAGCCTGCATCCCTACTACTGCTATATTCATTTTGGTGCTGTTATCTGTTCCATTTATTACAGTGATATCATACAGCAGTTCACAGCAATAAAATGTGTCTCCATACTGATATTTTTCCATGATTAATGTAATGTTATCAATAACACTGTCCATACTGTGTTATGTGTAACTCAAGCATTAACTGCCAGTGTTCAGCCCCATCTTCCTACATAAACCAGGCACATGTGCTATTCTTTGCTGTTCTACATGTGGCTGGAGAGTGCATCACTGCTACTTGGAAGCAGGAGGCATATGGTATGTGTTGTGGATACTGCTTCGATTAGTGATCCGTGCATCCTAGTGTTCATTCTAGCACCCGCTATATTTGAAAACCCATGCAGTTCCTCTTCCCTGCCTAGGGTGTCGCTGTCTGCTGTGGTGTTTCTAGCACACGTCTGGTTTGCATATCAGTGCTGATATACAGACCACACTGTGCTAGAACCTCTACAGCAGTCAGCGACACCCCAGGCAGGGAAGATAAACTGCATGGGTTTTCAAATTTAGCGGGTGCTAGAATGAACACTAGATCCTAGAATACAGCTTCAGATCACCTGCCACCCCATTCACCTGCTGTGTGACTGGCTGCCACAGTTCCTAGAAAGGGGCCAGGAAACCTCCATCTTCCTACAATGTCGTTATTCTTTGCCGTTCCCAAAATCATGGTGACATGGCTCCCCATCCCCCAAATGGCAGCAGACTGTCACTCACTGACAATCTGCAGCTATAGGGCACCAAAAGAACACAACCCCTCCTGGATATGCACAAACATTGGTACTTTGTGCTGTGTAGTAGCGCGGATCCAACGGGATCTGAAATAGGCTATTTATGTATACAGCTAACTCTATAATCAAAATATAATATATCTATTTTCCGTGGCACAATGCAGGTTGTTTAGTCAAGTTTTGTCAAGTCCCAAATAATTTCTTCAAAAGGAATGGGTCTGAAATTTGGATCCAGGACAAACTTTATAGATTAATGGAGCCAGTGCAGAGCCAAACTCGACTTAAGACCTCTGCATGGTAGTGCCATTATTTTGCTACATGGTGGCAGTGGGAGGACATACAAAGACGCACATTTTCCATCAAATCAATACTTTTTTAAAATTTCCATTATCTTCTGTTATCTGTAAGATTTCAGATATTGGGGCAGATGTATTAAGCCTGGCGAAGAGATAAACTGGAGATAGTTGAGATAAAGTGGAAGGAGATAATGCACCACCTGTGTTTGAAATATGACAGTTATGAGTTGATTGGCTGGTGCATTATCTCCTTACACTTTACTGTATCTCAACTTTATCTCCAGTTTATCTCTTCGCCAGGCTTAATACATCTGCCCCATTATTACATTATATCATGGAGATCTAGACAGATGGGCCAGTAATTGGTTAATATGATTTCACGCAATTGCTTCTAAGAGATATTGGGCCTTATTCTGGTTCACTGGTTCACTTGCTCCTCCGCGCGACATGGGAGAGTGATGTTTTTTGTTTGCAGACGCAGGGTGTGAGCGGGCATGGCAAACTGGTGGGCACCTGATGTCACCGGATGTCAGCTGCCCACCCTCTTCCCATACAGGGAGCATGCAAAGCTGGCACCCAAGGCTGCGAATGGGTGTTTGTGCCCAGTGTGTGTGTGTGTGTGTGTGTGTATATATATATATATACATATATATATATATATATATATATATATATATATATATATATATATATATATATATATATATAACAAAGGAGTGCTCCATAGTGCAATATGTAAAGCCATTTATTATATATAAAGCTTTTAAAAAAGTACACATAAAAGCAATGGGTAACGTACCCTTACTGACGGTTATCACAACCGCAGTGTTGATGATGGTTGTGATAACCGTCAGTAAGGGTACGTTACCCATTGCTTTTATGTGTACTTTTTTAAAAGCTTTATACAAAATAAATGGCTTTACATATTGCACTATTTGCAATGTTTTTTTTTTTTTTTTAGATTGATTGACCCTCCGAATCCAGGTGTTGTGTCAGGAGCTGCCGGTCATAGAGAGACCAAAGTGAAGGAGACTTGGAATTTGGGTTTTGGCTATTAACCCTATTGGAAAATTGGGCTATTGTGGGACTTGCGCACTTACTCTTGTGTGTGTGTATATATATATATATATATATATATATATATATATATATATATGTATGTGTGTGTGTGTACATCTGTGTGTGTATGTGTATGTATATATATATATATATATATATATATATATATATATATTAATGTATTTTATTTTAATATAACTCTGTCTGAGCTAGGTTTCTTTTCTAGATTGTTGTAGTAAGATTGAAAAAGGCTTGTGAGGAACAGTATATAGAGCACCCATGTTATTTCTCTTTATAAATCATGTTGCTGGCTAGATTCGTAGAGCATTGGGACAGTGTGGGTATGAGCATTGGCGTGAGTGAAGCAAATAGTGCACTGTTTATCTTAAGACTTATTGTTGGAAAGACACATTGTGGGCGATATCTTGACAGATTTCTCCCTTGTCTTAGGCACTGTGTCATTGAGGGCAAAGATGATTATGCCGTACAAATCTTAAAGCAGTATTTGGGCTGCAGGCATTGTTACATTATTCATGTTTGTTTTTTCTTTTAGGAATTTATTTCAGAAATGTATTACAATCCTCATTATAATAATGCACAAACACACACACACACACACACACACATATGCTCTGTATTTGTTTAAAAAATAAAATAAAAAACTTCTGTCTTTGTACAGTATGTGGTCTTGTTTCATGTCGTACAGTTTTTGAGCAGTTTCCTTCTCGGCTCCCCAGATGACTGAGTAATAACTTGATCAAAACAATTGTGTTTCACACTGGCCTCTGCCAAGTTCATCAACTATAAAAAAAGCTCACTGGTTTTGGCCAACCTGTGGAGAAGGGAACACAAAACAATGAACACAAACCGCTCGTAACGCTGTTTGAATACAACTGATGTCCGTGTTCTGTGGATAATTTATGGTACACTGTAATTATAACTAGCATGCAACAACCATATTTTCTTTAAGCTGGAAGGTGAAATGTTATGCATAGACGTACAAAGGATTTGTGACTGTATTACACGAATTGATGCATAGGGCTGAATAAGCAAGAGAAAAATAAAAGGAGCAAGATATGAGTACATAGCCCCTTCAAGATGTTAGTGGTTTCCCTTTTAATTAATAATTTGGTGATGAGATTGTGGACTTGTAGCATATCACAGTTTAGGACATAGATTCTGCAGGGTCATATTAGTCATCACTGTTAATCATTTCTCCTATTACCAGCTGGAAAGCCTCCCTTCCTTTTTTGATTGTTGTTTCTGTGTCTTGTGGTAGCAGTAATAACGTAGATGAATTATTCCTTAGTAGGGTGCACTCTCATTAGCCAATGATGTACAAGATATGGTGATTGTGCTGAAACCGCCCATGTGGGTGTGTCTATTCTTGAAGAGTTGTACCACAATGATTGAGTTTGGAATGTATGACTGTTTTAGTTTTATGTTCTTGTTGTCCGCCAACATGCTAATCTTAATCATTTAAAAGAAACTTACTGTAATTAAATGTTTTTTAAAAATTGTATCCTAATTTTAACACAAACAAGCAATCACAATACACAGCTTTATTTTACTCTTTTGCTGCCGAGAATTAGTCTAGGGTAGCAGCCATAGCTATGGGGCCTTGCTTGGAGTTGACTGATAAGGGCCCCCTAACTTCCAGCCCTTGTGTTGCTGCCATCTGTGGTTTCGGGCCCATATCTATTGAAATATCCACTGAGCAGCTTCCTAAACTCCCTACATAGTGAATCTGAGATGCCCATGAGGGATTTGCTGAGAAATGTATTATATCTACATAGTGGAGAATTGGACCTGTGGAGAGGTTGCCCATTGGACATCAGTTTCTAGTTTATTTCTCATTTACATTATTCTTTAAAATAATATGAAGATGCAGATTGGTTACTATAGTGAACTTCCCTACTCTTTGGAGGGTTTGATACATCTCCCATTTGGAGTCCATCAGTGATATGCATATGACCCAGCACTCTGGGTTTCCATAATCATACATTTCTCTTTGAAATGAAGGGGAGTTTAATTTTCTCTTACTCCATGAGGATGAGCATGAAGTGAAGCAGACGATTAGGAATAGTCACGCACTTGGTGAGGTGTTAGAGGGAAGGAAAATAATGTTTTCTGAATTTTTGGGGATCCTTCCAAAATGTAGGTACAGTACTGTATGTAGCATTCGATCAATGAAATGAAATGAATCGGAGATGGATACAAATTCATAAAAATTCTAAAAAAAACTCAGAAACAGTTCTATAAAGCTAAGACTAATTGTATCTAACCCATCAATAGCAGGAGTAGTGTCAGACTGGGGCATGAAGGGCCCACCAGGGGAATGCAGTTGTAAAGGACCATGCTTAGGGGTGTGTCCACCATCCAAAGGAGGTATGGCTAGCCATCACTGATGCATGTGTATTGTCTGGGCCCATGCATGATGATTTACCCGATTTAAGGCACTGAAGAAAATGCAACATAGTCCTGTGGAGTATAATGTTATGCAACATGTAAATAATGTATAATTCAGGTGCATGATCTGATCTGTAGAGGAGGGAATGAGATCCCAGGCAGTGAGGCCCAGCTGGGATTTCCCCCTATACTACTGTGGACTTTTCCAAGGGGAGAAGTCAGATACCATGCCTCATAAGCCACCAGAGAAGTGTATGGGGCCATAACTCCTGATACTTTGCATGCGGTCTGACTTCTGACTCCGGTCCAAAGTACACAGGACCATGCATCCGAATGGATCAAATTTCATACACTTGCGTTTTGGCCCGATTTCACATGATTTCTTGGCCCATTCCACCGGAATTGGGTGGAATCAGTCCCAAATCGTATAGTGTATGGGGTAATTTAAGATTCATAGCTTTAGAATATCCCCAACTGTACATACTGTATTTGTTTATAATATTTATTGACATTGTGTGTACATACTGTACAGCACTTTAATAGTTACACTATATCTAGGATCATCATATAAGGGTGAAAGAAAACAAGAGAATATACAGGCATCACAAATAATGATTGTATGATTATTATTTTTGGGTGGATTTATGCAGATTATTTTAAAGATTAAATATGAGTATAAAGGGACTAGTCAATCATTTATTAAAATAATGTAATATTTGTGTCCTTAACTATCTGCACATTCTGGTTTCATTTGTTCATTTGTAATACATTTCAGATGCCTTTGGGAAATTTGCTGGATATGATACTGAAATAATATATATAAATTATTGTTAGAATATAATAATTTCCCATGAAAGAAGTAAATATTGACATTGATATTCAGATGTCTGAGGCTTGAATGTTTTACCTAATATAGAAATTGTTCTTTAGTAGAATATTTGTGCATTTGGACTCTGGATCCAGGTATATTATGATGAATGTACTGTAGGAATACATGCACTGTAGGAATACAAAGTGAACAGTTGAGAGAAACCCAGTAATACCCCTTTCACACTTAACGGAGAACATGGTTTATTGCCAGGGCAAGCCGATGTGACACGGATTCCAGCTCTGTGTGAAAAGGTCGCAACCTGTATTATTCCTTTCTGGTTCAACCTGGGTCAGCTGCAGTGTCAAACAACCGTATTGTGAAATTGCTGCTGATTGGCAGGTTCAGGACGCTTGGAGATGACACCATCACCAAGTGCCCTGTGGGAACAGCAATGACTCGAACTGAGAATAAGCAAGTTTATGTACTATAGTGGGTAAATTTACTAAAGCTTCTAAAAAATAAAAATAAATGATATTGCCCATAGCAACCAATTTAGATTGTCAATTATTTTTCTGTTGCATCCTAGAAAATAATAGTTTTAATCTGAATGGTTGCTATGGGCAACATCACCTCTTTTGATTTTAAGAAGCTTTGCACCTAGGTCTGAGTAAGTATACCATAAAATTAACTTCTCTTAAGGGCCAGATGTACTAAGCTTGAAAAATGATAAAATGGAGAGTGATTAACCACCACCCAACCGGCTCCTATCTGCCATGTCTGAGGCTGTGTTTGAAAAATGACAAGGAGCTGGCCCTATATGTGCTTAGCCTTTCTATGCATCATGCATCGTACTTTTGAACTAATTGAAATACAGGCAGACAGCTTGCATAGATTTTAGATTTCCAGTTTTAAATGGCTCACCATATGTTACAAGAGTGGTCTTCCCACTATCAAGAATATCTTACAGTAGTAATCAAGAATTGGCAGGAAACTACATGTATTTAGAATGAAATAAAACTGTTTAAAATCTGACCTATAACAATTCCAGGTGTATACCACCACACAATACGGGCTAATTCACACGCTCCGGCTCCTGCCGGGCGGCGAAACCGAACACAGCAAAAAGCCGTGCCGCACACCATAGTTAATAATGGACACAAATGTGTCCATTCACACAGGATGGCCATGGCCCGGCCGCCCGATTGTAGCCAGATCCCACCACTGGAAGGGACGGCTGCCGGGCTGTGGCCATCCCCACCATTGTAAACTGCTGTGTGCGGCACGGCTTCCCGGCCGTGCGGGGTTTTCGCCGCCTTGAAGGAGCAGGAGCGTGTGAAATAGCCCTACCTGTCCTGACAGGTGACCACTACATCCCTCAAACAGCGGGATGAGGATTCTCTCTCCTTATATGCTTGTTTCAGCTATTTCCTATACCAGGCCTTTCTATTCCCAGCACACCAGGCTTTCAAATGCGTATTCTTGTTGACACAGATGAGAACACTATAAAAAAAATTCAGGCACGCAGAAAGAAACTGCTATAAAACATTCAGTTATAAAAATGTCATCAATATTTTACTGCTAAGGCCTCATACTGTAGAGCTGTACAGTGGGCCTGATTCAGAGGAAGAAGCACTGCCGATGTCAGGTGTAGTAGAGTGATGAGGCCATGATGATCTCTGCTGTGATGAGACTTGCTGCATGTTGTACTGTGATGTGATTATTTGCAGACGATAATCTCTCTATTAATTCAATTAATTAAATGAAGCGATTGCCAGCTGTGAATAGTCGCAGCCTGGCATGCCACTTGACATGACGTGATGCAGGGTGCTGCGCCACAGCAAAAATGAGCACCAAACATATGTGCTGACTGTGTCTGTACAGTCACAGCTGCGATATCAGATGCACACATGGAAAAGCGTGTAAGTATCTTAGCACATGCACATATATGGTCAATCTTATGGGTGTGTTATGGGAGTGTAATGGGCGTTTTGGTGGAAATGGGTGTGTAGACAGATGCTCATTTGCTTATGATTAAGGCATTGTTATCGCTGGGGCAGCAATACGGTGATTACACACACACACAGTGATAATGTGAGCAGCTATTACTATGATATGACTGACAGTAATAATGATGTAGAGTAATATTGGCAGACTTACCTTTCTCGGGACTTGGAATGAAGACAATTGGTATACACCGTTTGATTGAAAGATGCATGGTTGATTCTATTCAGAGAGTGATATAATTTACTGCACCCAATGGCCCTTATTCTGATCGGTGCGGCCCGATCAGAATATGCGGCTGCAACCGTGCAGGCGAATCCCCGCCTTCCATACGGATCGCCACCTGCCGTCCGTACGCGGATATGTGGCGATCCGCATGAAATTGGACGGGGATACGCCTCCTCCGTCTTGGGAGCTGCCCCTGCATTCGATGGTCGTCGAACATCGAATGCAGGGCCGCACGCTCCACCAGGTCCCGCAACACAAGACCACACGGACACTTGTCCGTGTGAAATCATGTATGGGGGCGGGCAGCTGACATCCGGCGATGTCAGATGCCCGCCCCGTACCCACGCGTCACGGCCTCATTACCATGCATACGCCCCGCGTTTGCATGGGAACGCCCATGAAACGGGGGGCGTATGCATAGGGTAATGAGGCTAAGTAGCCCCTCACGCCCCTCTACGCCCCCTGTGCGGCGTATAAAGAATCCATGCGGCGAAATCGCCTGCACATGCGCAGAGTGACCTCTGCACATGCGCAGACGATAAACATCGGCGGGCCGTACGCAAGCGGGAATATCCGCACCGATCAGAATAAGGGCCAATGTGCTATTTCAACCAACTTTGTGGTCACATTGGAAGATTCTAGTAACTTCTAATCATCCTCAGTTGTTTAAGGGCCTTATTCAGAAATGTACGTAAGTCCAATGCTTAATGTACATCTCCAATGGTGACATCACTGCTCATGCACAGGACGTGTACTGTGCATGTGCATCCTTCGCTCTGCGAGTCTGATCACCATTTCCCCAAACAATGGGAAGGCATGTCGGGGCAACATTTCTGGAAACAGAGCTATGTATGCTATGAAAACATTGGACAGATGGATGTCAGGGTGATCTCTGACCTCAAATACAGAATGGAACTATGGCTCAGCAATTTGTCTAAATTAGAAGTGTTGTAGATTGATAATACAGCACAGCAACTGTTCAGCACAGGAGCTGTTCCACCATACTAGCTGATCCAAAGAACCAAAATATAAAAATGATTGCTGCATCACTAATGAGGTGTAAGTGGTGGTGCAGACAGAATGCAATAGCCAATCCACAGACAGCCATAGGAATAAAGGGAGTTTGCACCTTCTGTCTCTCTGCAGCAAGTATCCACTCCTGAGACGTCCAGGGCAGTGACCATTTCCAGCACTCCATGGCTCCAGGGCAAACCTGCTCAGCAGTTCCAGAATAGCTGGATCAAGAACAGTATTTGCTCAACCCAGCAGTTCTGGTGTTATTCTATTTCCAGCATCTTCAGATATTGTAACTGTCCCATCTGTGTAACCTATTCAGGGGTAGATTTATTAAGCTTTGTGAAGTGATAAACTGTCTGGTTTTTATCACCGGCCAATCAGCTCCTACCTGTCATTTTTCAAACCAAGCCTGTAAGTTCACAGGTAGGAGATGATTGGCCGGTGATAAAAACCAGACACTTTATCACTTCACCGAGCTTAATAAATCTACTCCTTTAGTTTCCTTCCCAGTCTTATTGATCACATTCCTGCCGTTTCACCTAGACTGAATCCACAAACAAACACATCCATGATATAGGGAACTCATTTCATACGCACAGTTCCCTGCAACGTCTATCAATATGCATACTGTATGCTTGAAGTAAAACCAAGATCAGCATCAGGATGTGTTTGAAGCAGCCAATACTGTACTAGGTGCTAAAAGTGCATCTAAAAACAACTCTCATCCATACTGAATCCATTACAGCCCAGATATTCCTTCAGTGACTGAATTGTGTACAACTCATACTGGGGTAAATTGACTAAGAAGGGGGTTCTATTGAAAATGGGGTGTTGCCCATAACAACCAATCAGATTCTATCTATTATCTTCTAGGTCCTAAATAAATAGTTAAATAAAAAGTAGAATCTAATTGGTTGCTATGGGCAACATCCCATCTTCAGTAGAACTCCCATCTTGGTAAATTTAACCCTACTGACTCTCACAAAATGGTATTGAAATCTCC
Organism: Crinia signifera; assembly: GCF_055691185.1. Taxonomy (NCBI): domain Eukaryota; kingdom Metazoa; phylum Chordata; class Amphibia; order Anura; family Myobatrachidae; genus Crinia; species Crinia signifera. The sequence goes on from NC_139223.1 coordinate 137,064,796, forward strand.
TGGTCCATAGCTATTGTTGCCTGTGTCCCTCCAGCACCCTCTACGTTCCTAAGTAAACTGGTTGGTCAGCGGGTCTAGGTTGTGCCTGTGGTGAATTGCATTATTGTAGCCCAACTTTACAATGTCAGTAATCTTCTCATTGTACAGTGGGGATGGGACCAAGACAACACAATTGCTCCATCACTGCCCACCAATGCCACACCACACACCCCACTATGGTGACCTTGCTGACTTCTCCTGTAGACAGCGGGTCTAGGTTTTCTAGGTAAAAATCTGTATTACCCATAGTGGCATATACTCCGTTTTTTTAACAGAGTGAAAACATGCTTTGTAAATGGACCTGCATTTAACTCTGCATTGGCCACGAATCACAATACTACCAATCTTTTCTAATACATTGAAACACTCGCTCAGACACTTTCAGTGCTGCTTTTGTTTGTATTTCCTAACGCTTGACACAGTGATGCCTTTGAAATGGGGAAAAGGGATTGCATAATTCGGTCTTTGAGCTATGGGGAAAAATGCACAATCAGGTCCCAAGTCAGTCCTATTCTGGAGCTACACAGCAGTAAGGCACAGAATGTCAGCTGTGATGGGGATTTATTAGCGCAGACAATTTACAAACAGAAAATGCTCATTATTCTCTGTCTTCTTAAAAAATAGTTCTTAGCTGATCAGCTTGGCTGCTTCAGAACCACAGGCTTGCTCTTAATATGGAATTTTAATTGCGAACTGAAAATCACACTTTAGCTTCTTGAAGAGTTTTGACAATAAAAATGCAATTAAAATGTTGATGAAATATATTACAAATGGTGCGTTATTTGGAAATCTTGAAAAATTGGAATCAGTTGCATTTAGTTTTTGCATTTCACAGAGCAATGGGAAGAGGGGAAAATAACCGTTCTTATCTGTTTGTGAATTCCCTCTGGTTAACCGCACTAAAGAGCCATTTAAACTCTGAAGCAGGGCTTATAATGCAGGTTTTGTGTCCTTTTGGCAGATTTATTTGTTGGCATTCATTCACTAGTTTATTTGGCCAAATAAAAAATTAATTTCCTTAACTGACTATTGTCAATGGTATAAATCAAAACCCCTTTATTTTAATACCTATTTGCAAACCACTAACCAGCTTATGCATTGCACCTACAGTTAAAACCTTACCGTATCAATCTAGTTTTCTATGTATGTCAATAAAGTTTAAACACTCTGTATAAAAAAAAAAAAAAAAAACAATGGAACCACTATTACAATAGATTTTCCTCATGATTTCATTATTGTTACCTTGAATTGTTCATAGCAATTAAAAATCAGGCTTCTCAATTACATTTAAAACAATACCAATTTGTTTGAGTTATTGCACAAACCTGATGCTTTGGCTGTATTGAATCGCTTGTTAGATTTGTCGGTGTTTGGAATGTTAAGTACTGTATTAAATTGGAATACAATGATGAATTGTGTGATAAGATAATGAGTGCAGATGTACAGTAGCTGTGGTTATTATGACGGTGGATACAGACAATACACTGACCGACGTATTATCAGGATAGTTAATTTTTTATCACTATGGGCGGTATTCAATGAGGCTGATTCGCCATGTTTTTATGGGGATTTTGTGCTGTAAGGCGAATTTTTGACTAAAACGGTGAATCACCCTATTCAATGACCAGATGGCGAATACATTTCAAGGTTTTTTTCGCCATGATTCACCGAGTAGCAATCGGTAATTTTTTTATGGTGAAGTGGAATGTGAACTTTTAAAATAAAGTGTTTTGTTTTTTACATTTGGTGTCAAAAAATCAGGAATTTTATTCTGAGGAGGGGCATGCTATTTTTATTCATGTGCTTTTTTTTTTTTTACACAGACCAGCCAGCAGGGGGCCGGAGCCGAGCCGCTCATTAGATATTCATATATTGACTGCACCCGATTATTACATATGCATGATCGGGTGTAGTGAATATACCCGGTCCCCTGCTGGCACCCCCGGGGGGCAGCCTGTGCTGCCTGGCTCCCGGGGAGCCCACCTCCCCTCCACAAACGTTCTGGGGCAGGCAGGGAGACTTCCATCTCCCTGCCTGCCGCTGTCCTCAGGCTCCCTGCGGCAAATGCCAGTCAGGGGCAGCGAGCCCCTGACTCGTTGAATACTGGAGCCGGCGAGGCTCCGGAACGCAGCGAGCAGTGGCGAATGTGCAGCGAATCCTAAACAGGATTCGCTGCACATCGCCAAAATGCTCATTGAATACTGCCCTATGAATGATAAACAATTTTACAAAAGCTTTACTGAAGTATTCAAGCAAACACTTGAAGGATAATTATTCTTTTAATGCCTATTATTGTTATAATTATTGTTGTGGATTTATGAGGCTCCCAAGTGTAAAATGGTATTTTTGGGAAAACAAAAAAAATATCAAACAAGGACAAACTGTACAAGGGGAACAAATAAACGAGGACATGGAAACAAAACTAGCTTGAAATATGTTTTTGGAAAAATAAAAGCTCTGTCTCCTCCGTCCTGTAGATAGAAACATTATTTTAGCACTTTTTCTATCTTCGTACAGGCTAACCCCTGCTAAGCCATGCTGGCCACAAACTCTCATAAAGAGTACAGGTGTTCATGAATTCCTCCCGGAAGACAAATGATCACTTACTCACTTTAGGGCTGATGCTGAGTTGAATGTACTGTGCGCCTGTTTGCGGACACTGTTTAGAATGTTATCATACTGAGCATACTATGAATCAAGTCTGAGTCATACACATTTCAGCCACATCTAGAGGCACAGCAGGGTTAAAGCAGACATGCAAACTACAGTGAGGGTGGGTGGACAGAACCAGCATAAAGCCAATCAGTATGCTATGTATGATGGTATCACAGTTGTTATGAAATTGAATGCGTGTAAGTAAGTTTGTATATTTTACCATATCCAGTGGCATTCCTTTGCAATGTTACCTAATCCATTTCTATCAGTTTCCATCTTTAGAGAGTCTGCCATGGTAGTGTTTGTGTACTACATATGCTCCATAGCTGAATGCATTCTACCCATATTGTATCTATACTTATGATTGAAAAGGCCTCTGGGCGATAGTGGGGCATTATCACATACTGTAATTTAACTTCAATGGCAGCAAATAGGCCCTCATTCCGGTTGAGTGTCCACAACGCCGAATCACTGCCCTCCCGCCGCTGAATCTCCTCACAACCATGCAAGGGGATGTGTCACAAAGAAACATCCCCTCATATGTCCCGCTGCTGGAGAAACCATTCAATAGTTGCCGACATATATGCATATGTCAATATTTGCATATTTGCAGGCATCTGGCTGAAGACCATCTGCTGCTGCTGTAACACCCTGCTAAGAAATATATTATGCCTGTCACTGTGAATTCCCAACAGCCTCAGGAGCTGCTTAAGAGGTCAGGAGAAGGTCACATGACCAATGTCAGTTGGTGAGGTCAGTGACAGTTGTAAGGGATTGTAAGTTGATGGAGTCATGTACAGGGCCGGTGCTAGGGTGTCCGGCGCCTTCCTGCAAACCATACATTTTGCGCCCTTTCATATTGCAATTGCAACAAGCTGCAGCCCGATTGTGGGAGTATATGCAGCATGCGATCCTATGGAGGATCTTGGGTGCATGTAAATGTATGCATACACCATCTCAGTGCTGTGTCCGCAAAATGTTGCAGGTACTAAAGGTGCCCATACACACTGCGAGAATCGCATACATTATGGGCTAGATCGCATCGCACGGCATGCATGTAATGTGTGTGCGATGCGATCCGAAAGCAATACAAAAAAGTATGTGCAGCACATTACACCCCTCTCATGACTGAGGGGGAAAGGAGGGGAGAGAAGGAAGAGATGGGAGAAGAGGGGAGGAGATAGAGGGAGTGGAGTGTTGAGGACTGGCAGTGGCACTGGCACAGCACACTGAGAAGATGGAAGGAAGGGGAGGTGGCGCTGCTGCCTGTTCGTCATTTGATTGACAGCTGACAGGCGCAGGGAGCAATGGGTAGTGGGAGGATCCGGACATGACATGTCATCCAGGCATTCACAGACAGCGCTACATGCCTCAGCGCAAGTATCTCCATACTGTCACCCACTGTCAGACAGGCGCTGCGGGCGGCGTGCAGGAGGCAGTGACAGTGAAAGCTGAGGCAGCTTAAGCTGAGCCGGGAGGGAGACAGCGCCTTTTCAGCATGGCGCCTCCCTGCTTTGCAGGAGCTGCTGAGTGGGTAGCGCCGGCCCTGGTCATGTACAAGGCCGAGTGTGTTTTACAGAGCAGGTGGTGTCTGTGAGGAGCCTGCCCTGAGGTAATGGCTGAGAGGTGCTGCTAAGTTACTGCTGGTGGCAGCTATCAGGGAGCCACATCTTAAGGCCCCCATATACTATGCGATTTGGGAACGATTTCACCCGATTCGGATGAATCGGGCCATGAAATCGGCCCAAATCGCACTTGTAGACATCCCGTCCGATCCGATGCATGGTCTCGTGCACATTGGATCGGGAGGTCAGACGGGCTGCACATAAGATTTGATAAATCTTATGTGCAGCCCGGCCCGGAGCCGCGCGGGGGACGGCAGCGGGCGGGGGATGCCGGCTAATATAGAGCCAGACAGAGGGAGCAGGGGCAGAATGCATAGGGAGCCGGACACAAGGAAGCTATTCCGGTGACAGCACGGGAGCAGGGCGCCGGGCAGAGAGAAGACGCTGGCTGCCAGGCAGCGGCGGGAGCCAGGAGAAGCAGATAACTTGAAAAAAATGCCCATACAGATGACTAGGAAGCCATTGATTGGCTGAGACCTCTCTCAGCCAATCTGCCAGTCAGCGTCTTCTCCCTGGCCGGCGCCCTGCTCCCGCGCTGTCACCGGAACAGCTTCAAGTTCCTCCTGCCCGGCTCCCTATGCAGCCTGCCCCTGCTACCCCTGCCTGGCTCTCTATTAGCCAGCATCCCCCGCCCGCTGCCATCCCCCGCACGGCTCCCTCCTCCTGCAGCTCCCTGGGGACTGCATATGATAAATCAATGCGATTTATCATATGCAAACATTGGCACATCAAGTGCCTAATCGTGTGTCCCCCTCCCAGGGAGCTGCAGGGGGAAATCAGGTCGGACTAATGTATGGGGACCTTTAGAGACCAGGGATGCATGCGGTACTGATTAGGTGGTGCTTATGTGGAGCTTGGAATAGGAACTTTCTCACCAAGCATTGTGTTGTTGGTAGCAGCTCTCCCTCTAATTACAGCATCATCTCATGACTTACAGTATCTGCAGCTTGTCTGTCTGCCACTTTCTCTCATTTTGATCTCTTGGACATCCATAACTCCCAACATGACCTATTTTAGGAGGTACAAGATGCTATGCACCTGGACTTCCTTGGCAGTGGCAGCTGCAGAGGTGGGACTGCACCAATGTCCAAAATTCAAATAACCCCTTTCACACCTCAAATGTCGCAGCTGGGAATTGCACATGGGTTCATCCTGGTAACGACACTGTCAACCACTCTTCGTACAAACACTACAATCCCTAGGTCTTCAGAACTTAGCCCTTTCTTGGTTCTCTTCCTACCTATCTAATCGCTCTTTCAGCGTTCACTTCTCTGATTCTACCTCCTCTTCATTACCTCTGTCCGTTGGAGTACCACAAGGCTCAGTCTTAGGTCCTCTGTTTTTCTCAATCTATACCTCCTCACTTGGGGTACTAATCAACTTTTTTGGATTTTAGTATCATCTGTAAGCTAATGATACTCAAATTTATCTATCCTCCCCGGAATTTTCTCCATCAGTATTGAATGTCTTTCTGCCATTTCATTTTGGATGTCATCTTGCCACCTCAAACTCAACATTTCCAAAACAGAATTCATTATATTCCCATCAGCCAAGAGTAGTTACCAACCTGATATCTCTATCACTGTTGAGAATACAACAATTAATCCTACTCCACAATCTCGCTGCCTAGGGGTCATCCTCGTCTCTGAACTGTCCTTCATTCCTCAAATTCAATCTGTCTCTAAATCATGTTATATGCATCTAAAAAATATATCCAAAATTTGTCCGTACCTTACACAAGACACTGCAAAAACTCCATGCACTCATTATATCACTCATTGACTATTGCAATAGCCTCCTTACCGGTCTTCCTGAAAAAAAGACTCTCACCACTACAATCCATTCTGAATGCAGCTGCGAGGCTGATCTTCCTGGCTAGACGTTCATCGTCTGCTGAAACTCTCTGTCAGTCCCTCCATTGGTTGCCTGTATATTACCGCATTCAATATAAAATACTTCTACTTACATACAAAGCCATAAGACTATACTTATATCTCTTCGCTTATCTCAAAATATATCCCCACCTGACCTCTCCGCTCTGAACAAGATTTGCGTCTCTCATCCACACTCATTACTTGCTCCCTCTTACACTTGCAGGATTTTTGTCGGGCAGCACCCACCTTATGGAATGTCCTTCACGCACATTAAGACTCTCCTCTAGCCTCCAAACTTTCAAGCGTTCCCTGAAAACTCACCTCTTCAGGCAAGCTTATCATATTCAGGACACCCACACAACTTCCAGTAGCATTTATATCTAATTGCATCCCATCAGGACTGTCTTGTAATCTGATGGGACTGCCATGATATGGAATTCTATCCTTATGTATCCCTCCTTTTATCCCTACAAATTGTAAGCTTGTGAGCAAGGCCCTCCTCCCTCCATGTCGGTTTATATCTACCTAGTTTGTTTACTCACTGTTGTCACCAATTGTAAAGCGCAACGGAATATGCTGCGCTATATAATAAACTGTACATAAATAAATGAATAAAGATACTATGCCCAGAGTTATAACACATGCACAGATAGTCATCTTCTAACATACGGATTATGGGATTTTCTGTAATCAGTTGCCAACAGTTTGGTACTTTTCTGACCATACACTGAGCCGGCTGCCCAGTATGACAGTGTAATTGGTTATCATTATTCTTAAGGATGAGGGCAGACACTGATGGATAGGGAGTGTGGTCCCCAGTGCCACATGTGGCAGTATGCAGTCACAGCACAGTATCATGACTTCTGACTGTCCCAACTGTTCCAACTGTCCCAATTTTGGAATTTTAAAAAGTGTCAGTTTTACCTGTTTTGGTCTCCTTAGACCCCATACAATGTAACTGATATTCCCACAAATCTATTGGAAAAAGTTATAATTATTATCCTTCATGAAAATAAAACTTCTATGTTTTCTAACTGCAATATCCAATTATAGTAAACTCTGGGAGGGAAGGAGGGGGTCTGCCCCCAATTCCTACCGGCTATTTGCCCCCATGCCTACCTGCTACTTGAGCATTAATAAATTCAAAGCTACAATGTTTAACTGATGACCATCAGTCCTGTAATATTGCTTTTTGCTGTGTTTACTGCTGAGTGAATACATATTTGGCATATTGAGATTTATGTTTTTCCCTGGTGCATATTGATATACTGTAATCTTCTTATGCTACAGTATGTAGAAGATTGCATTGTTCAATTCTAGTCACCTCTCTATTCCCAAGTACCCCTGATAACCCCATCTACAAGATGGAGATTACATTCTGTCATTGAATATGCGGTTTGGAAGCAATACAGTGTGGTTTAGAAAACTTAGCTGAATTTGCAATTGTAAGCCTGTGAGTTCATCTCTCCAGTGTTGGAAAGTCAATATATTCTGGTTTCAGTTTTTTTTCCTGCTCCTAAGCTTCCTTGAGCCATCCAAACAATAAGCCCACACATGTAGGATTTGGCACCAGGAAAAGTCACGTGGGGAATCTGTTTGGATTCTGCAGTGTTTATAATGAATGATCTGAGTCAGGTTTATTGCCACCAAACCTGAGACGAAAATTCAGTCAGAACATGGAAATGTAAAGTGATGCTGTGACGGTTTAAAATGTGTTTGGTAAAATGTACCAACAATGTAATGTTCTATTGAGCGGATGGTTTGTTTTAAATGTTTTGAAACAAGATGAATCCTAAGAAGTGTCTTAAGTTCAAAACAAATTTTCCAAGCAAAATAAAAGCAATTTGAAAAAAGAATTTCTGTCTGGGTTTAAGTAAAGAAGAATAGTAAATTATGGCAACAAATGTATGTCTCGCTGGTGCTTATGCGTGAGGGGTTTCAGCCTTAATTAAAAGTACATCAGTTTGCATAGCATGTATTAAGCAAACATGTGATGGATGTAAGGAAAAACTGTATTCTATATTTCTGAGTGGCACCCACCAATAGTAGTGTTCATTCTAGCACCCAGTGGTGTAACTTCAAATACTGTGCCCCCCGCCAAAGGTTTCTGGTGCCCCCCCTGCCACCCACCACACGTACATACTCTGGAGACCGGCTGTTGGGAGCTGGAATGCCTGTCAGCGCTGCGGTGGTCCTGTCTCCCGTCCTAGCTTCATTCTGATGATATGAAGAACGGACCATCACAAAATGTCCGCCCCCATACGGCAGACAGTTTCAGAGAACTGTATTGTTACGCCACTGCTAGCACCCGCTATCTTTGAAAACCCATGCAGTTCCTGGGAGCCGGGCAAAAGTTGCAGAAGAAAGAAAGGCAGGTGGGCGGTGGGCAGTGCGGCTTTTACGGCCTGCACAGCATGATCTCACCACATCATACTCACAGAGTCACACAGCTGGGGACAGGAGAAGCTGGGCAGCGGTTGAGCGGGTGCTCAGATGCCGCCTAATCCCAAAATCATGGGATTGGAAACTCAAATCCCGGGACTGAAGTCCTGGCAACTTGGGGGCCAAATCCTGGGATACTGCCGATCCAGGGATTGGCCACCCTAGCTACAGTATACCTCTGTTTCCAGCTTTTTGTCCACATAAGCATATATAGAAAAAGCACTGGCAATCAGATATACAATTTAATTATTTTAATAACTACAGTAAATAGCAATGCTATTTATTGAAATATAGCTGATCTAGACTTAAAAGAGTACTTATTCTCATATATTAACTATATCTATATAGGACTTCCTTTGCTCCTATCAAACATTTGTAAACATGTGAAACCTCTATTAAAATGAATAGAACATATCCATCACATACTGTATTAACTTAAAATTGCAAGGAGAGATGGATAGACTAGCTGGATTTAAAAGTATTAAACACTCACCCCCCCCCCCCCCCTCCCTACATTTGCTTTTCAGCAATCTCCTCAGTTAGTATGTATGTCAATGCATCTGTGGTGCACTATTTAATGATGCTCACGTAGTGTTTATTTTAGCACCCGCCATCTTTGAAAATCCATGCAGTTCCTCTCTCCTGCCTGGGGTGTCGCCCTCTGCAGTAGTACTCCTAGCAGTGTGGTCTGTATATCAACACTGATATGCAAACCAGACCTGTGCTGGAAACAACACAGCAGACAGCGACACCCCAGGCAGGGAAGAGGAACTGCATGGGTTTTCAAAGATGGCGGGTGCTAGAATGAACACTACTCACGCATGTTCAGAGTGATTCTAATCCAAGCTTCTGTTTATTTTAGAGATCTAGCACAGCGGCCATTGTCCCTTATTTATTCAGATCTGATTGCAGTACAATTTTGTTCTCAAAATAGGCAAAACCATGTGCACTGTAGGTGGGGCAGATGTAACATGTTTAGAGAGAGTTAGATTTTTGTGAGTTATTTTTTTTCTGTGCAGGGTAAATACTGGCTGCATTATTATTACACTGCAATTTAGATTTCAGTTTCAAACACCCCACCCAAATTTAACTGTCTCTGCACATGTTACATCTGCCCCACCTGCAGTGCACATGTTTTTTCCCATTTTGAGAACAAATTTGTACTGTGATCAGATCTGAAGAAGGGCCTTTATGTGGTTTCTGTGTATGAGTAGGACACGGTGAGGGGATCCAAACTAGTATGGTGCCTTGTACCCTATAGAATTGGGCTATGCTCCATCATATATAGGTGATGGCCTTTTTACATTAGTCTTTATAGTTGTGCTATTGTCTACTTATTTGATTAAATAAGATCGTTTTGTTTTGGCTTCTCGACAGATAATCATGTTTAATAGGAAATAGGTTGTGGTGACTAGTTTAACTGGATTCTCTCTATTTTGTTGTTTTGTCGTGGTGTTTGTGTAAATGAAAAGATTTTGTATTTTACTCTACAGAAGATATATAGTTGTGTACACTTCCTACTTTATTTTTATATTTTCAGCAAATCTTTTTGGAGGGATATGCTGTGAGTGCATGGTAATAGAGATTTGTGGATATATCTTCTATATGTTCAAAATGCAAGGATACTTTAAATCCTAAAAATAATTTTCTAGTTGGTAGTTTTACGAGGGTTTAGTGGAACATTTGTGATCCTTTCACTCTACATCACTACATTCGTCAACTGAAAAACCCCATTTGCAGAAACAGTTCACTTCCATCTCCCATCGCGCATTCAGTGAGCCTAGTACTTTTTACTCAAGCTGCGAGTTCTGATTACTTTATTAAATAATGACCTTGAAAATGTATTTTAAAGCATATTTTCTTCTTATGGATTTATTATATTTTGAAAGTATGAGTAAAATCCATGAAAAATATCCCTGACTGATGTTCCCTTTATTCACTGACTGTTGTCACTGATGTCAGTCCTTTTATTTTTTACGTTCAAGTTAACCGAAAGAATGTTTAAGTTATTTTGGCTTGACCTAATGAAAATAATAAGAAAACAATTTAAAACTTTTCTTTCGAAAAATGTTAGCGTAAACAAGAAAATAGATAAAAAATGTATTTATTTTTATTGAATACTGCTTTAACCCCTTCCTGACAGAGCCAGTTTTTGCGTTCCTGACAGAGCCCTTTTTTTCAAATCTGACATGTATCACTTAAGTGGGGATAACTTTTTTTTGCTTTTACTTATCCCAGTGATTTTGAGATTGTTTTTTCGTGACACATTGTACTTCAAATTAGTGGTAAATTTGGGTCGATACAGTCTGTGTTTTTTTGTGAAAAATACCAAAATGTCGGAAAAAAATGGAAAATTTAGCAATTTGCAAAATGTTAAATTTTCTGCTTGTGAGACAAATAATCTTACCACTTAAAAAAGTTAATAACTAACATAGACCATATGTCTACTTTATGTTGCCATCATTATTTCAACTTCCTTTTCATTTTTTTGAACACTAGGAGGCGTAAAATATGAATAGCAAATTCTCAAATTTTCAAGAAAATTTCAAACACTGATTTTTTTAGGGACCAGTTCAGTTCTGATGTGACTTTGAGGGACTTGTATGTGAGACACCCCCATAAATGATGCCATTTCAAAAACTGCACCCCTCACAGTATTCAAAACAGCATTTTGGAAGTTTGTTAACCCTTTAGGTGTTTCACAGGAATTAAAACAAAGTGTAGGTGAAATTTCAAAATTTCATTTTTTTTGCAGATTTTCAATTTTAATACATTTTTCTAAGGAACACAGTAGATTTAACTAGAGAAATGTGACTAAAAATTGATTCCCCCAATTCTTTGGTTTTCATAAATGTCCTATATGTGGCCCTAGTGTGCACGGTGACCAAACCACAGGCTTCATAATAGAAGGAGCACCTACTTGATTTTGGAGCCTCCTTTTTATGAGATTATTTTTTAGGCACCATGTAGGTTTCTAGGCACCATAAGATGCTAAAAGTTAGGAACCTCCCCCACAAGTGACCCCATTTTGCAAACTACACCCTTCAGGGAATTCATCTAGGGGTATAGTGTACATTTCAAACCCCCAGGGGTTTCACCAATTTTGATACAACTGGGCTGTGCAAATGAAAAAATTTAATTTTTCATTTTCACAGCTCAGTTGTATCAAAATTGGTGAAACCCCTGGGGGTTTGAAATGTACACTATACCCCTAGATGAATTCCCTGAAGGGTGTAGTTTGCAAAATGGGGTGACTTGTGGGGGGGGTCCACTGTATGGGTGCTTCAGGGGTCATTCAACCAGAATCTGTGCTGCAAAATCCAAATATCACTCCTTCCCTTCTGAGTCCTGCCATGCACCCAACTGGTATTTTTTGGTCACATGTGAGGCATTGCCATACTCGGGAGAAATTGGGGCACAGATTTTGGGGTGCTTTGTCTCCTTCATTCCTTGTGAAAATGAAAAATTTTGAGCCAGATCTGCATTTTTGTGTAAAAAAATGTACTTTTTTACACAAAAATGCAGTTCTGGCTCAAAGTTTTTCATTTTCACAAGGAATGAAGGAGACAAAGCACGCCAAAATCTGTGCCCCAATTTCTCCCGAGTATGGCAATGCCTCACATGTGACCAAAAAATACCAGTTGGGTGCATGGCAGGACTCAGAAGGGAAGGAGTGATATTTGGTGGTGGAATGAATGGTGGGTGCTATGTCGCATTAGCAAGACCCCGGAAGCACCAATACAGTGGAACCCCCCCACATGTGACCCCATTTTGCTCACCAGATTTTGGAGGGGGTCTGGCGCTGCGGCTGGTGGGGGGGGTGGGAGGGGTGCTGGCGCTGCGGCAGCCGGGTGGGTGGGAGGGGGGACTGCCGGGTGGGAGGGGGGGGGCTGGCGATCGGTGGTGATCGGTGCTGTACTTAACAGCACCGATCACCACCGATCACTGTGTTACCGAGCGGCTTAGCCGCCTGTAACACAGAAAACGCTGCAATTGGCTGTTCACATTTGAACAGCCAATCGCAGCGATCGCCGACCGGGGCTCAGGGACAGCAGACATCTCCAAACTGTCACCGCGTCTATGGACGCGGTGACAGTTTAAAACCATGACGTATATATACGTCTTCGGTCGGGAAGTACCTCCCGACCATGACGTATATATACGTCTTCGGTCGGGAATATCTATCTGTATATATATATATATATATATATATATATATATATATATATATATATATATATATATATATGTATATACACACATATATATATATATATGTGTGTATATACACACATATATATATATATATATATGTGTATATACACACATATATATATATATATATATGTGTGTGTGTGTATATACACACATACACACACACATATATATATATATATATATATATATATATATATATGTGTGTGTGTGTATATACACACACATACACACACACATATATATATATATATATATATATATATATAATCATTTCTTTTTATGTCTCATTTTATTTTTTTTAATTTTTAAACTGTCCCTAGTGCTGCTGCTGCTGGCGGGGGGAGGGAGGGGGGAGGCAGCGCTGCGGCGCATAGCAGAGGGAGGAGAGCGGCTGCCGGGTGCCGGGTAAGCACATAGTGCTGCCGGGTGGGAGGGAGGGGGTGTCCGCGGATCGGTGGTGATCGGTGCTGTACTTAACAGCACCGATCACCACCGTTTTCTGTGTTACCGAGCGGCATAGCCGCCGGTAACACAGAAATAGCTGTGATTGGCTGTTCACATTTGAACAGCCAATCACAGCGATCGCCGACCGGGGGGGGCATCCCTGCCCCCCCCGGGCGGCGAGGGGGAATGTCTGCTGTCAGGGACAGCAGACATCTCCAAACTGTCACCGCGTCTATAGACGCGGTGACAGTTTACATCCATGACGTACATTTATGCCATGTGTCGGGAAGTACTTCCCGACCATGACGTAAATGTACGTCAATTGTCGGGAAGGGGTTAATGTGAAGCTTGTAACAGTCAACGGAAGTAGGGTTAATTGGAAGATGATTGGCTAGTTGCAGATTTTACCAAAATCACATGAGTCACCTATGTTAAGCTTCATATAATCAAAGAATATAAATGACTTTGCCAATAAATTTGGATTGGGATCATTTGGTCTACAGCATGATGGTCGACAATCATTAGGTCCACACCATTAGGTCGACATGGGAAAACGTCGACATGGTTATAGTTCAACAGGTCATTAGTTCGACAATGTCTAGGTTGACAGTCAAAAGGTCGACATGCGGTTTTTCACAGTTTTTTTTACCTGAATGTCAACACAGTCGACATGGACACAGTTTAAAGTAAACCGCATCCCCTCGCATCGCTTGCTGGGCTTGCGATGCGTCGGGCACGGTGCCTAGCTACGCTCGGTACACTATTTTATTCTCCCACCATGCCCTAGTAGATGGTAAGGCATGAATTACCGCCTGTCAGCACGTCGGCTCAAAAAACTGTGAAAAAACCCATGTCCACCTTTTGACTGTTGACCTAGACACTGTCGAACTAATGACTTTTCGAACAAACGACCTGTCAAATTAATGACCTTTTGACCTATAACCATGTCGACCTTTTCCCATGTCGACCTTTTCCCATGTCGACCTAATGGTGTCAACCTAATAATTGTCGACCCTTATGCTGTAGACCAAATGATCCCAACCTGAATTTATTGGGTTTATTGGCAGTCATTTATATTCTTTTATTATATGAAGCTAAACATAGGTGAATCATGTGATTTTGGAAAAATCTGCAATTAGCCAATAATCTTCCAATAAACCCTACTTCCGTTGACTGTTACAACCCTTTCCCATGTCGACCTAATGACTGTCGACCATCATGATGTAGACCAAATGACCGCATCCCATACATTCAATGTTAAACAAAGGAAGCTATTTTATATGTCTGCTTTTCTATTTGTATGTATTTCCATTATATTAAAACCTTATTGAATTTATGTATTGTAATTTATGAACATTTTTACTTTCAGAGCAACAGTTGTGTGATCCAGGAGAGTTCTTTTGTCATGATAATGTCACATGTGTGTCACAGAGCTGGCTGTGTGACGGAGAACAGGACTGCCCAGATAACTCAGACGAATCACTACAGCAGTGTAAGTAATTAAGTTATCTAATGTTTGTGCTTTGTTTATGGAAGCATTGTATATTTTTATCATGAGAAACCTGAAGAGTTCCTGGTTTTTCTCCTGGAAACAGTCTTTATCTTTTACACCATTATTGAAAAAAGGCAAATTTAACAAAATAGGTTCAAACAAAAATACCAAATAATGTTTGATCACCTTTTTTGTGTTGGAGAACCAGTGAGAGGGAGTTGGCATTTTTCCCTTGTTGTTAGTGACATCCTAAGGCTTTAGAGTAACCAGGAATGTTTGCTCTTTAATCAATTTGTTTTGTTTTAATGCCCAAGTCTGCAAAACTTCAGATCTTTGCATGCCATGATACCACTGTTCCAGATTATTAAGTCTACGTCCCAATATTTAGGCATGCCAAATCTTGACAAAATAAGTCTTGCTCATTATCCATCCAAATTCCAATCCATTCAGAACTTTGGTATGAAACACCAACGACTTGTGTATAAGCTCGGTCTCTAATAAGGTCTGCGAATGGGGACTGTAACACCAAAATGGGGACATTTGGGGACTATTAGTCTATGGCATAATGTAAAATATATAAAATATTGTAAGAGTGGTACAATGATGCTGAGAATCACATGGTTATTGTAAGATTAAATTGCTATCTCATACTTCCAAGGTCGACATGAACTAATTTTCTTTTTTAGAAAAACATTTCCCTGATGTTTATTCCCAGTGTGATATTGCACCCTCTCTTCCATATTGTCTAGGATCCTGACCCTAGTTCTCATCCATATAGTAGTTTACACCACTAGGCATCCCTCATAATTAGATCTATGTTATCAGACCAGCACACAATTTGTATCGACAAATATACAAGTAGCCACATGTATTAGAAAGACATTTAGGCAATCCATAGAAGAATCAGGGGAATACTTCTCAATCCCTGGGAGAGCTGCATGCCAGCAGCATATCTCCCCGGTTTTGGAGTATTACCTCTTTCATCAAGGGGTACCTCAAGGGGCAATGCATAATGCAACACATCCTTGTGTCGTGCTTATTTATACATTCTCCTCCGGGATTGCTGCAACATGTTTTGCGAGTGCTGGGATCCTCTCTGCAGTGTGTGTGTGTGTGTGTATATATATATATATATATATATATATATATGTGTGTATATATATATATATATATATATATATATATATATATATATATATATATATATATACAGTTTTGAATCAGCGTCACTCCGGTCTTGATTAAAGAATTTTCAAATAATGGAAACAGCACACATGTGTGCTGTTTCCATTATTTGAAAATTCTTTAATCAAGACCGGAGTGACGCTGATTCAAAACTGTGTATGCTAGCGCATCCAGCGTGCTAAATTCAGAGGGCACCCGGCTTTACTCAAAGTGGACTTTTTGAGTGCCGATCATACCACTACTATCTATATATATATATATATATATATATATATATATATATATATATATATATATATATATATATATATATATATATATACAGAGCAGGGAGACCGGCACTCAGGTCTGCAGGTGGAGCCCAGATGACTTGCTCAGGTGCCCTCTTAGCAAGAGGGTGTGAATCCTCAGGGAATATAGCGTGGGAAATAAGCGGCACTCAGAGGCTGTGCAAACGGTGAAACCAAGTGGAATATTTATTCCATGTGCAGAGACCATACGTTTCGGAGCTCGCAGGCTCCGTCGTCAGTGGAGTGTAAGCACAACAAATAATACATACAAGTGAAATATATAGGAGACTTACCCGCCCCCATGGCGTCCCGTTCGTGGCTTCCATCTGCGGCTTCCGGGTTGGCGCCGTCTCTGTGACGTCATCGGCGCCCCGAAACGTTGGGATTCATGTTTTGCACATAAAAAAGCAACTTTAAAAGACCGTGGAGTGCCAGTCCCTCTTTCCAGCATCTATCTATTCCCGTTGGGGACAGGCACCCAGGCAGTTGACATAGGATTGGAGTGCCGGACCGCACAAAGAATATATATATATATATATGTATATATATAATATATATACAAGTTCATGGTAGTCGGCACTTACTTATCACGTATATCAGCATAAGCCGGTGCCCTCCATGAAATCACCAAATGTAGTGGTCCCAATATACAAATTCTTATCGGCGGCACTCACGGCAATAAATTCAGTCAAACAGCAACGTGTATTCCAACGTTTCGAAAAACTTTACCCTGATGACGAAAAAGTAAAGTTTTTCTAAACGTTGGAACACACGTTGCTGTTTGATGGTGTAATGGTTAGCATTACTGCCTCACAGCACTGAGGTCATGGGTTCGATTCCTACATTGGCCCTAACTATGCAGAATTTGTGTATTCTACCCGTACTTGAGTGGGTTTCTTCCCACAATCCAAAAATATACTGGTAGGCTAATTGGCTCCCAACAAAATTAACCCTAGAATGTCTGTGTGTGCGTTTACATGTGGTAGGGAACATAGATTGACTGGGGCAGGGACTGATGTGAATGTTCAGATATTCTCTGTAAAGCCCTGCGGAATATGTATGCTCTATATAAGAAATTGTTAATATATATATATATATGTATGTATGTGTGTGTGTGTGTGTGTGTGTGTGTGTGTGTAGTTGCTGGCACTCTTGCCCTGTGCCTTTGGTAAATCCCAACTCCCCAGAGATATGATATATGTAGATGAACACCACAGCACTAGAGACTTCTGAAAAAAGCCTATGAAAAGCTGAAACCTCAAAGTAGCACAGCTACTTGTTGTGTGTTTTTTTTTTTTCGGAAGTCCCTAGTGCCGTGGTTTTCATCTACACACAGGGGTGGCAGCGGACCCAGGCCTCTCCAGCAGGCCTGGATTTATGTAATTAGAATTTGCGCAATCCCCCCCCCTCCTTAGGTGCCATCAGAGTAAATGATAAGTATGACTCACCCACAATTGGAAAAAATAGAATGGTTTAAAGAAAGTAGTTGGAAAATACAGGTTTGCTTAACATTGCTTAACAATACATATTTAAGTGGTTTAAACAGTTGGAGAACACAGCAGTTTCTGAATAGATTACTGCGCACAAATGACTAGAGAGAAGATGTTATTAAATTTTAATGTCCCCAGTTTGTGTCTAAGGAAAATGAGAATGTTTCCTGTTGAATGTCACTATGTTAATCATTGCATATAAAAGAGGGATACTGACAAGAACAAAGCACATTGAGGATTTATAAACTATTTCGAAAAAGCATTAAATGTTTTTTATTTGCTCAAAACTCTGAAGATAATTGAAGTATATTTGGTAGGTTTAATAAAACACTGATGCTAAACTGCAGCACATTTTCTGTTATCATAATTCATCAACTTACTGGATAACTGTGACCCAGATTTCAGGCAAAATCATGAAAAAATTATAAATAAGTCTAGTTATTAGAATATGGAAATCCATTTCCCTGACTACACTTAGGGTTTTATCAGATGTAGTCTGTGCCTTACCTATCCAGGTGTAACTACTTGGTTTGATAACACTGTCAGTTGCAGAGGTAGGACTGAAGCTCTGTACAAACTTCAAATAGGGCCCCGGCCTATAATGTTTGGCAGCACTTGGGGTGGCAGATCATGGAATGTGCTGTAGCCCCACCTCTGGAGCAACCACTATTCGTGGCTAAAATCTTGGGATTAAGGCCCTAATTTAATGTGGATTGCTAAAGAGAGAAAATGCAAATCAAGTGATTATCGGCCGTCTGCGCAACATTTGCATTGTGCAGCACAACTACAAATTGTGAATGAAAATGTGAATGCTAAGCAATCACATTGCAGTAGCAGTTTGATTGACAGGACGCCAATGTTTCTGAATGGAAACATGGCATTTTCTTGGTGTGTCTGAATAAACACAGTTACAGTATGCAAAATTATTTTTGGTGTGGGTCTCTAAATGTCAACAATGACCACGTATTGTAAGCCTCAGACTTACTCACATTTGCTAAAATGGCAAGTACAGTACAGTACACTTCGATGTTCCGGGATTTGCAAATGGATCTGCAAACGCATTTATTTCTTCTTTCTGGGCAGCAGCTGTTTGCTCGCAGTGAACAGCATTTTCTCTATGTAGCGATCCATGCTGAATAAGGCCCTTAGCACAAATCATGTCATTGGCCAGCTGGACAGCCTACTTTGCTCTTGAAGTAGGCGCTGCCGGCCATATGCGGCGCTGCTTTGGGAGACTTGAATTCTCTTTGGAGCATCTCACGACCATTGTGGGAGATTAGGCAAGTATGGGTTATTGCAGCCAGTGATAAGCTTTTCTGGATATTGCTTATCCCTTCAAAACACATAAAGTGTAAGTATCATACTTACCTGCTCTTACGGAATGTCCAGGAGACTTCCAGACTTTAGGTGTGGCTGTCACAGACTTTGAGGAGAATAAGCCTATCTTTTACATGCTGCTTGCTGCACTTCACTCAGGAAGTGGATGATGTTGGTGCCTTGATGACGTGATTCGTGTTGAATTGCACTATCATGGCACCACCCTCTGCTTTACAATGCCAGTATTTACAGTATGTGTTTGTATATTGAAGGATTGGCCACATTTACATGTTCATGGCACCACGCCATGGCACCACGCCGTCAGCATCTTCCACCTGGCTGCCCTCTTAAAGAGGTACAGCTTGGATGTACGCAAGTATTGAGAAGCACATATGTAGCTCAATTGTCATTCTGTTATCATCCCCACATTTATATTTTCTGACCAAGTCCTACCACTGTTGAAGATTTTTATTAACTTTTAGACTGTCTGCAACTATAACAGCTACAATTTTGTAAAAATCCAAAATAACAACGTGAAAAATAAACTTTTGAAACATTCAAATGAAAATAAATCATTTTGGTTATCCTGCAGACATGATGCAATACAATCTTAGATTACCACTTCAGCCGCGCCATGATTCAGAATGCCTTTTCGCACTGCATTTGTAAGTTTGCAATCTTTGGAAATGCAGTTTATGAATAGTGAGGGGACGGTAAATGTCCATCTATCATTCTGTGAGCTGTGTTTGGGGACCTTTGAAACGTGCAAAATTTCACACTGAAATGGTGACTTTAAGATATAATGTAAATGTGATTGCACAGAATACATAAGGAAGACTGACATCTGCAAAATAATGCAAGGGATCCCAACAGGGGTTAAGTACTGTAAGTATACTTATCTACTCCCTGCCAATCTTAACAATAACCCACCCCCCATAGCTTATGCCTAACCATCCCCTCCCACAGCCTAACCATAACCCTCCCCCTGCAGCCAAAGTCTAAACCTCCCCGCTAGTGCCTAACACTAACTGTTCAACCCAACAGGCGAAACCTAACCCTCCTGCCCTGGAGCCTAACCCAATCCCTGTTCTATATGCCTAACTCTTAACCTACCTCCCCACAGCCTAAATTTATACTCCTCCCCTCCACCCGCTGCCTAACACTAAATCCCCCGATAGTGCCTTAGCTTATCCCTCACACTCAGTACACAGCATAATTGCAATTCCACACAGTAAACTACTGATCAATGTCTGCATTCTGGCACCACTCTTCTGGCCACTAGACCGGTTGCAGGAAGTGGTATTCTGACTGCTGGCTGTCACGCTCCCCGGGACCATCACCGCATCCTGATTGCAATTATCTTATCCATAGTATTTTTAAATAATGCTGCATTAGTAAAATCATGTTTTCTATTTATCAATATATTTGCTGCATATCTAAAAATACTTTAAAAAAATTTGGAAAATGAAACATGGCATATACCTATACTTTACCTGCTTAATCCAGCATTTATTTATTGTTTGTGCATTTGCTCCCTTTTTCTGCAATTATTATGTAGAGTGATGCTTGATATCCTCTTTATAAACAAAAAGGTGTTTTGCATTAGAGATGCCTGTTGAGAGGTTTAATTACACAGTATTACAGGCATCAATACTTTTTGAAGTGTCAGTCTGAATTGTACTAATCTAGTAGAGAGAAAGATTCTTGATAACCATTGATGAGACTGAATAAGTGATTTCGTCTATACACTGTTGATGATGTTATGGGATTAATTATACAGTATTAGGCAAGTTTGCTTGACATATGCTCAATTATAAACAGTATGGATAACAACTAGTCCACCATATTGCTGATCATTCCTGAGAAAGAAAGATTTCAGTAAATAATGTTCAATCAAAAAAGTAATAATCTAAAAATTTGAATGGACCGCTGCTGGTCTAATTAACATAGATAACGTAGTACATCATAGAACTCTGTTACTGCATAGCAGTCCGAACAAGCATCATCCGGTACTTCGTAACTGGTACACTTAATTTTTTTTCATGTAACGTATAAGAAATATTCTAAACAATCCAGAAATGAATGTACCATATATACTCGAGTATAAGCCTACTTTTTCAGAACATTTTTTATGCTGAAAAAGCCCCCCTCGGTTTATACTCGAGTGAGGGTCCCACTTGAGTCAATACGTTTTCCCAGTTTTTTTTGTTGTAAAATTAGGTGCCTCGGCTTATATTCGGGTCGATTTATACTCGAGTATATATGGTATATGGTCTTGAATTTATCAAAATAGGTGTGAAAATTACCAGGCAAGCATAATTGTTCAGCATAATGACCTGTAATGTTTACCTTTTATAGGAAACATAGGAGGAAATTTAATAGGATGAGAGATTCAGAAAGTGAGAGATTTGGTAAGAAATCTCCAGTTTTTTTTTTAAGCGCCAATCATTTACACTTTAAAACCAGTTTGATGTTGCAGTGTAAATAATTGCTGCTTTAACAAAACTGGAGATTTCTTACCGAATCTCTAATTTTCTGAATCTCTAATCCTATTAAATTTCACCCATAACCTTTTTATCACAACATTTTTTATTTGAATTTATATAGCATGTGAGCAAGCTGGTACTTTAAGCAGATAGTTTGCTCATCTCGCACAGAGATGTTTGCACTCAAAAGTTTAAGACATATGCAGGCATGTGCTCATTTTTTGGTTGAAGTTTAAAAAACCCAATATCCTATTCTATTAATATCTGGGTGAATAATTTGCATGGAATACTCCTACGCTTTAGTGTGATACACCTAATTGTTAAATCACATAGTAAGAATTTACATATTGTATAATAAAAACATTATGCCTCACATTTACAGTTTATTAAGTTCTGCATAATGTGCAACAACTACATTATATCAAGTACTCATAATAATCGTGCTGTATGTAATATTGAAGTATATGATCATCAATGAAAGGTTCCTATTTTTAGGTGGCATTCATTTGGTGTGTTTGAAGCATTCATATCAAATGGTTCTATTGAATTAGTTTCAATGAGTGTGTAATGCTTTTTAATTAACTAACACTGGTACAAGAAAAGGTACAAAGACGTATTTAGCATTTGTATTGTGTGTCTGTAAACAAAAGAGAACTTTAATGGAATATGTATTTCCTTTACAGCAGCCTGTGTGTCAGACCCATGGGTATCCTAGAAACCCAAGATTAGGCAATACTTGAAACAAATTGGTATAAACCCTTGGTGCATTAATAATTAAATATTCTGCTGGTAGTGTATATAAAATAAATGTATTCTCAAAAAAATATAAAGCACATAAAAAATATCTAGAGCACATAAAATAACACACTTTAGTGCACTGGTATAGTACCAATAAAAGTATCTAAAACCATGTAGTAGATTTAGGCAAAATATTTTCAATGAGACTATGTAGACCTTTAGACCATACATGAATGCAGTCTTATATTGCATACAATACTGTATGTCTATATATACAGGATGTGATCCTACATCAAACGCATATAAAAAGCATATTTTTGGGGAACAAATAAGACATATTAAGCGCACTGGTATTGTCCCAATAAAACAGTACAGTCGATTAAGGCAAAACTGTTTACGTAATACTATATGAAGACCTAGGGGGTCTACAGCAATTTGTTTCATGTGTGATGTGCTTATGTATTATTGTGGATTTGCAAGGAGCCACAGTGTTCTGCATTGCCATTTTTGTTCCGTGTTGAACTACAGGCAATAATAGAACATGTAGGATTCATTAATCAATTCCCAAATATAATAATATTATTATTGAAAAGCAACATTTATATTGAAAACTGCACATATGCTGTATGTCAGCAGTAGGTCTAACAAAGTCCAGTCTCAAGTTCTGTAATCCTGCTCTTTGATTAATGTCATATTGGCTACACATACAGGTGGCCAAATTAGAGAGGACCCAAACATTTGGTTCCATGTATGTGCATAACCATCATTTATAGCTTGATTGACAAACTAATCAGCTCTTTCAGATTTAATTACTTGTATTCGGATGATACTCAATCTATCTATCAACCCCAGAGTTGTCACTAGTGGTTTTGGACCGAGTCTCTGAATGACTCTCTACCATCTCATCTTGGATGTATTCTCGCCACCTCAAACTCAATGGGTGAAATTTAATAGGATGAGAGATTCAGAAAGTGAGAGATTTGGTAAGAAATCTCCAGGTTTTTTTAAAGCGGCAATCATTTACACTGCAAAACCAGTTTGATTTTGCAGGGTAAATGATTGCCGCTTTAAAAAAAATTGGAGATTTCTTACCAAATCTCTCAATTTCTGAATCTCTCATCCTATTAAATTTCACCCAATATTTCCAAAACTGAAATTATTATATTCCCACCAGCCAAGAACATTTATAATCCTGATACCTGTATCTCCATAACTGTTGACAACTCGACAATTGACCCTACTCCACATATAAAGCTATTATCCATACTACATCAGCATATATCTCTTTACATATCTTAAAATATCTCACAACTCGACCACTCCGCTCTGCACAAAGATCTGTATCTCTTTTCTGCACGGATCACTAGCTCCCATTCAATATTACAGGACTTTCATTGGGCTGCTCCCACACTATGTAATGCCCTTCTACGCACAACATGACTCTCTATTAACCTCCAAACTTTCAAGCGTTCCCTGAAAACTCACCTCTTCAGGGAAGCCTATCATATTTAAGTACCACACACATAACCATCCGAGGCACTTATATATTATATAGCTTCCCTTCTGGACTTGTAACTTGGTGCGACTGCTATGCTATTACTGGTGCCTGTCCTTTTGTTTCCCTCCTATGTCCCTATAGTTTGTAAGCTCCAAGTCTGTCTGCTGTTACCCAGTTGGTTTTATCGCTGTCAACAATTGTAAAGCGCAACAGAATCTGCTGTGCTATATAAGAAACTGTAAATAAAAAAAATAAATAAATAAATAATACTGTGCTCTGTTTAAAACATTTTTAGAGAAAGGGTTAGATGAAGTTACAATCATTTTCTTTTCATTTAATCCACAACCCATTATTCCCACTTTCTATCACCAGTACTTGTGTATTATAGTGGCGCCCCCGATGTGCATCGCGCAATGTTTATATTGCATCGCATGCGATGCGACGCGATTTTTGCCCCCTATGTGATGAAAGATCGTATAAGCACCATAAAGGGTGCTTTTAAGCACCCTGATGGGTGCTTACAATGGGAAATGCACCCCCAATATAAACGTGAACCCGAAGCATGGCAAGCTCAGCGGTACGCGTCCTCCGACCTTTTCATACCCCCACTAGCCACCGAGCCCGAAGCGTGGCGAGCGCAGCCGGATACCTTCACAGGTATCGGAGTACCCTCGCGGGCTTCACAGGTATCCGCATCCCCTCGCGGGGCTCGCTGCGCTCACCACGCTTCGGGCTCGGTGGCGAGCTGCGCTCGCCACACTTTCTATTCTCAACTCCACGCCGACGTGGATAGTGGGGGTATGAAAAGGTCGGAGGACGCGTATCACCGTCCCTCGCGGGCTCGCTGCGCTCGCCACGCTTCGGGTTCACGTTTATAGTGGGGGGGGTGGAGTGGGGGTGCTTTTTACATTGTAAGCACCCATTAGGGTGCTTATACAATGTTTAATCGCATCGCATTGTATACCATGTACAATGTCATACAATTTTAAAATTGTATGACATTGTACAGCATTGCGCGATATTGCGTCGCATCGCATACCATCGTATGCCTTATGGTATGCGATGCGATGGGCACCGCCAAAATACACAAGTACCCTATCACCTTCCAAAGGTACACAAATCCCTTTTCCTATTCTCCTGAGCATCTGATGGTGTTAAGTCACTCACTGCCTCTCTTTCTGATTTTGTTGATTCATTTTTACAAGGGTTTGCACTGTCACTCAGGTCACATAAAAAATATGCTATGCATACTACAAATTTTCTTAATCTCATTCAAAACCAGAAATGGCAAAAAGCCTATCTACTAATGACTTGTGGGGTGAAATTACATAGGATGAGAGATTCAGAAAGTGAGAGATTTGGAAATAAATCTCCTGTTTTTTTAAAGCACCAATAATTTACACTGCAAAGCCAGTTTAAATTTGTTGCATGACTATATACCAACATCCCACACAATAAAGGTTTTTCAGTACTACATAACTATCTAAATACAGAAAAGGGCCTGACAGCCGCCGCAGGTTTATTTTGGATTTTGTGGCTTTTATCTTATCACATAATTATTTTACGTTTGATGGGCTGTTTGATTTACAGATATTAGGTACTGCCATGGGCACCAGATTTGCCCCTAGTATTGCCAACCTATATATGGGGTAATTTGAAGAACATTATGTTTGGGGTGGCCCCTTTGGGGCAAGCCTGGTGCTCTTTGGCAGAAACATAGATTATATGTTTTTCATTTGGCTTTGGGGTTATGATTTGGAATTTAACTTTGTTCCACACCATAATATTAATACATACGGACTTAAATGTCTGAGCACAATTCATCATGTTCACAAATATGTTCTGGATATTCTACTTTCCTGTTCCTTTTTTCAATGGAGTTAAACAAGTCTATAGAATTTAATAATCTGTAACTTTCCAACTACACAGTTATTTGAACTTGTAATTTTATATGTAATGATGGTAGGAGAATAGCTTTACAAGTTTGAGTCATTTGTTTTTTTCCAAATGCTATCCTAATTTTCAGTTTCAGTTACCATCTAGGGGTCAATATGTCTATGTATCCCTTCTGTAGGTTGTGTGATTGCATCTTAACACATTGAGGGGCTTTTAATAAGAGTTTGTTATTTTGCTCTGTTTTAAAGCTACCATTCACATCTACAAATGTGCTTGTATCTGTTTATATCCCATGTTGTCTGCTGTATATGATTGCTCTAACTGTGTGGTTGTGCTTGCTGCTGTGTCTTGACAAAACCCATGACTAAAACATCAACTATACTATTGAAATGGATTGAACATCATGGAATTATGGTGATGTACCACCATTAAAACTTATTTTGTCTTTATATTGTTGAGTGCCCCTATTGGATCCCTGTGTTTCCTATACCTTGATTTTGGGGTCCCCTCTCATTATGTAGAACCACCAGTCCCATTCTCCTTCTGTCTTCAATGTATGTAAGTCTATATAATATACTCCCTATGGATGATCTCTATTGAATGTTGAATGAAGAAAACATACAAGATATATACAGTATATATAACTGCAATGAGTGCGGCCTCTACTGTGGGATACATGCCCATGACCCTATGCTTGATGACTGTGGCATTGAACATGCTTAGCCACATCCATTAGTTCTATAATGAATACACTTTTCTTAATGAATAATCTTCTAAAACAGTCTATTTACCAGTCTATAAAAGAACGAAACTGGAAATGAAAAAAAAAAGTAAAAGAAATTCTGAATATTGTTTTTTTAGGGGAATTTATTGTTGAAAAATATGATCTGTAACTTCTTGTATATGGATATTTTCCACCCTATAAAATGTTTTTTTTTTTTTTTTTTTTGTACTGATCATTATCTATTCCCTTTGTAGGGAGACATACATACAGTACATGGTCTTATCCTTTGTGTTATTCCATTAATGAAGAATATGCAATTAAATGAAAAAACATAAAATAAAATTTAAATTAAACAGTAAAACTGAAGTATTGTGAAGCTTTTATAAACAATATGTACTAGTTTCTTGTAAAGAATTATAATATTTTTCTACGATAAGTGCACTTTAATTCTCACAGTACTTAATTGCGGCAAATTAGCATAGATTTACACAGTTTACTTCATCTTGATATTGACATTAATAGCTCAATTAAAGGTTATTTCATGGGATTTACAATATGGTTGTGAACTAGTTTTATTTAATACAAAGATAAATTGTGATTTTCTGTATGAAGGAAGTATGAATGAAGCCATTAAAGTGTGAAATTACATTACTGAAAATGATGAAATATCGGAAACGCCTCTAATATTACACCCTCCACCAAAACAACAAATAAATACAGCTGACCAAGCATAATTGCATTCTGAAAACCCTCACTTACATGGATCCTCATGTAACTTTATTGTACAGGGATCCCCTTCTGTTCCAGTTGCAATTTTAACCTCTGGCATATTAAATAGAAATATTGAGCCTGATACCAGATTAATGAAAAATGAGTTATGATTGCTCCCATATTGTGGGCACAGAAATTAATGTGTATATACGCTTGGATGCAAAGTTATATTTGTGATGCATCCTCCAATCAGTACTTTTCAACTCTATACCCGTAATCATCGGTAGCTTCCCCAGAGCTGCAACACTGACCATAGATTGCCAAGAGGACCCGGTCAGCACATAGAAACATACATGTAAAGTTGTATGTAATATATGTGCTGGCTGCCTTATCTAGGGATCAGCAGCTGCAGCAGCACAGGACTCAGATGTCTTTGTATGCAGCTGCTTAGGTTTGCAAAGGCGCTGGTGGGAGTCTTAATACAGATCCCAGCGGCTGCCACTTTGAATATTTTTGCATAGTATCGGTGTTTGAAGACACAGCTGCAAACTGATTGCAAATATTTGGTTATTTATTGATGGTATATAGCAGGGATGGGGAACCGTTGGCCCCCCAGCTGTTGTTGAACTACACATCTCAGCATGCCCTGCTACAGTTTTAGCATGGCCAAACAACAAAACTGTACCAGGGCATGCTGAGATGTGTAGTTCAACAACTTAAGGTTCCCCTATGCCTGGTATATATTGTTCAGTCAATTATTATTACATTTTTATTTTTTTAATTATTTACCAAATTGCAGTATTGCCCCTTAACTCTAGCAATTTTCACTTTGTCTTTCCTCTATTTAATAATATTATATGTGGACTTTAGGGAGGAAGTAGATCTTGTATGTACCATTGCCTATGTTCAGTGATGTAACTATAGAGGGTGCAAGGGATGCAGATGCTATGGGGCCCAATGGCTTGGGTGTCCTCAAAAGCAAACGTACTGCACTCTCTTAAAATAAAATCTTAATTTTAATTACTGCTGCTGCCAGGTTTGGACCTGCAGTGTACTTACTGAGCGGGAGGAGGGAGGCAAAGCATCTTGACTGATGAGGGAACAATCTCGCCATCTCATTCCCATCAGTGCCTCCTCTGTCTATGCAGCTCTCACCCAACTGTCTGCTTACACCCACACAGCTGTATCCAGCTGCCACCATCACTCCAGGGGCTGTACTAGATGTCTTCTGTGACCCAACACATAGGATGTATGACCCCGGCTCCTGGTGCACCCAGGAGCCGGGGTCATGTGGCCCTGGAGCTTCCCACGGGCTACCTGCTGAACACTGCTCTGTTAAAAAAGGATGGAATTACCTCTGAAAAGGAGTTGGCATTGGCTACAGTACAGACCAAAAGCCTGGAAAAATTAAGCCAGCACGTGACCTCCCATGCCAGTACTCCTCTGTGAAGAAAGGACTCCCTCCTAGTAAATACATTGCTGGGCCCCAAATCCCAGTGCTGCAGCAGTAATTATGAAAAAAATAAGAATAATAAACTTTACAGGGTGCAGTGACATTGTATTTGGGGACCACTTCCCCTGCCCTAAGCCCTATAACAGCTACATCCCCTGCACCCTGTCCAGTCATGTCTGTCCATCTAGGCTCCCTCCCATCCATCTCTCTGTCTATGTTCCCCCTGTCATACGTCCGTCTTTCTATGTGCCCCCTCCTGTCTGTCGACCTGTCCGTCTATGCCCCCATAGGGTGCTCTGTCTGTCTGCCCTTGTTTGTTGTCTGTGTCCCTCCTCACATGTCCTCCTATACTCCCATATGGTGCTGTAGTTGACCGTTTGTCTGTCTATTCCCCCCTCCCATCCATCTATGTCCCATCCGTCTATCCGTCTATGCCCCCTCCATCCTTCCATCTATGCATTATAATGTCCATCATTCTGTCCATCTATGCCCCCATATGGTTCTCTATTTATCTGTCCATCCATGCCCCTACATGTCCATCTGTGTTCCCTCCCGCCATCTGTCTGTGCCGGCATATGGTTTTCCATCTGTCCATTTGTCCATCTATGCCCCATCCCACCTGTCCGTTTATGCCCTCTGCAGTCCGTCCGCCTGTCCGTCTATATCCCTATATGGTGCTCTGTCTGCTCCTCTGTCCACACCCCATCTGTTCATCTATGTATGCCCTCATATGGTGCTCTGTTGGTTCATCTATCTGCCCATGTCTCCACCCATTGTCCATGTTCCCCCATCCATCTTTTGTCTATGATTCTGCTCTGTCCTGTGCTGTAGTCAAGTAGTGTCTCGCCTTCTGCTCCCTCCTTCTCTCTCTTCCTTATTCCCTCTTTTTTTATGAAAACACTCCTCTCTCTCTTTCACTCTCCTCTCTTTCCTGCCCCTACATGACACTTTCAAGATTTTTCTATGGGGCCCACAAAGTTCTAGATACGTCCCGGCCTATTTGGCTCAATAATAATCAGTTGTATTGTTTTGCACCATCCATCTGTTTATGCCAAATTATTTTAAATGATGTAGTTATAAGAAGATATGAAAGATGTCAGTGTTACTGTATCTCTTTCACTCTCAGGCTCAGGGAAATGATTAGTGAGAGTGGCTTGGCACAGATGGACAGGGATGTATAGGACCAAGAGCCTTATAGACGACAGTCCACACACACTTATCCAGAGGTTACAGCGTTATTTCCCAGCACTGGCTTTTAAGCAGTCAATGTTTAGCAATGACAATGAATCTTTACACCACAAAGAGACATTGGATGATATCACCAGGGAGAATTACCAACATCCATAACATGAGTTCTAGATACTTTAACGTGCCACAAAGTAACCTCTATGTTTAATGCACTTTATACGCACATTGCGTTATACCAATTAGCTACGGTACCAGTAACATTCATGAACAAAAATGTAATATATTTAGATGATGATTACAGCTAAAATGTACATTGACATTTGCTCATGCAGAGAATGCACAAATCTGGATACAGACTTGTACGCTACAGTTTAAGTGTGGAAATGCATTTCTTACATGAAAATGAGCTCAATAGATTTAAGCAACTAAAAATATTTTTATTTAAAACTTAAATCAATAAAGTACACATAATGCCTAGCTGTCACAATAACCGGAGAGAAAGCTGTTGTGGATTCCATATATAATGTTAGCTGAGTGGTGATCCCACTGAGACAGGCTGCAACGATGGAATAAGGGCTGAGAGTTGGCACAGTTTAGAAGCATAACACACACTGATATTGTTGAACAGCACAGTATTTAATAACACCTGAAAGAGATGTCAGGCTCAATAAATATTTAACACATAAAATCCTGTAACAGCAACTCTTACTGGAAACACACACACACACACACACACACACACACACTGAATGATCTCATTCATATCTGTAACTGTCTGGGAACTAGGGAAGATGATTTTGATGTGGCCTTTTTTCCGTGGAACAACACTTCCGTAGGTAACATGTCACAGACTATTCCAACACTAGGCTGGGTAGCACCAGTTACTTTAGTGTACTGATATGTAGTAACCAATTTGGCTTAGTCAAAATCGTGATGTAGCCGCTGGAGATAACCAGCAACCATCCCCAGCGCAGCCTGTGTGTACAGTCAAATAAACTGCAACGTCTAATCAAAATTGACTTACCTGCACAGCCTATTTGGCCGGTTGATAATGTCCAAAACCCATTGCAACAGGCTCACCATCTATGATTTTTACACTGGCCCCAACTCATCACAGCCACCGCGTAGCCCAAGACTGACTTGACGACTGCGAAAAATACAGGTACATCCGACCTGTTGCTGATGTCACATTCCCTGCCGTAACAGGCTTTTGCATGCCTGCATTTTCCATAACACTACCAAAAATCTGTTAGTACCCACCCTCACACATCCAGTCCCTGTCAATCACCCTGCAATGGCCAGTGAACAGAAGGTTGCTGGAGTTCATCGCAGCACGGCATGCGCAGTATACCGACAATTGGCCACTGTGCAAATGTGCAGCCATGCAATCAGGTCTGAATTGGGCATTTAATGTGATAGGTGGCACATTTTTCTATACACCCTACCTGGCTGTATTCCACAATTTGGTTAAATATATCAGTTCACATTAATGCCAAGTCTCCTTTGATTTCTATTCTCCAGTGCACAAAGCATTTATTTTATATAAAGACATAAGAGGTCTTTTAAAGATTAATTCTTTTTGGAAAAGGCACCTTTGATAACAATTTATCCCAGCAGTAATGTTTTTTTGGTAACACTTGTAAAACGTGAGTTTATATCTGTGGTACTAGTCTCTCACTGCGTGTGGGTATGCAGCTGTATCAATCCATCAAAGAGAGTGACATTCCCTGATATGTACATGGTAAAGGAGGCTGCTTAGTGTAACATAGATAACTCTGCCTGGCCATAAAGATAATTAATGTGCAAGTATCCATCAACTGTCAAGTGCTATTTACATGTGAATTTGTGTACTATATGCTGCATGGTAAAGGAACTACTTTACAGCCAGTGCTGGTCCGTGGTGGTACTCTGTGGTATGTAGTAATAGCAGTTTTTTTGGTTCTAATATTTAATTCTTATCAAAAGTTCCAGAAACAGGAAGAAATCAGTGACCTCAAATCATTAATGAATAAAATAAGTACTGTATCTTTTCATCCAGGGTGTGTAAGCTGCTAGCAATCTAACTTTAGGTGGCTACAGATACCTGTTTATTAGAAATAAAACTCTGTTTATATAAATATTTAATTTGTATTCATATTATTTGTAAAGCTAACTTAAAAACATATTTAATTTTTAAACATGTAAAAAAATGACAAAATAATTTTAAAACAAATGCACCATAATTGATATTTTTTAACAAATTAAACTATATTTGCTGCTGTAATCTCATGCTAATCCATTTACACACAGTGGTGCTATAAGGAATGGGGCAGTTACTCTTTACCCAGGCCTGTTGCAGGGTGCCGGGTCCCACTGCCCCTTCCCACCATTGCCCATTGTAGACAGCAGCAAATTTCCAAAGGACAGGGCCTCACCTCCTCTCAGTACCTGGACCCAGTACAGCTGTATGTGGCCCTATTCAGTTTGCCTACAATTCTGATTTCGTATCCATTCACCTTTCAATACTTGTTTCGTAGAACGGCGCCCAGATTTTGTACGTACGCAAATGTAGGGAAATCGCATTGCATCGCATCGCATCGCATGGGCCATTTTAGTGGCGTGCGATGTGATTTTTTTATGTAATTTATTCACTGCTCTGTGTGTCCCAGGGGATCGCATCGCACCTCCCGCAATGATATCATTGTATGACATACAATGATGTTTTACGCACCCCCCTGCTATCTACGCCACCCCGAAGCATGGCGATCGCAGCGAATTGCGTGCTCCGACGTTTTCATGCCCCCACTATCCACGTCGGCGTGGAGTTGACTTCATATAGTGTGGCGAGCCACCGAGCCCGAAGCATGGCAAGCGCAGCGAGCCCTGCGAGGGGAAGCAGATAACTTTACATGTATTCCGCGTCCGCTCGCCACGCTTCGGGCTCGGTGGTTCGCTGAGCTCGCCACACTATATAACATCAACTCCACGCCGATGTGGATAGTGGGGGTATGAAAAAGTCATAGGATGCGTACCACCGCCGCTCGTCACGCTTCGGGGTGGCGTGGATAGTGGGGAGGTGCATAAAACCTCATTTTATGACATACAATCATATTATGGTATACCTAATATTAATGAAAAAATCGCATTGCATCGCACGGCACTAAAATGGCCCATGCAATGCGATTTCCCTACGCAGAATACCCCACTAAGCAAACAGCTTAGTGGGCGCCGTTCTAGGAAACAAGTACCCACCTTTCAATCTTTAGGGTCAATATACTAAGCCTTTGAATGAGACAAAGTGGACAGAGATAAAGAATCAACCAACCAGATTCTAAACATAATTTTTTGAAAGATTGTAACATGGCAGTTAGGGGCTGATTGGCTGGTATCTCCATTTGAGGCTTTTGAAATATACTCCTTTTGTCACTGTTGGTGCCCTTAGGTACCACACCAGTAAAAGCATCTATGCTTAGATGTTACAATAACTGAAAGTCTCAAATACACTTAATAGGGTAAGAAAAATAAGCCAAGCATTTAGCGACTGTTTCAAGCGGACATTTACAAAGCAATTTTCTAGTCAGAATGTTTACAATGCATCCACGGGATACGTTCATTGGCTCACCAGCATGTTGGTCGACAGTTATTAGGTCGACACCATTAGGTCAACATGATTTTAGGTCGACATGCAGGAAGGGCGACATGTCTAGGTCAACAAGGTCATTAGTTTGACATGGGTTAGGTCGACAGTCAAAAGGTCGACATGGGGTTTTTCACATTTTTTGGACTGTCGGTCAACATGCTGGTGACCTTATGATCCATACCCACATCCACTAATAAGCTATTTTCTATTATATATAAACTGTCTATTAAATTGATTTTTTTTCTATTTACCATGTTGGCCATCTGGGCATTTGTCGCTTAGTTACTTTGGGGTCTACTGACCAATGATAACCAAAGAAATTAATCATCTTATTGTTTAGGTTCGATTCCTGCCATCACCCTTGTTGCATAGACGTTGTATACAGTATTCCCCACTGTACTCCTGTGTGCTTCTTCCGACAATTCAATAAAAATACTTGTTGGTTAATTGGATCCTGACAAAAAATTATTTTAAAGAAAATTAGCTCTAGTGTGTGTATAGCAAATTATAATGTAGGCTAAATACTGCATCGTTGGAATATTGTACCCAGATGGTACAATATTCAAACTGGTGATATTTAAAGTAATGACACAAGCTTGGCTTCTTTTGTGCCTTTGCACACAGTATAACACACAATTTATGGAGGTTATTCTGGTTTTTTCGCTCGGATGTGAATTCCCATCCTTGCGAGTCAACCAGATCCCGCCTTGTGAATAGTGGTACTCCAGCCCACCATTCGCACAGCGCATGTGTTCTCACGGCATGCGAATGAATGCTTTACATAAACATCCATTCGCAGCCTGCGGGGGAACACCCACATCATTCGATGGTCGCCAACCATTGAATGATGTGGAACATGCACGCATATCTAAGGTTGTTTAGAGCAACCTTACATCTGCGTTCACATTCTGAAGGAATAGGTGATCTGGTGATGGCAGATGCCCCAATCCCCCCCTCCGCTTGCAAGGGAAGTTTGTTTGCCGTGACTGCAGGCACCCAGCACATGCACATGCTCAGAAATGCGCATGCGCAAACAAGAAACATCAGCCCCTTGCAAATTAATGTGGCCTTGCCAGTGGACCAGAATAAGGTCCTTTCTGTGAACTCAGTGTAATCCATTGCTTAGAACAGAGCTTTGACTAAGTCAAATTCCATTTATAAAATGAAATGTACTTAGCAATAGTTGCAGGAGAACATGTATGAACAAATAAATAAAATAGCCGAAAGAAAGGAAATAGAACTGCGCAATATAGGGGGTAACAGTACATGCAATTTATTTGCTCACTAATATGAAAAACACATACAACATACATATAATTAAACAAATATATATATAAGAAAAATAATAAAAGGTACATAAAATATTTTAGCACAACCGGTTGTGTCTGTTTAGTATGCAGATTTGTTAAAATCAAAAGATTTCACTTCCCTTGAGGTTAGTCACAGTCATATTAGTATGTTAATTGGTTGGAATGTCTGGTTTAGTTAGCAGTCTGATTATGGATTAGTGGTAAACTTTGCAATAAGTTTGGGTTATACTGTCAAGGTTTTTTATGTCTGGCCAGACAGATTGTATTCAGGGTACCTTACAGCTGCCACCTGTAGTTCCTGCGGTCTCCCAGTTGATGGTGCTGAATCACCTTTCGGTACAACTTTATATGGAGTCACCTTTGGGTGGGTGGTCTGTTTGGTTCTCTGTATGGTCTCCCTCTGGTGCAATAATAAATTTCCAACGCGTTTCCCCGCCTCTGGTCACGGACTCAGCGGCTTTCTCAAGGACAAGGAGATAAACAAGAAGAGGCTTTCACATTATGACCCATATTTAT
The DNA here is from genome assembly GCF_055691185.1 of Crinia signifera. Classification (NCBI taxonomy): domain Eukaryota; kingdom Metazoa; phylum Chordata; class Amphibia; order Anura; family Myobatrachidae; genus Crinia; species Crinia signifera. The sequence continues at coordinate 137,100,006 of NC_139223.1, forward strand.
ACCTGTATTCAGGATGGTCTGAGCGGCGTGGCTCACCGCCGTCTGGCCGTTTCCGGCTGTGCGGCAACTTCCGCCTGTTTGTATCCGGGTTTCCGGTCTGTGCGTTCCACCTGACCGGAAACGCGTCATTTTGCGTTCCATTTGGCGGCTGTTAGAGTGTCCATTATTTACGCTCCCTGCGCTTCCGTATATTCTCTCATATAGTTGTAGAGTATAGGTGCGTCAGCCATTTTTAGTAAGGAAATAGGCATCTTACACAGGTATTCTTTCATATTGGTGCTTTACAGTTTTCGTCGGTATACAGAAGTGCGGCAGCCATTTTTAATTAAAATAAAATAGCCAGAAGTTGATTAAAATACCCATTTAGGTCTTTACAAAGAAAAAAAAAGTAACAAATTGCTGTTCACAACAGTGTCAAAGACACCTTCCAATCTTCCTGGTGGTAAGGCAAGTACCCTGATATCCTGATTGTGTGAGTTGCAGATGTTCTAAAGATGGTCATGCCTGATTACATAGAGACAGTTGGGAAGCATACTTTACCAACACAATAATTTATATTGTTTGCCTGCACCAACTGAATTAAATTAGCCTCCTATCCAGAATTATTTTTTAAAAACCAAGTATTAATTTCATTTTCGAGCCTTACTGAAACAAGTGAGGCCCATTTTGGTTGTTATGGATTGCAGTAAGTTTTTTTGATCTACCTGATTGAATTAAAGACCCAGTTTTGCCACATGGAATGACGATGCTATAACAGCAGTATTTTTAACTAATGTAACTACAATCTTTTCGAAGGCTTAGCTAGTATATTATAATGTGTTGTTTGGATTCATTAGGAGCTCTGTTATGGAATTTTTTGCAATCAAAAATACTTTTTTTTTTCTTGAGCTCTGCAGTGCATATGTCAAAAGAAATGTAGATGTGAAATTAGGGGATTTGGTGTTTTTGTTGCTGTGTTTGTTTTTATTCTATGCCCTGAACATTATTCCCTTTGTTTTGATACATTTTGGAGGAGTTTGTTTTGTACCTAAAAAATAATGTCAAGGAACAAATGTTACGCCATTTAGAAAATAGATACACACTGACTAATGACCATTGCTATGGTTATGACTAATCATAGCAATGGCCCACATAGCTGTATTCACGTAAACATTCATTCTGCTCAATAACCTCTGACTTATGCATTAACATTTTGTAGAAATGAATATCTGTAATTAATTATTGAATTAACTCTTTGAATGTCAGAAGCTTCAGCTGATGTTCTCATTCAGGAGGTCAGGACTATATTTATGACCTAGTGATGCCTCTGTTCTACCTGGAAGACCTTTTTATAAGGATGATTTGTTTATTTCCACCTGTGAAAATAATATATTGTTGTTTTTCTAATCAGGGCAAATAGAAGCTGATGTTACTCAGGTTGTCTAACTGTACCTACGTTGTTGCATGGAAATACTAATTAATTATTTGTGTACAGTACTATACAAAGCTGTGTCAGCTTTATTTAATAGGACACTTGCACTTACCCTATACCCAGTGCTTAAATGGTCATATAGAACTAATCCCCATAGCCATTTTTTTTTACTGTAAGTTACTGATCCCATTATGATTGTTGGTTTTCTTAGATAGCGTAAGTAATTTACAATTGCACGGTAACCCATAGAAACCAAACTGTGCTAGTTTAGGTCATATTAGTGCAAACTACAAAGTAAAAGCAATCATAATTGATGAGAATTTGGCATGTTGCCGATGGCTAGTGAGGGTGTATTAATACAGTTACAGCCTAGACAGAGTTAAACATATAGGACAATACAGTAAGCCAGTTTTTAGACTGATCTCTTGCACTGGTCCAATAGGGCTGGTCCAAGTGTGCACTGATAATGAAAAATATAAATCCAAGTGTATGAATAAGGGTGTTGTACTACAATTCTACATCTGGGAGATTTCCCATTTTTTTTCTTCTTGTGCACAATGTGGGTGCAATTGTGGCTGACTTGTATTCAACTCGGTATAAGTCCCCTAATGTTTAAATCTTACACGAAAGTATTGGGCAAAATATTACTTGTTTGTTAATATATATATATATATATATATATATATATATATATATATATATATATATATGTATATATAAAAAGCAATTGCACTATTCCTAAACTGCTAAATATATATAAATTTTCGTGAGGACCGGCACTTAGAACCGTCCAGAAAAAAGGTTGTGAGGTGCCTTCCACGTAGATTAATATAAGAACGATTTTTAAATAAATGAAAACAGGAGGCGGCACCCTCAAAAAATGGTGAAAAACTGTATTAGGTCATAAAGACTAAAAACGTGCAAAACAAGTCAGTATTGGTGGTCAACAGTTTCGGAGCTGAAGCTCCTTCCTCAGAACATATATATATATATATATATGAACACAGTGCGTCTGCACTCATCAGGACTTTCACCAAAAGAAGAGTCAGACCACTTACCACTTTGGGGTTCTCCGTTAGACGTTTCAGTCGGCTAGACTTTTATCAAGAACTTGGGTATACACGTCTTGATAAAAGTCTAGCCGAATGAAACATCGAACGGAGAACCCCAAAGTGGTCTGACTCTTCTTTTGGTGGAAGTCCTGTTGAGTGCCGCCGCGCTTTGTTTATATTCTAATTGGTCTTTGCTGTACCCTGGAAGTCAGCCAACAGCACATACTTGGCAGCATTGTGGAGGCACAAAATGATGGGAGGGGCCTGAAGTAACAGACGATTCAACTGATTTTTGAGACTCCTTGAATCAATGACTGAGATTAGTAAAGACACCAGCCTGATGGTCAGCAACATGTAATCGCCACCCCATGCTGAGAAGATCGGAACCCACTTTGGGGTCAGGACCCACAGTTTGAGAACTGCTGAAATAGTGCAAGCAAACATATTGTTTTACCCACAGTAGCCAATCATTTATTACTTTGGCCTGAATACACCAGATTTCTAAAAGCTGTTTTTTTGACAAAACATTGGTGCTCCTAAACACTTTGATGCTTTATCAGCATTTAACAAGCAAATACGTTATTTCACTACAGTAAAACAATATATATGTATCCGATTTAGATGTACATCCTACATTCTATATAAGTGGCAAATGAAATGTTATAACCAAAACACAGCGACTGCACTCTGAGATTGATAAATACATGAATAATGTCTGCAGTTCTTATACACACATGACCATTGAAATACATCTGGTCATGAGTAAAAGATAAAACACTGTGCAACCTACACTCTGAAAATACACTAGAGAGCCTATTATTGGTTATTTTCCAGGAAATCTTTGTATTTATGCTTTATTGTATGATTTATAATGATGATCGGGTGCCATTATTATCTGTAAGTGCTCCATGTTCTGTGCTTAAAAGCAAATGCCTCTGCCTAATTAACATAATGGTACCCTGCATCAATAGCAACTGTTCATCACTTTCCTATAGAAATGACGAGTGTGGCTTCAAATGGTTTCACCATCTGTGAAAACACCAGAGATGTGTCTGAGTGACCGGAAAATAACTTAATTGTATAAAGCCCATATCAAGACATGTCATTATATATCCAGAAATATGACTGGACCTTCTGCAAATGATCAGAAAAGTTGTCATTTATGATGGACCACAATAATGAGATACTTACATCCTACTGTCAAGCTCTGACTGATTGAAAAAATACATTTAAAATGGTGCAGAGACAGTTAATATGCACTCTGGTGTCTAATGACAATAGGACATGTATTCAATTATTTATCACAACTTTATCGAAAAAACTTGGCTGAACACAAGTTGGTTTGCTGAATGTACATTATACAGTATGTGCATGTTCCAGGGCCGAGCGGATGCAAATAGGGGTGGTACACTTTTAATCCATTTTGTGAGTGAAAGGGTGTACAGTAAGCTGGATGTTATGGGTAAACACCACTATATTATCCTAAAACAAAGAGAGAAATTGGGAACAAACTAGTAAAAAACCTTTTAAATGAAAGATATAAATAACCTACTTATGAAACAGCAGTGCTGCTCCTAATAGAATGTAGTACACATTAGAGACAACCAAGGAATCTAGGATTGAAATACTGTATCAGTGGAAAAAATATATGTAAAAATATCTATCATCTATATATATGTCTAGTATCCGTGTGTCACTGAAACACTGCCATCTGTTGGCAGCAAGTGAAACTACATCTAGCTTTCGAAGCATTTGCTTTTTGTGGGCTTACTAATGTATATATAAAAGGATAAATAATCCTTCTCAGGTGAAGTAGCACCAATGACCACTAGAGTCGTTTCTATGGACCAAATTACTCCTTAACAGAAAGTGAGAGCAAAATGATCTGTTTCAAACTTGCGGTATCTGGAGACCTCAGAGCAGTGAAGACCAATATTGGAGGTAGGAGAAGATATGGACTAAGCCATCATTTTGACAGGCTTTTAACTAGTATATAAATAAAAATATACAGATGGGGCAGGTCCCATCTTGGCATGGGATGGCGACGGTGACGCCAGCCACCATCCCCCGCCAGCGCCATATCGATTGCGAGAAGGGGACGCGCGCGCACGAGAGGCGTGCGCGTCCCCTTCCGACGGTGCTTCCAGCTGCTCCCACGGGTCCCCGCTGGCTTGTCGGCTTGTCCCCGCTGCCTCCCCGCACCCCCCCTAACCCTGTCCGTCTCCCTGAGGCGGAGACGGACAGGGTTCCCGTCGCCCCGCCGATGGAGATTGAGACGCGCGTGCGCATGAGACGCACGCACGTCTCAGTCTGATGGCTGGCGAAGCTGCTGGCGGATCGCCAGCGGGGACGTTCTGGCGATTCGCCAGCCAGGAAGAGGCCTGCCCCATCTGTAGCACATCCACAAAAATCTATACATACAGGTTTTTTTTGAGAAATATATTTGTGTACTACAAAAAAAAGTACTTTATCTTCATTCAAATAATCTCTCTCAAGTTTAGTAAATGGACCCCCTAAATGTTTAGCAGTCCCTTTGTAAAAAACATTCTCCTAGTCAAGACTTAATAAATAAAATGCATATTGCATGCTCTCATTGCCTGGTTCCTTTGTCTTCTGACACAATGTTACAAGAAAAAGCAAGTTGAGACAATTTGCAGTTCATATTGTCTGGGGGTCCCAGCAGGTCCATTTAATGACTCTAGTAAATCCCATCACGAATCATGATATTATGCTGTCACATAACTGGGCACTTGATATTTCTTCTGATAGGCACGTCAAGACTATAAAGCCATGTATCCTGAGAGGAGGCACAAAAGGTCACGGTAACTTAAGGTTTATTTGCTCAGCAATCAAAGCCCAGTTAGATTCTGGAGCTATATTTGATCAGATGAGTTTGACACAATCTATCAATGTTTTTTTTTTCTTTGTGACATTAATAGCGCTCAATGTTCAGCTTTATGTTTGAGGTCTTTATGTTGTTATGAAAGGCTGCCTAGATTATTATATTTTTTTTATGTTTACATAAAACCATCGCATGATGACAGCCGCCATTTTGTAGCCTTGACCAATATTTATAAGATTGCAACCTATGATTTAACTAGGAACTATGACATCACAGAAGCATTGCAAACAGATTAAAAACTATTTCTCTGTTCAGTTAGTGTACTGGGTACCAATGATATAAATAATATAAAGTATAATAATTTTATAATTTTTACTTAATACAGTAACTAAATAGGACAGACCAAATCACACTGCACCAGTGCTAGATAAGATGCCATGGGGCTATAGGTAAGATACTACTTCAGACAGCCCCTCTTAAGGTGTGCACATGCGGTGCGATGTGGCGGCCACCTATATCAATTCAATAGGGAGGAATGGAATAGTGGGGGGGGGGGGGGGGTGGCAGATCGAAGCAGAAATAGACTCAACTGCACATCTATTTCTGCTATCGATCCCAATCCCATGGAGCCACGCACCGGGATTGAATCTGGCTCAAATGAGGCTGTACAAGTGTGATTCAGGGTCACTTTCTATCTTTACTGTATACTCCAAATTGAATAGAACGGGACCCTGAATTGCACCGTGTGTACATAGCATAGGATTATTAAAAAAAAAACATGTTTGATTGAGCTGAGTGCCCTCATATCCCACCCACTGTGCTTCATTTGGGAGCTAACGGCACCTTATGGATAATCTGTCTCTTCACTGTTCAAGCCAGACCTCCTCCGTGATCTTATGTTACTATGGGTTGGTAAGTGGTGGGCAACATCGAGTGATTCTCCATCTGCAAACTACAGACTTGGAATTAAAACTGTTATTTAAAGTGTTATCTTGTAAAAAAAACCTTGCACATAACAAGACATATATAAACAAAACAATGCTAATTTAGTCTGGTGGCAAAATTAAGCACCAGTCTCCTAGCACAGATTGTACGAACCCTCTCTGCACAACACAAAGTGGTGAGATTAATGTCTCACTATCTGGCTTGTTATCCTCACTTTGAGCTGCATCAGATTGCACCATCTATTTAGATAAGTATTGTGCTATCTGTTCTACAGCTATATAATTATAATGGTCTGCATGGAACGCTGTATTTGCTAGATATAATATAGGTTGAAATGATTTTGCTTTCATATTTATATTCACTGAAGCAGAACATTTATCTTTTTAACTCAGGGGAACGTACTTTTTTTTTTTTTTTATGTACATCAGTTTAGTTGCTGGTATTTCGAGTCTTAAGGGAAATCAAACTGGGCAGCGAATGGTGTGTCTTGGGGTCCTGGAGGCTTCCGGGATGTCACTGGGGCTCTGAAGCCTAAAAATATCACAGTACAGATGGGATTTGGGTTTAATGGCTCCTTTGATATACTGTGATGTCTGAACTGCCAGCACAAAACAAGGTAACCCAGAAATTCAAATCAGCTCCATTCTAATCAAAATGAATTGTTATTTTATGCATTAAAGTATTACTCTTCTGTTCCATGCTAATTTTTTTTTTGTGTTTTTCATATATGCGGATCCTTTCATTTTATCCATTGTGAAAACAAATAAAAATACCAAAAAGTTAATTTTCGTGGAATTCACAGTGTAATAAATACATTATTACATTATACTTGCCTACTTTTGAAAACTACATTCAGTGAGATTATAGGGGGTAATAGAATTTTGCAAAACGCCCCATTCAGGGGGCGTGTCATGCTCCACCCTTGAGGGCGTGTCTAGTTCCATAGATTGTGAAAAGAGATTGTGAACGTGGCACCTAGAAGCGTGGGTGTGTACTACTACATCTGGGAGGAATATTTTAAAATGACTTATATCCAAATGTAGATGATCCCCAAAGCAGTTAGTAAGAGCTGCTATGCTTGGTAAAGTGCTGGGAAATGGTGCCAATGATTCAATGTAAATATATCTCTCATTCCTTTTTTCCCCAAAAATATAACAGTTTAATGTTGGCTAGGTGATAGGAGGGAGATTGCTATATCCTAATAAGGGAGAGAGGGAGATTGCTGCTATTTCAGGGAGTCTGCTGCAGAATGCAGGAGGGTAGGCAGCTATGTATTACATTGTACAGCTATATTTCTCAAACATGTGTGGGAAAGCTATCCATGTGCTGTTAGCCCAGAAACACCTAGAGAGCAGGCTTGTATACATAACGAGGACAAGATAGGCCATGTGACACTGAGATGTCAAAAGGCTTAATGCAAAGCGAGTTCAGGTCAGCTAATGCCATTTAAGTGAAAGAAGCAATGATTGTTATATAGTGTTTAAGTCAGTAACAAAGCAGAAGTGGGACATAGAGAGCAGAGAAACCATAATTATAAATCCCTAATGGTGCCTGTAGTGGGGGAGGATTGTGCGCACTACAGTTTTGCATTAGAGGAGCAGGAGTCAAGGGTCTGCACTAATCATTCAAAGGCAATAGCGCGAGAGTGAATAGTGTGACTGGCTTTCAGGACTATATTTACAATATTCACACTTTTTAAAGACATTGCAGCCCCAGCAGGTTCAGCCAATAGATTTGAAGTGGAGATTTTATGCCAAACAAAATTGTATTGAATATGATTGAAACTTTAAAAGCATTGGTGAAAATTATGAAGATGCTTTGAAAATTGCAACATAATATTAGGGTCTCATAGTAGAGACCTCCAGGGCCCTCTCCAGGGGGGTGCTGTGGGTACAGCTGTCCAGGGTCCCGGCCTCTTGAATGGCCTGTGCAGCTCATTTTGACCACTGCAACCCCCCCCCCCCCAAATGCCTCCACTGTGCTGCCTGCATTGCACTCGGTGCAGGTCCCAAAGAACAGTCTTCTTCAATGCAGGACGTCGGCGGGCAATAAAAATGCTGCACCTGCTTTTGAGCCAATCAGAGCTTGTGTACTGTTAGCCAATCAGAGTGGCTGCTGGTACCCGATTTCTGATTGGCTCACCAGCCGGTGCTGCATTTGATTTGGCCGTCAGCGCCCTGCATTGAAGAAGCCTGTACATCGGGACCAGCTGCCTACAGCAGGAGGGGATAAAGGAGCAGAAGGGGGGAAGATGAGGGGGGTGAGGGGGCGGGAAGATGGTGGAGGGGGGAGATGAGGGGGAATTTTGGTACCCCGGACTGATTTCCAGTCCACGCCCCTCTGGGCCCCAACATTCCTAGTGACAACCCTGGAGACCTCATTGGTACTTGTGTATTATCACAGCCCCCGCGAAATCGGCTTCAAATCGCATGCCAAAATCAGATGCGATTTAGCGGCCGATTGAGGCCAATTTTCCGTGATTTCCTGCCGATTTGCATGCTACTCCATCCTTGCACACCCCCACTATCAAAGTTAGGTACTTGTTTCCTAGCACGGCGCCCCCGATTTCCATCGCAGTGCATCGCATCGCATGCAATATAGCGGCATGCGATGCATGCTATGCAATGCAAATTTTAATTGTACAAGCACCCTGATGGGTGCTTACAATTTTAAATGCACCCCCATTGTCAACGCCACCCCCACTATCTAAAATCAACTCCAAGTCGACGTGAATTGTGGCGGTATGAAAAGGTTGGAGGACGCATACCGCCGCTCCTCGTGGGCTCGCTGCGCTCGCCACGCTTTGGGTTGGCGTTGATAGTGGGGTGGGCGTTGACAATGGGGGTGCATTTAACATTGTGCACTTGCTGGCATGCGATGCTATGTGATATTTAATTGTACATTCCGGGTCATTTACCCGAATATCGCATCGCATACCATCGCATACGGTATGCCATGGTATGCGATGGGCACCGTGCTAGGAAACAAGTACCTCAAGTTAGCCCAGAGCGTGGCGAGCGGATGTGGTACGCGTCGTCCCGACCTGTTCATACCACTATCCACGTCGGCACAGAGTTGATTTTATAAAGTGTGGCGAGCGCAGCGAGCCACCGAGCCCGAAGCATGGCGAGCGCAGCGAGCCCCATGAGGGGACGTGGAAAACGATCCCAAAAGAATGGCGAGCGCAGCGAGCCCCGCGAGGGGGATGCGGAATACACGTCAAGCAATCCGTGTCCCCTCGCGGGGCTCGCTGCGCTCGCCATAGCTCGGATAGTTTTCTGCGTCCCCGAGCGGGGCACACTGCGCTTGCCACGCTTCGGGCTCGGTGGCTTGCCGCGCTCGCCACGCTTTATAAAATCAACTCCACGCCGACGTGGATAGTGGGGGTAGGAACAGGTCGGGAGGACGCGTAACCGCGTCCGCTCGCCATGCTTCGGGCTGACTTGGATAGTGGGGTGTGCAAGGATGGAATAGCATGCAAATTGGCAGAAAATCGGGCGCAATACTATGAATTCTCCCAGCAGAATATATTATTTTAGGAGCCAGGAGTCCCAAGGACATCTGCACATTGGCCCCCTCCAGTCTTCAATGCCCCTGTATAATATGTCGCATATATGATCTCAAAAGGCAATGAAACCGTTTTACAAGTGTCACACTACGTAGATTAATTCTTATTGATGTTTATTCTTACCAATGAATGTCATAGATAATGTGATCAAATCGAGTCAGACAAGAACAAATGAGCTATTACTGCCTAAAGTGGGGTAATACAATGAAAGACATTATTATAATATTGCTGTGACCTTCAAATCAATAATGGTTGAGAACCGCTAGAATAATTTGCTTATGTAGAACCTTGATTTATTTTCTTTTGCAAGTAATAATTTATACAATTCATGTTTGCTTGTAGAACTAGCCTGATGTCAACAAGATATTTGTCATAGTTTAGTTGTTGCCATTTTCGTATGACTGACCATTCCTGTTTGTTTCTCTTATAATTATTAATATGATTATTGTTTGTAAGCCGGTACTGCTGTACAAGAGGGCACTTTTTCTTTACGGATATGATGCACAATTATGCAGGATATTTAGCATGAACATACAAACCAAAAATAGATTTTATTTTTTATTTTTCATTATCAAGAGTATCATTAGCATACTTTACATGACAGGCAAAGTACAATAGTTACATCAGTAACCAATGTCCATTTTATGGTACAGAACATTCTATAATAGTAGTCACTGGAAGAACATTTTACCCAATATATGTTCATTGGATGTAAATATTGTCATATTATTTAAATATAAATAATTGTTATTTCTATAACTATTGCTGAATTCAAAAGGGGGTCATTTAATTTGGAGCAAGGATCTCTCAGTGGTCACAGGGGCACATTGTGCAAGTTTGCTGTTGCGCCGGTGACGTCACCGGAGCGCCGACGCACTTGCGCAATGCACCACTGGGAAGGGGGATGCCTCTGAAGCCCGTGGTGGACGCCAGGGGATGTGGTAAGTAAGAAAAAAGAGGCAGGGGGTAAAAAAACAAAAACAAAACCCTGAAATATTGAGAAAAAACAGGGTTTTTGGAATATTCCGGTTTTTGGATATACGGATACGGGATACTCAGCCTGTATTAGAATCTATTAATTCACACTATACAGTATAATGTCACACTGGTGACACTCATGTAATATAAATACTGCAATATGGCAGCAGATCCCATCATCAGTGCTGCAGCAGCGGGTCCTGCCATTAGCCTGTGTGCCCTCCTCCCCTAAATCTGCCAATTATTATTTGTAGCTTCCAATTGGGGTGTGGTGAGTCAAAGACAGGCATCTCACAGAAATTTTTAGGGGAGTGGGTCTCCACCTATGACTGTTATCCCATGTGCAGTAGAGACCAAAGGGGTACTCAGAAGGTTGATAATGAAATAATCCACAATGGATGGTGCATTTTTGAGCTGGTCGGTGGATGTCTCAATACATTTTCAGGTGTCTGCGGCATTGGAATATCTCTGCATATTAGCTGCGCACTCATCGGTGTATATTTCCGAATCAGGTACTATGACTTTTCCCCTATGTTGCAATTATTAGGTTTGGCGCTGTGGAACCCGTTTGGCACCTCATTTGTAAAACACAATAAAATGACGCCACATGTGTGTAAAACCCACAGAAAACTGTACATGATTTTATTTTTTAAGTTTGATCAGAGAAATTGTATTTCCTGTGTTCGAGTATACAAAGTTAGAGGGAGACAAGTTTCCAGACTATTAAAGTATCATCTTCAGGCATTTTTTTTTTACATTAAGAGCGTAACACTGATATCACACTGAGAAATTCAGAAACTCGTCAGGTAAATTGGTCAGTATTAGATATGGCAATGCTCACTGTCTCAATTTACCATTGTCTTTACTTCATCAAATGTAATGAATTTGCAGGTTGTACATGAAGCACCAAAATGTTATTTTCCCTTTAGAATTAATTTAGTCCAATTTCAGCACATGCTTTGTCTGACATTAGTACATTGATGACAATGCTGGGATACAATAATTGCACTCAGTGAAATGTTCAGTTATTCCTGAAATACACACAAGAGATTAGTTTGTTTACGTGTGTCCAGATCCCAGCATGCACTATCCATCTCTCGCTTCTCTGGGCTTGTTTTCCACTTGTCAAATATTTTGAGCCTAATGAGTTACAAAACAATGAAAACACCCAACTCTGCCAATTCTAACTAAAGCCTTAGGAATTAAATAATTGGAATGAAACACCGGATAAGCCACATCACATATAAAATAAGAATAGACATAATAGTATTCAAGGCGAATTCCCCAATTTTGAGAGTCATAAATTCTACAGAAAATCCTTTAAATCCTGGAAGTACCCATGTAAATGCATGTATTGGCCACCTGCAGTGTCTAATTCCTCCTGTAAAGCAAATGTGTTTCTCAAAATGTACTATAATTCAATGAGTTTTGTACAGTAAAATTAATTAAATAAATGCAAAACAAGTAATTATGGGGTATGGGATGTATCAAGGTTTTTATGGCACTTCCTTGTGTAACAGCAATGTTTTATAGGAGATTATATAGTGTTCACTCTAGCACCCGCCAACTTTGAAAATCCATGCAGTTCCTCTTCCCTGCCTGGGGTGTCACTGTCTGCTGTAGTGCTTCTAGCACAGTGTGGTCTATATATCAGCACTGATATGCAAACCAGACCTGTGCTAGAAACACTACAGCAGACAGCGACACCCCAGGAAGGGAAGAGGAACTGCATGGATTTTCAAAGTTGGCGGGTGCTAGAGTGAACACTATTATATTCAAATATTGGCAACAATGCAAAGGGACCCATATTATCAGTTATATACACTGTATATAAATGACTAAAGGCCCATACACACTGGGAGACTTTGAGCTGAATTCAAGTTTGTGTGGCTTTCAGCTCAAAGCCGCCCAGTGTGTATGATGAGCAGTGAACGCAGCATCCCGCATCATCGCCGGAAAAGTCGTCTATCTGCTGGTATTACCAGCAGATGAGCGGCTTTGTGGACAGCTTTGCATAGCTCTCCACTATGTAAAGCTGTCCTCCCTCGCTGTTGGAACCGGGCAGGGTGAAAGTGTGTGTGCACTGAGCGACTTTCACCCCCAGCAATGATAGCAATCATTGCTGTCCACACACTCTGGGCATAATCGGCCAGTGTGTATGGACCTTAAATGGCACTCAGAGACTGGAAGAAGTGTACAAATAACTCACGTATATATTTAGGAAGCCATCAAACAGCCAAATGTTTTCGGGGATTCACCCCAATCCTCTTGGCCTTGACTAATACAGCATAAAGTGCAACAGTGTAAGACCAAACAAATAGTATAATATTGGTGGAAATGGCGGTACTACAGTCAAAGCTATAGTTTGCATTCTTTGTGCGTCATCATTTCGGTGCCCTTTATTGGAGTGCTTTCATCAGGGGAAGCATATTCAGTTTTTTACCCCACAAGTGCCATATACAATACTTGCATTTCCCGTGAATATTGGGAAGATATCCAGGACTCCCAGGAGACTAAACTAAAACTCCAGTATCTCATTCACTTTTCCAAGTGACAAAGGACATGATGACACAATTTGCAATGCTTTGTCTCATTAAAGACAGCCCCTACCTAATGCTGGGTATTGCTGTAATGTTTAGCTGATCTTAGGTTGGGTTCATTTCTAGTCAGCATTACCCTTACAATTTTCACCTTTTATCCCCAACTAGGATATCCCAACAAAAATAGTGTCTATAAGTGCTGTTTGGTATGTTTTTAATGCTTTGTATTAGGTTTATTAGGATCTGACTGATGGCTACCGTAGTAGTTTATTGTATATTTGTACAGTTGTAGATGGGGAGAATAATGCTTCCAAATGCAGTCCATGGGGAGGAAACAGGCATCATTTAGAGAAGAAATATAGAAAGTCAGAATATATTCCCAGTGCATATTGCCGAGTATTTTCCCTGGAAAAGTGGTGTAATTTTGAGACGCAGACTACACCCTGGTGTCACCGCCCAGTGGTGATGCTAAGTGCTTGCTCCTGCTCAGTGATAGTAGGTGGGTGCGGTACTGTAACATTTCATGCAGCACCTGGCTCATGCCACCATGTACAAGCCAGCACTGCAGACAAGGCAGTCCCTGGCAGCAGCCTTCATATCCCAGACCCCATGGACTGATGGGAACAGGGGTGGGATCGTTAGTTACACCCCCACTAATGAAGACATGCCATGTCACGTGAAGCCATGCTCCCTTTAGCAGCAGCACATACTAATAATAATAATAATAATAATAATAATAATATTTATATAGAACTTTTCTCCCAATAGGACTCAAAATGCTTTACCATTGTCTTTACAGCTTAAAATACAAAACAAGCTTAACAGTAGATATCAGTAAAATGCTTGAGTAAATAGGTAGGTCTCTAGTCTATTTTTTAATGAGGGGGCTCTCGCACTGTGCAGGGAAGAGAGTTCCATAGAGTTGGAGCAACAAAGTTGAAAGCTTGACCCCCAGATGAATTCAGGGAAATTCTAGGCACTGTTATTAGTCCTTCATCAACCGATCGCAGTAATCAAGTAGGACAGTACGGAATCAGAAGCTGCTGCAGGTACCTTGGGCTCTGGTAATGTAGGGCCTTGAAACTGAGTACGCCAATCTTTAAATCTTTAAAATGATTCACCATTTTACAGGTAGCCACTGAAGGGAGTATAGAGAATGGGAGTTATGTGGCAGGAGCGGGGCTGGTTAGTTAATAGTCTGGCGGCTGCATTTTGTACCAGCTGCAAGTTGTGCAATTTTTTTGATGGGAGACCCAGGTAGAGAGCATTGCAGTAGTCTAGGCGTGATGATATAAATGCATGTATGACTTTAGGCAGGTCTTCTGAGGGAATTAGGTGCTTGATTCTGGCTATATTCCTTAGATGACAGAAAGAGGATTTGATTGTGGCTGACACCTGATGTTTAAGTGTCAGGCCACTATCCAGGACAACACCAAGATTCTGCACATGATCAGAGTTTTTTAGTCCTGTGCCCCCAGCATAAGACCTGTCAGTTGGCTATACTGCCATCTTGTCCTATGATTTATTATCAGAACTTCTGTTTTATCTGGGTTCAGTCTCAACCAACTGGTACTCATCCACTCCTGGAGCTCAGCTAGGCAGCCATTTTGCATAATGTTTTGCAAAGCATAATGTTTTGCAAACATTTGTTTAGAGGGGTTTTGTCATGTCTGACAAATTTCGCCACACCCCCTGTACTCAGGGCCGGCGCCACCACTAGGCAGCTCTAGGCATTTGCCTAGGGCGCCGGCACCTGGAGGGCGGCAGTTCGCCCCTCACCCCCAGTGAACTGTGTAAAAAAATTTGCTGCCCCGGCGTCCCTGCAGTGCTGGGGCGGTCAGGGGTGTCCGTGCCATAGGGGTACCTGCGGCGCCGTCATGTGTATAAAGCTGGCTGCGGCCGGCGGGGTCCCTGTAGTGAATAGCAAATAACTAGCGCTATGCGCGCCGCGGCGCGGGAAGCGCTTGTTATTTGCTATTTACTACAGGGACCCCGCCGGCCGCAGCCAGCTTTATACACATGACGGCGCTGCAGGTACCCCTACGGCATGGACACCCCTGACCGCCCCAGCACTGCAGGGACGCCGGGGCAGCAATTTTTTTACACAGGTACCACCCCCCCCTCCCTCCCCCCGGCACCGGGGGCGCCCCCACCCCGACTCGCCTGGGGCGCTCCGGTGCCTTGCACCGGCCCTGCCTGTACTGGGTCATATATGAGCTGTGGATGACCCTGTGCAAGAGCAGACCGTTTTTACAGTCCTTGCATTTCCAACAACTTTACCCAGATACACATGTGAAGCCTTTGGCTACATTCGTTTTTAGCTGTAAGTGCCGCTTTGTATCTACAATCCAGTATAGTCAATGTTGCATTAGGCTGTGAGCCTTTGTTTTCATTTCAGCATCACTTTATTCAAAGTCGTTGCTTACAATATTATAGTTAAACTCATTGTTTTGTCTTAGGCAAGCCAGTAAGCCTTTAAGGCTGTGGTATTAGCTCATGATGAATTCATGTCTGTCTGCTGTACTGTAATCATTGTATTGACAGGATAGGTATCTGTGTATTTTTATTCAAATAGTGAAGCTTAAAGTGAAGATGTCATTCCATACAAAGCATTTCTGTCTGTAACATATCAAATACTTGTGCAATTGATTGCGTGTTAAAATGTAAATCATTGTCTATGTTTCCATTTTCCTTTTCTACAGGCGAGTGCCTGTAGAATCTACAGTATGTTCTCCTTTCATTTACATAGAAAGAAGGTAGTCAAATGTTTTTAACTGTAAACACAGTGGTTGATGTGGGGTGGTACCCTTCTATTGTGTGATTGTAAAAACTATCAAATTACATTACCTCTTCATACCTATACTTAAACATTTCCACTGGGTATACATCTTGTTTCTAAAATATAGCTGAATTAGATAATGTTACATTTTTTAATAGTTTGTGAATGTTCATTTTAATGAAATACATGATTATTTATCCCAAAAACAGTCTCGTAAAATATTGTCCAAAACATACACATTTGGAAAAACAAATAGCAGCAGTACCACTTACTGTGTGACTACCATGTAGTGGTGAAAAGAAGTTTGAATCATTGTACAATATACTGTAATTTATAGGCACTAATGGGACATTGTATACACTGTTCTTAGATGTATTCTGCTAATTAAAACAAAATATGATGGGTCTGGTCCAGGACCGGGACCTCTGATCAGGACCACCCACCACCAACCTCCTGCACCCACTGTCACCATACTGCAGTGGACCATCATACTGGGCTGCAGGAGTCACCTTGGAACCATCTATCTGCTCAGTACTCAGAGTGAGTACTACAGGCACTTAACCTGACTCCCTCTCGTATTTAAATTACAGTTGACTTTACATTACATTATGACTCCCGGTTCAGGCTTCATGTGCTGAACGGCTTCCCCGTGGAGCTCCCGGATTGACCCTACCAGCACAGCATTACAAACCCTCTGCGGCTTCCTTCTCCCTGCTTACCAGTCTCCCAGCACCTTTGGTGCAGCATATGGAGTGCTTCATATCGCCTATAACCCCTGCAAAGACGCCCAACTCGAGACAGGAGAAGAGACGCGTGGACACTAATATGGCGCCCGACGCTGACACCCCACCCGCGTCCCCAGCATCTAAGAAGGCAGCAGCCAGCTCAAAGCATAACGACTCCCCACAGGTACGCATAGCACTTGAACCCCCACTCACCTACTCCACAATAGTGGATGCTATCAAATTCACAGTAGGTCTACATTTTTCTCAAGCTGTATTAGATATCACTGCTCAGCTACAACAACTCACTTACAGAGTGACCATTACAGAGCAGCAGATTTGTGGCATCTCTCATGATCTAGCAACAACTCAAACTGACATAATTAAGCTACAAAAAGAGAACTACTTATTGATGAATAAGTTAGATGGTATTGAAAATAGATCCGCAGAAACAACATTAGAGTAGTGGGGATCACAGAGTCACGGAAAGATCAAGACCTTATGCAATTTGCCATGGTCACATTACCAAACATACTGGGTATCTCAGAGCAGTGAACTGGTCTTGTAATGGAAAGAATCCACAGAATCTGCCCCATCAAACCTCATGATAAACGCCTTAGGGTGGTGATTTTCAAATGTCTAAACTATCTACATAAACAGGCTTTCTGGACCGCATCCAGGAAAACACGTCCTATCATGTGGGAAATAACGAACTTCTACTGTTTCAGGATTTCTCAGTAGAACTCACCAGAGACAGAAAGGCCTTTTCACCAACTTGCACTAAATTGGTGCAAGAGAAAAAAAAATTTGCTTTATTATACCCTGCGAGACTGCGCCTGTATGACGGTGACACTTTTCATGATTTCACAGATCCGGGAGAAGCAGAAACATTCTTGAAAGAAAAAAGCGGAGAAGACTCCCCAGATATTGCTGACCCCTAATTTAGGGATCTGGCTTTATGCTTATAATGCTTAGTAGTTTAAAGTTTAATGCATAATTCAGGTTTGTTATATCTTAATTGATTATTTGTATACTTGTTTCTTTATGGCTTACTTAAGCTCACAAAAAATGTCAGTGCTCATTTAATTATTACCCTGTTCATTGTTTCTTTACAGTATAATCAGTGATGACACCATCACTTTGATCACTGCTGAGTAGCATGGATAGGTTGTTTAAGACTTAAATGTATAAAGTGTTTGTTGCAGTACTCTTTTATTAAAATTTATACTACCTATACTTAGAAGGGTCCCTATTGGGAGCTCCTGTCCCCCCTTCCCTCACACCTATTGGTTATATCCTACATTCCCATCCCATTTACCTTTCACCAGACCCCAGCTGATCACACCAGCTGGAAGCTACTCGGAAGCTATGCCTTCCTCTGTCAACTTCTCCTTGGACTGCCTTCTGCAGACCACTTTACTAATTTGGTACTTCTGTAGTTTCACGGCGCCGCCGCGCGCACACTCTGGCTCAGAAACTTGGCAGACTGCCAAGAGGCTCTGATTAACCGTGCGCGTGCCGCTCTAGCTCAGACAGAGTGTGCTCGCGCCGCTCTAGCTGTACTGACAGCTACGTAAACAGCGTGGCGGCCGGGCAGCAGCAGCAGCGCGCTGCCCAGGCGCTGGCAGGTCACTGTGGTACTTGTAGTTCCACAGTGAAATAGGCAGCGCCTGGGCAGCGCTGACAACAGCGGGGGCAAGTGGACACACCCCGGGCACAACGCTGACGTGCCGGGGCTTGTAAAGTACTCACCCCGGCACAGCGCAGTATCCCCCATGTACACGCTAAATCCAATGGCTTGCAGCCTAGATCTAGGCGCTAATGCACTTGGATTCACACTCCCTGCAAGCCGCTAAGAAGGAGGGGGGCGCCTGGATTTAGGCGCAAAACCCTCTGAATCCAGGCGCCTTGCGAGCCGCTAAGAAGGAGGGGGGCGCCTGGATTTAGGCGCAAAACCCTCTGAATCCAGGCGCCTTGCGAGCCGCTAAGAAGGAGGGGGGCGCCTGGATTTAGCCGCAAAACCCTCTGAATCCAGGCGCCTTGCGAGCCGCTAAGAAGGAGGGGGGCGCCTGGATTTAGGCGCAAAAGCCAGGCTCCCTGGGAGCCGCAAAGGTGGTTTAGCATCTAAATTTAGACGTAATAGAATAGTGTGGCGAGCGCAGCGAGCCACCGAGCCCCGCGAGGGGACGCGGATACCTTCACAGGTAAACGCGTCCCCTCGCGGGCTTCACAGGTGTCCGCAGCGACGCGGACACCTGTGAAGCCCGCGAGGGGACGCGTTTACCTGTGAAGGTATCCGCGTCCCCTCGCGGGGCTCGCTGCGCTCGCCACGCTTCGGGCTCGGTGGCTCGCTGCGCTCGCCACACTATTCTATTCTCAACTCCACGCCGACGTGGATAGTGGGGGTATGAAAAGGTCGTAGGACGCGTACCGCCGCCCCTCGCGGGGCTCGCTGCGCTCGCCACGCTTCGGGTGGGCGTGGATAGTGGGATTTACACAGTCGACAGCTGTTGCGTCGACTACTGCCACTGTGGACGGGCTTTAATAGTGTACCCCTAAACCCAGCTAAATTTAGATGCTTTTGCGTCTAAATTTAGATGTACCCCTCCACCCAACTAAATCCAGGCGCTTTAGCGTCTAAATTTAGATGCTAAACCACCTTTGCGGCTCCCAGGGAGCCTGGCTTTTGCGCCTAAATCCAGGCGCCCCCCTCCTTCTTAGCGGCTCGCAAGGCGCCTGGATTCAGAGGGTTTTGCGGCTAAATCCAGGCGCCCCCCTCCTTCTTAGCGGCTCGCAAGGCGCCTGGATTCAGAGGGTTTTGCGCCTAAATCCAGGCGCCCCCCTCCTTCTTAGCGGCTCGCAAGGCGCCTGGATTCAGAGGGTTTTGCGCCTAAATCCAGGCGCCCCCTCCTTCTTAGCGGCTTGCAGGGAGTGTGAATCCAGGTGCATTAGCGCCTAGATCTAGGCTGCAAGCCATTGGATTTAGCGTGTACATGGGGGATACTGCGCTGTGCCGGGGTGAGTACTTTACAAGCCCCGGCACGTCAGCGTTGTGCCCGGGGTGTGTCCACTTGCCCCCGCTGTTGTCAGCGCTGCCCAGGCGCTGCCTATTTCACTGTGGAACTACAAGTACCACAGTGACCTGCCAGCGCCTGGGCAGCGCGCTGCTGCTGCTGCCCGGCCGCCACGCTGTTTACGTAGCTGTCAGTACAGCTAGAGCGGCGCGAGCACACTCTGTCTGAGCTAGAGCGGCACGCGCACGGTTAATCAGAGCCTCTTGGCAGTCTGCCAAGTTTCTGAGCCAGAGTGTGCGCGCGGCGGCGCCGTGAAACTACAGAAGTACCACTAATTTTTATTCTATCCCTCAATTTGCTAATTTACCCACTCCAGACACCAGATTGGCACTTTCACCCCTCCCTAAAATTTCCTCTATATACTCATTACGGAATTTTCAGTACCTCACTTGGCTCTTTATTAGGTTGGTATATCTCAGGAATGCTATTCTTGACCCACAATTATTATGGCCCTCTTAAGTTACCGAATAGGATCTCTCACTGTTGGTGGGTTTCACTCACCAGCAAAACGACGTAAAGTCTTGCTATACCTACAAAAGCAGAGAATGGACATACTGTAGTCTGCCTCCAGGAAATTCACCTAACCCAAACAGAGACACTAAAACGTAATATCTTTGGTTGGACTCTCCTTGCTGCTTCGCCTTACAACTCCAAATCTAGAGGTGTAGACATCATAGCAAGGAAGTCATTACAATTAAATACCTCCGATATCCATACAGACCCAGAAGGGAGGTTATCAGACCAGGACTTTAAAATTTGCACTGTATATGCCCCAAACATTTATAAAAAATAATTCTTTAGACACGTACTTCTCTTACTATTACCCCACGTTAATGATAATCTTATTTTATGTGGAACTATACACCCCACAGGCAGGGAATATACCTGTCTTTCAGAATTGACTATATTTTAATTTCTAATCACCTCCTCTCAAGAGTTGAGGACACAGATATTGAAACCATAGCAATATCTGACCACGCACTGATATGGTTCTCCATTAATACACAATTGGCCAACCCAAATTCTACCAAATGATGGCGCTGTCCCGCTCACTTAGCCATGTCCTCTCACTTCTGCGCACAACTAACCGCAGGTTTGCAAGAATGTGAATCAGACAACCAGCACCACTCTAACTCAGATCGAGTACTATTCTGGCAGACTGCCAAAGCAGTCCTGAGAGGGTTTATAATCTCACCGCAACGTATCTCGACAGCTATCCCTCTCCTGGATAAGAACCTAACTATATCTAAGAAACTCATTCTCATACATTGGACTTCCAAAACGCCTCCCAACCTTAATGAACTTCAACAAAATCTCCTCCACCTACTATATCTAGAAAGACGATCTATTATAGATGCCCACAATGAAGAGAGATCTCAGAAATTTCATGACATATGGCATTTTCTCTCTTCCCCCCAATACTAAAGTAGACCTTTCAAAACCATTCAGGAACACTTCTTGGTTCTCATTCAGTATAAATTAAATTACATACTATTGGTTTCAGTACTATATACTATATTTATATATGGTCTTCTTTGTAAAAGGATGTCTGAAATGAGCTAGGAGGTATATTACCTTTCCACTCTGAAATCCCCATATAAAACGAGTATACTTACTTGATACTTCTCTCTGCACTCTTGCACATATACGAATACCCAGATATGGGCAAAATAATTTCTCTGCTTCTTCCTCTTTCTGTCTCCCTCTCCCCAGTTTTCACAAATCATTGGTGCCAACCTCCTATCCTCCCCCTCTTTACCAGATCCCCTCCTCCCCCCTCCCCCTTTAACATCCCCCACTACCCCCCTCCCACCCCTTTCCCCCTTCATACTCCACAAAATTTGTTACAGTAATTAATCATTACATTACTTGTTACTTATGTGTCTCCATTCAAACTGTGTATTATTAGGAGTGTTTTCACTTAAATAGGTACAATTATTCCTGTTTATGCCTGTTTCCTGAGTGGTAGACAACCTCCCGCTGAATCTTCACAACTCATAGATATCAGTTCCTGTACCTTATGATCCTGTTTCCTATGACTAGCATATATATAAGATATGAATGGTAATTGTATGTGTTCTCATTTCTTCAATATTGTTATGTTTAATGAAAAACTCAATAAAAATTGCTAAAAAAATATATACTGTATGATGAAGCACTTGACAAAACATAAGACGGGAAATCTAGCATCCCTATAAATCGTGTCATTGTCAGGGGCAAAAATAGGAGTCACAAGAAGTCGGGGTATATATATTATCCACTAAAGGAATGCCATCTATCCAAGTAAACAGTTGCTGGGGTGCTCAGCAAAAGAAATTAAAAAAAAACTGGCACTCCATCTCACTTCTTCAATATATCATAGCAGCATTTCAGAGTTTAATATTTTTTACACACCAGCCTAAAACGTTTGCAAAATTCTGTGTGTACTGTATGTGTATTTTTTATATACAGTATGCACTCAATCCCATTCCGTGGGAGGTAGTTGCCCTGGTGCCTTCTCTGCAGTACTTTCACCTGCTGAATGTGCAGAGGGTGCATGAATGAGCGGCACTCTAGGTTTTAGTAATCTGGAGAATATTAGGCGATTACCACCATAAGTAGCATCAACATTTCAGTTTTAGTTTCAAAACTTTCATCAGGATAAGCAACATCCTGATGAAAGTTTTGCAATAAAACTGAAATGTTAATGCTACTTATGGTGTTAATTGCCTAATTTTTTTCTGGATTACTAAGACCTAGAG
This sequence comes from Crinia signifera, assembly GCF_055691185.1. Classification (NCBI taxonomy): domain Eukaryota; kingdom Metazoa; phylum Chordata; class Amphibia; order Anura; family Myobatrachidae; genus Crinia; species Crinia signifera. The sequence goes on from NC_139223.1 coordinate 137,122,658, forward strand.
TGCCATTTGCCCCTGGCTATTCCGATTTCATTGTCTCGGGCCAGCTGTATGCATCTTGCAGCCAGGGGACAAGAAGCACATGCGCTTCAGCTGTTCAGTTTTCCAGTCTTATAACAAAATGAACATGCCCTGTACATTGCCCCCTACTGTACCTCACTATCCCTGGGCCTATTTCACAGCCAGGCTGTACTGGCAGGTGGCTGCCATGGAGATGCAATTGCATTACATTCCTGTATGTGATTGCATGCCGAGCTGCATTGTCTTATGCTGGGTGGCCCCCCAAAACTGCAGCCTAAGCTGAATTAGCCCCCATGTCAGGGAGGTGTCAGTTTCAGCTGCCTGTAAAAGAAGAGTGACACTTTTACAAGGCTTAGTACATTTGCCTCATACAGTATTAGTAACAAGCTGGTTCAAGACATGTATAAAAGTAAATGCATTGGTGCACATGACGGGGCTCAGTTGCTTGTATATTTACAGTATGTCACTGCACAGGAGCCCAGCTATTTGTCAGAAAGAGGCAGCATTCCAATATTAATCACATAAATGTGGTCATTAAGCAGTTAAAATCCTTGTTGAGTAATAATTTCAGCAAAATAAGCTCTTCCTTATATGTGGTGTTTATTTTATCCTCAAGTATTCCCTGACGAGCCATGTCCTCGAGGAATCCTCCTACAATCCTCCTACATTCTGCAGCCTTAGCACAAACTCTACGCTGCAATTACTTTTTCCTGGCATCACCTCCAATATATCATATGCGTAACTTACATGAAGCTTTCATTGTTTGTCAATAATTGGAACCCCATTGTATTGTTCTGTGCACAATAATTTGCTGTTCATACAGTGTTGTTAGAGAGGAACAGTAGGCCTCTTGCAATCACAGTTTGCATTGTGTAGGATTTACGAAGAATTGCATCACTTTAATAATCTATATGATGTCTAGAGACAAATGTGTCTGTTCTTTAGTATCAAATCAGCTCAGTCCACAATTTAAAAGTGTGCAGCAAATTGCAGATCTGTGGCTGAAATAACGTTGCCTTTTTTATACTAAGGCATTGTGAAATCTGTTCATTAAAACATACATACAAATAAATCTACGACCATCTGCAGCCCCCCTGGTAAATCCACGGTTACTCCCCAGAAGCCTCCAGTCTCCTGGACTCTATGCACTGCCAGCTAGCAGTGGCACTTTGGGAGAACTTTCTGCTAGTTGTACACTGGTCTTCAATCTCCATCTGGATTGCTAATAGCAGGAGGCACTTCTATTGGGAAGTCACTTCTTTATTAAGTACCACGGCAATATCTGACTTTCCCAGGAGATTTTTTGGTACTTGTGTAGTTTCACGGCGCCAGCATGGCGCCGTGCGTCTGTGTCCCCTTGCGGGGCTCGCTGTGCTCGCCCATGCTGCGGGCTCGGTGGCTCGCTACGCTCGCCACGCTATTTAAAATCAACTCCATGCCAACGTGGATAGTGGGGGTACAAACTATACACGTTGGCATGGAGTTTTCAGCCCTGCAGCTGGACACAGGCGCACGACGCCATCATGGTGCCGTGAAACTACACAAGTGCCGATTTTTTCGTCCATTCGCACTGGACATGTGTACATACATTTTCGGGTATTGATTATCCAGAATTATTTATATCACAATATCATTCAGATTTAATAGTAACCTAATTCTGTAAAAACTGAATGCATTTTATGTCAAGAGTGGCTGACTAAGCATTGCGATTCTGCCAATAATCCCTGTATTTTGCACACAGAAAGGCTGAGATACAGTACAGCTGTTTGTGACTCATTCTATTTCGGGATCAACTCCACTACATGTTGAAAAGGAATATTAAGCTATTTTATTGTGGAACATGTGTTTTCTTAATACAAGGTTTTAATGTCTAAATGATAATAGAAAATATATACATCTACACTAATAGACCCTTGTTCTTTCGGTTTCCCCCTTCCCTTTGCTTATCTCAAGCATTATAAATGTACCATATATACTCGAGTATAAGCCTACTTTTTCAGAACATTTTTTATGCTGAAAAAGCCCTCTCGGCTTATACTCGAGTGAGGGTCCCACTTGAGTCAATACAGTTTTTTTGTTGTAGAATTAGGTGCCTCGGCTTATATTCGGGTCGACTTATACTCGAGTATATACGGTAGTTAATACAAAAAAGACATTAGCCATGCTATTAAGGGTAGTTAGCCATTTGTTAATTTTCCAAGGGCAAAGTGAACTATTGTCATATTCAAAATAAGTGTATACTTAATTTGTAGTCAAAATGAATGACATCGAAAATAATTTCATTATTGAAAGCTGAACAATGAATCGTAATGCTGAATTCTAAAAGATAGACAAAATCGAAAATACTTCACAGTTGATCTTTATGAACATTATGAACTACTTATCTTTTGTCTCTCCATACGGTATGCCTGGCTTATAAAATGATAATAAATAGTACAATTGAGTGACTTTTATTTGTGTTTTGTAGAGTAAACTGCATGTTTTGATATTTGTGAATTGTATGTTCAACTTACCTCTGCTAGCAGTTTCCATTAGTGAATTTATGTTTATTTAATGTTCATTTTTTTAGTATTTAGAAATATTGATGGGTTATCAAAGCAATACAGTATAATATTCATAAAATCTTTCACCACCTTCTATGAGATCTAAAGAATTGTATTTGGGTACCTTTCCCAGGTTAGTCTGTCCAACAAAATCCTTATTTTCTTCCTAGAGTGATTGCTCTGTAAGATATTTGAGAATCCTCTTTCAGTCCAAATTGCTCGAAAATACTTTTTATACTCTAACACCCAGCATTGCTGAGATCGATAATGGGCATTGGGTGGGGGGGGGGGGGGGGGGGGCAGGGCTGCGCAGGGAAAAATGTCTCCTATGAAGTTAACCATAGCCCCAACTGCACTACTCCAACAACCCAGAGTCAAGGTAATTAGTACTCATAAACCCCGTTCCTTGACATCACTGCATCCTCCCCCCTTACCCTACTAGACTTTGTAGAGAGATACAGTGGACGGAGATAAAGTATTTATCAACTAGCCCCTGTCGTTTTTTAAACACAGTCTGTAACATGGTTAGGAGCTAATTAGCTGTTACTTTATAACCATCCACTTTATCTCTCTCCAAAGCTAGGCCCCATTGAAACCTATATGTTGATTGCACTAGTGTAAAACATCTGTAAATTCTCTCTGGTTCGATGGGTCTATTGGTAATCCAGACTATTCTGTTCTTGGTAATCCAGACTATTCTGTTCTTTGCACAATTTGCATTTTAATACATGGCTGTCAAAATTGCCTCTATTGGAGTGAAATCTATTTGTAGGATTCGCTTTCCACTGTATCTTAATTTTTCCCTTCCTTTTCTTTTCTTTCATACTACAGCATTGTAGTTGTCATTATCACATTAGCAATACAGATGAAGAAATAGTCACTTCACATTGTATATGTTAACCTGTATGTTATTTATACCTCAATGACTGATGCACAAATCCAGTTTATTGTTGTGCTTGTTTATAGAGTCATTAGCAAACACCAAAGCAATAAATGTTTATGCAATAGTTTTTTTGGTGTAAGTTGTCATAACATATTCATGATTCATGATTGTGAAATGTTTGAATGGGGCAAATCTGCATTGGGAGACACTGATTCAGCTGCAGACAGAGACAAATGTGGAAGTAGATAAAATTGACCCTGCAAAAATTAAAGGTAACTAACCTTGGAGGGCAAGTAGGGATGTGAAAGAGCTAACTCCTGGGCAGTTTCGTCTACAGTATATCTTACAGGTATATATGAAAAGAGGAGGATTCCATGTTTTCCACTTGACTTTACACCGTAGAAGACACTTAAGAGTGGAAAAATAAAATGTCATCAGAGAATATTAGCTCTTCTGGCAATAAAGATGTCAGAAACCTTTGACGTGCGGTGAGGTAAATGGCTCAAGAGTCCCTGGCAAGTACCAGAGCCAGATTTGCACACAATATATGAGCCATGGGGTACATACCAGCATTATACACATGGGCAGCAGTGTGTACTGCTGGAGATTCACTGAGTTTTGATAAGAGATGTGCAGAAAAGGTAGCCAGGTGAGGCACTGCCTCACCTGCCATAGACTTTTTACTCCAGCGTTTTGACTATAAAAATGATTAGAATAATAAAAATAAGATTTTTTAAATAAATTATTTGTATATTTGACATATTTTATCAATTCAAAACACCGGCATATGTGCTAGTATGACAGGAAAGGCTGTGCCTCACCTGCCTCACCCCACCGCACTCCACTAGGACCCACCGCACTCCACTAGGACAGCATAATGCCAGCAATAAAGTAGCCAAGGAAGCAAGCAACTACTGTATCTTGCTTTATAAAACCCAAATTCACAAACTTTTAAAGGCCTCCTGTTCAAAGGAGATAAGCGTTTCACTCTTCTGGGCTACGTCTTATTACCAAGTAATAAAAATCCCGTTCTAATCTCCTCAGGAAAATATTATTTAATTATAAAGATATTCATAAAAATATTGTAAGCTCTGAAGATTTGCACTCTAGAATTAAACACAGAGGAAAACAAAAAGGAATTGTAAGTTATTACAAACTCAATTATGTAATCAATTATATTTTGCCAGTTCTCTAAAACATCCAGTTAGAACTATTTGATATTGTCTCGGCTTGAAGAATTGTTTAGGGAAAAATAACATTACTAATTTTAAATTCTATATTAAGTAATTATTGTACTTGTTGGGTTTAAATATAAGTAGATTACTGTAAGTATTGTAAATGCAGTCAGACACAAATTGATTCATACTGTAGCTCAATTTGTTTTCTTAAAATAGTTGTACGGTAAGTGTAGATTTTGTGCATATCAACTCTTGTTTCAGAGTGGGCCAATTGGTAGAGCTACAAAGTTTGGGTGACATAGGGACATATATACTAATCATTGGAGAGTGATAAAGTAAGCTAATAATAATAAGCTGCTAATGGCCATGTAACAGGCTCTGTTTGAAAAATAACCACTAGGAGCTGATTGGTTGGTAGATTATATCTCTATTTATCATTCTTCAAATCATAATACTGTATACTGTATCTGACCCTACCATAGTTGCATAAGAAGAGGTGTGAGGGGCGCACCTAGGTGTCACCATCAGAAGGGGTTAAACCAAAATGTCTGCTTCTCATCTGTGGTGCTGCAGTGGGATATTTTGCTGCAGCAACTGGCTTCAGTCATAGAGGGGGAGCCAATAGGGTAGGCACTAACCTCCGGGCAGCCCAGTATCTTCCAGAATGCTGGGCTCCCCAGAGTGATATCATCAGTATGAACTACTCATCTTATGTCCTTATGTACCTAGAGTGATTACTCAGTAAGATCTTTGAGATCATCCTTCAGGCCAAATAGCTTGAAATATCAAATATCATTGCTGAGATCTGACAATAGGTATGGGTGGGGGGCTAGGGACATTTTTCCCCTCCCCCCCCAGCAGCACTGTACAGCATACCTCCCAACATGACCATCTCCAGGAAGGACACAATGCTCTGTTTCTGGACTTCTCCCTTAACTTTTGATTGCCGTCACCTGTATTGAAGCACCTTTCTTATCAATTAACCTGTGTGAAACAGGTGATGGCAATCATACATTAAGATGGAAGTCCTGGAACAGAGCATTGTGTTCCCTGCATTTCAGTTGTATTGTGTATGAGAATTCTTATGTTATTTGTTACATTGTTCGTTATATGCGTTCTTTAAGTTTTTCAGTTACTGTAATGTTAAGTTCTGTGTACCCAGTATTGTTCTAATGTGTTCAGTATGTATGGTGCTGCATTGGGGCACCTTTTATAAATAAAATGTAACACTAATGTGAGGACAAATTTTGTCAGTGAAATTACAAAAAATCATAGATAAGATGACCCTTTTTTGGAACTTTTTTCAAAACGTGAGTAATCATTAACAGCAAGCTAACAATCACTACTCATATAACTTAATAAGCCACCATTGTGAGCAAATTATTAAGATTACCTTTTGGAAATATATTTTAGGAATAATTCCCTGCTACATATGATAGAACATTGGTAAGTAAATATTGCTATAACTAGTAGTTAATTCAGGGTTTAGGTGCAGCTACTGTAATAAGCTAACATCCCCTGGCACGTGAGTCTGAAAAGGTGCTGTGCCCATGTGGGAAGGGAGCGTGGCCTCATCAGAATCCCATTTCTGTAACACACTTGGGGCATTCTCAGATCACACTGCAGCATACGGCTCCTGTCACTGCAGAGCAGCCTACTATTTTATGGCACACCCTCCAATGGTGAAACCAGGGTGCAGCCTGCACCACCCTTGGTATACCACTGCTTAGATGCAATCACCAACACTTTTGGAATGGTAGACAAACAACCAGCTGCCAATGCTAGCTAAATGTATGTTAGTTAGAGTGCAATCAATTACTGTAATCATATAATCAGTGCACACGGGATTTCAAATATTTTCCCTCATCACAGATAACTCGTGGGACCAAAGAGTATCATTGGCTATTAATGCAATAGTCTTCTTACTGGTCTTACCAAGAAGAGACTCTCACCACTACAATCCATTCTGAATGCATCTGCAAGGCTCACCGTCCTTGCTAGACATTCATCTGCTGCAGATCCACTCTGTCAGCCCCTCCATTGTTTGCTTGTATTTTACTGCATTCAATCTAAAATACATTTACTCACACATAAGGCCATCAACCAAAATACACTAATGTACTTCTCTTTGCTTATTGTAATATCTCCTAACCCAGCCTCTCCACTCTTCTCAAGAGTTAGGTCTTTCATCCATACTCATTACTCACTCCCATGCATGATTGCAGGACTTTCTTAAGGCTACACCAACTCTTTGGAATGCCCTACCATGTGCAATAAGACTCCCCACTAATCTCCAAACCTTCAAGCATTCCACGAAAACTCATCCCTTTTGGGTTAGCTTATTAAATTTCAGAACTGCTCAATCAACCATCATACACTTTCTATCCAATTATATCATAGAAACATAGAATTTGACGGCAGATAAGAACCATTTGGCCCATCTTTTTTACCCATCAGGTAATCTCAACCCTTTTTAATCCTTATTTCTTTGTAAGGACATTCATATGCCTATCCCAAGCATGTTTAAATTGTTCTTCTGTCTTAGCCTCTACCACCTCTGATGGGAGGCTTTTCCACTTATCCACTACCCTTTCTGTGAAGTAATTCTTTCTAACATTTCCCCTGAACCTACCTCCCTCCAGTTTCAGTGCATATCCCCACTGTACAGGCTACACATATCCTTCACATATCTTCTATTTTGTCATTTTTCTTCCTTTTGACCCTGGTTCATCATTGCCATGATTTAATATAAAACAGCCCACAGAACCCTTGCAATACGGTGGACAACTGTGCAATGGATAGCAGCTATCTTTATGTACTATATCAATGCCTATTTCCCTATAGATTTTAATCTTGCAAGCAGGGCCTTCCTACCTGTATTACTGTTTATTACCCAGTTTTGTTTTATCCATGTGTCCAATTGTAAAGCACAATGGAATTTGCTGCCGTATATAAACAACTGTCAATAAATAAATAAATAGTAGGCAGAAGCCCTGATACTGGTCATTATAGAGGCAAGCATTATGTAAAACTGATAAGGATTCTACATTATATACTGGTTGTCAGTTCTGAAATTTAGAATGGCAATCAGTTGGGTTTCTGCATTATGAAGTCATGTAAGCCTATGCTTTTAATTATAATGATATTCAATTGGGGCTGAATTTATGTGAACTCCTTACTTACACTTCCTGCTGTATGAGCACCTTCTTCTCTCTAAAACACCCCTGGCCTGCTGTACTAAGAATAATAAATATGCATCGTACTGCTTATGTCACAAGGAGCCTCATGTCCCAGTGATATCAGTAGCTCTGTTATAATTTATTTGCTGTATTGTTTATTGACTCCAGTTTGCAGAGCTGCTGCCTGCACAGTGTGTATGACATTACAACAAATGTGAAGATAAACCAATTTATTTATATTTATTGCATCGGGCTAAGCAGTTTCCATCAGCCAAGGTAAAATTAAGTTAGCAGTAGATGCTCGACGATCGCATTTTAACATTGTATCCCTTCAACATGGCGCTAGTCTTGTTTCATACTGATTGAAGTGTTCAAAGGCATGTAGGATTTTTATGATAAGCAATATTGTTAATTTGTTGTTTTTAGTCCCTTGCTTTTTTGCAGTAATTTTTGGAAAATTGTTTTGTTTTCTGTTCTATTTCCTATAATGTTTTCATGAATAAATCATATTTTTTTTTAAAAAGTTTGGGTTTGGATTCTTTTTTTCCCCATAGGATACCTCTGTTTATATTCAGATTTTATTTCTGCTTTCCTCCATTCATAAATAATTGAGTCACCAGCTATTAGGTTTTATGTGACAATTGCCGTAGAACACTCTTTGGCAGGATGCTGAGCTGATTCAGCGGACACGGAGAACTCCCTCAAGAAGGGACCACATTTTTTTTAAAGACTATAGAGAGTTATTATAGGCTTTCTCTTCTATAGCTACTTTCACCGCATTCTTTTTTCCTTCAACTTGTTTTCTCTGGGCTCAATTTATGACTGATAAATGTCTCTAAAGTAAGAGATTCACAAACCATTCTTTCACATATAATTGGATCTGCCCCGGCTTGTTTCGTTTGCCTGCAAAATAAATCCCACAGGCCCTTTAAATACTTTCAAATTTCAGATCTTGCTAGAGTAAGTGATTCTGCAGTCTCCCATTTTAATTGTGCATTTGAGAGTGAAAATTTATACTGAAGATAACGAATATATATATATATATATATATATATATATATATATATATATATATATATATATATATATATATATATATAGATCCAGAGCCCCTGTCCTGAGCCCAGGCACAGGGGAAGAAACGGCACTCACGGATTTAGAAAAAGGTAATTTTATCAATACATGATAAGTGAAAATTACAGCATGATCTTCAACGTTTCAAGGCAGATTGCCTTTTCGTCAGGATGCGCTGTGATGTGTATATGGTGCCAAAGGTGCAGTGAATAAGCCCGAGCAGTCTGCTCTCTTACCTTTTGTAGCAGTGTAGAAAGACATGCCGGCGTGTGCGGTCTCCAGCTTCTGGGACCAAAGGCGCAGCCCACAATGACGTCGCGCCGTTGCCCTGGTTACCCTAGATGCCTGCTGCCGTCATCCGCTGGACATGCCGTGCCTGTGTGCAAAAAAACAACATAAGACCAACTGGTAAAATACAGTCGGATAGAAGTGAGACATATTATTAAAAACACGCTTGCTGGAGCTACTAAAACTGTAAAAGTGTGTATGTGTGCTGCTTATTAGAATTAAAATATCTCACTCCGCGAACTGGAAATATATTACATTGTTATGTTATAAGTACTATGCATCATATAGACATACAAGCGCTTCCTACGAAAGTGGCTATATATAAGTAAAATGTACACTGTGGATCACCCTCTCCTCCTCCACATACTCCAAAACATTGGCCTCTCTGGCACAGTCTTCAACTGGTTTTCCTCTTACCTCTTCAACCGTTCCTTCTCAGTCTCTGCCTCTGGCTCTACCTCACCACCTTCTATCCTTCCTGTCGGGGTCCCTCAGGGTTCCGTCCTTGGCCCCATTCTGTTCTCTCTGTACACCTCCTCTCTGGGTGCACTCATTAACTCCTTTGGCTTCCAATATCACCTCTATGCAGATGACACCCAAATCTACCTCTCCTCTCCTGATCTGTCCCCCACTGTTTTCTCTCAAGTTTCCAACTGCCTCGCTGCCATCTCTACCTGGATGTCTGAGCGATTTCTGAAGCTGAATATGGACAAAACCGAACTTATTATCTTTCCCCCACCCAGAGCTATGCCCCCTACTAATATCTCTATCACTGTTAACAACACCATCATCTCCCCTGTTCCCCAACTCCGCTGCCTCGGTGTCACTCTTGACTCCTCCCTCTCCTTTGCACCCCACATCCAAGCCCTGGCCCATTCTTGCCGGTTCCAGTTACGCAACATTGCTCGCATCAGGCCCTTTCTCTCACAGAGTGCAACTAAGCTGATCATCCACTCATTAGTCATCTCACGGCTTGACTACTGTAATGCTCTTCTCACTGGCCTCGCTCAATCCCAACTAGCTCCTCTCCAATCTGTCCTCAATGCTGCAGCCAGGCTTATCTTCCTCTCCCGCCGCTCTAACTCTGCTACTCCCCTTCAACAAAATCTGCACTGGCTCCCATTCCCCTACAGAATCCTCTTCAAACACCTCACACTCACATACAGGGCCATATCTAATTCCATTGCTCCATATATCTCTAACCTCATCTCAATTCATACACCCTCCCGCCCTCTACGGTCAACTGACGACTGTCGTCTCTCCTCCACCCTGATCACTGCTTCCCATGCTAGAGTACAGGACTTTGCCCGTGCTGCACCCCTTCAGTTGAACGCACTCCCTCGCTCCATTAGACTCTCCCCGACCTTGCAAAGCTTCAAACGGGCACTGAAAACTCACCTATTCATCAAAGCGTACCCTTCCACTGCATAAACCAGCTGGTTCTCCGACCCCTTGCCTGTTTACATCCTGCTATCTAACCACCACTCCCTCGCTTGCACCTCTTGTAATCTGTCTGTCTCCCCTTCCTACTAGATTGTAAGCTCCTCCGAGCAGGGCCCTCTTCCCTCCTGTTGTCAAAGCCCACTTCTCTTCACATTTCACTCACAGCTCTCCTTTACTCCAACACTCGTGACCATCTTCATACTCATCTCCATCATTGGCCTCAAGCCTCTAGTTGTATGTTGATTGGGTCCTCACTACTTACATTTAAGCTGTAATGTGTATTGAACTGTGGTGCTCTTTATTTGTACTGTATTTTTGTTATTTATTCAATGTTATGCCAAGTTTTGTCTCCCTGTATTGTTCCTTTGTACGGCGCTGCGAAACACTTGTGGCGCCTTATAAATAAAATTATAATAATAATAATAATAATAATAATGTAATAACATCAAATTAATGGCGATATAACCCATGAGCCTATCAAGCATTTACCACTCAGACCTCAGTGTTATTGGGTAACTACATGCACAATATACTATATATATATATATATTTCATCAAGAAATCAAGAAAGAGAAATGTTGCAAGTGCACTCGTTATGAATTCTCATAACCGTAGATATAGTAGATGCTGCTCTTTAGCCAATGAGTCATAAATGAATAACTTAATCTTTTACATAACCAGAAAAAATTAAGTGACCCGGGGGCCACTTCGTAGCGCTAGTCGTGCCAGATCTCTAATTCCCAAAAGGTGATTTATAAATTCCCCAATGGGTGTATATTCAACAATATGAAAAACAAAATTTATATAGATCTGTCACTTGACAGGGACCGTAATTTAATCAATTATTTATTTAACTGGGCAGGAATCGCTGCTTCCTTATATAGGGAGTGTCAATCCCTTAGAGTGTACAAGATGTAGAGGATAAGTGGCAGACACTAAAAATAGCGTCTGTCACTTTAAGAAGCGCTGATCTGCTCAGTAATTAAATGACCAAGTTTTTAGCAAAAAATATAAAGCATTTTATTAAAACAACATGACAAAATAATTAATGTTTCCCCCCATATACAATTCATGTGCACAATAACAACGGACAGACAGGACAAACAACAATAAACATATAGTAAAAGCTTGATTAGCTGGGAATGCCGTTTGGTTCAGTCACTTATATTTGTGGCAGTAAATGAGGCTTTGTGCAAATTAGCTAAGAGGCTTTATAAGGTGTTTCTTATAGTTACCGGTCCTGTACACTTGATTCCATTAGATAGCACTGTTGTAAGAATAAGTGGAACTCAGGTCAGTCTCTCCAAGAATTACCAGAGATGTACTCCGGAATAGCTGCAGTGGGGACCTTCTCCTGCTGGGCCAGCCAGCTGGGTGAATGATTTAGACTGAGGAAGCCGCCGATTCCAGTGACAGGCGGAGAAACGCGTTTTTGAGCCCTATTCATTGCTGGTCCTGCACATATCCTGTAAGAGCGCATCACACGTGGATTACAAATCATTCACCCAGCTGGCTGGCCCAGCAGGAGAAGGTCCCCACTGCAGCTATTCCGGAGTACATCTCTGGTAATTCTTGGAGAGACTGACCTGAGTTCCACTTATTCTTACAACAGTGCTATCTAATGGAATCAAGTGTACAGGACCGGTAACTATAAGAAACACCTTATAAAGCCTCTTAGCTAATTTGCACAAAGCCTCATTTACTGCCACAAATATAAGTGACTGAACCAAACGGCATTCCCAGCTAATCAAGCTTTTACTATATGTTTATTGTTGTTTGTCCTGTCTGTCCGTTGTTATTGTGCACATGAATTGTATATGGGGGGAAACATTAATTATTTTGTCATGTTGTTTTAATAAAATGCTTTATATTTTTTTGCTAAAAACTTGGTCATTTAATTACTGAGCAGATCAGCGCTTCTTAAAGTGACAGACGCTATTTTTAGTGTCTGCCACTTATCCTCTACATCTTTTACATAACCATATATATAACATATATATAACATCTCATGGGGGTATTTAATCTTGGATTACGACTGTCGGATCATTCCGACAGTCAGAATCCTGGCACTATTTCACTCTGCTTGACAGAGACTCAACAGGTGGAATGCAACGTTCTCACCATCAAATGATTTCTCCTCTGTTTGTAAAGAAAAGTAAGACTATTCTTATTTTTCTGAAGGACGCTTCCCGACTAATTTGGGGTGGGTGCTGACGTCATGTGATGTCATCCATCCGCCCCAAGAAGGCAGGGGTAGTCCTGCATTAGCAGATGTCTGCCCAGCATTTTCATGGGCCTGCCCACCATTTTTGGGGGTACGCCTAAAAAATGCTGGGTGGACCACCCTGTCTGTCACTCAATTTGCGAATTCCCCCGGCGAGTGAAAAACTCACCAAAGGAGTTTGCTCTGGGTGTTTGCGCATGAGCGACTATGCACATACGCACTTGGATCACGTATTAAGAACTTTACCGCTTCAAAGAAACAAAATCATGAAAAACTCACTGTGAGTTTTTGACATGTAAGCATTTTAACCATGTTGCAATAATGAATGTTGGTATTTTGACCGTGGGTATTTTGACTGTTGGTAAATTTACTGCATCCCATGTGTAACGCACATATTCCAGCAATATAGTCACACCCACTCAGCTGTCTCCTTATGCGACAGTACCTGTAACTCGCAGTGCTTGCTTGTGCGTATAAATGCAGCCACCACCAGTAAATAGCATTGTGCTGGCTGAATCTCATAGCAAGTTCACTCTGTTTTATAATTCTTTCTCCTAAATGCTGTTCTACAAAAAAAAAATATTTTCTATTTTCCAGAATCCAAAATGTTTTAAGCCAAAATTGAATGGTTGTCTTTAAATCCAAACAACAAATACATTGTTTCCTTATTCTACAAAACTTGCATTGATTATATTATTTTGCTTTGCTCTGTATATCTATTTTTTTTTCCATCAAAGTCAATGCAATAGATTTGGCATTTCTATGTTGTTAAGATTATTCAGTGACTGATTAACAATCAACAAATATTGGTGGTCTTGTCTGGAGCATTTATATAGAACATATCTTGTAAATGTCATATCCCTCATGTTCTTTATTTAAAGATCAGTAAAAAAAAGACTTTGCCATGGTCTGCTCGGGTGTGATTTTGCAAATAGATTTTTTTTGTCTGTTTATGAATGCAAAAATATGGTTTGTAACATAATCCAACTAATTAATCAAACTGACTATACATTTTAAACAATCGTCAATGATTTAAAGATTGGCTGAAAATGAGCCCTGGGAATGATTTAATTGGAAAGAAAAAATTAAATCAAGATTGATGGATATACAGACATTATGCTAAGACCAAAAAATACGGCAGATAATGGCAGCAGGAATTGAAGGAGTGCTTCGCAGGTAGTAAAATCCTACTTCAAGTCCTAATTAGCATGGTAATTAAAATTTCTATATATTTTTAAGCAGAAAAAACCATATGGAGCTTTATTTTGTTTCTGTCAGAGCCCAAAAGACACTGAGGATTATTATAATAATACAGAAAACTCCCATATCCAAAAAGAGCAGACTAATAATAATTAGTCTGCTCTTTTTGGATATGGGAGTTTTCTGTATTTTGGAATATTTGCATAACATATCAAGATATCTTGAGGAAGGGTCCAAAGTCTAAACACAGACTACATGTATGTTTCATATACACATTAAACACATTAACATAACAAGTAAATACATTTTGGTCAATTTTCGACTCTGACAAAGTTGATGACGAAACGTGTTGGGGCGCGGCCTGATGGCGTCACTTTAACGAAATAGTTTGAGTGTAACCGGCTCCAACATTCTCAGGTGCCATGTACCGTTCTCATGATGTGTGCAGTTCTTATACCGCCGACTGTGGTACGTGATCACATCCTTTGCTGTCTATCTATGCACCCAATAAATGTATTCAAGTTATCGCTGTCTCAGTTGAATGAAAAAAATATTATGCATTAGTGCTCTGCTATAGAATTGGTCCCTTCACAGGCAGATTTAATAGCAAAGTACATGTATTGTAGTGTACCAGTGTACAATCACAAGTGTGGAAATTACCGGATGCCAGACTATGGGCCTTATTTTAGTTCACTCTTTCTCTCTTTCTGACAAAATCCTTCTTAGATGGACAAAACCATGTGCACTGCAGGTGGGGCAGATGTAACATGTGCAGAGAGAATTAGATTTGGATGAGTTATTTTGTTTCTGTGCAGGGTAAATACTGGCTGCTTTATTTTTACACTGCAATATAGATCTCACTTTTAAGTAAAACCCCACCCAAATCTAATTCTCTCTGCACAAGTAACATCTACCCCCCTGCAGTGCACATGGTTTTGTCCATCTAAGAAGGATTTTGTCAGAAAGAGTGAACTAGAATAAGGCCCTATATCTCATTTGGGGCCTATTTTTAATCTGCAAAAAGGGCTATTTCTGCATGATTAGCTAACATAAAGGCACACACAGTGCAATTTGTGCTAGTGGTTGATTTTGACTATGTTCTCTTTGATAGTCTGTGATCTAGTCAAAATTGCCTTGCCTGCACAGTCAACTTTGCTATGTGATACTGACTTAGTGGGGCCGCGCATTGGTATTGGCTGCATGTTTAACCCATGTGATTCCTTCAAGGTGATTTTATCTATCTCGTCAAAATTGCCTGCCAAAATTGTACCGTGTGTGCAGCACTTAAAGCTGGGATAGCTCTTGTCAAACCCCATTGTCTTAGCTCAAGATTTAGAGATAGTGATGCCCTCATGATAGTTATTCAGCATTACTCAAAAGTTAGATAGAAGATTTGAACCAAATTAACTATTGTAATATCTTAAGCCTGTAATGCCAAATGGCCAAACATTGGAAAACCGACAATGTTCATTAAGATAAAGTTAAGCAATACTTTTTGTCCATTTTCCAGCATTGGGGAGCAAATGGTTGATTGTTATATGCTCCTATACATAACCAGATTTTTGTTCCCACCAGAGAGATTGGGTAGATAAATAATTAGATGTGTACAAAGCTTTACTTATCTGTAATATTTCACTTTTGATCCTGATCATCCATAATATATTTAAACACTATAGCGAATGAATACTCATATATACAGCCCTTATAGTCTTCAATTACAAGGGGGTATATCAATCTGTGTATATTGAGGCATAGGCTGAAGGTCAAATGCTCTCTATGTTTGGTGATTTCCTAAACTTTTGGTGATTTTCTACACTTTCTAACCATTTGTCATGGTTCTGGCATGGGCTTGAAGGTCAAATGCTCTCTGTTTGGTGATTTCACATACTTTTCATCAATTTTTTATGATTCTGGCTTGCTTTTTGGAGTTCTGGTGTTGGCTAGTTTAGGCATGGAACGAAAGGCCAACAGTCTGGGTATTGGAAATTTTAGGTGCTCCCACTGATTAACTGCCATCTGCCAGAAACTATATACTAAAACCTTAAACAACCTACTTATTTCTAGCAAAATATACCCCCCAAAAGAACCCCAAAACAAACCTTCCCATAACCCCCCACCCTGTGTAACCTACCCCCAACCTAGGCATACCTGGAGCCCAACCCACTAACCCCTATCCTACTAACTACTTTTACTAATGCTAAATCTACCCATGACTACCCTTATAGATATTAACCCCCACCTCCCCTCCCCACCCCCAAGTTATGAAACACAGGATATTAAACTAGAATATATTGAGGGCTATAAACATATGACAATAGTCGCAGTTATTTAGATCAGCACATTCCCCTAAAAATATTAGTATACCACATTTGGCAATGAGGATATATAAAAATAAAATAAATAATTCAAGCCATTGTTTATACAGTGTGTAGAAGCCTAGAGTAAAAAAAAAAATATATATATATAGGCGGCATCTAAATATAGGATTAAAGTACCATTCTAGCCATTAGTGGACTTCTCTCCAGATGAGAAGGGAGAACAACTGTAATATATGAGTGATATTATAAGTACTGCCAGCAAAGTTTTTCCTCCAAACCAGGGTAAAACCCTAATCTGGCCAATTTGCAGTCCTCTGAGAACACCAAGCATGTTTTTTTGTATCGAGTGTTAGTCTCATAAGGACAGATGAAGAGGTAACTGGGGCACCTAAGAGTCAATGTCCAGAAATCAAACATAAATGTTGATAGCAGGAGAGGAGACTGGAAACAGACCAAGTCGGTATTAATATTCTGAGAAATATGTCCATCAGACTTGGACTGGAATCGGTCATAATAGAATATGTCAAGTGTAATATTCAGGGCCGTTGCAGGAGAAATCAGATAACCAGTAGTGATAGAAGGATCTTCCCCATCAAGTATATCACATCTTCCAGGAGTATAGTGATGGGATATGGCACCTCCCTGTACATTCTCCAATTGACAATAAATTCGGGCTGAGGAGGCATATATCGCTTGCAGGATCTGTGTAGTATTGAATTCCAAATCTGACCAAAATATGGATAACCCAGTGGACTCGCCAAGAGCACCCTGCAGGATTTTTTAAACAGCTGTGTTGAGAAACAGTGTGTTAGGTGTCACCAGAACGCATTAGTACCAGCTGACAGCCATAGGAATGAAAGCAATTTACAATGAATGCCACAGTCCAGTAAACCAGTGGGGAGGGCAAGATGATGCTGACTCCCGCTGTGTGGTCCGAGGCAGCGAGACCCTGTTGAGACCATTTTCCGCTCCCGCACTATAGATTTCGGAGAGATCACCAGAGCACCTCATCCCAACCCATCAAGTCACCCAGGAATGGAGCGCCACACAATGAGTTATGAGCAATTATTCCTTATGTGTAAAGGAGATCAAATAGTCTCAACGCTGTCTAGGTTAATAATGGGATGGTGGTTGCTGGTGTCGCATAGACTTACAGTCCAAAATGGCCATGGCCTCTGCCCCACCCCCACGACGTGTATCTGAGCCACACTGGTCACCAAGTGTCCAGGCGCAGGGAACTCTGCAGGGATCTTTTGGCAGCAAAGCGGCAGTGCAGGAGGGTGCCGATGAGGAGGTCTGTGCAAGATGAATCAGGGCTGTGGCTGTCAGGAGCGCCGGCACTCAGCTTCACGGCGCGACAGCCGCAGCGGCATCTGACCTCCCCTGGAGACTCACAGCGGCACGCTCGATTTCTCACCATCAGGTGTCCGGAGTTAGAGTCTGAGTCGACTAGAATGAAGCAGAAGGCTTCCCCACCTTCCCCCATCTAGTATAAGAAGGTATACTTATACAGGATGGGCTTGCAGGATATCTGGAGTGGGGAGCCACAGGATAACACGTCCACTCACTTGTCCCCCAAAGCCACGCCCCCAAGGCCTTTTAGTTTTATTGAAAATTTTTGAGACAGCCGCAGCTAGTAAATGCTAGTAAGTGTGTTACTGAACTGAGGGATAAAATCATGGCGTTGTCTTTAACTCCTCCTCCTACTGTACGTTTGGATGGATACTGTATGCCATTCTGACTGACAGCTTGGCAGACCTGCTTTGTTGATTTGCATGGTGTGTGATTCCTAAACAGAAACAGAGCCAATCATGTCACAGCAGCTCAAATGACTGCCATCTTAGCTCCTTGACCTGTTCCAGTTATAATAACATTGTGGGAACTGTTTGTAATTTAGTGAGGATATAATACTTTACTTGTTTAGCAAAGAGGTCGTGGAATGTCAGGTTAACACTGAAGAATGTATTTTACCTTCATGGTTCATATCCAAAAATTTCAATTTTAGGATTTTGTGGTCCTTTAAGCTTCTGTCACTTCCCTACAAAACACAGACAAAATTAACCATAAAATGTGACAAAACAGCATTTAATTGAGGTCATGTTTCAGAGACAAAGCCATCCACTTGATCTGACATTATGCTAGCTTTGTGATTTGGATGAAACATTTATTCAGCAGACTCAATTGAGTACCTTCTGCCTGACCTTAGGACGCCATGATTTCATGGGTACATTCACTAGCTGAATAAGTAATTGCGCTTCACTTTTCCTGCCATAAATTAGGCAGCAGGGGGTTGTATACAGTTGTGTGCGCTCATATTCTTAGATTTTTTACTTCAGAAAACTATTTATGCAGATGGTGAAATACATTATCTACATTACGCCATTATTCTTGTGAGAGCCGGGCCAGACAGCCAGCTATAAATGGCACACAGCAAGTAAATGAATTGCCCAGTGCGTGGAGAGGAAAAAGTTATACGGAAGTATTGTTCCAGATTATTTGTCAATTTGCTGTGATAAATTGGTCACCAAGGGCTACGATTACTAAAAGGGAGAGAGTCGTTTGCATGAATACTCCCAACGATTTACTAGCAAAAGGATTTCTAAAATTGTCAGGATTTATATATTCTAAACTGTTTGTTATATTTATTAATTCTACAATTTCTCTATTTTGTTGGGTATAAAGACATTCATAACATTAACAAGTATTATATATGACTTACCTACAATCAATATCTGAAAATACAGTATGTAATTAGATATACTATACAGTATGTCCAAAAATTATGTTTTATAGTGATTTGACTTCAACCCACAGAAAAGCCCAAACCCGCTAATTATGGGCCTATTTGTCAATGAGTTTTAACTACTGTATTTAATTAAATGTGTCACGTGTAAATAGTTAAAACTCATTGATAAATTATATTATATTTATAGGCTTACACACCAGAGAGTGTTATTTGTAGACAGTTTGTCTAGCCGCGAGAACACTAACAAATGTGCCCCTTCCAGGTCTATAGACATTTTATAAATCCAATATTTGCGTGCATCCAAAAAGGGGGCATGGCCTCATTGCAATAAGGGCGGTTTTGCAGAAAAAAGACTACCTTACACTGACACAATAGACACCAAATTATACCCCAAACAGCCCCTGCATCATATTCTGCCGCACACAATAATGCTCCTTGCACTATATTTTGCCCCACACAATAATGCTTGTTGCACTATATTCTGCCCCATACAATAATGCCTGTTGCACTATATTCTGCCCCATACAGTAATCCCATTGGCACAATATCTTACCCCTACAGTAATGCTCTGGGCCCTGACACCATATTATGCCCTCACAGTTATTCAAGGCCGTGGTGTGGAATTGCAACGCTGTCATATCACGGTTCAATGCTTTTCCACGTGCTATGGATTCATGCCACATGCCATGGGCTACATCTGTAAATAGTTTTTTACTATTTATGCCAAATTGCCACTACAACTGCTCATTGGAGTTCTCAAGCCACAGTTTATGCTCATTGTTAGAGTGTTCTATACACCCCCTTCCAGCTTCCGCTGCTTCCACTTTATGTCTGCACTCCCGTTCCAAGGCCCGTCTGCCTCCTTTGTTGAGCTCTAGTAAAGTGGCCATCCTCTTTTAGCATACCTAAACACTGCTTCCTCTGAGGCAGTGGCCATTTTGGGATGGACAACTTCAATATTATTCCATATGGAATAAAATTTGCAGGGACTCCATGCGATTGTATGGCTCATCTGGCCATATAAACAGCCCAGACACCAGGTGTGCATCCCTTAGACAGACTTAACTTGTTCCGGTAGGCTGCAGACTCTATATTATAATCTATATTATAATATATATACTATTGAACAATGTTTGTATGTGTATGGATGTTCCACAATAACCCTCAAACTCTTTAACTTATTGTCTTCAAACTTTGCACACAACCTTATCATCTAAATTCGAGGATGGGTTTAATCGGACGAGCACTTAAAGGTGATGTCATAAGGGTCCATGCTATTTCTGTTGTTTTCATGCATTGTGATATGTTGTTGGAATTTGGTATGACTTTCTGAATAGAACAAAATAAGCAGACTCCCTTCAGTGGACCCTTAAAGGCCTATAAGGGTCCATTAAATTAAAATTAAAAAACGACTCATCAGCAGAGTTGTCTGTGAATCGAACACTGTAGATATCATTGTGAAATCCATGTAAGATCGATCCCCAGTCAGTTATTTTTTTCTCTTGATTGTTTGCTTATTCATTGAGGGTTTTCAGGATATTCTGTACCTGCTGCAGCAGCTCTTGCCCTGCTGTGGTTGGCAAGGGTCGGTGGATAGTTGGAGACTTGCTCTGGCTGCTGCAGCAGCTTCTGCCCTGCTGTGGTTGGGAAGGGAAGGTGGATAGTTGAAGACTTGCTGTGCCTGCTGCAGCAGCTTCTGCTCTGCTGTGGTTGGGAAGGGTAGTTGGAACAAGAATTGCATAAGCATAAACTTTTGCCTGTCTGTTGGATGGGCCTTAAGACCAGTACAGTATAAAGAAGTATGTGCACACACTAATCCCCATGGGATTCAACTTGTTGAGCAATTATATTAAACTTAAACCTTTGCTACACTGGTCCAGGCTCAGGTCTACTTGACAGGGATGTGGTACCAAACTTGTGGCAACACCACACTGGTGAGTAGACCTGAGCCTAGACCAGTGTTAAGCATGGGATTCACACTATACGACGCTCAATTGGACTGCCGCAAATCAAATTTCTTTTTAATTAGCTTTCTGCATGTATCCCAAGGCATTGCGAGGATTTTTTGGGATGTCCTTTATTTGTGTCTTGGTTTTATTGTGAAGATTGTTCTATGTATTAAACTGTACTTCACTATATACTGTACACAATTTTTTTCATTTTTTGGGGACTGTTAATGAGTCGATCCAGCTATTCACCACATATATAGAGGAGTATCCACTGGCTTTGAGAAACTTCAGATTCAGTGCTGGTTAAGTTGATACCTTACTTTCTATTGTGTTTGTTATACGATTAATGTTACCTGCAGACATATTGAATGGTGTGCAATACAGAAGGAAAGTGAGTCGTCAGCAGTGCACCTAGGATTAGTACACAGAATTATGGGGCAGGATGATGAAAATATATCTTTGTTAAAAATGCCAGGTTTCTTAGACCTTGTTGTTAGATGTAAAAAATCTTACAATCATAATAATTGTCTTTTAAAAATCGCATCTCTATATGGATTTTCTTATTTCATTTGTAGCACAATGGGTAAACACAGCCACAAAATTGTTATAATTCCAATAACATTTACTGTATACAGTATACTGGTTACTTTTGTCCATGTGATCTGCACTGCAGTCAAACATGATTGGATTTAGGTGTAATGTATTTCCAAATTTGATAGACTCCATCTATTATACAAAAAAAGGTCCAAAAATAATTTCCAAGATGATAGCATATGAATGCTACAGTTAAAATGAAACAATTAAACGTAAGAGTTGGGCATCACAGATGGTGTACTGGTTAGCATTACCGCCTCACAGCATTGTGGTCATGGGTTTGATACCCACCATGGCCCTTACTGTGCGGAGTTTGTATATTCTCCCTGTACTTGCATGTTTTTGCTCCGGGTACTCTGGTTTCCTCCCACAATCCAAAAATATACTGATAGGTCAATTGGCTTCCAACAAATTTAACCCTAGAATGTCTGTGTGTGCATGTACATGTGGTAGGGAATAGAGATTGTAAGCTCCACTGGGGCAGGGACTGATGTGAGTGGCCAAATATTCTCTGTAAAGCACTGTGGAATATATATGCACTATATAAGAAACTGTTAACAAATAAATAAAATAAGAGTTAATAATCGCTAACTGCATCTCCATCGTATGATCTGTTGGGAGCACTGTGTATGGATATTGTCTGCGGCAAGTGTACGTTGCCACGTGTCTACGGAATCATGGGATCAGACTCAATATAATATAAAAATACGATTATTTGAACACTGAAATAACTGCTTTTACTTATGATTCTGGGAATTCACTCATTTAATTCTGTATACCATTTTCTTCAATTCAAATTTATAATTAGAACTGAAAATAATGCAAGCATCACAGTACCATATTTGCGGCAATACATTAAACTATTCACAATTTACTGTAGCTAAGACATAACAAAAAGACTGAACAGTAATGTACAGGGAACACGTGTAATTACATTTAATCATCAAAGAGTTAAAGCAAGGCTGCTATATACAGTATATCATATCACAACCACTTATTCTGGTGTTCTACATCAATACACAATTTTACAGGTGAGAAATGAATTTCGCTCTGCCAGTCCACCTGCAATGGGAGGTTAATAACACAAAAATTGCTTTGTGGTTATGCGGTTAAAGGCCTCTGTATTTTATCTATAACTTTGAGGTGCGCGTTTTCACATTGTACAAAGGTCTGAGACATTTTAAGTATACTTTGTAATGTAACTAATGGACCACTGTACCATGCGGTAGCAGTGGGAACAGTCACAAAAGGGCCAACAGTCCATATATCTTGTCAAAGACTTGCTCAGATGCAATTTCTCAATCTCTCTGGCCTGCTGAAGTTCCCCTCTGCTGCCATATTCCCTACATCGAAGCCTGTGGTTGGTTAACAGTATAGACTGCTATCATTGGATAACATTAACAGCAGCCACAGACTGATCAAAAGAGGGCCCTTAGATAATGATGCAAGATACACTGTATTGTCTGTTTCAGGTAAAAGAAGACAGATGCTAACCAGTGGTGGTTTTTACCACCCCCTACACCCCCAGGTTAAATCCGCCACTGTAATGAAGCCATATGCAGTCTGTGTGACTGCACTGGCTTCACTGTGACTGGCAGTGACTTACTATTGGAAGTCTGACCTGCTAGTCACCAAGGCAGTCCCATCAGGAGGTGTTCCCTATCACCGGGGCACCTCTCTATGGTCTCGTCCAGTAGCAATAGCAACAGGCAGCCAATCACAAGGCTGCCTGTTGCTGTTCTGAGACTCGGAGTCAGTCAGGAAGTGATTCCTTTGCTCCGAGGCTGAGCGCGAGGAGGAGCAGAGGAGCAACACGAACACCCATCAGGCAGCTGCCAGGTAAGGTAAAGGGGAAACGAGGGGCACTGACTGATACTGTACATCCTTATATAATGGTGGCTGGGCTGGGGGCCGCATAATTATATAAAAATATAATGACGGGGCAAAAATAAGCTAAAATTTGAAGTGGCACAAAAATAAAATAAAAATATAAGAGGAGTAAAAAAAAAAAAAATATATATAACAGGGGGCACAAAAAAATATATCTAATGGGCCACAAAAATCAAATAAATATATAACAGGGCAGAGTCAAAACCATCACCGGTACAGGCAGCCCAAGGAGATCATGGGGCCTGAAGCAGCTGCTGTCTGCACCGCTTGCCACCATGGTGGCATTATCCCTTGTCACATCTTGTCAGCCAAGTCCAGCGTACCTCCAGTCTGCGGGCCCGCTGCGGATCCCTTGTGGTGCCATATAAATATAGTATAATATGGATGCGCTGTTACTTATGGGCCGGTGCTCTGTACTTGCCCCCCAGACTAAAAGTTGCCAGCCATCCCCTATTGTCTTCTGCATTATACAGGTACCACGACCGTGATTTGTTCTGTGCACCAGTCCTGACACCTGTCATCATAGTGCAGGCACTGAGAAAGCTGCACCTGTGGTTGGGACCAGGAGAAGCGGCGGCTGCGGCAAGGGGGGGGGGGGGGAGTGGATGCCTGTATAACGGCAGCACCCCTCCTGCCATAAGGTACAAGCCTAACTAAGAAACTTTTAATTAGATCACAGATTTTTAACTCTACACCTGAGTGTACATTGTCCTATGCACTTTTCTAATGCTATATAAAGCATGATGTTTAAAAGTGCTGGTCAGACTCTGATACAACTTAAACTCTATTTAAATCAGGGGTGGATTGGAAAGGAAAACCATCCCTGGAATGTTATGGAAGCAGCCCTAATTCCCCCTCATAGGGCCTGATCCTAAGTTGGACACAATTGCATCCTTCCTTGAGTCTTTTGCTGTAGTTGCATCTTTATTAGCTAGGAATGAGACCCCTTATAAAGGTGGCCATACATCAGAAAGATATTGTACCCAATCATACAATCTCAATTGATTGTAAGTTGGATTGTATGCAGATTGTGTGCACATCTTGTGTACAAAATCATGCAGCAGATGGTTTGTATGACTGATTGTATGATGGATTGTATGCAGATTGTGTGCACATCTTGTGTACAAAATCATGCAGCAGATGGATTGTATGACTGATTGTATGATGGATTGTGTGTAGATTGTGTGTCCAAAAACCACCAAGGACTGCTGGGGATTTCAAGGGAAATTGTACACAATCATGAGTGCAATCGATCTTAAGATCGATCTTTCTGATGTATGGCCAGCTTTAGTGTCTACAGCAGCTACAATCACGCTTTTTGCATTGGCCACAGTGTTGTAATGTAGCTCTATACTAGGTACAGATAATCTGATTATGGTCTCCAATAAAATAAATTGTGTTTATATACGCAGTCACTTTTAGCAACATGCCAATACAATGTTAGAGCTGCGTCTGATTTTTATTATAGTGTCTGAGGTCCAGATGGCCTAAGCTTCAAAAGTGATAAAATGGAGAATAATGAACAACTAACCAATCAGCTCCTGCCTGACATTCTTTAGACACAGTCTGTTAGCAGCTGATTGGCTGGCTGTTTATGACTCTCCATTTTCTCACTTTTGAAGCTTAGCATCCGATCCTCAATGTTAACTGCATCACTGTTCGAGCACCATCGGGATTCAGAACACATGCAGTTTGCAACTTAGATTCATGCACATGTAAATTCAGGGGGGGGGGGGGAGTGCCAAGGCACCTGCCTACCCTATTGTTAAGATTTTTTTTTTCACTTTTATTTTTATTGCAGCTGAGTGGCGTTGGGATTCATCGTAGGAGCTCACCCTATGTGCTGTGCTCACTCCACATGTCTATAGCTTCATTGCCTTAAGTCAGCACTTCTGACAATGCAGGGTGGAATTGGGGATCCTTGTGGATGACCCCCTCACCAGTATATATGGGCATATCCTGATATTGCCGAAAAATGTAAATGCAGCCTCAGGGGTGGTGTCCAAGACATGAAGGCCTGAGTTTCGACTCTGTGACATAGTAAGAAAACATAATTGTACTCCCAGGATAATATGCAAGTGGCAGAACTTGGAAGGGGGTACACTTTACCTGGGTCCAGGCACAGTTGAGCTGTAAAATATTTTAATACATTGTGGGGGTTATTCTGGTTGATTCGCAAGGCTGCGAAGCCTTGCATGTCCACCAAACCCCGCCTTGCAAACGGTTGGCTGGGGCCACCCATTCGCAAGGCTAACTCACTCACAGGGGCTTGCGAATGGATGTTACACAGTAACATCCATTTGCAGGGCAGGGGGAACCTCCCACATCTATCAATGGTCGCCAACCATCGAAAGATGTGTAAGGTACACACATATCAAAGTGACTCTCAAGTCACTTACATATGCGTGTACCCTGGGAAGGAAATGGGCGGGCAGCTGACAACTGGTGATGTCAGCTACCCTCCCGCTGCTCCCGCGTTATGGCCTCATTAGCATGAGAATGCCCAGCGGTCTCATGGGAACCCCCGTGAAGCGCTCGGCATTCACATATGCTAATGGTGCTGCCCGCCGCCCCATGCCCCTCTCCTCCCGCTGTCCTGTGTGCATGCACCCGACAAACAGTCTGTTCACCGTGGGTGCACGCACCTTGCGCAGAAATCCGCATGCGCAGTATAAAAACATCGGTCCCTGGGCGAACGCAGCCGTGCTGCAAATGGACCAGAATTAGGGCATGTGACCGATAGATACAGAGCAGGAAGTACATTGGGCATATTTTGCACAAAGATTACACTCACACACAGTAGGCAGAGCTGTCCCTGTATGCATTAGTGATTACTTCTATCAGAAAGTACATCCAGGTTTGAAGAAGACACATTCCATGCCCTTCCTGAGCTTTGCCTACATGAGGACATTGCCTCAGCAGAATGCAGTACGCTAATGCATAGCATGTGGGTGTAAAGTGTAAATCATCTTGATTTTATTACTTATGAATAGTTGTCGCCCTGCCCTTATATTTTTCTTCATTTATTCTATTGTATCTTGATGTTGGATATGACATTATAAAGTGATGATCATACTCATTGAAATGACCCCATGAACACCTTCTAAATATGCAATTACTTGCAGCAGGCAACAATGGACATTCTTATTGTGCCCTTTGGTTATTTTCTGTTACAATAAATTAAATTCCCGGGGACATGTTTAATAGTTTTTGTTAGTAAATATATGTTGAATTTGATCTTCTTTGCAACCTTTTTATTTATTGCTCTTGTGAGTATTTCTTCTCCGGCATTGTTCATTTCCATGTATTGAACTAAAATAAACAAAAATAATAGTTTTCCCAGACAACAGGTAATTCACCCATTTTCAAAGGGTAATGTGTACTGGACACATAAATTGTGTTCCAGAAATCCTCCTGCGAGCTCAAAGGGATGGGGGTGAAAAACAACGTTCCTATCTCACAAAGAACGTTCCTCTTCTCCGCCTTGGGATGACCGTTTGTGTAGTAACCACTGTGTATTCGTGTCTGGAAATTCTTGAATCAAACTGGTGTTTGACCCTTCACCACACTCCAAAAATAGAAAAGATACCATACATCCCTTGTAAGGGATTGGCGTCTCCTCTTCTCCGAACGAATGCGTTTTTTAGATTCAGTGATTATTTAGAGGTTCTTATTTTCCACAATACACTCCATGTGCCAAAAGATCATATAGGGACATAATAGAACCAAATATAGTGTAACACAATTTTTATTTTCTCACAACAGTGAGAAAGGCGGAGAAGAGGAACGTTCTTTGTGAGATAGGAACGTTGTTTTTCACCCCCATCCCTTTGAGCTCGCAGGAGGATTTCTGGAACACAATTTATGTGTCCAGTACACGTTACCCTTTGACAGTCTTATTTTGTGGTACGGGGTTACTTATCCACCTGCAGACCTACAGCGCTTAGATCCAGTTCACCATTCCCCCATTTTGTCACCTATTTTCAAGTCTAATCCAACATTTTGGCAATTCACTAGGAATCAGGGACATAACTATGGGCCTTATTCTGGTACACTCCTTCTGGCAAATTCCTTCTTAGATGGACAAAACCATGTGCAATGCAGGGGAGCAGATGTAACATGTGCAGAGAGAATTAGATTTGGGTGAGTTATTTTGTTTTTGTGCAGGGTAAATACTGACTGCTTTATTTTTAAACTGCAATATAGATCTCACTTTGAAATTAAACCCCAGCCAAATCTAACTCTCTCTGCACAAGTAACATCTACCCCACCTGCAGTGCACATGGTTTTGTCCATCTAAGAAGGAATTTGCCAGAAGGAGTGAACCAGAATAAGGCCCCTAAACTCACTAAACTCACAATAGTTTCTGAAATGGTACTGTAGATGAAGGGTCATTTCATTCCATGATTGCAATATATACATTTTTAACCTCTGCATTGAAAATGTGCACACAAATCTGGTTATTTCATGAATGTCAAAATATTTTGTGACTGTTAACCTAGTAGTGCTGCTGGAGATATCTTAACTGTGTACACATCAGGTAACCAAACCAATATTTCCCATTTCCATTACGTTCCCCACTAACCATACGTTTTCTGAAATTAGATAACCTGAACATTTAAAAAAAAAATTGGATTATTTTTACTCTAAAGTGACCCTGCATGTTTTGCACAAATAAACACTTCAATTGAAAAACGACCCTAGTCCTAAACCATTTACTTTAAGACGAAAATCAAATCATTGCGACAGTTTAAGCTGTCTTGACATCGCTTGAAATATCTTGGCATAGATACTGTACATCATTTTCAATAAAAGATGAGTTTACTCAAGTTCTTGAAACTGCAAATAACATGGAATCATACATTGATCAAGACACGGGGCATCAGCAGTACACATTAATCGATTTTGTATTTACATGCTGCCACTTACACATTCTTTTACACATTTACTGAGCCTGGATCAATGTTGTTTGATCCTATTTTAGGGTATCCCACTTCTGATGACTTGTGACAATGGGCCTTATTCTAGTTCACTCTTTCTGACAAAATCCTTCTTAGATGGACAAAACCATGTGCACTGCAGGGGGGGGGGGCAGATGTAAAATGTGCAGAGAGAATTAGATTTGGGTGAGTTATTTTGTTTCTGTGCAGGGAAAATACTGATTGCTTTATTTTGACACTGCAATATAGATCTCACTTTGAAGTAAAACCCCACCCAAATCTAATTATCTCTGTACATTTTACATCTGCCCCCCCTGCAGTGCACATGGTTTTGTCTATCTAAGAAGGATTTTGTCATAAAGAGTGAACTAGAATAAGGCCCAATGAGCCTTTTTCAAACCTGATTTTTTTTCTCAAAATGGGCAAAACCATGTGCAGTGCAGGTGTGACAAATAAAAAATGTGCAGAGAGCGTTAGACTTTTGTTCTTTTGTTTCTGTGCAAGGTAATTACTGACTGCTTTATTTTTACACTGCAATGTACATTTCAGTTTTTACCCAAATCCAACTCTCTCTGCACATGTTAAGGTCCATACACACAAGATGATTATCAGCTGAGAATTGCTTAAAACAGCTGTTTTGAGCGATTTTCAAACTGAAAGTCGCCTAGTGTGTATGCACCAGCGATGGCTGACTAGCGATGATGCGCGCTCCCTAGGGTTGCCGCCTCAGGCATCTTCGATTCCTGGAGATTCCTAAAACCCCCCCCACCTTCATGTGCGCTCCTGGAAAAGTGGGTGTGGCTTAGTAAAACAGGCATGACGTCTTCAGAAAAGTGGACGTGGCCTCTAATACAGACATGTTTTGAAGTTCCTATTGTTACATTTAATACCACATTTCCCCTACTGACAACTCCTACACAGAGATACCTCATACATCCTACCCTCACCCTGACACCAGTGACAACAACTTCACAGCAACCTCCCCCAATCCTCACTTCTCTAACATGCATATCTGCCCCAAACACTGACCGTCCACACACACAAATCCCCCCTCCAGACTGGCCTCACCATTTCCACAGCTGACAGCACAGACTGCTCTGCCCTGGGACTGATACACAGTAGTAGCCGGCTTATCTCTCCTCTGTGGCTCAGTTTGGAAGAAAGCGCTGCTGCAGCATCCTAAGCTGTTGGCTGCACAGTGCTCCTCCGTCCTCTCCCACTGCCCAGTTTAAATGTTTCTGGAGGTAGTGGGAGCTGTGGGGTGGGCAGCAACTCGCAAGAGCTGGAGACACACTGTGCACGCCCTGTGGCCTTTCTGGCAACCGGAGCTCATGCTCCACTGGAACCGCCCTCCCTATGCACACTCAGTTGGGAGGCTGTGGAAACTTTCAAAGTCACCCGGATTCCGGGAGAATCCCAGAATCCGGGAGACTCCAAAAACGTCCTGGAGAGTTGCCCCCAATTCAGGGACAATCAAGGAAATCCTGGAGAGGTGGCATCCCTAGCGCTCCCGCATGAGCTCACTATTTATTTATTAACAGTTACGTACAGTATATAGCACACACATATTCCACAGCGTTTTACAGAGAATATTTGAACATTCACATCAGTCCCTGCCCCAGTGGAGCTTACAATCTATATTCCCTACCACATGTACATGCAAACACAGACATTCTAGGGTTAATTTGTTGGGAGCCAATTAACCTACCAGTATATTTTTGGATTGTGGGAGGAAACCGTAGTACCCGGAGGAAACCCATGCAAGTACAGGGAGAGTATGCAAACTCCGCACAGTTAGGGCCATGGTGGGGATGGAACCCATGACCTCGGTGCTGTGAGGCAGTAATGCTAACTGTTACACCATCGTACTCACTAGTGATTTCCCTAAAGCTGTACAAACCATCCATCCACATAATACAAGATTATCATGTTTATGATCAAAGAGTTCAATTCATTTCTTTAGAAGTTATTACTCAACAATGCGAATAAGCTTTAACCCAGTAGCTTAATTTTTACTTTGCCAGACTTGCTGTGATTGGTTCCTGTGATCTCATCTTACTACTTCTACTATTACCTGTATATCCAATCATCTTATCCTTGACCATCTCTCTGTTCATTACCCATGTATTGTCTTTGGCTGGTGTAAGTATGCTCTACTGCTGCCAGCACTCACTATAGCTTGTTTCTGATTGCATCCATTCTATCAAGTGGAGTCCTTATATGGTGCCATGAATACCTGTTTGAGTAACTTCACTTGTACTTACTGGGTAAGGCATAAAACATTGTATGAAACTTTCATCTAATGACCAATTTGGATGTTTCCTTACATAATACAACTTAATGTTTACCAATGTAAACATACTGCTCGATAATTCTGAATCAAATTATTTAACAAGCTGCAATCAAAAGCTTAAATGATCAGGCAATCATATTCAAATCCCCTCCAATCAGTTGTTTCTGTCTGGAAATTTTATCTACCCCCTCATTTCACTCGAGTTCCTTTTATTTGTAAGTAATTGGCTGTTCTCATTGTACCTATAACATGCTTAAAAAAATCATATTCGCTGTCTGAATACTGCGCAACAACTTTCCAGTATCCAGAGTCATGGTCTTTTCAATGGAAATGTAAAACAGATGTCACAGTAGATCCTTTTTGCTGGATAAAATTAATCAATAAAATGTCTTAAAGGGATTTTCCATCTTCCTCTTTATATTATGAAAGTCTTGAAGTTCCCGGACTAGAACATTTCAATGTAGCTGGATTACTGTTTTCTGCTTTTTATCTTCCCTAATTCTCTGAGCTGGGAGAAGGAGTTGTCTGACACAAGTCTGTAAATGGCATCTGGTTCTTAAGTGTATGGGGGAAATGTAATAAGATGGGATTTTTATTACAGATGAGATGTTGCTATGGGCAATCAGATACGATCTATTATCTTCTAGAAGGTGCTAAATAAATAAGACTGGTTGCCCAGAAATCCCATCTTGTTAAATTTCCCCCATACACTCAAGAACCCAATGCAATTAATGCCGTGTTCACACTGCCAGTGTGAACAACACGACTTTTCCTGGCATTTTAATGACGAGGACTGCAGTGCTGCACCCCGATCTCACTGCTAAGGCAAATTCCCTGGTGAAGTAGCTCTACCTGGTAATTTGCCTTTTAAAACAGATTTTTTTTTTTTTTGCAGTGTGAACGGATCAATCCGGGTCTCAAACCCAGGTAAAAAGCAGTGTTGGAGACCCAGGAATTTCGACACGGGTTGACCCGTTCACACTGAAAAAAAAAAAAACAGTGTTAAAAGGCAAATTACTGGGTTGACATGCTAGACCCAGGAATTTGCCTAGCAGTGAGAACAGGGTATTACAGACTTGTGTCCGACAGCTAGAAATTGGGTCACTAGGGTTGGGAGTTATGGTGCCAATGCTGGCATTGAAACACAACTGAAACTTGCGCCCTTCGCGTTTAGGGGCTTATTCAGACCTGATTGCTGTTGTGTGAATTTGCAAGGCGATTGATTATCGTGCGTATGTGTGAGGGCAAACTGCAATAAAATCAGCGATTACTTTTATCACAATCCCCTCCCAACTTGGCTGACACGAAGCTGGTGTTGGGGGGCGGTAACCTGACGTTTTCTGGGAGTGTGCGGAAAAATGCAGGCGTGCTCAAGTGTTTTCAGGGATGGTGTGTGACGTCCGCTTTAGCCTCTGCCTGTCGCAGAATTGTGGAAGGGTCAGAGTTCGGCACAATTGCACAGACTGTGAAAATCATTTGATAGTAAGCGAGTTGCATATATATTTTGCAGATGGCCGGTGATTGGGAATATTTTTAAGTCATTCACAGAACTTGCACAGGGTGGGTTTTTTACTCTGTCTGGGTGGCGACTCTCTGATCACATGATTCTGCAAAGCAGCAATCAGGTCTGAATCAGGCCCTTAGTCAGGTGGACCCCTTAAATTGGATTTTTATAGTACTCATATGATGTACTACTGAATGTTTGTAAACATGACCTGCCAATGCTGATGAAATGTTGTTGTTTTTTTTATCAAATATAGACCAATAATGTGTTGCAGTATTTATTGCTTACTTATGCAAAATAAGAAACTAGCCAAACCAATGTTTCCCTGTAGGACACACACACTCCGTTTCTTCTAGTATGATACATTTAAGAAAAACACATACTCTCATTCTTGGATAAATAACAGCATGGGCCAATGAGGTGGTAGAGTAAAACCTTTTGAGAGGTAACAGGGAAAGATGTTGTAATAGGTAGGGAAGTGTTGATATTCTGTAGCACGGAGTCTTACAACATCAGGATGCATAATTAGGCCATTAGCGATGTTCATATAAACACAGCATTTACGGTCAGGAACTGGAGAACTGTGAAAACAGATCCATCTATGTAGAAGAATAAGTCCTTTGTGTTGTGTTGTGACAGGATGGAAAATAAAAAATGAAAATTCAGCAGGTTAACGTGACTCACACCTCCTGTCAACACGCTGTAGCATATGTTTCCCTTGCAAGCCGTATGCTTTAGCAGCTGGTCAACACGCCTCATACAGAAAAATGTATCAAACTTAATGAATCATGTATAGCAGACATTACAGTTACATGCTGCCACAGCCCAGTGGCTGCAGCCATTTGATGGGCTAAACTAATATTCATTAGAATGTAGGTTGTTTGTTCTCATTGAACTAGAGCCCATAGGCCAGATGTACTAAGCTTCAAAAAGTGATAAAATGGAGAGCGATAATATGCCAGCCAATCAGCTCATATCTGTCATGTCACAGACTGGGTTTAAAAAATAACAGTTAGGATCTGATTGGCTGGTGGTATATCACTCTCCATTTTATCACTTTTCAAGGCTTAGTACATCCTGCCCTAAATAGGCTGGACCTTTATGAATACAGGTGCTCTTGTTTATGTGTTATTATAAAAAGTTTAATTTAAAAAAATAACTACCTCTGAATATTATCTATTACAAGTGTCTGCTTTCTGTGAGACAAATAGACCACAAGAAGGAAACTTATACTCATTCCTAAAGAAGGATAAAATGCTGCCTCTTTGTCCACTGCACATACAGATGAAGCGGGAGTCATCTTTGCAGGGGATGGCGGAAGAGTCGCCATCCGCCAGCCGCCGTAAGGGGATGCGCGTGCACGAGATGCGCGCGCGTCCCCTTACAACAGGGCTCCCCCCCGGGTCCCTGCAGCCTCACCGATGGTCGCTCCGGGTCCTCGTCGCCTTGCCGCACCCCCCCCCCCAACCCTGTCCGTGTCCCTGAAGCGGAGACGGACAGGGTTCCTGTCCCCCCGCTGACGGGAAACTGGGACGCGCGTGCATGTGAGACGCACGTGCGTCCCAGTCAGATGGAGCGCCTCTCCGCCGGCGATCGCCAGCGGACAGATTCTGGCGATCCCTGGGCAAGAATGAGAGGCGCTCCATCTGTAATACAGGCCATCTTCAGATGTATACCACAGACTAGTATTAATAATAATAATAATAATAATAAGTGGTGGTTCCAGAGGTGGAGCTGCCTCACAGTCCAAATTTCAAATAGGGGAGCAACACCATCTACCAGTGAGTCAGTTTGAAGTGACCGTTCCGTGCCTCCCCTATTTGAATTTTGAACTGTGCTTCAGCCCCTCCTCTGGAGCCACCATTGATAATAATGTATCACAAGGATACTGTAGCATAAATTTACCTGACATGGATATGGAACAGCAGGGTTTAGAATCGAGTCCATGTATTCCGGGGTCCAAGTCGGAGCAGCAGCAAGCTTGATATCAGACACTTGTCAGATTGCCATTAAATTGGTTCCAGATACAATGGATAGTGCTCCTGACTGTGAACTAGTCACGCAGGTGATAGGCCAGGGGGTGGTTTCTGTTAGGTTTCCTGTGTGAATGGTCTCTGGCAGGGGCGTTTTAAGAGAGGGGGCGGCCTGTGTGCAGCCTCCTCTGTATGGGCATCCACCTGGGGGTAGCGAATAACAGTAGGGTCTG
This sequence comes from Crinia signifera, assembly GCF_055691185.1. NCBI lineage: Eukaryota > Metazoa > Chordata > Amphibia > Anura > Myobatrachidae > Crinia > Crinia signifera. The sequence goes on from NC_139223.1 coordinate 137,157,128, forward strand.
AGCAATAGAGTGCTCAGACTCATCTGCGCATGTGCAGGTCTCCGGGAAAATGCTGTGGCAGGGCTGCTGTTGCTTTCATTGGTCTCCTGAGGTAAAGTATTAAAAAGTGTGGGCTGCCCTGGGACTCAGAGGCTCTTGTGCACCGAGCATGCTGCTCCCATTATGAATATGTTCCTGCTCTCTGGAGTATACTTAGAACCGGTGTAACCTGTGACTTGCTGGTAACTGCTAATCATCAGGTATGATTTGCTGTAGAAAGTTGGAAAAGCTGTAGAAAATAAGACTGCAGTGTGGAATATTTAACCAGGGTATGTGATCCTTGTCACAAATGATAATGTCATTTACTGTTTGTCTCACTTTTCTCCCATTAGAGCTCAAAGTTCTCGACATAGAATTTCATGCTTTAAAGCTGTGAATGAATGGATATTGGGCCAGATTCACGGTACTCTTTACCTAGCACGGCGCCCGCGATTGGCATTGCGGTCATCAGGGGTAAAAAATCGCGGGCATCGCGGATACCTTCACAGGTAAACGCGTCCCTTCGCAGGCTTCACAGGTGTCCGCTGCGCTCGCCACGCTTCGCGCTCGGTGGCTCGCTGCGCTCGCCACACTATTCTATTCTCAACTCCACGCCGACGTGGATAGTGGGGGTATGAAAAGGTCGGAGGACGCGTACCGCCCCCCCCTCGCGGGCTCGCTGCGCTCGCCACGCTTCGGGTTCACGTTGATCGTGGGGTGGCGTTAACAATTGTGGGGGCCATTTCAGACTTCAGGGGGACTATTTGGGCTCTGTGCCCCATTTAACTTTGTTTCCTATGGAAAAATCGCAGGGAATTGAGGCATTGAACACTAAAATCGCGTCCATTGACACTTTTAACATTGTTCCCTATGGGAAATCGCGGCCATCGCATCGCACCCGTTTTTTAGTGCATGCGATGGCCGCGATGCCCGCGATGGGCGCCGTGCTAGGTAAAGAGTACCAGATTCACTAAGCTTCAAAAGTGATCAAATGGAGTGATAAACAACCAATCAGCTCCTGTCTGACATTTTTCAAACCCAGCATGTGATATGGAAGTTACGAGCTGATTGGCTGATGATTTATCACTCTCCATTTTATCACTTTTGAAGCTTAGTGCATCTGGCCCATAGTATGTTGCGTGGATGGTGTGAGGTCTGTGCATATGCGATCTCTTGCAGTCTCCCCTTAGCCACAGCATAATTTACATCATACTTGCCGACTTTTCTGTTTTCTTCTCCGGGAAAAGCCCGTAGAGGAGACCCGATAGTAGTATGTCAGGGGGCGGGGAGAGGCTGACGTCGCCAAGCCCCGCCGCCATGGCAGTCAAAGAAAGCAATTTGCGGGTCCATGAATTGGGGGAGAGGCTAAAATGATGCAAAATGGCACAATTTGCATTATTTTAGCCCCGCCCCTCGCTGCGGTCCGGCGAAAACCAGGTTTTTAGTACAGTACAGAAGGTAGGTGCGGGGGCTACATGGCCAATGCAGGAGGATTGCCCACCTTCCCGGGGGGCCGGGATGGAACTGATTTTCGATAACCTCCCGGCAATACCAAGAGGGTAGGCAAGCCTGATTTACATACTGCTGCATTTTGAGCAGATTTATCAAACGCAGACTTTCTGGATGTGACAAACGATGGATGAGATGTCTATTTCCTGCCGTTGCCTCTTGCAGCATTAGAATATTTCTTCTACAGAATTGCACAGTCACTTCCCCAAGGCTTTGCAATACCAACCACATTAGAATCAAGCACTGGGTAAGAAGGTGAGTAAAAGAAAAAGGTCCCAATGCTATGAAATCCTAGCTTTACATATTATCTTGTAATACAGCAATAATTTCTTGGTATGAAAAGCAAATGTACTTATCTATGGAATTTCACTTCGCCACCGCCAAAGCAGCTTAAGAAGTAAGACCATTGTAGGAATAAGCTGTCTCACGGTCCTTTATCTGGCCCTGCATTTACACATACAGGCAGAGGTGTACTAATCAAAAGTGCAGAGACAAAAAGGACCAGCCAATAAGCTTCTGACTGCCATGTCACATGGTTGACAGGTTATCTTTATACTTAGACATGTTTCCATCATATCAGTAATGCACACACGGTTCAATGTGGTCTATTTTTCTATTGGATTTTGGTGATATAAGCAAAATCTAATCAAAATCAAATTGAATGGACTCAAACTCATTCGATATCGATTCAGTCCCGATGCTCGTCCCTGCAGCATCGAAATCGAATACAGGCAACTTAATGTAGTACAGATCTGTACTATATAGTCCAAATCGAATACGTTTCCTTGCCGTGTGCCTCAATCCCGATCTGATCCCAATCTAATCGGTATAGAATACCAAGGTAATTGCACCATACAGAATGTACACCCCTTAACAGCTTTTAAACATGAACATTTTTTTTCTTTTAGAGAGAATTTCTTATTTATGAAAAAACTTACAGTAAACAAGTTAGGACAACAGAGAAAATTGTGCATACTTCTTTCTTTCTTTCTTTTTTATATTCCGGCACCAAGGCAATGCCCAAGTTGAATAGTGTGTAAATGTCAGGGATAAAATGACTGTCCTGAGATTTGAGAAGTCAATGTAACCTTTCCTGGCATTCTGCTTCTACCGTCTTTCCAACATTAGAAATGCAGACCAACAATTTATACATTTTTTGACTTTTTAAATTTAAAAAGTGAATATTTTGTTAGGAAACGTGGAAAAATAACAAAATTCCTACAAATTAAGATTTAGTGTGATGAATAGATAAAATTTGTTAGAAATGTAAAAAATATGATATTTATATTATATATAATACATTTGTTGTTGCTTTTTTCCTTGCATGATGGACATCATCAGTAGCTATCAGAGGAATACTACACGGCTCAGCTAGCCTGTTTGGCCCAAATGCTGGAACTTTTGATGGCTGGATGAATTTGTATACTTATAAATCAGACTTGTTTGAAAGATTCTGAATGCAGAAACTCAGAAACAATTTATGTTAGAATTCCTCAGAGGGAGAGCGGTATAACTTTCTGTTGGCACAAGAAGCTCAGCACACTGCATTTTACTGTTGTTTTTATTGTCCAGCCTCTGTCCACCTTATAACATGAAACAATGGGGGAAATGTACACACTTCACATGTGATGTTGCTATGGGCAACCAATCAGATCCTGTCTACTATCTTCTAGAGGGTGCTAAATAAATAAAAAGTAGTAATGTGAAGTCTAATTCCCATCTTAGTAAATTTCCCCCAAAGGGGTTTGATCGACCAGGTGGAGTTGTAATATCAGAGACAGGACTTCCCCCCCCCCCCCCCCCAGGTAACATCTGCCACTGTGCCGAGGGAAGGCAACAGAAAGTCCGGGGCCCTGTTAAATGATATTTCTGGGGCCCCCCATGTAATTCCAAACCCACACAACCCTCTTCTGCATGTACCAATAAATGTGACACATTTTGTTTACTATTGTTTAAATATTACAGAGCTGCTTTTATGCACTATAGGCGCAGAAATAAATGTTTACTATTTTGTATATGACAGTAATGATGACACACTGGCTCTCTCTGCAGAGATGAGCTCCTTGACCTCCTCACCTATACTTTTGAGGATCCAGGGCACTGCTTTCAGTCTGGGACTTGCTTAAATTCTGATCTCTGACTCTCCTGTGACTCGTGTTGGCTGCTGCTGCGACAAGAAGGCAAAGCAGGGCAGGCAGCATGAAACAGAGGACCAGGTGTGCCGCACAGTACGCCTGTGGGTACGGCTGTCCGTGTGCAGTGCAGACAGGAGACAGCGACTCTGAGCGCGGAGCGATTGCGGCCAATTGACGGTGATAATTATATCTAAAACATATTACTTATATGGTACTTATATGTTAGTTGGGCACCCACTATAGTTAGTACGCTCATACCCCCACTATCCATGTCGGCATGGGGTTTATTTCATAAAGTGTGGCGAGCACAGCGAGCCCCGTGAGGGGACGCGGAAAACTAAGCAAATAGCTTAGTGGGTGCCCAACTAACATATAAGTACCACTTATACAGTAAAGATGGGCCCCCTTCAGTTTTGGGCCCCATAGCAGCTGCACCCCTTGCTGCTATGGTAGTTACGCCCTTGGCTGTCGCCTACTGCACATAGACACACAGGAGAGACGTGGTGGCCAGTGGCACAGATCAGATGTTATCCTGTTTGATTTGCAAGGCTGCGAATTTGCCTCTCAAACCACTTTCATATGCAGGAGCTGTGAATGGATGTTTAAAATAAACATCCATTCGCAGGCTGTGGGGGAAACACCCACATCATTGGATGGTCGCCGACCATCCAATGATGTGGAAGGCCCACTCACATCTATGGTTACTCTGTGGTAACCTTAGATGTGCGTGGACATTTGGAAGGAACTGGGTGGGCAGCTGACATCCGGTAATGTCTGCTGCTCCCCCCCCCCCCCTGGGCACCAACGTCAATGGGCGATTTCCAAGGGAACGCTTATGAAATGCTAGGTGTTCCCATGGTCGCAACTATCTGCCGCCGCCCCACACCACCCACAGTCTTGGGTACATGCACCCGGTGTGTGCACATGAGCAGATATGCAGAAGCTCATGAGTATATAAGCAAACTAGCAGCCACTATGAAAGGACCAGAATAAGGTCCATAGTGAGACACAGCGGCCAGTACACACACAGCTGTCAGATGGCAGTCACGGGCAGGGTGGCACCGTAGACTGGCCAGGCTGCATGGGGTGACACACACTGACCTTAAAGCTAATATAGGCAGGCTGTGGCATGGAATCTTTGGGGCCCTTCAGGTCACCAGTGCCCATCACACTTGACCCCCCTGTCGCAAGACTGACAGGGCCTGGAATAAGTGAAGCCAGATGTGGTCTGTTATAGGGATAGCCATTGACCATCAATGAAACAAGATCATCAATGGTTTAATGCCGATGGGGGAGAACCAGATGATTTACACCATCGATGGCACAGCAAAATCGATGCGAAGTGCCGAAACACGGAGCATAGCTCTGCGACCGACACTCATGAAGTCCCACCTTCACATTCTGATTGGCCCACGGGCCAGTCAGTCAAAGAAAATTGATGACCATCTATAGGTAAAACTATCGATCATATATCATATTTATTACTAACACAGTTTATTACAGTTTATTACTACCTACGGCTGGTTGCAGTATTGGCATCGATGGCAACTGCAACTATGGCCATCCCTAGTCTGTTTGATTGCACTGGCTTCACTGTGACTGGCAGTGACTTCCTATTGGAAGTCCAACCTGCCAGTCACCCAAGGCAGTCCCATTGGGAGGTGTTCCCTCCCTCCAAGAGGCCTCTATCTAGAATCCAGGGTCTGTGCATGCATAGTACTAAGCCTGATATTGTGCATGCAATGGTCCCGGTGCCTGTCATCTGCAGTGTACAGGTGCTGGAACCGTGATATAGCTTCTATGGGCTGCTGCTGAAGCGGCAGGGGGCCAGCGCTTGTGCAGTACCAAGGATGCTATGGTGCATGCGCCACGACCACAGCAGGAACTGGCGAGGACGGTGGCAACGGGGACCAGCAGCGGTGGAAACCAGCAGTGGTGTCTGTGGAGGGGGGGAGGGGGCAGCATCCTGCCAACAACTGATACTTCCTGCACTGATGCAACTGAGCAAGAAATAAGCATAAAGCAGGATGCAAAATAAAAATTCAGAGTCTAGTTCGCTCATAAGATGAGTTTGTAGCAATTACTTACGGTCTGGGGTGCCAAAAAGAGCGGCAGCAGGAACTTATTTGCAGACCTGTAGTAAGCCTTGGAGAGTGAAAAAGTTGAGAGTGATAAAATATCAGCTAATCATCTTCTAAATGCCATGTTACAGGCTGTGTTTGAAAAATGTCAGTTCGAGTACATGTACTATGGTGCAGGTTTTTGGAAGTGGAGATGTCTGTTTCAACCAATCAGATCCTAGCTATTACAGTATCTTCTAGATGGTGGTTTTTTATCATTTAATAAACCATAGTCGCCTACCCTTCCACATCCTACACTGGGCTCCTGTTTCAGTCATAAATCTCCTGCTGCCTTGCATTAACCTCCTAATCTCCTGGATTCTGCCAAGTCTGCCACTAAGGAGTTTCTTTACAATGACGGTGATTTGCTGTAGCTGCTCAGGTCAAGAGTCTCTGTCAACTACTCTCATTTTAACCCCTTGTGGGAGCCCCTGACAGAAGAGAGACCATAGAACAATGATCATATGTTTTTTTTTTCCTTATCTGTTGTAAAGAAAAGATGGATTATTCACTTAGTGGTGCTAATTTACAGACATATTCTCAAAATAAATTTATGACAATAAATAGTATGGATAATTAAATGAAAAAATAATCAGACATATGTTCTAGTAACAGATAAACATATGCATATACATAAAATGTCACTTTCTGTTCCAATCCGAATGTACCACAGAAATATGAAAAACTCAAAAACAAGCATCACCCAAAATATGTGTCACCTATTACATCTACGTGATGCATATTTTGGAGTTTTTCATATTTCTGCAGCAGAAGGTGATGCATGTGGATAATTACCTGTACTTGTGTGCACTGACCCATAGCATGCTGCTGCTATTAACTGTAAGGATATGAATTGTTGCTAGTAATCTTTCCTTATTCAAACACATTGGTTTAATTAGAGTACCTGGTGTCCATACTGATACTTACAAGTTGCAGACAGTCCATTGTTCTCAATAAAATAACATTTAATGCTTCAAAAACATACTTGTATGGTTAGGGATGCATTCACACAAGGTCAAATTGCATTTGGAATGTATTGCTTGGGATCACTTTATCTATACTGTGCTGAGTGAGCAGAAAATAAATATTGCAACACATATATAGTTGCAAAGTTATGGGGCCTACACACAGGGCGATTTCAGGGCATTTTCTAACCAATCTTAATAGATCGCTTAGAAGACTGTCTCTACATCGCTCCTTGAGTATTGGCCATAACGTTTCGGTCTGCAATATGGGGTTTTATATTTTGGAACTACAGATGGAGCAGCTCTCATTAGAGCTGTTCCTAGTGATAAAATCGGCAATTGCCACTGTGCGCCATCTGCAAGAAGGGGGTGCGCTCACACGAGACGCTCCTGCATCCCTGTCTGAAGGAGCCCACCACCACCCTCTGCCGGAACCCTGCTGTTCCCCCGTCGCCGCCCGCAGCCCCCCTAACCCTGCCTGTCTTCCTGAAGCAGTGATGGGCTGAAGGGACATGCAAGCTTGTGAGATGCTCAGGCATCCCTGTCAGATGGAGCGCATCTCCGCCAGACTTCTTGATAACGTAGCCCCGCATGGCACTATCATTCGCCGATTAAGATCCAGCATGCTGGATAAATCTAGTTAATCGCCGGGCAGGGCTGAGAACACTGGGCCTGACAGATCACTAAGGACACAGCGCTGTATTCTGAGTGATCTTGCTGAGCAATCTACATCGCTCAGATCGCTCAGCAACATCTCCCAGTGTGTAGTACCTGTTAGTTTCAATACTTGCAAAACTTCCTAAAATATATTGTTAGTAATGTTATATAGAAATATCTCGCAACCACAGAGCATTTAAGCATAGACATACCCATAAATGGGGCTAAAAACGCCCTTTAAGTTTTATAGAGTTTTTAAATGTATTGTAACTTATTTTTTAACTCTATATTTGTTATTTATTCAAACTAGATAACAGAAGCAGATTAAGGGCCTTATTCTGGTCGGTGCGGACGGAGCCGAATATGCAGCCAGGACCGTGCGTCCTAAACCCCGCCCTCCATACGGATCGCTCACTCCGTCCGAATGCGGTAAGCCGCTGACCGCACGGATTTCTCACGGATACACCTCCTCCATCTCTTGGAACCTCCCCCATCATTCGATGGTCACAGACCATCGAATGCAGGACCGAGTGGTCCGCCAGCTCCCGCAACCTCAGACCACACGGGCATTTCTCCGTGCAAAAGCAGGGATCTGGGCGGGCAGCTGACATCCGGCAATGTCATATGTCCGCCCCCTACACGTGCGTCACGGCCGCATTACCATACGTACGCCCAGCGTTTTCATGGGAACGCCCATGAAACGCAGGGTGTAAACATATGGTAATGAGCCCAAACAGCCCTTCACGCCCCTCTCCACCCCCTGTTCATAGTGTACACATTTCATGCGGAATTTGGACGTGCGTTCCATTCGCACATGCGCAGAGACGCCTCTGCACATGCGCAGACACAAAACATCGGCGGCGCGAACGCACGCGGACATTACCGCACCAACCAGAATAAGGGCCTAAGTTAGGTTATATAAAACTGTGTATATACTGTAACGTAAAAACATGTGGAAAAAATACTTGAAAATAACACTTTTAATGTTAGATTTTCAAATACACCTGGCTGAAAGTTGTGTCGTTTGCTGGCGATGACCCTGACAATGTTCGGCAATCACATCAATGTAAATTGTCCTTTTATGAACCTTTTAGGTGTTCTCTCAGTAAGCTGTGATAGAGTTGATCCCTCCTGAATCTCTTCAAAAAAATCAATAACCCCTCCTACTAAACGGTATTAAAAAGTGACATTCGGTTGACTTTAATTTATTTGCTTGTACAAGTTTTACTAAATGCATGTCTAGCTTTCTCGATTCCTTCTATGCTTTTTGATCTATGAATTTCTATCATTCAACATAAGTGTTTATATGTCTCATACAGAGACCCAACACAGAGCTACTGTACTGTCAGAATACAGTTGTATCTAATGTAGACAGTACGGTAAAAACAGATCGTATTTGAGGGCTTTAAGCAGCTCTGTCTGATTAAATAAATGACATACTGTAAAAGCAAAGCTAATGCAAGAAACATAGGGCTCTCACATTGGGATCTCACTCGGTGGTGCAGCGTAAATCTGATTAAAGGGCTCCGAAAATTAGCAGCCCATCAACAGGTCTGAATTATTCCCATAATTGTTTAAAACAAAAGATTTTCATTATTATTGTTTAAGGCAATTAGCTAATATTGGGATGAATCTGGATGAAGATTTGTATCCTATTATTGTCATTATTATTACAACATCAGGTGGTTCGCTGCACTGCACATGTTGCACACATTAAAACAATACAGGTTACATAGAACTTATCATTACAGTAAATGAGCACAGGTAACAACTAGCACCACAATTCTCAGTACACAATACAGTTGAAATGTAGGGAAGCAAAGGAGTTGTCCGCGATCAGCTAGGGATGGGTTGCCTTAGAGGAGCTGAGCGATTAAGTATGAAAAGAGATGCGGGTATAAACTGTTGTTGTGTAGGAGAGAGCTGTAATTGACGTGAGAGAGAAAAGTGCTTTGAGAACAGGAGAGAAGAGGGCCCTGCTCCAAAGAGCAGTTGGGAGTTGATTGGCTGGTGCTTTATCTCCTTTTACATTTTCTCCGCTTTATCTCCAGTTTATCTCTTCTCCAAGCTTTATAAATCTGCCCCAAAGGGTGCTTAATTTTATTGGCAGATAAGTTAACCAGCTTTGAAGTCCTCACTACATCTCTTAGCAACCTTGTGTTTCTGATACAAATCTGCTCTCAGGATATAGTTTTTGCCAGAGAGCAGAGGCGGGCACTAATTAACTGTGACACTACTGTGGCTGGTGGAAGAATAAGCTGCTAAGTGGGACATTTGCAGTGCAGAGCATGTGTTGTGCTGGCCTGGGGGGTTCCTTGCTCTGAACTTGAACCTTTGGAACATTAGAGACCCACCTGATGAGGTCACCTGGCCGACGTAGGTGGACCCATATTTGGTGTGCACCTGCACTTTCTATTTTGTTGTGTGACACTCTGGTCTTAGCATATTAGCACCTCTTATTCTATTTAGAACTAAGGTGTGCAGTTCAGCCCCCTCCCCTGCCCCCCCATTCAGTACATCTGTATAGCTTTTATGAACAAAGAATAATAAACAACTTTGCTTGATGTTAAGTAGATAAAGCGTAATATAGACACAGAAAGTTGCAGGAGCAGATGTTTACAGCAAATGTCAGTGAAATAAAACAAAAACTAATAAACTCTTCTGATCACATCACAGTATTTTATTGCAATATTCTAGAAAAAGGGGAGTACCTTGTTAAAGGGGCATCCCAGTGTACATGGATCACTTGGCACCAAGGCCCTTACTCTAGTTCACTAACAAAGGCAAATTCCTTCTCAAATGGACAAAACCATGTGCACTGCAGATGGGGCAGATGTAACTTGTGCTAATTAGATTTGGGTGAGTTATTTTGTTTCTGTGCAGGGTAAATACTGGCTGCTTTATTTTTACACTGCAATATAGATCTCACTTTGAAGTAAAACCCCACCCAAATCTAAATCTCTCTGCACAAGTTACATCTACCCCACCTGCAATGCACATGGTTTTGTCCATTTGAGAAGGAAATTTGCCTTTGAGAGTGAATAAGAATAAGGGCCCAAGTCTCTTGGCCAATTGTGAATAGATCACCATACCATAATTCCACATTTACAAACCTGTATATCAAATGAAATCTGTCGCTGTGACATTTCATTGCACACATTTTTCCACATTATTTACTAGAGAGCTCAAAAGACCTTGATTTCATACAGTATATAGTATTTATGATAGCTAGTAAATCTTTTATTCATCCCATCATAAATAAGAGCACCTTATAGCTTCCAGCAACATTTTCTTGTCAAATACCGTGTGAAAATTGACATTAAGAAATCTGATTGTTTTCTTTAAGTGATTTTTCAGATTTTTCCAAATGTGCAACAGATTTGTGTGGCTGCTTTTGGAAAATTGTGATTGCTCATTATTGCCTAAACCCTATTATTTTAGTAGACATTTCATTATAATCTTGGAACATGATTTTGAAGTTTTAGAGGAAAATTGGTGCAATTCTGATAAATCTATTGCACATCAGTGATTTTTACTGTTCTTTTTGCCTAGTACATTCTGCCCTGGCTACCATACAGATTCTGCAATATGTAGTGCACATTCTGTGGTGCATATATCACAGCAAGAATCATTGGACATTGGAGTAGTGTGAAAATGATTCCTGCAATTACTTAATTTTGCAGCAGTACCTGTTTCGTCTATATGAGCAGTTGGGATCCAAGGAAGAACAGTAAACTAAGATACATGTACTGTTTTTCTGTTTCCTTTAAGAGAATTCTGGATTCCAATTAAGAGTGTTTTTTGTCTATTGTGTTTGCAGGGTGATTACAATACTCTACACATTCGGCTTAAGTGTTGCTACTTCAAAGTATATGCAGATTGCTATAATCGAAGGTGATTTATATATTTAAGTTATTATTTATGGTTAGCCCATTTACTGTTAGACATCTGAAGAGTTAGCAGTTTAATCCAGTGTTTCCCATCCTCGGTCCTCAGGAACCCCCAGTAAATCCAATTTTCCATGTCTCCACACAGAATCAAAAGGTAAATAATGAGCTCCACCTGTGGATATTTTAAAATGTGTTTGAATAATGAATGCCCCTGTGCAACTTCCTGGAGACCTGGTAAAACAAAAACTGTTGAGGGTACAAGAGGACCGAGGTTGGAGACCACTGTTTTAATCTGAATGATGAGTCGATAGAGGAAATTGCTACCACAATAATAAATTATTAATAAATTGGATGCAACATTTTAAAAATAATTAGCAGCTCTTAAAACACCCCTGTGGTGGTTGCCCAGCGTCATTTTTCTTTCAGGGATGGGGGGTGTTGCTAGTAGACCTAACCCCAAGATCTCCTTTCGTTTCAGTTTTATCATTACATTAAATGTGCAAGATAAGTTTTAAGATGTCCTTCTTTTAAGGTTTTTGGATATTCCATTTTTTGTCTTCCCACCTCCAATTCTGGCAGTTATTTGAGTTTCTTGATTTATAGTTATTTCAGTCAGTTATTTCAGGTCATTGAATTATGGTTATTCTGTCAGTAATATCAATTCATTAAAGTTTTCATCCAAATTAATCCAGTGGAAGGCCCAGTACAGTGTCCATGTGTCAAAGTTATGGCCAGTATACACCAACAGGAGGTCAGACTGGGACATAAACCCCCTAATACATTTTGCGAGATCCAATATTACCACTTTGTAAAGTTTTTGTCCAAATCCATCCTGTGGAAGGCTCAGTATAGGCTTTCCAAGTCAAAGTCCTACCCAGCATTCACCAACGTAAGGTCTAACTGGACCCCTAAAATCTGGCCAGGAACGAAATGGTCCACCTCGTTTTGGATTCCTATCGGTTAGTGCAAATGCATAACCAGACAGACAGAAAACATACCAGTGATTTTCATATCTAAGATATATCATTAGCTTTGTATATACCCTGGTAGTATTTCACCCTATTGTATTTAAAACAGTGTTGCCAAGATGTAGCTTACACTATATGGGTTAACTGGATATAATCTTTTTATTTTATATTATAACACAAAATGATTGAACTGTGGACCCATCTGTGTGCCTGGCACTTACCATGACCAAACCTCTATAGGCTGGAAAGCTTTTAGATCAGGCTAACTGTGTCACTTGTAATATGAGTCATTTTCAAGCATACATGTTTTATATATACACCCTGTTTAACCGTCTGCACATCCATCTGTAGTCATTAAATATGTACATGAAAATAGTGTTATGAAATTACCCTTTATTTATTTACGTACTGTATGTTATAGTGTGGAAATGTTAGTGTTACTGTATGAGACCCAGCCTTATTCCACACATGCAAGTTTTTAACAGGCCTCATAATGAGAAAGTTGTGCAAATAATTAACCTGGGTTAATGTTTAGAGCGCTTGTATATGGGTGGTTCTCTTGGGTAGCTGCTGCTTATGGGGGTGGTCAGTTCCCCAAATATATAGAAAAACAGAAAAAAACAAGGTATAAGCAGCGCTTTCACACAATAATTGCAAGTGTATGCATCAATCTAATCATAAAAAGATTTAATAAAACACTACACATAAAATACAATAATGGTAAAAAACAGTAGAATTATTAGGACCACTGATTAGAGTATAGTCACCACCGATGTTGGGAAAACCTGCACTGATCTTGACAGCAAATGTCCAATGGAAAATAGAGGGAGTCCGTCCATATGTTTTTATGTCACCTGTGGATGCTTGGTTGATGGCCCGTTGGCAGAAGTTGGTATAGCCAGCCCGGGAAACCTTATTTGTATAGGCAATCCGCTTTACAGGAATGGTTGGTCGGTCTACAACCTCATTCGTCAGAATTGAGGACAGGAACAGGATCAGATGATTTAGCAGGAGGTCAGAAGATGATTTTGCAAAGGGTGGTGTAGTGGCTCTTCTCAGATGAGTGGTCCAAACGCACCAACGCGTTTCGCTGTGCTAACGCCCACAGCTTTGTCAAGGTGTCTGATTTCTCCATCAATATTGGCATTTACACATGATGATAATTACAGTACATTCAAATAATAAATACTAGTTCCCAAAAAATGAATTCCATCTCTTACCAGAACGGTAAGACTCAATTTACTATTTTAAAGGCCAGTCTCAATTCCTATTCACATGAATGGACAGACTTTGCCAGTCCACACAAGAGCATTCCCACTTATGCTGTCAGTTCCCCATTGGCTAAAAGGATTATGTAATAAAAAAAAAAGTTTAAAAAGCCTGGTTTTGGGAAAAAAAATAAATGAGTAAAGCAGCGATAGTGATAAGAGGATTGTGGTGGAACATATACTGCTGCAGTCCTTGTGTCAGTTATGCTAATGTCATCTCTGATTTGTAAACAACTGATATGCTCCCTTGCAGATTAGGACAGTGCTTTCCGTCCAGGGTACCACTGAAACTTGCACGGGTCCTAGAGCAGATGCAGCTTCTCCAGCTAAGTGTCAGGTCTGAGGTCTGTTGTGTGCCCGACTCTGACCGTGGTGGGCCAGTGGAGGGCGCTGAGTAGCGTAAGGCCGTAGGCCTGATGTATGACATGCACAGGGGCAGGACCTTGCGTACCAGAGTGTTGACGGAGACCAAAAAGCAGAGGCGCGGAGTCTAACCTGCCAGCGGTATTCACCAGGGACCCCCGCAAGGGGATATGGACTTGGCTGCGTCTGACAGGCAGGTCGCGGCCCCCTGCCCTGGCCCTCTCGACGTAGGCTGGGACTGGAGCTGTGAGGATCGGAGATGACTGTAGGAATGACACTGGAGACACTGGCAGGTGGAACAGTCTCTAGATGGCACAGTGTGAAAGTGTCAACACAGGTGTCGACAGCGAGGTCGTCGGGATCACTCAACTGCAAGGTGGTAACTGCAGGAGGCTTCTGGAGATGGTATGCCAGGTGAGTATGATTAGCAGGAATCAGTTACTCGACTGCAGAGTGGATTAGCAGGAGTCTTCTGGGGATGACAAACCAGGTATTAGCCGCAGGTACTGCGAGAGGTACACGGGGAGTCCGGATAACCAGGAGCCTTGGAAACAGCTGAACACAGGGGGTACTGGGAACAGATGAACACAAGTTCAAGGCAATGACTGAGTATCAGAGGCCAGAATATATCCCCCCTGCTGGGTGCTGATTGGTTAGCTGCAGCAGCACCAATCAGTACAGGGAAAGACTGAGCATACCTGAAGGTATGCAGGTGTGTGGGTCAGAGGTTACCCTGGCTGAGCAGCGGGATTGGACCCTCTGGTCAGCTGAGCGCATGTGTCATGGCGGCGCCCATGTCGCGCGGACTCCAGCGTGCCGGCATGTCGATTACACAGGTCAACACCAGCTAAACATGGGACATCTCGCCAGGCAATGACACCGACCAGAGGCCTTACTCTCAGCGCTGACCACCGGGAAGGTAATGGACGTGGTCTCAGACGGGGCTGAGACCCACGGTTTGTGACACTAAGTATGAGATACTGTACTTGCCTACCCTCCTGGGGAGGCTCCCAAGAATCGGGTTCCACTTCCAGCCCCCTGGAAGGGTGCCCCCACATGTCCCCAGCTTCCCCCACATCTTCCTACCCCGTTAATTAAATCCAGAAATTCCCGGGTGTATGCGGAGGGTCTAAAGTTATGCAATTTGTGTCATTATAGCCCCCTCCATTTACACCCACAAATCATGGGATTCTTTCACATTGGGGTGGGACTTGATGATGTATGGCTCCATCCCTGCCCCCCTAATGGCAGCTGAAAGGCTTCTATCAGGGCTTCTCCTGGAGAGGAGACATTAAATGTCGGCAAATATGAAGTATGGTCATTCATTGACAATGTGCCTGGTTAATAACCTCTAAAAACTATAATGTGATGGAGTCAATCTATCCCCACTACCCACCCCAACTAACAGTTGAGGACTGCTTTAGCTCAGCAGCCTCCACAGACACACAGCAGTTCAGCTGCTTGCTAACAGGTGAGGACGTAATAAAAGGAGGGTGGCCCAGTCCCAAGCCAAGCTCTCTCCAGCAAGTTAACACTTAGGTCATGACTATTCACCACCCCCTTCTCCACTTGGCACCTCTCATGAAGTTGCAGCTAAATGAGCTGGTCGGTGCCTCTATACAATTCCCAGTGGCTCCTGTTGCATTAGAGATGAATCCGGCCCTTAAAATAATATATATTTTTTTTAATTTCAATTTATACATGTTTTCTACCTTCTCCAGCTCAAAAGCAGTTATACTAGAAACCTGTTTTAATATATTCTTGTTTATCCAACAGAAATAGCGAAAACTTATTAACGATAAATTGGCAACAATGAGCTATGAATTAAGAAAGCATAAACTGTTTTTGAATTTTTTGAGTTTGCTTCCTATTGTATTTATCAGATAATTCTCTTCAGTTCATGAACATGATTAGTTTTCCATTTTGCAAAACAAGTAACAGAGTTTAGGATTAAAAAAGCTTTCTGAAAGAATACAGTAAAGTGCACAGCTTTCATGACAAATACATTGTAATACAATTTGTATATACTAGGGTAGTTGTGCTTATAGAGCACAAGCCACTTGAAAATAAATAAATACATTTTGTTTTTATGGTCATTTTAATAATACTTTATACAGTATATTATTCTAAAGCAGCGCTTTACAGAGAATAGTTGAACATTCACATCAGTTCCTGCCCCAGTGGAGCTTACAATCTATATTCCCTACCACATGTACACGCACACACATTAAATTTTGAGTTCATTTTGTTAGGAGCCAATCAACCTACCAGTATATTTTTGGATTGTGGGAAGAAACCAGAGTACCCGGAGTAAACCGATGCAAGAACGCAGAGTTAGGGCCATGGTGGGAATCAAACTCATGACCTTAGGGTTTTGAGGTAGTAATGCTAACCATTCCACCATTCCACCCCCTCTCTCCCTATTTGATCTTACAGATTCCCTCAATGAATTCCATGTCAGCAGGGAGGGAAAGCTCAGTATAAACTTAACACAGATAGATCCCTAATCTGTTTATTTTAATTTGGTTTTATGAATTTACAAATTAGAAAATGCAGATTTTCTTTGCAAATCCAAACAGCACCCACTATTAGGTGCTGTTCCTATCCTAGCAGAAGAGGAGTAGGAATACGGTTATGCCAGAAAAGCTGTAGGTATGGAGCCAGGACTGAGCAGGGTGGGACAGAGCAAGGGGCAGATTGGGAGTTGAGGCAAGACAACAGCAGACATTGAGAGGGTAGGTAGGGCAGAGTGAGGGTGAGCGTGCAACAGAGCAGTAAGGGGAACCAAGATGGGACTAGGCAGACATAGAAAGGCCACACGGAGCAGAGGGTCCCTATACTAGTTAAAAACTGTTACTATAGTAAAGATAGAATATTATCATGCAATACAGTGTCTTCTAGTTATCTTATATTAATCTTTAGCATCCTTGAACCCCAGCTAGGAATAAAAAGGTAAAGTACTCACACAGAGATACTAATTCAACATGGTTCACTAATCAGAAAATTAGCAAATTGAGCAAATAACAAACTACTGAAGTCGCAGAGTAGTGACAGATTGAATGAAAGGAGGCTGGCATTTAGGGGTGGAAACATGGCATGTTGTGCTTGTAAAAATGCAGGTGTTTTTCTAGTTGATTTCTGATGTCAGGGATGGCCACTTCCAGCCTGATTGTTGATCAGATACAGTACAATACTGGATTACATGGTTACATATTAGTTAAGGCTGAAGAAAGACTTGCGTCCATTGAGTTCAACCTTGGTTTATTAGCTTATCCCTTGTTATATGTAGTGTATTCTGATATGATTATGATTGTTTGTACCCCTGTATGTTTTTAACCAATAGTTGTTTGTCCATCCTTATTTTAAACATATTTATTGTGCCTGCCGATACCACCTCACCACGAAGAGAGTTCCATAGTTTGGCTGCCCTGACCGTGAAAATGTTTCTTCCTTCTAAGGGAACGAAATCTTTCTTTTAATCTAAATTCATGCCCATGTGTCCTAGAGTCCTTCCTTGCAGAAAAAAGGATGCTTGACAGTTCCTTATATTGGCCCCTGGAATATTGTACATGTTAAGCGTGTCCCCCCCTTAAACATCTCTTCTTTAGTATAAACAATCACAATTTGTTCAATATGTCCTCATATCTTAAATTCTCCATTTCCTTTATTAGCTTTGTTGCTCTTCTTTGGATTTTTTCCAGTTCTATAATGTCCTTTTTATAGTGCGGGGACCAGAATTGTACTCTATATTGTCACGACCGGCGGAGTTTGAGGATCCACCTCAGGTGATGGTTTGGATGTGGGATGAACTGAACGCCATGGATATTTAGCGGGTTGTATATAAGATCTTCGCATCAATCGTGAGTTGTGAGTATTGGCGAATACTCTGTGATGAGGGCGCGGAGTGTAACTGCCCAGCAGTCTTCTCCAGGGACCCCCACAAGTAACTGAAATAACCGACTTGGCTTGCGGAGTACTGGAGGGTAATAACAAGAACTTAGGTGGCCGACTTGGCTTGTGGAGTACTGGGGTAAAATGATAACTGAAATGGCCGACTTGACTTGCAGGAATCCGGGGAATAATAACGGTAACTGAAGATGACCGACTTGGTTTGTAGAATGCAGGAACAGGGACAGACAGAACCAGGGAATAACAGAAGTTGGAAATGGGAATAGAGCTGGGACTGAGGCGTAGTACCACACTTTAGACACAGGAGGCTGCTGCAGAGCAATGCTGCTGGCAGCTACCAAGTTGTACCAGCTCTGTCACTCACAGACTGCTGGGATTTATAGCCCAGCCCAGCAGATCCGCCAAGCCCTTTCCTCCAGTGAGGAAGATGGCAGCGCCCGGTCCCGGGAGCCGGCGCTGGAAATTCCACCGGAACCGCCGCGACCAAGAAGCCCCCACACCAGGCTGCCCCCCCCTGGACCCTCACAGCCCAGCACCCCTGCAGCGGAGGGACCAGAGCGCCCGGCGGGATGAGTAGCCATGGCCAGGACCTGCACTGCGGCGGGACGTGACGTATTCTAGATGCGTTCTAACCAATGCTTTGTACAGTGGCATAATTACTTTTGAGTCCCTAGTTTCCATACCCCTTTTTATACATGCTAGTATTCTGTTGGCCTTATTTGTTGCTATGTGACATTGAGCACTACACCCCAGTTTGGTGTCTGTATTTGGACGCCTATGTTATCTATTTGGACTCCTTGATTAAGGGCCAAAACTAACTGTCACTTTGTTGTTATGTTAATCCCTTGAAGAGGGACCTGGGTATTTACATAAATTAGTTGAACCAGTATCGGGAAAACAATGTTGTGATATACCCAGTTACTCTTTATCAGTGTGCTATACTGTATATGAATGTTGCATGTAGTTATGATTTTGACATTTAAAATGTTGACACTGAGGGGTAAATATACTTAGATGGAAGTTCCATTGAAAATGGAATCAGATTTGATCTATTATTTCTAGAAGGTGCTAAATAAAGAAGAAGCATCTTCAGCACAACTCCCATCTTCATTAATTTACTCCTGAGTATGCATATTATGTTAGGTTCTACACAGGATGCTGCCTTCCTACATTTGTGGGCTACAGCATTAAAACAGGATTGGCTTTACCATTTCAGCCATGACAGTAAATTAGCATGTTTGAAATTGTAAATCCAACACTGTTAAATTACTGTAAATCCTATTATCAAATGGTTGGCATCCTGTGTTTTATCTAACAGTGTAGCCAATTTAGCTATCTGACATGCAGATCCAATGAAGTAAGGTGCTGAATGAGGTTCAATTGACAGGGGTTACACCAGAAAAAAAACAGCTGTGAAAGAGAGGTTCTAGGTAGCCTTGACATTTACTTGTACATTTACAGTACTATCCTTACACAATAATACACACTCTGTTTCAATCTAGATGGAGATTCAAAGTCACAAAGGAATTCTGTGGCCATATTTAAAAATAAGACTGAAAGATGAGTGCCTTTGTACAGACCAAAGAATTCCAAGGTGACTTGCAATATCCATGATCATTTATAATAGGGGTACTTCATTCATATGGATATACATAAACTTTCTCAAATGAACACTGAAGTGATTACATCAAAAGCCACAAATTATTAGCCGTGACTTCGGAAATCCTTGTTCGTATAGATATTACTTACAGCATTTATGCATATATTAGCCTCACTTGCACATTGCAAAAGAATAATTTGCTAAATCAATTTTTTTGCCGTTACTGAACAATGATATTATTCCTCCGGAATGTAGCTATGAATTAGAGAAGGCAATAAGATGTTTTTATGATGTCTCTATTCTTTAACTGTCTTGACCTTGGGATAATTTCAGCATTTGATGCTTATTCTCGGAGTCTCAATGCAAAATATAGAATATTATAAAAGCTGAAGAAAACATGGCAGCGATCCCTCTTCTGTACAAAATGAATGCTGAAGAAACAAAAGTCTCTAAGGTCCAAGGATGAAAAGATGTGCATGTCATACGATAACGCAAATGGTTATAGACAATGGGAGAATAATGTAATTAATTTGGTACCTTGCTCACAGATTGCATTAATAATATCAACCGAAGGAAAAAAAATCTTTAGTTATTTGAGACAGGGAATCGAAAAATCAGAACGATGAGAAGGATGAAGAATGTAAAGAGAATAAAGTGTGAGGTAGCTCTAAAGCTGATGTATGAACGGTGCAGAGAAATGCGACACCGGGAGCCTAATAATGTTCTCTTTTACTTATGGTTCATTGGATGTGCAAAATATCATGGAGACAGAATATGTGTTGGAATAAACATGCAGAATTTTGAAGTGACATTTGAATTTTCCTGGCTACAGTGGATTATAATAAATTGCCTACAGAATTCAGACATATGCAAAAGATTGGCTTCAACGATCCATTGAAAACAAAACTCTATGGGGCAGATGTATTAAGCCTTAACAAGAGATAAATGCAAGGGTGATAAAGAGAGATCAACGTCCAGCCAATCAGCTCCTTACTGACTTTTTTTCAAACTCAGCCTGTAACATGGCAGTTAGCAGGTGATTGGCTGGGCGTTTATCTCTCTTTGTCACCCTTGCATTTATCTCTTGTTAAGGCTTAATACATCTGCCCCTATATTTTTCCTCTGCATTCCCAATGATCTGAACACTAGACCTGATTCAGAGTTGCATGCACATCCGGTGGTTTTTTGTACAACTCCGATGCCACACTGATGCCATACTGCACATGTGCAGATCTCTGAGCTCAAGATCACACGCAAGTGCCCCCAAGCTGTAGTATGATTACCATGCTAGGCTGTTTGGGGGTGGTAATGGGGACCACTATAAAGAACAGGGACATGTATCCTACATTATAAAGGCGTGGCAAGATTTCCAAAGCAGATTTCTTGCACCTGGCAGAAAAGTTACGTTGGTTAGTCGGAGCAAGTTTAGGCTTAGATTGCTGCAACCATGGTTGCGATGGTGATCCAGTGCTGCATTTTTTAATGCAGCAATTGGATCAGTGATACTGGCAGGCACTCCTGTAGCCCTAACCTATATTCTAAAGATGCAGCAGGGTTGGAAATTATGTCCACCTTGTGTCTAATATTTTATTTATCGACTAAAGGTGCCCATACACTGAGTGATGTGCTCCGTACTTTTTGGACTAGATCGCATTGTATTTAGTACAAAAAAGCATGAGATGTTGTACAGCAGCGTGCTTTTTGTGCTACATGTGATGGGATCTAGTACAAAAAGTATGGGCTGCACATACTTTTTGTGCTGTGCGATGTGATGTGCGCAGGTAAGTCTGTGAGTTGTCACCAATCAAATCGCCAGCTTGGTCCATAACACGCATAAAAGTACGTAAAGAGGGATTATTGGAGTTCGGGTCAAATGAGGATTTAGGTTATAGTCTGTTCACCTGTTGTTGTATCGGTTGTATTAGTTTGTTGGTGTGCAAAATGCTCTTTCAACCTTAAAGTCCTCCCAAAGTTATAACAGTCTACCTTCCACTGAAAACCATCATGTCTAGTGCTTGGAACATACTGTAAGACAACCCTTTAGCTAATAATTGAGACTCTGTTGTTGTGAAAGTTGTTGTACTCGACATATTGAACACCAATTCTTGCATAATTACTTGGTTTCACGTCCTCCCTTGCCTTTGGTTTTGTTTGCTCTGCCTGGTGTGTTTAGTGGTTTCTTTTTGTTCATGGGCCTTGTATGAATCCCTAAAGGGAGTGATTGTGCAGACGTGGATGATAGTTGAGTGTCTGTATCACTGGCCGAAGTACTCATCCCCTCATAATCTGTAAACTGTCATCTATTTTTAAGATGGACATTTGTGCTTTAAATTGACCCTGGGGTCCGGCAGTAATGAGCCCAGGTATAAACCCGATTCTGCTCATAATCAAAACTGTACCTTTCTGAGTTTCTCGCGCTTGAACCTAATGAGGTATTTTCTATACTGGTCAATTTGTTTGATTAATTTTTCACACCAATTTACTTCCTCATCCTGTACTAAGGATCAGTGACACCCCTGCTTCATAGCTGTTGGACTCTATATTTGGGTTTGAATACCCTGGGATGGCACCAGTGTAAGTTTGTTTTGGTTAATGAACTGGACTTTGGATGGCTAGTTGCTAGGCTAATGCAGACAGAAAAATGTTCCTGCCTGTAGCCGCATCCGCAATCATGTGGGCCTATTTTGATTGGGCGTTCTGGAGCTCAGCTCCATTCACTCCACCCACTATTAATCCAGCTCTGTCCCTCTGCCAAGCCAGAGAGTGGAGGTAGTCCCATGCCCCGTCATACTCCCCTGCAGTGTGGGGCCCTCCCCTGAAGGCTACTGTTTGCTATTGAAAATTATGAGTAAAACTCGAGGTAGGTTGTCAGGGGAAAGTGCAAAGAGGGCTGCCGCCTACCTGTCTCTGATGCAGTGCCTCACTACTCTGCTCAGCCGATCGTCTGCCGGGGCTGCTAGGGCTGGCTGGGGCGGCATGTACAAAGTGATGTCAGTGGATACCGGACTTGCTGAGAGCACTGCAGAGAGAAGCCCATAGGCTTCTAATTCTGGGTACAAACCTTCAGATTTATCTGTCCAATCTGTCTGGTGGGGACACAACTCTGGTAATCTGAAGGAGCAGATGGCTGTCAACCATTGGCTTCCAAATGCTGGAAAATGGACAAAAATTACTGCTCAGATACATTTTTTAAATCCAAAATATTTATCTAATTTGTCTGAATGACCATTATCTGTTTTCTGTATTTGGGAACAAATGGTTGATTGCCATTTGCTCTAGTGCATTATCTGATTTTTGTTTCCACCAGACAGATTGGACAGATAAATCTGTGTGCCCAGATTTATGACATATATGATTTATGACATTTATGTGTGCCCAGTTTTAGGGGTGATGTCAGCAACCAAAAATGGGGATTTTTCAGGGCTTTTACTGCATTTTATCTATAGTACATCCCATCCAGAAAGATAAAAGCAGTGATAATATGAGCTGCATGGAGAAGCGATGCTATGGTGTACCAGTATAGCAAAAGCAAAGTGTCAGGAATCGCGGTGTGCGGTTGCGCCTGCAGCCGTCTCCAGTCAGCTAAGTTCCAGAAGACCAGGGCAGGCGACCGCGACCTGCTCTTCGGATGCAGCTAAGTTCAAAGCTCCTTGCAGAGCTCTTTGGTGAAATTCTCGGGCAAGTTAGACTCCGCGCCCCTGTTCCTCGTCTCCGCCAACCCTCTGGTTCAACTGTTCCCTGGTGTCCAAGTGTATGTCCTCACAATACATTAAACAACCCTGTTTCCTGTTTCCAGCGCCCTCCACTGGCCCACCCAGATCACAGCAGGGAACACAGAAATCCCCGGTGCTGACACAAATTGTGTAATAAACAGTGTTCTCTATCCACAGGGATATATTAACAATGTGGAAATAATTGCCCTGACTGATTAACTGATATATTATTTTCCCTGTACAACACTGACACGCTGTAGGTATTCCTTTGTCTGAGAATTCCAGACAAGCTTCCACATAATCATACTTGTTCCATACATTCTACACTTAGCAATAGACAGTTTTACTGTTGTTTTAAGATAATTACTTAATTGTGATGATGCATTCACTCATTAATCCAGAAGAATGGCACATTCTACTATTAAAACAAGACATTGCCTGCACATTAAAATAACAGAGACGTGCAAGATTCTGTATATCTCATTAAGGTGTAATAGTGAACATAACTGACCTTCGTAAAACAAAAACCTAATCATGTCAGTAAAATGCCTCAATTATAGGTTTTATGAATGTGCAAACAGAAATAATTAAACCATTTCAATATTATCACCTAGTTATAGTAAGTCAAAATGCTAAAAATGAAATATTGTCTGCTGCTATTATACCACTCTGTAAGATATTGGATTCTCTTCTTTTCCGGTTTAATTAGGAGGCAACTTTTTATATTTTTTTATTTTTATGAGCCTTATGACAGAGGACATTTCTCAGATGTTACTTAATTGGCAAATGCAAGTGATGGCACTGATTTTATTTGGTTATGTTCTGCCAACGTGTATTCTTACACCTCATTGAGGGCCAGATGTATCAAGCTTCAAAAAGTGATAAAATGTAGAGTGATAAACAACCATCCAATCAGCTCCTACCTATAATTTTTCAAACACAGCATGTAACATGGCAGTAAGGAGTTGGTTGTTTATCACTATCCATTACTGTATATAATTTTTTGAAGCTAAATACATCTGTCCCTCAATGCTTAATTCTCACACACACCATAGTAGCCTATAATTATCCAAAATGTTGTCAATGATGTGAGATTCACTAAATTTGTAATAATCTTTAGCTTGAAAGATGTAATAAGCAGTGTTATCTTACCATCAGCTTTTTGTTCCCGGCCCTTGCCACGCTTCGGGCTCGGTGGCTTGCTGCGCTCGCCACACTATATAAAATCAACTCCATGCGTAGTTGGATAGTGGGGGTATGAAATCACCCATGGGTAACTATACAATTAAAAATCTGGTCTTTACAATGAAAAATTGCATCGCATGAATTGTATGCCACTATATTGCATGCGATGCGATGCACTTTATCACTTCTCCCTTATCACTGCTTCATAAATTTACATTATCCCCTAGTTCCACCCCATTCCCCCACCACTACTTTACCCTCTGAATCAGGCCCATACCAGGCCTTCTTAGCGAAGTCCCTCTTCCCCATATACTGTAGACACTCCACTGGCACTGCCATAGCAATTCTGGCTGCAGTACCATGCTAGCCAGATGCAGGGGCAATGGGTCACACGTCTATAGTTATGGCCCTGTAATGATTATCAAAACAACATGTGTTTTGTTTTACCATGTCTTAATAACATTCAAAATGGCATTCATTATTCCATCAATGTGGACATAATTGTTATTGATAAAGTGACCTTAACAATGTCTGGAACAGGTCACCGCATGCACTACCACTTGTGTACTGCATTGTGAATTCCAAATAGCTATGTATGATGAATTAAACAGGAATTAAAAGGAAATGTCTGCGAGAAAAGATTTTAGAACAATTAACCGATCAATTTTGCTCAGTAAAGACTAATATTTGGATTATGTGGGTTTTAAACTGTATTGATTGATTGTTTGTGCTAAAAAATTGATTACAAATGAACATTTTTTTCCCATAAATTGCAGAATTAAAGAGGAAAAAATAATTTAAACAGGAGACAAAATATATGAAAAAAAAATAAAAGCACTCGGAGATAGCCTGAATTATTTATATTTGAATTTATTTTGGCTTGTGAGCCTATTGATCTGTTGTTTGGTTGAGCTGCTGTTTTCTTTGTTCGTTTCATTAAGGAGTGAATTCGTTTTATGACAGATCCAGGTCTTAACATAGTCAATAAATCTGTATCCATAACAATATGAATATACAAACAGACAAAAGTCAATAGCAATATAGAACTTACCTGAAACTTCGACAAAAGAGCAGACTATAGTGGTGAACGGAATACAGGAAGAGCATGAATAGAGGAGAGAGTTATTAAAAAGACCGATTTATACTGTATGAGAACGCTGAGTTCACCATATTCTAGTTGTTCGTAGACTGGTCATTCTAGGGTCTACCGATATGCCTCAATGGTTGCCAACCAAAGTAGAATGTTTAAAATAGTAAATCAAAGTATAAATACTATTTACATCCGTACATACAGTATAGTGCACACTTATCAGCAGGTATGGGAAGCAAAGGAAGCACATAGAGTTTCGTGTGGTCAATTAATTATGCTTTGGGCCTGATTCAGAGTTGATCACAAAAGCCATATATTTCTCAAATGGGCAAAATCATGCTGCCAGTTTTTACCCTGCACAGAAACAAAATAACTCATCCAAATCTAACTCTCTGTTGATTTTGATTTGCCCCACCTGCAGTGCACATGGTTTTGCCCATTTCAGAAAGATTTCCTTTTGTGATCAACTCTACATCAGGCCAATAGTTCCTGCACAGCACAGTAAATAGTGCTGTAGTGGTGCCGGAACTTTTTCAAGACCGATTACATTATATGCTTTGCACAAATAGAGCCTGATTTAGATTTGGGCCGAAAAAATGCCGCAACAAGCCCTTCCCTGGTGTACACTGTGAGCGTGTGCCTGTGCAAGGACAGAGACCCCGACTTTGAGCATCTATATATTCTGTAATGCCATCGGTTTCATTATTCAAACTTGCACCAGCTCTAGTCATAGAGATGTGCATCAATAATGGTAAAAAAATCGCTCAGCTATGTGAACATTTGCTTTGCTTGCAGCTCTGAATCAAGCCGATTCGTCCCTGTAGTGACAGCCACATTTTGTACTTACAACTTTTACATTCAGAGTGGCGGAATTGGTGAAAGAAGCTGATGTGCTAGAATTGGCAGAGAAAAGTAAGAATATGATTGGCTGATTGCATCTTGATCCCTTCCGCTGTCAGTTTGGTGGCAGCAAATTATCTGCATTATCTGATAGATTAAACTTGACTCACTTTTTTTAAGGAAGACCATTTATGTTTCTGTTTCACTGAAATATGTAAAGAGCCACCGAGCCCGAAGCGTGGCGAGCGCAGCGAGCCCCGAGAGGGGACGCGGATACCTTCACAGCTATACGCGTCCCCTCGCGGCCTTCACTGGTATCCGCGTCCCCTCGCTGGGCTCGGTGGCTCGCTGCGCTCGCCACACTTTCTATTCTCAACTCCACGCCGACGTGGATAGTGGGGGTATGAAAATGTCGTAGGACGCGTACCGCCGCCCCTCGCGGGCTCGCTGCGCTCGCCACACTTCGGGTTGACGTTGATAGTGGGGGTGGTACACTATGAAAAATGGCATTTGGGGGCATTTCACAAGTTTACTACACATTTCAATGCATTTTGATGCATTTCAGTGCAAGATCGGGTGCGATCGCATCGCATCGTATGCCATCGTATGGCATCGTATGGCATCCGATGCGATCGCATACGATTTTTGACCAGAAATTATAAAAAATCGGTAAAAATCGCATCGCATCGTATACCATCGTATGCCATCATATGCCACTACATATGGCATACGATTCCATACGATGGGAGCCGTGATACTCCACAAGTACCATTTCAGGTGTTCCGTCATGTGTGCTGTATAATTCCAGGGGTACCGCCCAGTGTCCCGTAGAATTCCAGAGGTGCTACCTAGTATGCCTTATAAGTCTAGCTGTTATGCCCTGTGCTGCTGTAAGTCTGTCGTATAAGTCCAGCGGTGCTGCCATATAACTCCGTAGTTCTGACATGTGCTGCCGTGTAAGTCCAGCAGTGCTGCCCTGTGTTGCTGTATAAGTCTGCCATTTAAGTCCAGCAGTGCTGCCCTGTGCTGCCGTTTAAGTATTTTATATCAGTCCAGCAGAGCTGACGTATTACTCTGCTGTATAAGTCCAGTAGTGGTGTCCCTCTGTCCTGTCAGTCCAGGGGTGCTGCTGCCTGTCTGCTGTGCTGTGTAAAAAACTAGTTAGCGGGTGAAGATAGCCTGCAGTACAATCCAAAATCAAAACCCGAAAAGTGTCTGGTTCACATCCCTAGTTGTAACGGTCTGAAAAAAATGAAACATGCTGATGCGCTGATCTCCTAACATAAACTTGTTTTTCTCAGCAAATGTAATGTGTGGTCTCTCTGTAGAACCAAGGGCAACTTGATAAGCCAATGAAAAATGTCTTGTAGCCCATTAGTGATACATACTAAGGGATTTGGGCTGTCTTAATAAATCATGGGTATAGATTTGTTTTTCTACACCAGCAGTTCTGTCTGATTTCTCAAGGTCAACTAAAGCTGCCCTTCACCACTTGTTGATGTTATTTTTTAATACTTGTAAAATGACACTTCATCTTTTTTGAAGTCAATAGGATTCTTAATAGGTTTGGCAGGGTTGCAACCCATGATCCCAGGTGCTTGTTTTTCTAAATTGCAGGGCTTCACCTTGGACGATGTTGTAAATTAAACTTTGTCTGTTGAGTAAATAATATGAGTCAGAGCAGTAAGTTTGTCGTGGAAAAGTTCCCCAGCACTTTCTGTAGGTGTTAGCAGTTTGGGCCTGGCGAGAGTGTGAGGAAAATGACTCAGGCAGTTATTGAAATGTTATGTCTACAGTTATTCAGCTTGTATGAATGGTTGGCAAATTCATAGACAATAATGGCTAAGATTGGACACATTACATGTCATTTACAAAGTGCTCCTGACACAACCTGTTAAACACCTCGGTTTACTAAACTAACTATAGGGTGCAAACTGTCTACTCTTGCATGACATATTGGCAAACTGTGAGTGCATGACAGTATGCACTGTATAGAGGAGTAACCAGGGCCCGGTGCAAGGCACCGGAGCGCCCCAGGCGAGTCGGGGTGGGGGCGCCCCAGTGCCATGGTGTGTGTGTGTGTGTGGGGGGGTACCTGTTGCGCCTTCTGGGGAGGAAGGGGTGTCTATTCCGGGATCTGACAGGAGCCTGCGCGGGTCAGGTTTATATACAAAGCGTCGCAGGACAGGTACCCGCGCAGGCTCCTGTCAGATCCCGGAATAGACAACCCTTCCTCCCCAGACGGCGCAAGAGGTACCCGTGGCATGGGGGGCGAAATGCCGCCCTCCAGTGGCCGGCGCCCTAGGCAAATGCCTAGACTTGCCTAGTGGTGGCGCCGGCCCTGGGAGTAACAATATCCAGAGTTGCACTGTGCAATACAAGGGCGTAACTACCATAGGTGCAAGGGGTGCAGCTGCTATTGGGCCCAGAGCTGAAGAGGGCCCATCTTTCCAGTCTAAGTTGTATGTGCTATATGCATTTATTACCATCAGTTGCTAAATAGGGGGCTCTTATAAACTTTTGCTATGGGGCCTACGAACGTCTAGTTACGCCCCTGATATGTATATGTCATATTAAGTCCAGCTAAAGTATCCATTTTTCTCATAAACCAATACTTTGATTTAAAGAGACTTTGCATTTAGTATAAATAAATAAAAATTATTTTATTATCTAGGTTTCATGGATTTAAACTAGAATACTGTACTAACTTATATCACATAAAAAAGTATATATATTTTATAGTATATCTAGGTATTTATTTTAAATGCTATATTTACAGACAATCTAGCTTATAGATACACCTATTAGTTTATTACACAACATTCTAATTGCTATAACCAATTTGCTTATGCGGCATAGTGACAGGCTACTGAGACTTCTGGGCAGATTTACCAATATGCATTAATAATGTACATGACAGTAACTGTTTGGTAAAGCCTAAAGGGGAATACACACGGGACGATTCTAGACCTTTTTCTAAGTGATCTGACTAAATTGCTTAGACAAGGATAACGGAACACTCTCTGTGTATGCCCTGCAGCAATGCTGATGTGTGGCCCCGAACATCAGTATCACCCGCAGGGACCTAGATTGTGGGGCTTTGCCTGCAAAGAAAGCAGAGTTGCCCCTTGTACACGGAGATTAAGTATATAAAGTAGATATACAGTATATATAGTAGATATGCGTACCGGACACATTTCATGTTTTGGTTTTGGTTCGGGATCTCCCTTCGAGTTTTGTATCTTGATTGGTTTTTGCCAAAACCACCTTTTCGGATTTCAGTTTGGTTTTTGAAAACAATCATATAAACAGATAAAATCTGTATTATTAACCTCAATAATAAAGTTATTATTTGTATTATTATTATTATTATTATTGATCTTATTAATAACAAATTTACACTCATTTCCAGTCGCAGTTCCATGTTCGCAGTTTACCTAGCAAATGAGCTGTTGGTGAGAATATTGTCAGCTCAAGTGGAACCTGACGTGGCAAAATGTCCTTCTTTATTTTCTCTGGCAACACACCCGCTACAATTACTGACTTGTCTACTGTCACTGCATGTCACCATTGAAAGCATGGAAGAGGATTATTTCATTGACAGCATCCAAGTAGGCATATCAGGGAGTCAATTTATTACAATTTATTTATAGTTTCTTATATAGCGCAACATATTCCTTTGCGTTTTACAATTGGAACAGTGATAATACCAGAATCAGCCATTACTGTAAATGTCCAGAATTATTTCTGCGAGTTTCTGTACATAATGATTGATATTTACACATAATGATGATTGTGGATGTGTTCTGTTAAATGTTTTTAGTAAAGAAATCTAGAAATAGAACATATTTTCCTTTTTATTGAGAGTAATGAGCGGTCACTTGTCATTACCTGGTAGATATAAGCATAAGTTTAATGGCATACCAAGAGACTGAATCACTGAGGCAGTGTGAAAAAGCATCAGTGATTAAGATGACTCGGAGGAATACATTTACGTCTTGAAGTTCCAAGTTCATTGGCTATTGCAAATGTGTTTAATGGTATAATCATAATGCAATCATTATAATGCTTGTCTGGCAATATTTGTGTGAAGTAATTTTAGATATATACAGTATAAATATATATATATATATATATATATATATATATATATATATATATAGAGAGAGAGAGAGAGAGAGAGAACATATAAATACTGTGTCATTAGCTAGCCTTCGCCATGTTATCATGATGATGATGGGCCTATTTGTAAGTGGAGGCCTGGGGCTACAGTTCCATCCACCCCATTGTTCTGGCTCTGGAGGTAAGTGGAAATAAAATGACAAAGATGAGCATGACTCGGCGGTTGAATACAGAAAATGTGGAGTATCATTCAATTTTGATATTTCTGATATACTGTACTCAAATGGAGAATGTTACATACTGTGTTCAGGGTGAAAAAATCTCTATCATGTGATATAGTGGTTGATTGTAATTCATGCAAAGTGGCTGTAGTTGTGGGCAACCAAAGTAGTCAGATTTTTTATGCTAATTTGAGAAATTATACAGCGAAGCAGTGATGTCCATTGACTCTAGTATGTGAAGTTCCACCAAACCCACTTTTATGTACAAGAAACCATCAGAAACAGGCTTCCTCTCACTGTGTTCGCGACTTTGAATTGCGTGGTTGTGACGAATCGACAAGTCAAGGTGGATCCATGCCATCACACTGTTGCAATTTTCATCTGTGCTAAGAGATCATCTGACTGAGAATCAGGCCCCATAGGAGAAGCTTTGTCCGGCAGTCAGAATATACTCTGCATATGTTTTGTAACATTAATAATAAATAAGATCTGTTTGGGAATGGAGAGGAATGTAAGATTTAGCTTCTCGAGGTGGCTAACCAACTTCTTGTTTCAATATGGCCACCATGCATATTTTTTCACATTCTCTATGTTCCTTTATCTAACAGTTTCATTTGTTCAGAAGTATTATAGTCACAGTGGGTGTGATTTGATTACTTTTGGACTTCTTTATGAAAACGTAAATTTCCCAGGCAAGTCTTTGAACTGACATCCCAGTATTGGTTTTTCAGTTTCACTAATGTATAAACAGCCTAAAAAATAGATCACATTTTTAAAAAAATGAAATGACTTTAATCTGTGATCTGTTATTAGAATGGTTATTGTAATGGCATAACACTTGTGCAATTAACATGGGATGCCTTTACTGGCAAAAGCCATCAAATGTTACTGCTGTCAGGGTTTTCAGAGTTGGGGCTGCAGCACAATACAAAATTCTAAAAATAAGTAATCCCAACTGGCAGTGAGTCCCAGCCAGTGATAATTGGTCGTGTGTGGGGTGGCTCTCCTTTTTTAATTTAAGATTGTGCTGCAGTTCCACCTCTGGAGCCAACACTGGTGTTAAAATCAGAAGACTGTCCACAATTCAACTAATAGTGTTCATTCTAGCACCCGCTATCTTTAAAAACCCATGCAGTTCCTCTTCCCTGCCTGGGGTGTTGCTGTCTGCTGTAGTGTTCTAGCACAGTGTGGCCTGTATATCAGCATTGATATGCAAACCCAACCTGTGCTAGAAACACCATAGCAGACAGTGACACCCCAGGCAGGGAAGGGGAACTGCATGGATCTTCAAAGATGGCGGGTGCTAGAATGAACACTAACTAATAGACCACCAGCAGAGCTGCAGCAAAGAAGAAATTAGGTAAGGCGTGAAGAGGGCAAAAAGTAGAAGAAGCAGTGGATGGCAGGGAAATTTTCAGGGCAGGATCAAAGGCATAGCATATGTGCCGTTCACAGGAAGAATTGTCCCCTGTGTAATGTATTGGAATAGGCATCATGCAGCCAGTGGTCTATTGCTATAAAAACAAAACAAGTTGGCACAATGCCAGAGCTCCCAACTGCACTCCTGCGCCATTCGTTCTGAACCTCTGAGCAAGTTGAATGTCGAGAGATGAATTAGACACTACAATCCTTTGCCAAAACTTTGACAAGATCTTCAAATCATTTTACTGCTCTGCTGTTCATGTTTACATAATCTGATTCTAGCCTGAAACCTGCCAACACACGGCCGTACAGGTGTTGGCTGAACTAATATACACTATATGGCTGCTGACGTTTTAATGATCTGATTTGTAACAGGCTGTTGTATATGTGCCTACAGTACAGCAAAGGAATCTAGTTGAACACAGACATACAGTACTGCAGACGGAGAATGAATATAATAGACGCTTTGACCCTTGACAAAGAAATCTTACAAGACAAAAATAAATAAAAAAAAGTTTTCAAGACATTCAAAGTACTCTTTTTAAATTATGTCTCATTAATTATGTAAGAGAAAAACCGTTTCTGTGTTTTCGTACCGTTTATGAAATATCTATACTTCTGATAGAGGACATTAAAGTCTAATCTTTTATAGTAATGCCAAGAAAATATATTTTTTATGTTTTTGTTTTGCTTTTATGATTCTATTTTGGAAATTATTTAGTCCTGACAGCTCCTGTTTTTGCTCATTTCAGTAATACAGTATAACATCTCCTACTGTGGGTTTCTGTTAATACTCTTCTTTTTTTGTCAATTATCTCAATGTCCCATTTATTTCGCCAGTCCTTTATTGCCTGTTATTACTATCCTTTTCATAGTCAATTTAAAAACCTGCTAACAGGCTATGCATAGTGTGCCCTTGATCTATGCGTGGATTCAGCATGTACTGTACCCAAATAAAGTATTCATAGCTATAGTTACAGATTGCAGCTTTTACATATTTTTCAACTCAGCACATTCCTTAAAGACGTTTTCCTCAGTACTGTTCTGTATGTCAAGATAAGTCACAAGTCGGTAGTGAATGCTGCAATCTGTAACTATACTGTCCTTATCCTTTTCATAAGTAATCTACAACTCATTTAAAAGTCATAAAGGTTCGATTATATTCCGAAAACCAACCTTAGTGAGCTGATTCAGGTAGACCCCGCCCGACTATAGGGAAATCCCACCTGGCACATTATTGTTCACGCTGTGCTAATAGATGTGAAAAATAGATCTGGGTACACTCATGTTTTTGGAACACCATATTCCTCCCCAGCAGGTCAATGGCAGCCTGCCATTGGTTCATCATCCTTGTCTCGCCAACCTCATCTTTGCCTGTGTGTGTCCACCCTGCCATCTCCCTGTGGCTCAGCCTTCCCCTGTGTCTCTCAGCATCCACTATGTAACATTATCTCCAATTTCCCAAACCCCCCTCTGACCAATATTTCCTCAGCCCAGCCCACACTTGCTGGCCAGGCTCCCTCTCTGTCTGCTGGAAAACAATGTACCATAGCATTTCCTATGCAGATACAGCTGCGGTTGCACAGAAAATATAGGCATGCCTCATATAATTTTAATCAGAAGAAGCTGCTTGTGCATCCTATTCTCACATATTTGCAAATAAGACACATTGTAACAGAAAAAGTTGCATGCAAAAATGCTCAGCACTACTGAGTCATGTCATGACAATGCATGAGTAGAAGGAATGTGTAACATGCAAGGAGACTGTAGGAGACTATAAAGTTATCATAAGTCAGGTTATAGACCTACGTTTTTTTTTTATTTGGTTACAGAAACACAGTGTCCTTAAATCTTTACAAACATAGGATGTTTACCCTATAAATGTATTCGTAATAAATCATTACACAAAACATTTTATGTAACAGAAACATTTTACAAACCACTTGATGTCTCCTTTATGAACAAATATTTTCTTCTCACAAACACTAATATCTAGGGAAGAATGTGTTCAAGCTGCAATCTCAAATTGTCACGGCAATTCAAATATGCATTCAGCATCCATTCTCCTCCCGGCTGAAGTAATGGAAGGTGAACTCAAATTGTTCAGAATATTATAACCTTGAAAAGTTCCACGTTCTGCGCGTGGGGAAGTGAAATTGAAAAGAATCAATTCCCTGATAACTTATCCCTGATAACTGCAGGCTCATGGCTATACATTATTATCTATCAATGTATTTATAATGAATATCATTATGCACCTCATTTATTCACAATATTACCTAAATGTATATAATAATAATTATATGCAAAGGAAATATAATGAAAGATCCATGCACCTGTATTATAGCACGTGTTCCACCAGCATCATTATAGAGAGAAATTACTACTGTTCTGCATCGGCAGTTCTCATATTGGTCCTAAGGTAAAATCTGTCATTGATAAATGCCTACATAATTTATTCCAAATGAAAACATTTTTTTAAACTAATACACGATACATGTTGCTATACAAGATGAGTGTCCCTTATCCAGATATCTGTTACCCAAATTATTCCCAGCAAAAATGTCCAATTTCTGTAACTGGCACTATTGGGGAAATGAAATGTAACTGGCACTAAATACAGATGGAGCGGTTTCTTTTTTGCAG
Organism: Crinia signifera; assembly: GCF_055691185.1. NCBI lineage: Eukaryota > Metazoa > Chordata > Amphibia > Anura > Myobatrachidae > Crinia > Crinia signifera. The sequence goes on from NC_139223.1 coordinate 137,191,769, forward strand.
GGGATGGCGATGGCATCGCCAGCCGCCATCCCCCGCCACCCGCATCTGCGAAAGGGGACGCGCGTGCACGAGATGCGCGCGCGTCCCCTTCCGACGGCTTCCCCCGGGTCCCCGCCGGCTTGTCGGCGGTCACCTGGGGTCCCCACCGCCTCCCCGCACCCCCCCCACCTTAACCCTGTCCATCTCCCTGAAGTGGAGACGGACAGGGTTCCCGTCGCCCCGCCACCCGGAAATTGAGATGCGCGTGAGACACACGCGCGTCTCAGTCAGATAGACGCCGGGCTGCTGGCGGATCACCAGCGGTGACGTTCTGCCGATTCGCCAGCAAGAGGGAGCCCAGCTCCATCTGTATGTGCAAGAAAATAATTGCTTCAATTTCAATGCCTGAGAGAGTGCACAAACTTTGGATCACGTATTGAAACCTTGTTTCATGCACAAATAAAATATATTTGTGTGTATTTCATGTGCTTGATGTGTTTACGAAACATACATTTATTTTTTGTTCACAAATGGGTCGTATCCTCAAGACACCTTCTTAAAATATAAAAATATTCTGAAATACAGAATAATCCGTTATACAAAAAGGTTCTGGTCCCGATCATTACTCAACCTGTATTTTTACTGTGAATTAAAGTTTACATTTAAATTCAAACTTTGTTTAGCACATATAAGTGGGGTTGCACGGTGGTTAGCATTATTAGCTACAGTCTAGGGATCGTGACTTCAAATCCTTACCGTGGACCTATGTGTGTTGAGTTTGTATGTTCAAATTATGTTTGCCTGGGTTTCCTGCAGGTGCCCCAGATAATTTCACACTCCACAAACAATAAATGGTTGACTTACAGCTAATTAAAAATGTCTGCAAATATGCAAATGTCCCAGGTTTTGAACCAAGTTGCTACCATCAAATGCACAACTGGTGATACCTTAGTTGACCTTCTTAGTAAACCTTTGTCACAACAAGTAGTTGCTCCAGATGTGGGGCTGCATCACAGTCCAAAATGTAAATCAAGCTGCCACACCAACTGCGCCACAATCATTGCCACACATTGCTAGTGCTCACTGGCAGTTGGTGTTGCTCTCCTATATAAATTTTGAACTGTGCTGCAGCCCCTTCTCTGGAGCTGCATAACTATGTTTAATATGGGAGTATTTGGGGGTATGTCCCAGACAGTGACTACAAAATTGTTCTCTGTTTTTTTTCTGGCCCTGGCATCTTTGTAACAAATATAGATGTGCGTGGACCCCTTAGGTTTTAGTTTTGGATCTGGATTCATCTTTGCGTTTTGAATTGAATCTCCTAGGAGTATCCAGATTCGGATTTCTGTAGAACCGAACTGCACATCTCTACTTACAACAGTCATCCTGGGCAACCAAAAGGCTGTGAGACCTATGTTGTCCCGTTTATACATTGGAGACGCTGATGTTGGGTACCAAAATATGTTATGGCTGGTTTTGGGTTGCATCTTTTTGCAGATCCGTTGTGTATGTGATTACAATAGTAATGGAATTTACATCCACCTTTGAAGAGTAGCTAAAGAGCGTTTTATATTTATTCATTTACAGTTTCTTATATAGCGCAGCATATTCCCTTGCCCTTTACAATTGGAAACAACAGTGATTAAACAAACTTGGTAGAAACAAACTGACATAGAGGTAGGAGGGCCCTGCTCGCAAGCTTACAATCTATACAATTTATATATGACTTTCTATTGGATGAATGGATGTTCTTACATTTTATAAGCACTTCTCTTTCAATTTTGTTGCCGATCAACATTCATTATTGAAATACTAAACTATCCTAATTTATATTATTCCCCACATTACACAGATTCGTATGCAATTACGTAGACTGTCAAATATTAATTTTATATTATCAAGTAAGGTTTTTTGTTTTTTTTTCATTACATAGTTTTCGCTTTCTCCACCTACCAAGCAGTTTCCCTAATGAATTAATTTCACCAGGGGGCACTGCATAACTCCAACTAAGAGAAATCAATCGAACTAATGGTTAGAGATAAGCTGATCGATTCCAAATTGATTTGGAGGGATTTTGCAGAGCAGGCAAAACATTTGCTATAACCATAGATTGCTTTGTGACCGTGGTAGATATAAAAAAGGTCATGCTGGATGATTCATTTAAATCGCATTCATAGGGCTTCTGTATGGTTTGGTAGTCTGTAGGTGGTTCCTAACTTCTGTTTAACACACAAAATATTTGCAATTGTATAACAATCTGGCTGGTACCCACAGAGAAATGGTCAGTGTTCTAGGTATTGGCATAGAGCAGGAGTTTTCAACCTGTCTGGAAAACTGTAAACCGTAGCAGTGTCAGATGAAGGGGCCTGGGGCCTGCTACCCGTGTAGAAAAGAGCAGGGGGGTAGGTAGAGAAGACAGGCTGCTCCTGAAGCGCAGCCTCTCTCTTCAGCCCAGCACACGCTGGTCAGTGCTGAGATAGGGTGAGAGAGAGGCAGCTGCTGGGGCAGCATGTCCTCCCTCTTGTATTGTGCAGTTGTCCTATCACACCCGCACCCGCCTGCACAAGTTAGGTGTTTGTTTTTTTCTAATAGGGCATGGCCATACCCCGCCTCGTAAACACGCCCAGTAGCTACACCCCCTCCATTTTACCAGGGCTCGGCCAACCTGTCCACACCCCTGCATACAGCACATACTGTAGCCAGACATTAGGACACATTCTATCAGTCGTGCAAAGTGTTCTCCAGTTATCATCTACGGAAGTATAATTCAACGATATTTGTGTGTCTGTATATGGATGTTCCACGATAGTTATTAAACGCTTTAACTAATTGTCTTCAAACTTTGCACACTACCTTATTATCTTAAGGGACAATCTAATTTCAAAGATGGGTTTAATCGGATAAGCCCTTAAAGGTGCTCTGATAAGGGTCCAGGCTATTCTGTTGTTTCATGCATTGTGATATGTCGTTAGAAAGCTTAGGACACAATGAACAGCCTTCCTTCAGTGGACCCTTAAAGGGTCCATTAAATGAAAAACATTTTCACTTTACAAAAATTTTTACAAAATGAAACTAATAAGCGACTCATCGGCAGAGTGGTCTGTGAATCGGACACTCTAGATATCGTTGTAAATCCATCTGAGATTGGTCCCCAGTCAGTTTTTGTTTTCTCTTGATTATTTTCTTATTCATTGATAGTTTTTGGGATCTTCTGTTCCTGCTGCAGCAGCTCCTGCCCTGCTGTGGTTGGCAAGGGTAGGAGAATTGTAGGAGACTTGCTGTGCCTGCAGCAGCCTCTGCTCTACTGTGGTTGGGTAGGGTAGGTAGATCTTTGGAGACCTGCTCTGGCTGCTGCAGCAGCTTCTGATCTGCTCTAGAAACTAGAATGCATGTCTCGAGTTGCTGTAGCTGCTGGCTCTACTTCTGCTTTGCTGTGAGGAAATACTTGGTCGACGTCTTGCCTGATTTCATGCTTTTTTTTGGCACAGCAGTAGCGACACTATAGTCACAAACAACAATTGCATAAGCATAAACTTTTTCCTGCCCGTTGGATGGCCCTTAAGACTATTCTGTAATATTGATGCATACTGTTATAGAAACTCATTAGAGATTTCTGGGTCCCATCTTCAGTCTATTTAACACAAGCACACATTGCTAGAATCACCATATGACAAAATGTTTTGTTGTGTCATGCTATACTATATATCCTATATCCTGTTTTATTAGTAAAAGTAATATATATATATATATATATATATATATATATATATAAAATCCATGTAGCCCGGCACTCATGTGCTGACAGGATCAGCATAATAGTACTTGTCTGGGTGCCCACCTTCAGGGTTTATGGCCCCCAGTGCATATAGAATGAAAACAGGTGTCACTCCGGGTCTGGTGCAGAATCTCCAAACTTTACTGGATAAGGTCTACCCCGTTTCGGGCTTATCCCATCATCAGGACAAATAAATAAAATAAATTTTAATGTTTTGTACACTAGTCCCAACAGACATAAATGTGTAGCTCACATTGCCTAGAACCTTACTTAAAACTGTTGAATCTATTTAGACAGTTTGACACTGAGTAGGCTAAATCAGATAAACATTAGTCAATTAGAAAAGAAAGTCTAAAAATGTTCAAATTTTTACAGTCGAGGCAAACAAACCGAGTTGACAGGCGAAATGCTTTAGACTAGTGAGAAAAAAATTACCTTGAATAGATTGAATCAATTTTTTTTTAGGTGGATAATATGCTCTTTCCACCTAAAACGGACCTGACGACCAACACTGAATAACCCCCTTTTATGGAGTCATCATATGATAAGCTGTTTTATTGTGTCATACTATACTATATCTCCTATAGCCTGTTTTATTCTTAAAAATAAATATATAGAAGTTTTTAAAAATATAAACATATTTTTGTAGTGGATTTTACCATTATTTTCCAACCCTCTGACTTTGCCATAGAATAAACTTTGCGATGCTTTGGTCATAAAAACCTGAAAATTTGATTTACTAACAATGACGAAGATACTAATGTATTTTTAAATATTAATGGCTGCTCATCTTTTAAAAAATATTAATGTGTTAATTAATATGATAATGCAGCATGTAAATCTGCAGACTGTTCCTCGTGTCACCGAGGAGACTGCAGTAAATGGACCAGTATCCTGATTTCTTCTTAAAAATACATTTTGGAATGGATTTGACCATTATTTTCCATATCTCTGGCATTGCCATAGAATATCCTGGCAAAGGAGAAATATGTGCTATGGACCATAAAGTGACAGTCCATCAAGGTAATTTAATACTGTATGTACTGTACTTTGTTAATAGGAGTTGCCCACAATAAGCATCTTTACAGCAATCAGATGAGCTTTAAACGATCTTTAATAAATCCTAGCAGTAAATTTCCTCAAGTACAAATTTGTAACATTTAAATTAATGGCAATATGTTAAAAAATCATGGCCATACAAAGTAATCATCTACGCCAGACCCACAGATGTTCAGCTTATTAGAGGGAAATATTTTGATCTATTGATTGAAAGATACTACAGGTCGAGTATCCCGTATCCGAATATCCGTTATCCGAATTATTCCGAAATACGGACATTCCAGAAAGTGATACATTTTTTTTTTTTTTTGCTAAAAACTCACTGGGGACATTTGTAACAGCATCACTGGGGACATGATATGTAACTGGCACTATATATGTGCAAGACAATGATTGCTTGGCATTCAAATTCAGTGCTGAGATAGTATACACATTTTGTTTCACATTTTGAAACCTTGTTTTTTGAACAATTAAAATATATTTGTGTGTATTTTATGTGGTAATAAAATATATTTGTGTGTATATTATGTGTTTATACAGCATAAATGCAAGATACTTCAAAATACATCATTGAAATATTAAAATATTCCGAAATACGGAATAATCCGTTATCCAAAATTCGCCTGGTCCCGAGCATTTTGGATAAGGGATACTCAACCTGTACTGCATTAATGTCACCATTGCAGAAGCTGGTCTCATATTGTGTATATGTGCGGATTTATTTTATATATATATATATATATATATATATATATATATATATGTTCCTCATATGTCGGCACTCACAGTCCAGTGCACAGTCCGATGCATTATATCAACACCACAGTCCGGTGCACACCAATATCAAAATAATAGTCCAATGAAGCTAAATATCTGCTTTTGGGGATAGCACTCTGTCTTCAGGATATCTGCCCTCACAGACAAAAGTGTGAACAACAAGAGATGCAGCACAAAACACAGACTTAAATAGCCACATGAATACTCATCTGCTCCGTTACCAAATGCCAGGAGCCGCTGCTCTGTTCACCAGAAGTCTCATCACCCCGATTCCTGCTAGACGCCGGATGCCGGGTCCGGAGCACTGGTCCTGCGTTCCAGGGCCTCACTTCCAAGTCCCACCAGTCAGCTAAGTTTTGCAGTGTAAATTATTTTAAAAAACTGGAGATTTCTTAAAAAATCTCACACTTTCTGAATCTCTCATCCTAATATATTTCACCACAGGTGTCTGAACATATTCAGGTTTAGTAATATACATGTAGTTCATGCGCAACAAGTCTAGCAATGTACAGGTACCAATGATGACCAGACACTGAACCATCACTCGTAAAGAAAATAGACTTTGAATATCTTCACATAGTACTTATTTGCCGCAAATTGGTGAAATACAATTCTTTATCGCATTGGGGGGGGTGGTATCCAATTATACACAATGTATTTTTCAGCCGTTAAAACATTCTGATATCATGATGTATGACTGATGGTCATTATCGTGGTATCCACTTAGAGGCCATTTTTATGGACACAGGATCGCGCATGAAGACATGGAATCAGGAAATTTTCTGGGATCCCATGTGTTTTTGCATGATCACGGCTCTGGTGTCTGCTTATCTGCGACTATGCTTTGTTGGCAAAGCATAATACCCAGTAAGTGCTGGTATTGGGGGATAAGCATGCTGGCATTTGGGGTAATAGGATAGCTCTCATTACCTCCAGTATAGTCCTTCATCACATCCTCTCAAGAATAGTGTGAAGGGTAGTCTTAAAAAGTAGTTTAATACCTAGTTTTTTTAAAGCTTAGATCAATTTTTTCAACTTTTTCAGTAATATCTCTCGCTATTTCAGTCGTCCTATGCTCTATCGCAGACTATTCCTTGTATTCCAATGCTCACAACACATTGCTATTTCCCTGCCTATTTGTACCTACATCTGTATGAGTGCCTACAATCACACAAGTGTCTTATGAAGAGTGGGCTGTCTTTTAACTTCTTTAACTTGAAACTCATGAAACACTTCGAAATGCCAACCATATCTCACCACTCATACTCTGGTTAACATGCCTTGGTGTCATCATATCCCTTCAGGTGATTCCCCTTCTCCCATTCTGTTTGCTTGCAACACAGGAACGTTTTTGGCTGGCGTGGGTGAAAATTTTCGATTATGGTCTCATTCTTCCTTCTTCTTTCTTTAAAATAATTGAATGTGTCCTGCAGAAACAAGGTGATAAATGTTCATGATGAAAAGATAGATATCATAATTGTATACTAATTAAACTATACCTTGAGTATGGGGAACAGTTATTTGGTCATTTCTGCTGATGGACATATGATGACTCATGAGGGTTCAGATATGGGCAACCTTTATAATGAGAGTTATGACAAAAAAGGCACTTAGATATTATCTAATTGTATTATTATTTTTTTAAGACCTCACAGATTGCCAGGTAAACTGGTCAGCCCTCCCTCCTCTCCCATCCACTATGCTTACCCAGGCAGCCCTTTCCCGTGTCCAGTCTCCCCCTGCTATGTCTTCCTCACTGGAAGCAACTAGCACCTATGGTGTGTGCCCCTTTTTCTGTAGCACTTATCAATCTCAGCAAATGCCATTGTCAATTACATACTCTGTGGTTAACAGGGTTAAATATAACCAAGGTCAACACAAAGGTGTGTTTAATTAGTTTTATACCTTGTATAGTCTCTGACAGGGAAGTTTAATGGTGCTGCTTAGCAGTATCTTCACCTTTTGTTGTACTTGGCTCCTCCCACACATATTGCCAGTCACAGCATCATTCATGACCTCTGCTGCCTGTGAAAGACACACAATTAAGAAAGGAGAAAGAAAAGATGTCTGTATGTAAAACACACAAAAAATATAAAATATAACCTTTATTCATTTTATTCCAGTCTTTCAATATTAATGTTAGTTACAGTAACATGCAGCCAAAAAAATAGGGAAATATACAGTTGAGGCACTGCGTATAGCCTGTCAATGTGAATCAATAAGTTTTTTATAGTGGTTTGTCATGTATGTAATTATATAATATATTTTTATGATATCACAGTATAAAAGAAAGTATGTAATGAAAATCGCAACCATCTTGCTGTATGTGGCTTGAGGGCGAGATTCTCTAATATTCGCCGCTCAGCTCCGCCCCCCTTCGCTTCTCTTCGCATACATACCGTGTTTCCCCGATAATAAGACACTGTCTTATTTTTTTTTAACAAAAAACACAATAGGGCTTATTCTCGGGGTAGGGCTTATTTTAATAGCATTGACCCATCATGCCCCCATTGGTGCTTTTGTCCCCATCATGCCTCCATTGCTAAGTTTATACAGTACCCATTGATGCTTTAATACCCATCATGTCCCCATTGCTGCTTTTATCCCCATCATGCCCCCATTGCTGCCTTTATCCCCATCATGCCACCATTGCTGACTTTACAGTACATGCCCCTCACCTTTCCCCGTTTGTCAGGCTTTCCGCCGCTGCTGCTGCTGCTGGCACTCCGCTCCTGACAGTCCGCTCCCGCCAGTCTGTATAGCACACCGTGGAAGGCGTGGTGACATCATGCGCTATGCGCAATGCATCCCTGGGACCGGGAGGCTTCAGCGGTACCGTGCTACCATACCGCTGCGGCATCCATCATGCAGGGTAGGTGAGGGGGATAGCGGGGGTCGAGCTGGGGGGCATTGTACCAATATTTTAGTGCATGGACCCGTAAAAATGGGTATTTCGATAGGGCTTATTTTCGGGGTAGGGCTTATTTTGGACACATGTCCAGAACTCAGGGTAGGGCTTATTTTCGGGGTAGGGCTTATTATCGGGGAAACACGGTAACTATCCCATATGCAGTAACATATGCGATAATTATAGCAGAGGACAGCTCTTGCGTTAAGAGCTGTCCTTTGCGGTGAGAGTCGCTGGGTCCCAGCAGGTCCCGGCGGCTCCCCCTCCCTCCCACACCCGGTGCTGCTGCTGCTGCGCCGGGCTCTCGGGCTCTCCTCCTCCCTGCACCCAGAAGAAGATCAGTGCAGGGAGGAGGTCCCAGGTCCGGGCAGCACAGCTCTGTGCTGCCCGGACACAGGTGAGTGGGGAGGGGGCGATGCGGGGCGGCGGGGGTCCGTGCAGGGCAGCGGTGGGTTCCTGTTAGAAGCCCATTGGCTTCTATGGGGCATCGCCAGATTTTTCTGGCGATGCCCCCGCCGCGGTCACCCCGCAGGTGATGCTTAGAGCATCCCGAAATGCGGTAAAAACCCTATAACATTGTTTTTACCAAGTTTTTACCTTAGAGAATCTCCCCCTATGTCACATTAATCATCCTAATTAATTAATTAGAAAATACTATTTGTTATCCTGGATATTGTATAGGCAGAACTACTGAATGTTGTGATTTGTGTATATTGGGGGTTGTTCAGCATGGATTGCAAAAGTCAGATCTTTGTCTAATAGGCAAAACCATGTTCACTGAAGGTAATTGTAATATGTGCAGAGAGAGTTAGATTTGGCAGAGTTATTTTGTTTCTGTGCAGGGTTATTTTGTTTCTGTGCAGGGTAAATGCTGGCTGCTTTAATTTTACACTGCCCCGCCTGAAGTACATAGTGTTTTGCCCATTTCAGAAAGATTTTGCTTTTGTGATGAACTCTGAATCAAGCCCAAAGTACTAACCAATCAGCTTGTAATGGTCATTTAACAGGCTGGTTAAAAGGTGGACAATGAAAAGCATTCAGCTCTTGGTGCCAATCCTACTGTAGAGGACACCCTGACTTCACTCCATTGCTCTAGGTCAGTGGTAGCAAACTCCAGTCCTCAAAAACTACCAACAGTTCACATTTTCCAGACAACCTAGCTGCAGCAAAGGTGCACTCATTACTCACTAACATATTTTAAAATATCCACAGGTGGAACTAATTACTTCTCTTGCGATTCTGTGAGGAGATCTGGAAAACATTAACTGTTGGTAGCTCTCGAGGACTGGAGTTGGCTACCCCAGCTCTAGGTTATCACCATACACCTTGACAAGTTCACAATGCATTGCAGCTGCTAATGTGCCTTTAGGTGCAGAAATCTAGTCACACTATGCCCCTTAATATTTGACCATGTTTCCAACAGACCCACCATATTACAACTGATGACTGATATGAGGCACAGTCTAATGGGCGTTAATGGAAGTATTGGTCTACCTGCTCTGTCCTGGTGGGAAATTAGAATGTAATAGAGAACTCTACACACATGTGAAAGGTCTTGTTACCTTACTTTATTGAAACAACTAATAGGTAACTGGGTCATTAGAGTTATGTATACTGTATATTAAGGGGATGTGGTCTGGACTGCACACCCTAGCTACTTAAAATGGCATGTGCTACCTAGCTGAGACCAGCACTACCACACAGAAACAAGAGAGCCATTACAATTGTAATAACTGTAATAATTATACATCATATACATAAAAAAAACTCGTACCCATTACATTTTCCCCTGCAGTTTTTTTTTTCCAATTGACTGCTCAGCTATTCATAGATTAAGAAAAATGTTCATAAACAGTCATTATATCTGCAGTTTATTGTAATCATTGGTTTGTCCTCGAAACTTAAAGAGCATTAATAGCAAAATATCTTTGCAGTATATGATCAAAGCATAATCCAGTAATTACATGGACAGATTCAGAGCGGAGATGATTCTAGTCAGCAGGGTGCAATATATATGCATTCTGAAGTGCGTACATTAGGGTTGGATAAATTTTAGCAAACAAGAAACAATATATATATATATATATATATATATATATATATATATATATATAGCGCAACTACCCCAGGTTGCCCTGGGAATAAAGAGCGGCACTCTCCGGGCTTGTAACAAAGATTTTAGTGGTGCAAAAAATCAAATGGTTGTCACATTTACATCAACGTTTCAAGGCTTTGTCAGCCTTTTCATCAGGACGGACATCTAAAGTGCAAGAGTGATTGTGCAAAAAGAAGAAGCAGAATACAGTTACATGCATACCTTTTATGCCAGAGGTTGTAAGGCATGTGTGCTCCAGCTACGGGTAATGGAGCACACATGCCTTAAAACCTCTGGCATAAAAGGTATGCATGTAACTGTATTCTGCTTCTTCTTTTTGCACAATCACTCTTGCACTTTAGATGTCCGTCCTGATGAAAAGGCTGACAAAGCCTTGAAACGTTGATGTAAATGTGACAACCATTTGATTTTTTGCACCACTAAAATCTTTGTTACAAGCCCGGAGAGTGCCGCTCTTTATTCCCAGGGCAACCTGGGGTAGTTGCGCTATACGTATCCAAAACCTGTGGAGGCACCCCGGCAATTGACTATTTATCCAAGAGTGCCAAACAAACAACCTGGATATATATATATATATATATATATATATATATATATATATATATATATATATATACACACATAAGTACAGTCAAGAGAGTCTAGGGATTTCTCATGATGGAGAGAACTATTCATTTGTCTGAACTAAAGACCAAAGCACCACTAAAAGGGCCACCAGATACAAAAATTTAGTCACAAGTCAAGAAAATATTTCAGATGCATACATTTAAAAAAACAGCAATACTGTATATAAGTGCATTACTTTAGTGTAAACAAATGGTAGATATTGAAGGTAATTTATGAAGTGCTAAACAGCCCTTGCACAGTGTGTGAGGGGAAAAAGAATTAAACTAAAACTACTGGCTTTCAGTATTCAGCAGCTAGAGTTCTAGAACTGGGATTTCCCCACTGTCATTGAAACTACTCATTGCTGCGCATTGGAACTGCACATGTTTCATATTCTGCTCTCTAAAATACTCAGGCATTTCCATGTGTGTTTCACTGCTTCTTCAGCCATGTTATGAATGTGCAGTAAGTAAGAAGGCCAGGCTATTTTAGGGGGGCTCAATAGTTACAAATGGAAAAATGTAGTGTGGAATACAGTCTGCGGAATGGGCAATGACCTGAGGACCCCTTTAAACACAGAAACTAAACCCCAAACTTCAACAAAGCATAGACAGACAAAAAGGTACATTAGTGTGAAAGACCTCAATCTGTGGTAGTTGTCAAAAGAGTATTACTTATCTAGTGTGGGACGGTGTCCCGTCTGGTCTGTCATTTGTCTCTCATCCAAGAGAGAAGAGACAAACGGATCCTTGTGTAATACTGTGAGTGATATTTTGTGCTTATGGTCATTGTGAAGTGATGTATGCAATTCTGTGGCAGGTACTGGATCTTTCCTTTCTTTAATCTCTCTTTTTTTTTTAAAGATTGCATAAGAGGGTTAACGTCACAATATATATTCTATTTGAGTTCCGGGGTGCAAACCCCTCATCCAATTACTCATAATAGTGACCATGTAAAGCAGGAGTCATCAATATTTTCAGGAGGGACTTCTAGACACCTAAGAGAGTTCTCATTAGATCTTCTCCTGGCGATTCTATTGACAATAGCCGCCTTTTGCCATCAGCCAGAAGGGGGAGCACGTGCATGACACGCTTGTGTGCCCCGTTCTGATGGAGCTTGCCGCCGCCCTCTGCCACCTCCCCACAGTTCCCCTGCCCTCACCAAGCACTAACCATGCCCGTCTCCCTGAAGTGGAGACAGGCAGGGAATCTGCCTCCCCGCTGCCGTGTAAAGGGGACGCACGTGCCCGTCAGATGCAACGCCTCTCTGCCAGCCTATGCCAGCTCAGGGAATCTGGCCAATCCCTGAGCTGGCTGAGAGGCACTACATCTGTAGGTCCATCTATCACACTACCTTTTTTTCTATTATAGGGGTGCATTTACTATAAAGCAGCAACCCCATAAGTAGTATCCAAATTGCTGAACACATATATCCAGCATACATGTATTTATTTAGTCCTGTTTAATGCCCCTAAAAACATTGTATGTGCAAAGGCAAATTCATACAGTGTTGATAAGTGTTCGGTGTGAAACAATCCAGTGGAAGAATACTATAAGTTCACCATGCTTTATGCATCCTTCAGAAGGAAAGCTAAGACTTTTCTGCTTGTGTAATAGAGTTCTCAGCAGACCAGTATGGAATAAGAATGGAAATATAAAGATCCAAGATTTCAAGTCTCCCTCCCTATTGAATGCTATAAATCGGACAACCAGTTACCACTACTGCTACTCTGCAAACAGAATTGATGAACTCTGCAAATCAATTATTTGGACACTAGTTACCAGCCGTGAGAAATTACAGAACATCATAGCAGTAATACCAGCTCTGGTGGCTGTACAGTCCCAAACTGAGCAACACAATTAAACTGCACTGTTGGGCACCATCTAGTGGCCACCAATGCATACAACACCTAAATTCCCCCCATAGATGTGAGGAGCAGCATTAACTTTTTATTACATAGGATGAGATCCATTCTATCCAGTGACTATTGTTTGCAAACATATGCTTTGTATTTCTTATAATATATGTATTGTATTGCGTAGTGTTTTGTCGTTTTCCAGGCATGCCATTAGAGGTTGCACAGAAAGTTGTTCACGCTGTTAGACATATTGATGCCGTAATGTTTTATGTCATTTTCAAAAGGATAATTCCTCTTATTTTATTTATGAAATTTATTCACAACTCTTTTGGGAGAATTTAACTTCGCCGGAGTCAGATGCTAATGTTCTACTTTTACGGTGCTTGTCCCAGAACTTGCATGTCTGCAAACTGATTGAGAGAGTATATTGCATATTTATTCCGCAAATATAAGATATAATATACAAGACGCCTCTCAGCACACAATGCCAGTGATTGGCCTGTCAATCAGTGTCTGATAGTAGCTGTGTGAAGCGTCAGTATATTACAATCAGTCACAAAGTAATGTAAATATATCCCTGCTATAGCACTAAACACAAAATATTAATATGCTGAATTTTTAAAGTACCAGCATAAAACTTACATGGCGCAGTGAAAACAGGTACTACAAAACTATATTTTGTTTATAAGTGTACAGTTCATGTTAATGTAAAGAGATCAAATTCAGCCCGGACAGAGAGTAAATGAATGAGATAATATATTAAAGTGTATAAGGTGTTCAGGAGGTAAGCAAAAAAATGGGAGCACATGGACATTATACAGATAGGTGTGGCTTATACAATGCATTCATTAATAAGATATCGTGGATTGTCTTGAATTATGACAAGAAGGACCAAATGTAATAGGGTGTGAGAATCAGAAAGTGAGAGGTTTTGGGAGAGTTTTCACATTTTTGTTAAAGCGGAAATCATTTACAATACAAAACCAGGTGGATTTTACCATGTAGCCGATTGCTGCTTTAAAAAATGGGAACACTCTGAAAATCTCTCACTATCTGATTCTCACACCGTATTACATTTGGCTCAATATGTCCATGACCCTATAGTTGGAATAGGATCATATCTGTACCTCAATTCATAGTGCAAAATTGTAAATAATCTAAATAATAATCCTCTAAAGTGTGTCTTATCTGCATCATACATGCTCAATGGGAGCGGAGATGCAGCCAGTGCCATAACAGTGCTCAAATGTGCACTGATGACCACATAGTCGTGCACTCTCTACAGCGGCATTGGTCGCACAGCCCTGATACTGCCATTGGCTGCCACTGCTAAAGCAACAGGAAAGACTGTAGCCAGTGAGGTCAGCGGCACACACTGCTCTGGGAATGCACCAGAGTATGTATATAGTGGGGGTGTGGTGGTATGGAGTAATGAGGGGCTGGTTTGGGGGAGTGTTGATGGATGGAGGATGCAGAGCACCAATGGGTCAAAAAGATTCAGCATAAACTGGGTCTTCTTTACTAGTCATAATATAAATTATTATAAAAATAGTTTATGACTCTCATTCTGGATTAAAGAAAATGAAAATTAATTATAATGTAATAATTGTACCAAAGACTATGGAATTTCCTTTAAGTTCATGTCTGTTTGTGTTCAATCACAGACAGAAATATTCTGACAAATTTGAGCTTAATTCTATTAGCTGATTTACAATTGGATGACGCCATCACAAAAATGCTGTCTTGTTCTGTAATTTCCAAAACTCTTTTCTAAAAACAATTGGTTCGCTAATAATGCTGCACACGGATCTGATTTGACTCCGCACCAGATTTGCTTCCCACTCTATATTGATGTACATTTTTTACTTTCCACACAATTTACAGTAGATTTGCTGCAAGTTCCTGCCAGTGTCTCTGCTAGATAAATAAAAAATTAGGCATAAGAAATTCATGAGCGGAAGTCCACGGGAAAACTTTCGACAGTGTGAAATGGGAGCATTTTCAGAATTATGGTTTCAATAAACCCTCTTTTAAAGTTTGCACACACACAACTGACATCAAAATAAAATCAGAGAGTTGGCTGATTATGACAAATTGCACTTCATGGACTCTGCAATATCCTTTTATTATGGAGTGACGGTAAAGGCGGCAACTTATGTTACTTAATTATGCTGCTCGGGCAAAGTTAATTAAAGTTCATTGACTCTCATCTTCTAGTAACCAGCTATTGTATGCCAGCCTTTTACAAAATCACTTCCTATTAAACAAAAAAGAATATAATTGCAGGAACAGTGAAACAAAAAAAGAATAGTGAAAGTTACTGGAGTAAAGTTTTTAAGTCAGCGATGCGTCGTGACCCTAGATTAAAAAAGATTAAAAAAAAACATCCTTTTAAGTTTGGGTAGACCTAAAATGAATATTCAGTCGTTTATAAAACATTTTTTACTACATTGTATTTTGTATCTGTCATTTTTTGTGCTGAAGATTTCAACTAACCAGTGTCAAGTGAGTTTTAAGATAATAGTTGTGCATTTCACATGCCCCTTAATATTCACTGCAGAACTTGGCAGACAGCTGCAGCGAGTGATTGTTATCTTACATTGTTCAAACGATATTGTTGCATTCAAAAGAAAACCAAAATAGAAGTTAATATAAGATTCATACCCCCCCCCCCAAAAAAAAAAAAAAAGAATGAATAGCTTGTCAACTACAAATCATCTTGTTACTGCAGGTAGATTGTAAATTAAAAATGAATGAACATATCCTTGAAATATTTTGTTGATAAATATATAACTATAAGTGTACATTTTGTAGAGCTGCAATCTTGATTTATTTATTTTTTGTAACATGACAAATAATTCTCAGCTCATCCTACAAAATGACTGTGAGAGTCTAGAGAATTTTTTGTCTTTCATGTTCCCCGGTGACGGCTTTCCTGAGTTGGTCTATTACCTACAAATATCATGATGTACTAGGTTTTATTTGATCTGAAGGTAGGGAACTGTAAAGATTGGCAACTCCCAAGGAAATAGAATTATTGTGTCTGCATAATGGAAAGGCAATCAACTGAGATAGGAAATAGAGAGACAATCTTGGCATTTTAGGGTAAGAAAAAAAATAGCAGTGAATTCTAGCTCGTTGCAAAGAAAGAAATACTTAATAAGTAAACTTTACATACAATTTAAAAAAAAGCTGGGTAGAGGAAACTTTCATTTATCTCTTGAATAACTTTCAATTCTCCCTAAAAAAATTTCTTGTTCTGTACTGACTGAATGCTGTATGTACAATGTCCTATTTTTAAACAACATGATATTAAAATGCAGCACCCACTGCCTCTTTCTTCTTTCCATTTGATGCAATTGGGCTTTGGCCAAATATTGCTGAAAAACTCCCAATACCGGAGCTTGGATGTCTGATTAGGAAACTCAGCAGATACAAATGAGACCTTGATGGAACTTTTATGTCTTCAGAAAATCCACTTCAGTCTTTTCCATGCAGAGATCACAGTATCCTTATGATCCATTTATATTTTTATTTTTATACCTGTGTGAATACTAATGAATACAAAGTTTTGCAATTGCTTTTTGACTGCATCCTTATTTTATCTAAAAGTGCTGTATCTATGGTTCAGTATTAGTTGGTATTAGTATTAGTGAGGGTTGCATAATACTGGATATTAGGAGAAATGGATGAGTTCTGTCTTTCAGTCTGAGCACTTTGCACGAGGACCTCCGACCTTGTTCGCCACTGTGCATCCGTGGCATGTCCTTGCAATTTCAGCTCTCTTCTCCATGCTGGAAGGTTGTGTCTTCGACTATAAATCAGTAGAGACCTTGTTACAGAGGCCAGAGATCCCAAGAAGTTCCACTGCACCACCCTTTATTTATTATTATTTTCAACTTTTTCCCTTTACATTAGGTCAGCCCTGGGTTACCTGAGGCAACACAAATGTGGTATCACAACTAATCACTTTGGTTCCAAGCAGTTCCTGATCAACCATTTAATTGGTTAGGCTTCAGCTTAGAGCTCCAGGACTTATGGGGCCCTGTTGAGGTTAGAGTGGTAGGATAGGTTGACAATGTCTAGGTTGACTCCAAATGGTTGACATGTGGAAAGGTGTCAATTTGTAGGTTTCAGCACATAAAATCTCAATTAGTGTATCACTTCACTCGCTTACGTTACCGTTCCCAGGGCCATCTTAATGTATGGGCTAAATGGGCAGCTGCACAAGGGCCCTAATTCTAGGGTCCTTTGAGCTACATCAGATTGGATTGTGGGCACCTACCTCCTGAGCTTCTTGGGAGGCAGTAGAGCAGGGGTCTTCAACCTGTGGCCCGTGGGCCACAAGTGGCCCGCCGACTTGTTTTTCCTGGCCTGCCAGTGAATAGCATTATTAAAATGATTGGCGTGCTGAATGGGAAAAAAATCCTTCTGCGCTGTCCTCTTAGCAGTGGGACGTGGCGGAGGATGCTGCTGGGTGAGGCTGAGGCTGGGGTTGGCGGGACTGTGCGTGGACATGCGAATTGTCTACTTCCTGACGCCGTGCACACATCCCGCCCGCGCCCTTTCAGACAGCCGGGAGACTGGAGTGACAACCGCCGCCAGCCGCGCACTGCACCTGTCCCTGCCTGCTCCTTAGCTGTTAAGACAGCAAAGACAGACGCCGCCAGCAGCAGCAGCCCTTTGCAAGGGACACTAAGACAGGTGCCTCAGGAGAGGGTGAGCTGGCTGTATTTAGAAATGGTTTGTTGAACGTGGGGGTGGGGGTAAGTTGAGCTGGCTGGCTGGCTGGCTGCATTTAGAAATGTTTTGGTGGGGGTGTGAGGTGAGCTGGCTGCATTTAGAAATGTTTTGGTAGGGGGGGTTGAGGTGAGCTGGCTGCATTTAGAAAAGTTTTGAGGGGTGTGAGGTGAGCTGGCTGCATTTAAAATTGTTTTGCTGAACATGGGGTGGGGGTGAGGTGAGCTGGCTGCATTTTGAAATGGTTTGCTGAACTTTGGGTTGGGGGCTGGCTGCATTTTTAAATGGTTTGCTGAACATGGAGTTGGGGATGAGGTGAACTTGCTGCATTTTGAAATGTTTTGCTGAACATGGGGTGAGGTGAGCAATGCCAAGTTTCGCAATGACTTGAAGAAAACAAAGTAAGCAGACAATTCTCTTATGACTGAAACCTTATTGTTTGAAGTCTTGGGTTTGCTAGTATGGAAAAGGTCTTGTAATCTTACATTCACATTTTAAATAGTTTTAATAGTTAAAACACCTCAGTATAACTTAGTGGCCCTCGGGCTTCGTTTAATTTTTTTATGTGGCCCACTCGGTCTTAAAGGTTGAAGACTCCTGCAGTAGAGAATGTTGCCTAATTTTGACTCATACACAGACAGAGCAAAAAGGCAGCATTCTCTTCCTGCTTCCCAGCCGGCAGCCAGACAGTGAATGGCTGTCAGCATGCTTATTAGTGGATGGCTGGAGCTATCTATCAATCAGAGTGCTGACAGCCATTCACTGTATGGAAGCATATGGAGAGATGGCAGGGGACCACATGAGGGGGGAGGGGTGGTATTATTTTTTGGGCGGTTTATATTTTTTCCTGTGAATTGGTGTGGAGAGGCCCCAAATGAATTGCTTTGTCTGGTGCCTACAATGCTTTTAAGATGTCCCTGACCATTCCCAATGGTAGTCCACATGGATGCTACAGTATGAAAAAGTTGACTTTTTTTTTTTTAAACTTAAAAAAGCCGATGTCAGCCATGTGATGGCCATTCCCAGTATGGACCACATGGATAAGGTAGGCTATCATTCTACTCCATTCCTGGTGGGATTTGGGAACAGCAGAATAATAAATATAGTACCATGTGCTGACATTAATGAAAAGTGCAAAACTATTGCCTCACGTGAGCTTGAGTATTAGAGTTAGTTACGTGCAGACGTACTGCTTAGCATTGCTTTCATTACCCTGATTTTCATAGGCTGGAGTCTGGGTGTATATGGTCTATTCATGGGGAGGGATTTTTTAGCTGTCTTTAGGTACTTTAGATTGCTTCTTTGCTAGAAATTTGTAAAGTAGGGTGGCCAACTCCGGGACCAGGATAGGCGGAATCCCGGGATTTGTCCTTAAAATTGCTGGAATTTCAATACCAGTATTGTAGTTTCCAATACCAGGTTTTGGGGATTAGATTTTGCATGTGCCTGGTGCCTGTCTGGAGGATCCACATGTTGTTGTGGCACTGTTAAAAAACTGACAAACCTGCAAAGCCTCACTAATACCCCTTTCACAATGCACAAATAACCCAGGTCATCCCGGGTCACTGCGCAGTGTGAAAGGGCCTTTTGACAAATACCAGATCCAGCGAACCTCAGTTAAAAGATGGGTCATTCCTGGTCAGACCCATGTGGCATGCAGGCAGTGTGAACAGATAACACGAGTTGAGCAAACCGGGTCCCATTCACATTATAGGGAGGAGGCAGCATCAGCTTCAAGTGCTGCATCCTCCCCCAACCCACCCTACTGATGATGTCAGCAACCCAGCTAATTCCTGGGTCGCTGTAGGTGCTTCACCCTGCAAATTCCAATTTGCTCCTGGGATGGACCTTTGTCCAAATCCCAGGTGCGACCCAGAATTTGCATTGTGAAAGCGGTCTAAAAGTAAACAATTTGGGGAAACCAATGCTCCCAATTCACAACAATTACAGGACATTGCTGGCCATGTATATTAATGAAGCTTGTACCATCCTATGGTTATATATTTAGTTCACGCATCCATACCATATGGTTGACTATATACAGTACACACAGATGATTAATTACTGATATTGCTAATTGGAGCAAATCTGCTGTAAACCCCTTTCCTAACAGTTTCTGTTCATCATTATTATTCTCCTACCATTAGAAACTATCTCCTACCAGGCATACATAATAAAAAGCAATGGCCATTGTTATGATTTTAATGTTAAATTCCAATGATGCACTGTTGAGCAACATAAGTAAAAATCCCTCAGTGACCTAAACAAATCTAATGCTAGTCACCAGGACCACCCAGTGATTTCATTCAATTGTTTTTCCTTAAAGTCAACTGCTGGTCACCTTAATAAAAGCGTTGCTGACTTTTGATCTCCTGATGGGGTAACAACTGCTAGTGTTTCATCTTGGAAAGTGCATTACTATTGTGTTTGAGACTAAATCATAGCTTTTATCATCATTTATTTACTGTACACGAGCCATGAATAGGGCAGAGAAGATGTTTAATATAAAGAGCTGAAGAACAAAACTTATTTCTGCTTAAGGTGAGCAAGAGCAGCAGGGTTTGATGTACAAAAGTGCTCAGCAGGAAAATACATTCCCACAGAGATATAGAGAAATATTTGATTTTTTGACATTGAAAACATAATATTCAGGACATTGATACTTGGCAGGGGCTGGAACACCCGCAGCGATGCTCGTACTGGCTGATCACCACATGTCTACTATGTACTCTCTTTTCTCTTAGATAAGAAATCTTTTTTTTTTTTCCCTGCCCAATTCTGATTTTAGACTCTTGATTTTCTTTTTAATGTAAAAAGTCAAGTAAAACTAACATTTACCAAGTCAAACACATTTTCCACTGAGGGTGGATTCGTTTCCTGAAATATTTAGTTATTATTTATTTACATTCTTATATTTAGAATATATATAAAGATATAGAATGTTGTACTTTTGCATTCTCTGCTGTAGCGTACCTTGTGAATTGTCTTTATTATAGCTTACAGTCTCTAGTTACCGGTCTCACTCTTGGCAGCATCTCCAAGATTTTATTACGATGACTATCTATTTTTGAAAAGAAAAATAATATACAATAATAGTGACGTTCAACCACTGAAAAACAAGCGGACGATATACCGTACGTTGTGCTATTTCTGTTCTGTTCTCAATAACTGCATAATACATGAGTTGTTCAAAGCCTTGCAGTGGCGTTTCTTTGGTGAAATACTGTAAGGGAGGTATATTACCTGAGGCTTTCAAGTGTCTAGGACAGAAGTGTGATTATCAAAGGCATCATCAGTTAAAAAATAAAATAAAAACATTCTTCAGGCTATCTAGTGTTTTTATAAAAATGAAAGGTACTTATGTACAGTATTTCCCGGGCGCCCAGTACACCCAGTACGCTCTTTTCTGTACTCTTAACAGTACAGAAAAGCACAATTAAGAACTGATATACAGTATTGTTTCCTTGGGTACAGGCTACCCATAGATGTTCCACTTAAATTATTTGAAATTGTTAGTTTTCTTATATTTGCCTTTATACAATTGTTTGTAACATGATGCTTCATTTATCATAGAAAGACGATCCCTAAATCCATCCTAAATGTTTTCACGAGATATAGGACTTCTCCCTATTAATTAAACCCTAAGGGGGATATTTAATCCAGGATTGCAACTGTTGGAAAGTTCCGACAGTCAGAATCCTAGGCCGTTTTCATCCAGTCCTACAGGAACTCGACAGTTGAAATTCAATGTTCTGACTGTCGAGTGTTAGAAAGTCCGTGGATTGTTAAATACAGCCGCAGATTGTTGAAAAGCTGCCATGAATTTGCCAATCCGCATCCATTTTTGACAAAATAGATCCAACTTTAAAAAAAGTCGGATCTGACACCCTTCAGTGCTGTCGTTAATGGCAGCATTGAATAGGTGAGTGACAATATTTCCCCTGTCAGGAAATATAGGTACAGATTGAATACCACCTTTGAGCTGGTAAAAGCTGTTATCGTGTGTTGCTGGTTATATCCTTTTTTGGTCACCTCCAAAGCATTTACTAAGGATCATGGCTATATATGTACTGCTACAGTTCTATGATCATATTATCATCTCAAGATGACGAAAACTGGTTGCAATACAGGAATAAACATCGTTTTTAATGAAATCACGCATTTTTCCCTTTTAAATTTGTTTCAAACATTTTTATCTATTAAAACTAGTTCTAAAAGCTTTTCTTAAGGACCAACACTCATTGAAAGCTGTTTGTACAACTTCATAATCCATTACTGAACAAGAACCATCATTGCATTCCACATTTGCACACCTACATCGCAAAAGAAAGATTTAATAACTCAATGGAACCTTGACAAGCAACAAATGCCACAATATGTTCCTACTGAACTACATACCTCCACATTACATTTGAATACCAGTTCCACGCAACCAACTCTTCACACAGCAAATATAACAATACAAATGAAGGTCAAAATATTCTCTTTAGAAAATGTAAAGTATTAGTTATTGTTTTGAAAACAAACAAAATAACAATCACTTTTCCAGAGAAACTTTTCTAGCAAATTTGATAGAAATGTGCTCCACTGTACTTCTCAGATATTGATATGTACTAAGCTTGCAAAGTGATAAAGTGGAGAGTGATAACTATCAGCCAATCGGCTTCTAACTGCCATGCTACAGGCTGTGTTTTAATAATGAAAGTTAGGAGTTGTTTGGTGGTTCTCTCCATTCTCTCCATTTTATCACTTTTTAAGGCATAGAACATCTCGCCTAATATATTTTTTAGAATAGATTTGTCACAGAGACATTTCATTTGTACTTTGTTGAGTGGTTAAAACATACTTATGGTGCATACACACGGTGCTGTTTTGGCTAAGGACAATTTTGACTCTGTGATTTCCTCTGAACTTCCGGGATCCCAGTGTGTGTTTTGAGTGCACATCGTGAAGTGTTTTGGTACGATGCGCAGGCCCACAGATCGTGAGATCGATCATCAGATTTTATGTGCTGCATATAAGATCTGAAGATGCTGCTAATGACCAGTATGCTGGGCATTGCATATCTTACGGTAGATCGTATGTACAATTACACAGATCTATTGTGTGTCTGGGAAGCTGCTGGGGAAATGGTAAGATGACTCGGATCTGATGTCGTCCAGCTTGTATCCAGCTTAAGGCCTCCAGCCCCTGGTGAGGAGAGTGCATACTGCTTCTATTAGCATACCGAATGCATCTTATTAATTGTTTTCTTGGAACTTCACACAAACATTGTAAGAAAAAAATAAAATAAATGCTTGTCTGCTGTGGTGTTCAATTGAATTTTTTTTTTTTCTATACTGTAAAGCTCACAAACCTTCATTACGCCACATCTACGCCACGTCTACCGTGCTCTGTAACCCGTGCAAAAAGAGAAACTTGCCAATTAAGTTGTTTGCATTGGTAAAGGATCTGACAATGTTACAGAGATTATGTAACAGGTCACACAAAACTTGCAGTAGGAATATGCTCATGTATACTGTGTACACAGAAGGTTGGGAACCCTGAATGCAAACACTTAGCTACTGTACAGTGGCAACTACACTTAGTCTATAAAAAGAAAACTTAACAAGATCTCTGCATATTTTAACATTAAGCCTACATATGTTTGCACATATTAGCATTAACTATTTATTTACCGCCAATGTAATATAAGAGTTTGTCCACCCTTTCAGCAGATTTAGTAAAGCAATTTTAAGAGCTAAAACTGAATTTGCTTATCGGTCCTTAAATAAAGGAAAATTCCAGAGCTGAATAATTACTCTGACATTTATAAGCTCTCATGATCGGTTGGGTACAGGATCCTTGTCAGGATCCTTGTACTGGGAATAAAGTAGTAGTCATAATACTAACTCTAGCATCCCGACGGCCAAGATCCCAAACGTTTTTCACCTCCTCCCCTCCTCTCTAACCATAACCTCCCCCGGACCTAACCTAATCCTCTACCCACAGCCTAACCATAAACTACCCCTGACATTTGCACTCGGGATTAAACCTGGAGCTTTTTCAGCTTGGTAAACATCTTAGGTTACTGGACATGCCACTAAATAGCCTGCAAAGAGCTTAGTAGTGCTTGGGAAAATTAGCTGGATCAGCGATTAGCTGCAAATCCATTCGCAGACTGCTCACCATTAAATATTTTTCCATTGTGTGCAGTCTGTGTGTAGCCCTGAAAACAATATTTATAGTGGATATACCATTCCCCGGAACTCACTATGGACACCACTCCTACAGTATATACCATACACAATACAAACAAGATGTGGACACTTATGCGCTGTCCCTATTTGACACCTTCCGCCAGGATAGATGAATCTCAAATCAGAGAGGGGAAGAAAAAGATTCAGTGAATGCCACAGTTCCAACAATGGATCACTATGGATGACCACAAACACTGACCTTTCTTACAACCCCTACATGCACATAAAGGTTTATTTTCAACAGGTATCAGATGTTTCTTTACCGATAGGAATAATTTCTCACCCTGTGTGTAGCCCTGGACTTACTCGGCGGCTGTGATAGAAACAGGCTGTCCGGGGCCAGAGCTGACATCACGCAACTTCCTTAAAATTCCTGGACACACCTTTGTTATTCCTGACACTCCCAGAAAATATCAAGTTAGGCTGGCTTCCTTTCAATCAACTTGTGTTTGGCCAACAGTATAAAAAGAAGGATTTTATCGCATGATGGCCTCATGCATACGTGCTACAAGCCAAATGCATGCGCAGTCTGTTGATAATTTTGACGACAAAAGAAACCCATCTGGTTAACGCTAAAGCATGGTGGTGGACCATAGTAGTGTGTCACAATAAATATTGTCTTTGCATTAAGATGAATAAATTATACTACTAGAAAAAGACAGATAAAACAGGCTGTATCTGAAAACCAATGATAAAATATTGACAACAATGAAAAATTTATGTTTTGGAGTGACCTTCCCAGTCCCCACAGTTGAATATTATTGAAAATCTGTGGTGAGAGCTCAGCATTCTCGGTGTGCTATAACCTCAAAAATATTTTTTGAATAAAATAGTTCTACATGAAAGAGCAGTAAATAAAACTTACAGCAAGAATAGAAAGACTATTATATGCTACAATAAACATTTTAAATGAGAGTTGTGCAGGTTTAGATTTACTGTTTTTTTCCTGTCAAATAAGGATTTATGTTATTGGCTATCCAAAACACATGAGTGCTTATATCCGATATCCAATAGTATGCCATTTTTGACATCTGAGGAAATCCGAACCCACACATCTCTATTTTAAAGCAATTATGCCTTAGTTGGGTATGCTCCCCCCTCTCATTGATATACAATTATTGTCCCGAGCTGGAATTTGATGTAGCCCCTCTGGAGGTTTGCTCCCAATGTTTGTGTTAGGGTGCCACCAAGTGTTATCATTATGCTTGTCCAGCAGTCCTCTAGCCTCTTGTTAGCTAGAGCTTCACCTCTAACAAACACTTTTCTTCAGTGTATTATAGTAGGAGCCAGTTTCATCTTTGTTCCTTTGGCCATGGCTCACCATGGCTAGCCATGGCTATTCTATTGTTCTCAGCTGCAATACAATACATAGAACAATAGAGTAGGGGATTAGCAGAGTAATCCAATTACTCACTTAATCATATTATGGACATAGATGGCAGTGGCTCCCAAGTGGTCTACCAAGTACTGGGGTTCCACTAGGACTAATTAGGATACAAGGTGGCTATTGGAGACTGGGCAAGGTAATAAGGAACAACAGGTAAGGTTATCCATGAAAAGGCGAAATAACAGGCAAAACTAAAACAGGTAAACTAAAAAGAATAACAACAGATAAAGACAGTTCTGAAAAGCAGCACTGTTAACTATCAGTGTCCTAGCACGAAGGTGCAGTGTAAGCTGGAAAGGACACTGATAGCGCAGAGCACCAAACAGGTGCTGAAACTAATAAGTATGACTGCTGCTTTGCACAAAGTATCATATAATGAATGCAGGGTTAAATTCAACAATGCATAGGATGTTAATACAGCATAATAGAAATTCAAGGGTTCAAGTGTACAGCAGGACAAGGGTTCAGACTGAACACACAGACAAGGTTCAGGACTGCAGCAGGACAAGGGTTCAGGCTGGACACACAGACAAGGATCCGGACTGCAGCGGGACAGGGTTTTAGACTGGTATAAATAGGCAAGTATCAAAACACCATGCTTAACAGTCTACTGAAGCCCGGAAGCGGAAACTGGGATTCAGGCAGGGAGCTAGGAAGCTGGATTAATCAACAGACTTAGGATATAAGCAAGGACCAGAATCGGGTACAACAGGAACTAGAATCTCAAGGACAAGAACATTTAACCAGCGTCAGGTAAAGGGCAGGCTGGAATATATAGGACAAAAAGAAGGATGGGTGGGTTTATCAAAGCGCCAGGCAGCCCACAGGTGGGTACACTCAACAGTGGTAACCTAAGTTCCACAAACACAGAAATTGCAAACAAAAAAAGAGATGTGAGTGTTCCCTCCACAGGCGCCAATACAATATAATGTGGAGAGAGAGGAAGTACACCCATTATAGGTGGGAAGCGGTCCTCTTCTCCCAATTATGGACAAAGCTAATGTATTGTCCCTCCTGGTAAGGTGGCGTCTCCTCTACTCCCAAATTGGAACACAATTTATAATGCTCATAAATTTCTCCACAGAGGATACCAGTCAGAATTTCCAAAGAAGTTCACTCCGGCAAATACCCAAAAACAGAGGAACAAATATAGTGCAACTCCACTTTATTAAGAAACACACAAAAACGATAAAAAGGAGACAAATGATAAAACAATGGTCAATTACCAAGGTGGTGGAGAACTGGAAAAACACAGCTCTCTATCTGCACTTAAGAAGAGGTCAACCCGGAATCGGCCTCCACAGTCACGCAGGTCAGGTAACTGGTCCAAAGTCCTTTCAAACGTCCCCTCAAATGGTAGCTGGGAACTCCAAGCGTGCTTTCGACCGTACCCACGGTCTTTTTCAAGGAGACCGTGGGGACGGTCGAAAGCGCGCCAATACTCAAATCAAAGCATCAATAAATCTATGCTTATATTACATTCAGTTTTCTTAATACTGTTCCTAATAGATGCTGTTCTCTGCAGATGGCATTGCTTGTTGCACTAGTTCCTAGCCACGTCATATAAGGCCTCCCCTTTACCCCAATCAGCAGGTGTTTGTCTGATGCAGCATCCATTTTGTTTCACTATGACTAAGTAAAAATTACCTTTAAATTGTGTAGGGATTGAAATATGCTTCCTTACTGTGATATGCTATAGCTGAATTTATATAAATTGTGGTACTTATGTATTATCTGGGCTCCCATGTTAAATGCACCCCATTTTTTCATACCCCTACTCTCCAACTATGCATGGAGTTGACTTTATATAGTGTGGCGAGCGCAGCGAGCCACCGTGCCCGAAGCGTGGCGAGCGGACGCGGTCTCATAAGAAAAACGGGAGCCCAGATATTACATAAGTACCTAAATTGTTTTTGCGTTTAAGAATGTGATATTGAAGAAACAAGATAACTGGAACAGAGAGTCTGAACATCTCATGGACAAAAGCGAATATCAAAGATAGCATGGGCATGTAGTATGTAGACCTGTAGGCTTTAGGGGCAACCATACCAGGTTCCTTCAGGGAACCAGAAAGACAAGTAAAAGGATGACAGCATTATTACTGAAGGCAAGGCTGGCTAATAAGACTCAATACTTATGAGTAATTAAATGATTAAATTAAGTAAAGGTATAAATATTGGAGAGAAAGAGGGAGGGTCTAGGTCTAGGCAGTTGAGGGAAGATGAATATACATTGAAAGGAGGGCTGGAGGAGTCTATATATATGTATAAGGTTTCTGGCTAATAACTGTACCTGTAATCATGTTTCTATTTAATTTAGAATTATTATTGAGGTATTACCTAATCAACTTTATGTTTCTGGCGTTAGTTTGCATTTGCAATACATGTTCCTATCTTTTAAGTATGGCATTGTCTTTTATTTTCAAGTTTGTGTTGGTGTGCAATTATTTTAGTTTTGTCGTTATATTTAATGGTTATAAAATACTTAGATATACTGTGTGTCCGTTATTTCAATTTTTACCTGTTGGTGTGTGATACAGGGATGGGGATCATTTTTGCATTGGGAATACAGAAAATCTGTAAAAGAATAAAAACATATTTCCCAAAATAAAAGATTGAGTATGACATATGTATTATTTGGAATCACAGTGAGGTTGACTTTGAGGCCTTTATATTTTGTATTACTGTATATATGGGTAATAAGCCATTTCTTTAGATAGTCATACTCAGAAGTAAACTGTACAGTATATGAAACATTCAAAATAAAGATGTATTCACATTGAATAGAAGTACATATTAGCAAATAAACATACTGTAGTATGCCTCATCCCAACTGGATGCTTAGAAAAACAATATTCCCTATTTGCAATTTAGCAGACTTAAAAGGAAACTGTACTAACACTGAAACCTCTGAGTTGGGTATACAAGTACAGATTTCCGAAAGTGAGGCTATCATTTACAAATCCTCTATAATAGGCTTGCCAAGGCTGGAAACCTTGATCAGAGTACCCTATTAATATATAAAAATCGAAATGATGATAAAACATATTTTGTGCTCTTTTATTTCACAGTTCAGTGCACCTGTGAAAAATCTAAAATACACTGCAAGAAATATTGGTCTATTCTAAAAGTGGATTCCATTCGTTCTGCTTATATTCCAGATAAACCTAATACAGGTTTTACTTTTTAGAAGAGCAAGAACGTTATTAAAAAGAAAGATCTTTACCTAGCTACAGATGGAGCGATGCTTTTTTATCCCGCGGACACGCCATAGCTTTCCATCTCGGCACGCCATTTGCCAAGACAGGGCACATGAGCGTCTCACACGCATTGCGTCCCACTCTCATTGAACATTGTGCCGAGATGGAAAGCTATGGTGTTCCCGCAGCATAAACAAGCATGGCTCCATCTGTATTTTGAAATTGCATTACTCCCATATAACTACTATAATTATAGGTAGATACCTTTGGAATCGAGTTTCATTAGCAGATACCAAACCTCCAAAACAATTGAGTATTGCTCCAAGATGTAAACAGCTGGTACTTAAAGCAGCTCTCCACTGTGAGCCTTATCACCATGCTTTCCCAGTGCAGCCGAGAGGAATGCCGGGCCCCGGTAAAATTTTGGGGCGTGGCCTAAGTGTGGGCACCTCCCGCACATAGGCCACGCCCCCACATGGTGAAAGAAAACTAATCTCAGCAGCAGCACACACCTACAGCATGTACTGTGCTGACAGCAGGCTCAGCATGACCTCTCATGCTGTAGAAGTGTGTAGAAGCTGGGAATCTCAGCTCCTTGCACAGGGGGTGGGTCTAAAATGATGCAAATCTGGGCATAATGACATGGTCGTTTGGCTCTGCTTCCCGAAGATCATTGCTGCTACACCTCTTCAGCATCTTCCGGGGAGGTGTTTTTTTTTTTTAAGTATGTCTATCACTATTACTTTTACTGCTTCTTAGTAACTGATTTCATGCATTAGCATGGAAAAGATACACAGATGGATCTTTTTTTCATAATCCCTATATCCTTTGTGCTCCTTCAAGACAGACTTCTGTGTTCTAGTATAACATTACGCAGTATGGCCTGATTCATGTTTGTTAATAGAGGAAATAAGCAAGCAACGAGGCAAAACCATGTGGCACTGTAGGTGGGGCCGATGTAAGATATGCAAAGAGATTTGGATTTGAGTGGGGCATGTTCAAACTGAATACTAAATTGTATTGTAAAAATAAAGCTGTATAACTTTTGTAGGCTAGATGTAAAAGCAGAAGAATTTACCATGCACACAAAAAAAATCTGAATGTGTTTTCTCCCCTTGACCGACAACATGGTTTGTTCCAGACTCAGTTATTTCCCCCTTTTTTTTTATTTACTTGGAAACAATTATCAGGCCCTTTGTACAGGACTTGCTTTTTCCTCTAGCATTTGTGCCTAGTGCTGCATACAGTGTTGATGGGCCATTCTAAGCAGCAGATCACACCAGAGTGTAAAAAGAAATATTTCTCCATAATGTTTATTACACATCTATTCCCGATAAGTCTGTTCAATTGAGAAATGGCTGCAGTAATAATAATTCGTATATAAACGATTATTTGTGAGGCTATGCCGGTCAAGGTTTGGTAGTAATAATAGCAGTACTGAGTAATCATCACAAAAACCATTGCACATTTTACTTTTTTATACATCAAAATGTCATTACCCTAAACATTTCTCAGTAATACACTTTTATATGTTCAAACTTCAAACTGATTTTCTGCCAGAAATAAACTCCCCAGGATATCACTGCTTCAGGATATTCACAAAGTTTAACAGAAATGACTCTATATTCAGCTATCCTTTGTCTTGAACAGGGAGGTTATAACTTGAGAGTGTGCATACATTACAAGGTGGAACAGACAGCTCAGATCCAGAACAGAGCGCAACCTGTCAGTCACAAAGCTTATGTAAAGTGCTCTGTCTCCTCTTCTCCATGATTACCGCAAATCAAAGATATGTTACACTTAAGTAGAGGTATTTCAAATTTCTTTGTCGCACAGGTCAACTTGAAGGTAGGGCATCAATGAAAATGGTTCTAGGGCTCATGTTTAGTGGAAAGGCAGTGCATGTTCATGTTATGGGTTATTTATGTCATCATTAAAGGGGGGGGGGGGGTTACATTTTTTCCCCACAATAAATATTGGGTAGTCCAAGCTTACTTTTTATGTTATGTATTACTACTACTTACTTCTGGTATGGTAGCTAGTAATACATTTGCCATTTGGTTTCTTTTAATTGAGACTATATAGTGGCACAAAATTATCACTGGGCTAAACACATCACAGTACAGCACAATGTAAACATTTTATCGGCTGATGTGTACCCTGTGCAAATCACTTAACAATTAAACTCTACCAATATATAAAGACAATGAGATGTAGATTTTGCAAGAAAACTGTTATTTCTTTAATGAAAAAAAATATCAATTTAATTAATGAAAAGTATTGTCGTAAAGAAAGGACGGACAATAATCAGCCAACCTGCATTGCCCCAACACAACCAACAATATTGTTGTCAAATCCTGCTGAAATACAACAATAAAACCTATATAAGCAACAACAATATCAACTCAACCTGCTAAATTGACTACCCATTTATTTGGGCTATTATACTACCCAACTTTAGTGTGATTCAGACAATTACCATTCAATGAAGGAAGCGCACATCAACTAAACAACCGGACTGGCGAGCTGCTCTTATTTTTAACATAACCAACAATGGAAAGACCAAATAAAGAAACTCAAGGGATAGGGTTGGTGGGAAGACTGGAAACAAAGAGGCATTGGCCTACACATCACATGAAGCCCATTAGATAAACTTCCACCAAAAACCTTCCCAAAGGCAACTAAGCTGGTGATCAGCACTCATGCCAGTTCCCATCCTAGAGGATTAAGCCACCTTCTTTCTTATGCCAATTATTTGGTTTCTCAGATACAAAAAGTAAGAAAAAGTCCGACTTCTATCTGTGGCTATAATCAAGGAGGTTCATTGAGCTTAAATAGAGTAATATACTTAAATATTAGCTTGGAAAGAAACTGCAACATTGTCAATATTTTAATATAGTTTTGGGCATTACTATTATAAGGCAGAGGTCCTTCCTTTGCCAGTATCTATTGTGTTCCTTTATCAATGAGCAATAAAACACTTTGTGAATGCTAAAATACATAGCATATGATATATTTTGCACTAGCAAAACAGCTAATAACTGTTAAGTGTTCAGCTCCTAACTGACACGTGTTTGAAAAAATGACAGTTGGGTCCTGATGAGTTGGAGCATCATTTATCATGCACAGCAAGCATTATCATTCATATTCAATGATAAATAGGCTCTTGTATTTGGTTTTTCTACATTGATAATGCACGTAAAAATGTCTAAACTACGTGAAACTGCTTATTGTTACATTTATCATTATTTTTTGGTAAATATAGTTAAAATTGCCTCAATGACTAAATAGTGGAGGCCATTAGCTTTTGATTGAAACTAATAAACATACAGTAACAATGCAATTTATCTATTCACTTGGAACTAGTTACTGGTAAGTTGTTTATTGGTTACACCCACCTAATGGTTAATCAACTGTTTCTATGGGGCTGGTCCCTTTAATAAATCGTAATAAGAAACTCCACCTTGTTACTCCATACTTGTAAATGTCCATTGTCCCCTGCCATATAGCATTGTAATGATATAAGGATATGTGTTATAATTTGGGGGCATATGCAGAGTGTTATATTTTAGGGTTATATGCACATCCTAAAAACTGTTTTCAAACCTCTGAAAAATTAGGTTTGCATAATTAGTGGTCCAGCCTGCTGACACTTCAGTCCCCATAGTATCTAGGCTCTGATTGGTAAATGACACTGATTACCTATTAGATGTGCAGGTGCTTCAATTCAAATCTCTTTGTCATCTCCTTGTGACTTTTGACAAGTTAGATTACAAGTCCAATTGGGCAGGGAAAAATGCTGACAAATTCCCTCTGTAGAGAGTGCTGCATATAGTTTTATGCATCATAGAAAAAGCACTAAACCATATTAAAACTGTGCCATAACTGAAATACCAATGTGAGATTAATGTTAAATACATATTTCTTGACTCTTATGTGCATTACATTTTGTGACTTCCGTGTACTTGTGTTACACTCACCTTGAACTGTCTTAAATACTTTCCACACTGAAAACTTCCACACTGAAAAAAATGCTGTCTAATACATCAGCAACTAACAGAGCAGCACAAATACCATATTTACCCATCTATTTATCAGGCTACAAGAAAGAGCTGTAGAAATTACTGATAATGAGATCACTCGGTAAAGGGAATACATACGCAAGCCTGGAGGTCAAAGACCGGCGGTCAGAAGACTTAGGGGGATATTCAATCTCCCACCGCCGTTCCCGACGGGGGAAATGGCGGTGGGGCCATATTCAATGCTGTCTTCTCCTGAACAGGGATCTTGGAAGAACGTGCCTGACTTCACAAGCAGCTGGGCATGTTCTGTCGGGAACTGCCCAGAATTGTCGAGCTCCCGGCCGAAGCTTGCCCATTTCCGTTCTCTTCTCGCGGCAACACCCCCTTCTCACGCCACACCCCCTTCTCGGCGCTCGGCAGGTAGAACATTAAATCCCAGCTGCAAAATCACAGTCAAGCAGGCCAAGAACGGGACAGGGTCACGGCTGTTGGGCCAGCCCGACAGTCGTGACCCTACATTAAATACATAGAGTTCTTCTGTGCCTTCTGCACTTTTTTTGCTTATAGTTCTTAGTAACTGAAATCTGGGAGCACCACCAACCCTTCATTTTAACTAATTCCATAAGTTCTTTTATATGTTACAAGTTGGTATTCTGTATGATAAATACACAGTCTGTGCAGCTCCATTTCCTGCACTGTTCCTACATTGAATATCCCACTTACAGTATAGTGGCATCCTGATTATCAGAATCCCGACAGGGGTGAGAAAGTATACTTTCCCTCCCCCTACTCGCAAACCTTCCTTATCTGATGCAAGGCAAAGTATATCACATATTGATTTGATTTACATTTATCTTCTATCATTAACTTTGCATTTTACTTATTGATAAATATTAATTATGTCTATGTTCTTACGTTGCAACATTTTTCCCACACCTACCTAAAACTAACATTATTATGTATATATAAGAAACTGTAAATAAATAAATAAATAAATAAATATACTGTATCTATACTTTATATAACTTATCTGTGTTCATGCCTATTTCTATGTACCCATTGTTATAGAATCTAGCATGTATCGTCGCATATTTGAGTTATCAATAACAATAAGTAAAGGAAGGTAATGTTATCAATATTTCCTGGCTTTTACAATCTCATGGACATTGACACTGATCAGGGATAAATAGCAGTATATTAAAACATTATCAAATTCAGCGTATGATTATGAACTACTGTATTACTAAAGTAAATGTCACATAAACACGCATAATTGAGTTGTACAATTGAGGGATTTTTCTGAAATTTGTTTTCTTTTTATATTAATTTCTGAGGGAAGATCTTCTAGCACAGCTAAGTGGTTTTATCCAGTGGGCTAATTAAAGTATGGAAAAGGATGATCTTCAAGTATCCTTACTATAATCTCTAAGCCAGCGTTCAGTTATAAATGCTTTGTGTAGCCTTTTCTGAGTTCAAACAATAGCTTAAACTTTTACTGCTCTTTATAGTGTAACAACTAATGTATAGATATTTAATTAGAATTACTCTAATGGCATACAGTATGTCATTGTAGTTAATTATTAATAAATGTACATGTTATATATGTTACAAATGTATAAGCTGTTAAAGAGTATGTAGTTTGCAAAACTGTAGCATACATGCTGTATACAGTAAGATGTAATTGACTGAATTAGTGTGGTTGCACCAATCATACTGTATAGCTTTGCTGCATAACGGGAATTGTACGTCAATGTACTGATACATTACTGTATACTGTACTGATCCCTCTCTGTGAGACATAACCTAAGGGTTTTAGGGTCAGATGTATCAAGCTTCAAAAAGTGATAAAGTGGAGAGTGAGAAACAGCCAGCCAATCAACTCCTACCTGCTATTTTTCAAACCCAGCCTGTGACATGGCATGTACGAGCTGATTGGTTGGTTGTTTATCACTCTCCATGTTATCACTTTTGAAGCTTGATACATCTGGCTCTTAATAACATACTGTGTTGACAAAGTTGAAGACCTCTGTGATACATCCCGTTTGGTACAAACAGTAGTAAAGTAGTTAACCTGGAGATATTAAATTAACACTATAAGTGCCAACTTTGCTGTGAGAGATCCTCAAAATATCCGCTAAGAATGCCAGCACCCCTCACAGCAAGTGTACTTTTTTTGGTACTTGTGTACTAGCACGGCGCCCATCGCATCGCAGACCATATCGCAGGCGATGCGATGCGATATCGGCCGATGTTCTACAATGCCATACAATGCGATGGGATGCGATTATAAATTGTATAAGCACCCTAATGGGTGCTTACAATGCTTAAATGCACCCCCACGCCACCCCCGAAGTATAAACGTGAATCCGAAGTGTGGTGAGCGCAGTGGTACGCGTCCTACGACCTTTTCATACCCTCACTATCCACGTCGGCGTGGAGTTGATTTTATAAAGTGTGGCGAGCGCAGCGAGGGGACGCGGATACCTTCACAGGTATCCGCGTCCCCTCGCGGGCTTCACAGGTATGAACGTCCCCTCGCGGGCTTCACAGGTATGAACGTCCCCTCGTGGGGCTCGCTGCGCTCGCCACGCTTTGGGCTCGGTGACTCGCTGCGCTCGCCACACTTTGGGCTCGGTGACTCGCTGCGCTCGCCACACTTTATAAAATCAACTTCACGCCGACTTGGATAGTGGGGGTATGAAAAGGTCGTAGGACACGTACCGCCACCCCTCGCGGGCTCGCTATGCTTGCCACGCTTCGGGTTCACATTTATACTTGGGGGGTGGCGTGGGGGTGCATTTAAGCATTGTAAGCACCCATTAGGGTGCTTATACAATTTGATATCGTATATGGGTCAAAATCGCATCGCATGCCATCGGGTGTATTGCATGCGATAAAAAATCGGGCGACTAATTATCGTGGGCGCCGAGCTAGTACACAAGTACCCTTTTTTTGGGTGCAATATTTGACTACACTTCAATCAATTTGTATTTGTATTTAGTTATAGTAAAAGAACAGTCGCTGTTCTTTAGCTGATATTTTGAAGATCTCTCACAGCAATGTTGGCACTCAAAGGGTTAACCAAAAAAAATAACCTCCAACCCCCACCATGCCCATTTACAAAAGAGAAGCTCTGATTGTAACTCTGTAAATTTGAATACTACTCAGACTATTTACTATGCTAATCAACAAAGTAAGCAAGCTTACCAACCGAACAAGCATGTTACTCACAGCACAGCTACAAGAATGGAGGTGGAGGGGGACAGTGACGTGATGAATGCCTGACTTGGTTTCTGGTCTAAAGTTTCCAGAATGTTTCTACATGTTTGTTAATTCATTACATTTTTCTGTAACTGGGTCATGAAAACTATATTTCTGCAGTAAGTGAAATAGGTGTGGCTAGGTGTGTGTGTGGTTCTTCTAATCCCTAGACTGTATGTATCTATTCTATATGTCATCTAATACTGTCTTCTTGCAATAAGTAAAGGAATCTGCTGACAGACCTGGGGCATGATTCAGGTGCACCCCCATTGCATGCACAGAAATATGCACATACTGGATATCTGCTACTACTCTATGAACAGATGTATGCAAATTGTGTGGGGATCTGGGTGGCTCACATACATTGTCTAGTTAGACAGTCAATAGGTTGACACCAAAGGTTTGACATTCAAAAGGTCGACCTTGACAAAAGGTTGACACAAGCAAAATGTGGACACATGAAAACTTGTATCAAGTTTTTTTTTAAATTAATATTATTTATACTTTACCATCATTGAAATCTCTTAATGGAAATGGTAAAGTGTGCCAAGCACAGGGGTTGCGTAGCGAGAAGCCTGGCCCAAATTATGACAAGCAAAGCAAGCCATTCCAGGGCACATGCTACACTGATTGGTTTTCCATGTGTTCCGATGGCAACATTGACATAAAAAAAATGACAGCTTCATGTCATCATTTTCAGTTGTCTTCCTGTTCCATGTTGACGTTTTGCCTTTGTTGACCTTTTTATCAATGTCGACCTATTTATTGTCAAACTTTATGTGTCGACCTATTGCCTTTCTAACTAGACATTGTCTGTGACTAACACCACACTGAGGGGCAGATATTTTAAGATCAGTGAGGTGATGAAGAGGCTGGTACCTTATCACCAGCCAACCAGTTTCTAACTGTCAAATTACAGGCTTGGTTTGAAAAATGACAGGTAGGAGCTGATTGGCCGGTGATAAAGAACCAGCCACTTTTTCTCTTCATCGTGCTTAATGAATCTGCCCCCCCCCCCCCCAAGTCTTACCACTTGTGAAGATTCAAACTCCCCAGGTATTCTAGGCATCAAGCTGCTAATAAATGTAAACATCCCAGGGTGTAGCTGGCATTAAAGACATTACCCACAATGCATTTCTGCAGTTCCATCTCCTGGTCCCACTCTCTGCCTGGCCCCCTACTTACTGCGCTGAATTCCTGAAATCATTCTGCATGTAGAGTACACCATTAGCCATGACCTCCCACTAAATATGGCAGCATCCATGGATTATAGATAAAAATGAAATAGTAGAAAAAAATTGGCCAAGTATTTGTATAGTCTGAGGAAATGTGGGCAATAATTTCTCTGCATACACATTAAATAGACATATACTCCTTGTTTCGAACATGATTTGTTTTTGTGCAAATTTGGATCCAGTATCTAGATTTTCCCAAAAGCTAAAAGCAATATGAAAGTTATTATTAATTACATACATTTTCAATGGTTCTACCCTTTTATACATTCAGGTTTTAAAGTTGTACAAGATGTACCCGACACGTTTTGTCTCTTAAGAGACTTCATCAGGGGTATAACTCAATGTGAAAAAAACCATGACATTAAATTCACCTTTATGAAAGAGGACTTGATGTCAATATGCAAACTTTCAATAGCTCAGATATGGCCAATTCCTTGTAATGGTGGAATTAGTGGGAATCCTATGAGTTCAGGTGTTCTTATATATGAATGCAGCATTACACTCTAATACCTTAATGGCAGTACACACTGGCACACACCACACATATATACACACATCACACATTTAAAAAAAATTAAATAGAGAATCAAACTTTGGGAAAACTTCTATTATGTGTGCTGTATTGTTATTCAGTGTATATCAAACATGTATTGTGTTTTTTTTATCTTTTCTTAATGGAAATCATGTCTGTACATAATGGTTAAGTAAAAAACATCTATTGGAGATAATACTGAAGCGGTAAAGAAAGGGGGTAAGAAGAAAGCAGCAAATGAAAAGTAGAGGCAACCTTTTCTTATCTTTCTTTGTCCCCACAACATGAAAGCTACTGTCTTAAAAGTACAAAATTGCAGAGTTATCATTTTCCCTGGAGGATTCCCAGTGCTGGAATCTACTAAGTTTTAAAAATAAATTTCAGTCTGAATTTTAGAGCATAGTTTAATGACGGCATACCTATTAGACAAATACTATATGGCAGGCATGTCCAACGTTGGCCCTCCAGATGTTGTGAAACTACACATCCCACAATACTTTGCCACAGTTTTGCTATTAGACAATGCTAAAACTATTGCAAAGCATGCTGGGATGTGTAGTTTAGAAACATCTGGAGGGCCAACGTTGGACATGCCTGCTATATGGTCTTTATGCTGCAAATTGTCAGTTAATCTTAATGCTAAATAATTAAAACCTCAAGGTTAAAAAGAGCCAGGCTACAGTAGAAAAATTAGATTATGTAATAACATCTATACACAAGGTCAATGCAAATATTTACATAATCATGTCGGCCATTTTTGTGTTGGCCTATTGTCCACACATCGACATAACTGTCAGTCTATTTTCTGGATACGTTACTCGTACGGTGCAAATGTATTGTACTAATCCTTGGAGAGTGATAAAGTGGAGTGAGAGAGTACCAACCAAACACAGCATTTAACATGGCATTTAGGAGCTTATGGTTGGTACTTTAGATTTCTCTACTTTATCACTCTCTATGATTAGTACATGTGGCCGATGATCAATAACATAAAGGTAATCTGCAGTGTATTGATTTATGCTGCTCATTGTCACATTTCTGAATGAATTTATATTTTAATTTAAAAACATTTATTTATTATTTTTTCTTGTTATAAACCAGTTTGGAAAACACTGAGGGGGAAATTTACTAAAGGAAATTTGTAAAAAAAATAGGTATATTTGTATCCAGAAATACACTTATTTTTGACATTTACTATCCTGAAAATACGGCAATTCATAGTCGTATTGATGTGCTATCAATATGAATACGAATGGCCGTATTTTCGGGATAGTAAATGTAAAAAATAAGTGTATTTCTGGATACAAATACACCTATTTTTTTACAAATTTCCTTTAGTAAATTTCCCCCTGAGAATCTCTTTGAAAAGAGATCAATACATTGAAATGTGTTTTGGAGTAAATTTTATCAATGTAGCCTTAATTATTTATTAACAGTTTCTTATATACTGTAGCGCACACATATTCCGCAGCGCTTTACAGAGAATATTTGACCATTCACATCAGTCCCTGCCCCAGTGGAGCTTACAATCTTTATTGCCTACCACATGTACACGCACACATTCATTCTAGGATTAATGTGTTGGGAGTTAATTAACCTACCAGTATATTTTTGGATTGTGGGAGAAAACTGGAGTACCTGGAGGAAACCCACGCAAGTATGGGGAGAAGAATATACAAATTCCGCACAGTTAGGCACTGAGAACATTCTATGCCCAACTGCCTGCCACTGTCACCTTCCCCCGTGGTAACAAGCATCTCCCTCCCCTTGCAATGAGCAAGAAACCCCAGGCATAGAGCATGTAACCCTTGGAATCCAGCTGAAACCCCTGGCAATGAGCAACAAGCGTGTAGTTAAATGGCACTTATGTGGCATAATATGTAATGGGCATTACGGCTTGTGGTATTATATGGAATGGGCATTACAGTGTGTGGCATAATGTGTTATGTGCATTACAGTGTTTGGTATAATGTGTAATGGGCTTAATGGTGTGTGAGGTAATATGTATTCTGACGTGTCATAATGTGTAATGGCATTATGGTACTATGTGGTATAATATGTAATGGGTGTGTGATGTGTAATAGGCATTTTGGTGTTTATCTTGGGCAAGTGCCTTTGGTGTGCACTGTCCCTGTTGTCCCTGTTAAAAGATATTTTTCAAGAACTGGCATAGCATGTAATGGGCATTATAGCATGTGGTATAATATGTAATGGGTGTGTGATGTGTAATAGGCATTATGTTGTCCCTGTTTTAGAAACATTTGTCTAGCTCTGGCATAAAGTGTAATGGGCATCCCGGTGTGTGGCATAATGTGTAATGGGCATCACAGTGTGTGCCATAATGTGTAATGGGCATCACGGTGTGTGGCGTAACATGTAACAGGCATCGTGGTGTGTGGTTTAACTTGTAATGGACATTGCGGTGTGTGGCATTACAGTATGTGACGGAACGTGTAAGTGGCATTACAGTGTGCAAACTCAAGAAATGAATTGAATTGAAGCAAGGGTTAAAAAAAAACCATGATAAGGTGGGTCAGTGGGTGGGCTGGGGGTGTGTCAAGGGGCAGGCCACTGTCCAGGAATCTCTCAACACAAAGGTGGTAACCCTAGTGACGAGACTGGTTAGCAGATTCAGGAGAGTGTGTGTACGGTGATACAATCATTTTCTTGCTATATTTTGGATGGGAGGAGACTGAACATCGAAAGCAAAAATGTACAGCATATCGGCTGTAGTTTGTGGATGTTCAATCGGAAGGGTCAATCCAACATTTGAATAAAAACCTAGATTGTATAGGTTTGTTCCCAGTTTAACAGTCTGTGTTTCTATCTTATAATAGTACACTCTATTGTTATCTGCAGTTATCTGTGATATACAGTATTATGAAGTTTTACATTTGATGACATCGGTAAAGGTGATCTCACAATCCCCATTGCTTGATGCATGAGCAAAGAATAATTTTCTGTTACACTTTCACTTGGGCTTGGAAGCCAAAATCTAAATATATTTTGGTCCAAGACAGTTTAGGAACTGAGCAGCACAGAAACTTACTGTAGAAGTTACCATTTCAACTTCTGTATTTTTAAGTTTTACTTTGCATTTACTACAATTATATGAAATAGTGACATTTAAAATGACATTTCTGCACAGCGCTCTTTTTCTGTAGCATTTAAGTTACAAGTCAGTACACAGCTCCGGTCTTACATAAAGGTTGTATGCATTAAGATACATATGTGGGGCAGACCCAGTACAACTAATAATGACCCACAAGCTCTGATATTTGGATTTGATCCGACTTACACTAGATAATACAATAAATGAAAAGGCTCACAGTAAATCTGCTGTGGCTTCCAAAGGACCATACACACTGGGTGATTTTAAGCTAATAGCAGCTTAGTATTGCCATTTAAGCTGCTTTCAGCTCAAAAGCCGGCCAGTGTACATGGCCCCGCGATAAGCAGTGAGTGCTCATCACCAACGCCCTCGCTCACCTGCTGGTAATACCAGATGATGAGCAGCGATGGGATGGACCATAGCGTCCTAAAATTATGGTAAGCCGTCCACCCCCGGGAAAATCACTTAGATGGACTGTATGCACTGAGCGATTTTACTCCCAGCGATTTTCCCCATCAGCTCTTTGCATACACGCTGGGCAATAACGCCTAGTGTGTATGCACCCTTACAGTAGGTAGAAATCTCAGTTAGAAATCTCAGAAGAAACAGACATAAGTTCTGCTGCATCTGTTTTCTTTTTCCTACTGTAGCTGTCTACTTGCACTTTTATTTCAAATTATTTTAAGTTCAGTTATTGCACTTACATAGACCCTAACTTTTTCTTAAACGATATGCACAGTAATTATTAATTATATTTTTGTGCATATTGTTTAGTCTGTATTCACTTTAATAGTAACATTGCGTGCTCGGGTGGGTTGTTATAGACCCACTTTGACGTTTGAACATGCAGTAAAATTCTACCTATATTGTCAATGACGGCATGCTTCTGGATGTGGCCACTGAACAATATCATTTGCAATATTGCTTCATGTGTATGCACTATATCGTTTGTCAGGGAGAACAGCTATTGCAAGGGAAATCATTGATGACTGCGTTGTTTTTGTGCACAGTCTCTGTACAGACAGAGACTGTTTGTGGGAGGTGACAGGGGAGTGGCAACTTACAGTAACTGCAAGTATGTCGGTGCCCCGTGCATGTTACAGCTTGCAACTGCGATCACGTACTCAGTTTAAATGGCAGCCATTCTGTGCAACTATTGGGTGACTCAGAAGGTCGATGCTTCTAATGGTTGCATAATTGTATGCTAGCATCATATCCGAGACCCATCCAGTGGGCATCTCTATACAAATCCTGGTGGCTGCAACATTTACATAAATGCTGTATACAACATGTCAGCTGTGAAGGCATTTGTGAACATCTGTGAATCAGACTTAATGACTCTTCTCTTACATAACCCTTTCATGGTAAAAACAGTATAACTTTTTCCTAAATGTATATTTCAAAAGCCAAATCTAAATTATAGGTGTATTGTGCAAACCTAATAAGTTCAGTGTCAAAAAACTCAATGTTGTGTAGTGATTTTGTGTTAAAACGTGTATCATATATTTTCTTTGACTCATATCTTCCCAACCTTTGTCCTGTAAGTATAGCCTTCAGCTGGCATCATTGTGTGGTCTCAGATGGAAGTCCTGATTGTATTAAGTAGGGATAATGCGGTCAGGACAGCTCACAGATTACTGCATTCCGAACAAGAATGATTTAGACATATTTCCTTCATGACAAATAGTCTCCATGGAGATGTATAGCATACATACAGTACATTGCAGGAAGGCTTAAGGCTAAATGACAAATAAAATATGAGCAGAGCCTGATTCAAGGTTCCAGGTGCCCTAGGCTAATGCACATGTAGCTCCCCTTGTGATACTGCTAAACACACACACACAGGGACTCGCCATTCATACTACCCATGTGCATGTAATGAAGATTATACAAATGGCATTTATGATATAATGCTTGTGACGTGGGAAGGATACTTTGGCTTTAGGCAGTCCAGCTGGCATTGTAGTACAATGTACATAAAACACTGGTTCCATCAGAATGTTACATCGGCTCAGCCATCTGGCAGTCACCTTAAGAACTTTACCCCCCCACAGTACATTGGGATGGGGGATAGCTAGCAAGCATGGAATTAATTAGGCCTTAATTGTATTTCCTGGTGGCCACGTGCAAGGAGAATATGAGCCAGTGTCCTCAGATTTGAATATTGCTTTGCAATATTGTCCCCATTCTGCAGTGAGTTCATAACAGATAGCAGGAACTGATTTGACTATTGACTGTGGATAATATGTCATGTATTTCTGAAGACTGGTGTTTGGCTCTGTACTTGCCCTTAGAAGTAAGGGCGGAGTGCATAGAAGTAAGGGGATTTTCCCTGCATAGAAACAAAATAACTCGCCCAAATCTAATTCTCTCTGCACATTTTACATCTGCCCCCCCCCCGCAGTGCACATGGTTTTGTCCATCTAAGAAGGAATTTGCCAGAAGGAGTGAACCAGAATAACCCCTTAAGTATGTGATGTGCAAAGATTTTCTGACACTGGGAGTGATGCTGCACTGAAATTTAGCCAGTCTAGGATTCAAAAATTCAACTGTGTACTGAACATGCTCAGAAAGGATGAGGACACAAATTTTGGTAATGTATCTGGTAGCTGCACTTCCTTATGCCTGATGGAGGAAATGCAGAGTACAGGGATTTGTGCAAATGCCGTATATACTCACCTAAACATATACATGCATTACAATAGCATATGTTTATCCCCTGCTCGATAACCGGTACAAATATATAACAGCAATACAAATGTTTGTCTTATAACAAGATCATATTCTGCTGATGTGGAACTGGAACATGTCCAGCTTTGCAAATGAAGTCATTTATGCCATTTTGGAAAGTACTCAGCATCACATAATTGTTCTGTATTACAGTGAACAACAGAATAATTGTTCACAGTTATAATCTTTTTCTGTCAAATATTTTTAGAGGGGGGTTTCCAAATGTTTGAATGTGGAGTGATTGTCACCAGCATGTGATGGGTGCATAATTAGTATATGTAACAAGCTATGGTCTGCCCCAAACAAAGTGCAGTTTATGTACTTACTGTAAGTACTTCACACATATGTAGCCCCAATGATTAGGGTTGCCACTTACCAGTATCTTTCTCTGGTGTGATACCCTCAG
Source organism: Crinia signifera (assembly GCF_055691185.1). Classification (NCBI taxonomy): domain Eukaryota; kingdom Metazoa; phylum Chordata; class Amphibia; order Anura; family Myobatrachidae; genus Crinia; species Crinia signifera. The sequence goes on from NC_139223.1 coordinate 137,235,710, forward strand.
ATCCACAGATACACGCATACATACACACACACACATGCACGCACACACACACACACACACAGCAGGTTTACTAGGATCGCTTGCTGCCACAGGACATTACAACAGCTACATTCCACCCTTTATACTTCCTGCTACCTGTTACATGTTACCAGTGTATATACACTGCTTACCAGGCTGTGCGAAAGGGAGTTTACGGGCAACTGAACCCCCCTTCATCCCCGTTTGCTTATGACTGTATCCATAACTTGTGCCAGTGCATAATTAAAATTACTGTGTTTGCATTGACCCAGTTATGTAAGCTACCAATACTGTATTCCAGAACAGCCTAAAACAGCTTTTTGTTACTTAATAAGTTTAAAGTCTCTCTTGAGCCTATATGCTATATGCAATGTATCATGGTATAGTTGCCTATCAGTCTTAATCATATAAATATTGCAAAACATTTTGGGCCAGATGTGCAGTATCTTCAGCTTCAAAAAGTGATAAATTTGAGAATATAAACAGACAGCCAATCAGCTCCTAACTTCCATGTTACAGACTGGGTTTGAAATATGACAGGTAGGAGCTGATTGGCTGGTTATTTATCACTATTTTATAACTTGATCAATCACCTGTCCTATGTCAAAATACACTTGTTACCCTCTCTCATCGGATTCCCAATGTGCTCACACTCTCTCTCGTGTGGTCCCAAGACATCCACTGTCCTCTGGTCTTCTGAACTTATTCTCTCCTCTCAGGTAAATATTGCTTATTCCTGTACTCTCAGGTGCTCTCTTTGATGCTGTTACACTCCGTGGAGTCCTGCGATATTCCATAAAACAGTACTTTCCGTTTGCAGAGACTTTATGCACAGCGTATACCACTACATTTCTTTCCATATAGCTAATCCCTATCATATACTGTAAATCTGCTCCTTAAATACTCCCAATTTGTTGGCAATTATTTGTCAGGAGTCTGGTGTGTTTATCTGATTTACACTTTTAGTGACTATTATCCTTGTGTTGTTTAGATTACTAGCCTACATTCATGGCATTGCCTAAATGCATGAAATTGAGAAACCATGGACATTATCCTACCTCTCACAATGACCTATTCCAGGAGGGACTATGGGGCAGATGTATTAAGCCTGGAGAAGAGATAAAGTGGAGATAACTTGGAAGAGTTAACGCACCAGCCAATCAGCTGTGTTTGAAATATGACAGTTGGGAACTGATTGGCTGGTGCATTATCTCCTTCCACTTTATCTCCAGTTTATCTCTTCACCAGGCTTAATACATCTGCCCCTATATGCTTTGTTCCAGGACATCCTTGCCAGTGGCAGTTGCAGCTCCTGGGTTGCAGCGCCAACGACATAGTGCAGGGCTTCACACAACCATTCTAATCCCGACCCCATACTCCCATTGGCAAGTTTCACAGACATCTGGCGTGCTAAGTGTGTGAAACCTTCTGCTGATTCCTGGGCACCATATGGCACCAGATGTATTAAGAGCACCTGATCCCCATGGGATACGGTGATTGGGTCTACAGCATGTTGGTCGACAAGCATTGGGTCGACACCGTTAGGTTGACATGATTCTAGGTTGACATGGGTCTAGGGCGACATGGGTTTAGGTCGACAGGTCATTAGGTTGACAGTGTCTAGGTCAACATGGGTTTGTTCACTGTTTTTTGAGCTGACATGTGCTGACAGGCGGTATTTCATGCCCTACCATCCACTAGGGGGTGGTGGGAGAATAAAATAGTGTGCCCGAAGCATCGCGAGCGAAGCAGTGCACTGTAAACTGTGTCCATGTCGACTGTGTTGACATTTGGGTAAAAAAACTGTAAAAAACCCCATGTTGAACTTTTGACTGTCGACCAAGACACTGTTGACCTAATGCTTGTGTCACCCTATTGACCTGTCGACCTTGATCCATGTTGACCTAGAACCATGTCGACCTTTCCCCATGTCAACCTAACGGTGTTGACCCAATGCTTGTCAACCAACTTGCTGTTGACCAAACGATCCCAACCCATCCCGGGAGGAGGTGTGGTTTACCAGCAGCATGTATGTTTACTTGTTATAAAATATATGTTTATCTATGCAAAGAGGTTTCCCCCTACTATACTAATGTATAAGGTCTGTGCTGCAGCTGCCACTACTAATGCTGTATGAGTGTAGTGCTATCTTACAATAGGTCTCTCTCCCTCTCTCCAAGATGTTATCAATCTCCCCTATATGACCCCATACAATATAAAACGTTAACATATTCCAGTTCCATATAGAACACACAATCTCATCCTCTGCCCAAAAGAATGACTTAACTAAAGTCTTTCTAAATTGGGCATTTGTGGTACAGCTCTTGCTATTTGCCTCACCTAGTCTGGCACCTGTATCAGTTTGGCAAATAGTCTACAGTTCTCAGTGGATACAAATGCTATACTGTACATCTATTTTGCTATTCTTATTCTCAAGCGCTGTATTAATAAACACATTTGCAAAAAAAAAAAAGGTATTCTGGTTAGATACATATATTTCCCCATTAAAAAATGTGCCAGTTTATTTACAGCTGCCCCCTCAAGATGACCTTTCATTGGAAAGCACAAAGGCATCGTCGTTGACACCTTTGCTAATGTCACAGATACTTTCCTCAAATCCCATAAAGGTTTTTTGTGCATTTACAATTTCACCGAGATTTAGTGAAATTAATAACTGATAAATCTTACTTTGCAGGATCATAAATGCGACCGTCGACATGCATTAGTGCATGAGAAACGGCCACCGCTGACTCCTCCACACATCAGATACGTAAATATTGAAAGCATAAGTGCTAGGCGTTAGGATATTGCTTATATTAGGCGCTTTCAGGGAAAAGGTAATTAACACTCCCATTGTTCAATTCATTATTATCTTAGTCTAGCAGTGCTACCTATTAATTTCACAAGGATCACAGATATCCGGCCATTAGAACAATTGACACTGAGCAACCGTGAAATGTATGACACTAATTAAGTAAAATTTTCAAACCACAAATAGGTTTTTCATAAGTAATGAAGACTGACCAGCTGAGCAGTGGAACTTCTCTTCAACTAACAGTCATAAACATTTCCTCGCATTTTGCATTAAATCAAAGCAAAATCCATTAACAAAGCTTACATGTCATAGACTGTGAAGGAGAGCCCATTAACTGTATAATGTAGACAAAGGGAATGAAGATTTCTATTCCTGTCTAGCATTACAGCATGAATTACACATGGGGTTTTGGTTTTAAAGGGTAACTATAGCCTATTTAAAGTCTATTTTATTAAATAATAGCTTCATGGAGGCTTAGACAACCCATGGATACCCAGCTGTTATGAAACTATAAGTGCATGCATGCTGGGACTTATAGTTCCACCACGGAGGGAAACCACAGGTTACTACCGCTAGCTTAGCCAACTCATTTTTTAATTAAAATATACAGTATAAATAACTGATTATATTCCTGTAGGTAAAACGACCTGTCCAAAGACTAATAAATGATTAAAATAAAATGTTGTAATCCACCGTGTCTAATTCAGTGTATAGTACACATGCATTTTTTGCTGGTGTTGCTTTTACAACTTTATGCAAATATTGCTGTATGTCATTCCCTGGTGTACATACTGTATGCTCATCTGCATGGTCAAGGACTGAGGCACCGTCTTTATAAATACTGTACACCATCTGTCACACCACCGAAACCAATGGTAGATCTGGGAGTGTTTCAATTGAGGCCATGATCGGTCCCTGTTGTGACTTTTCATACCTGCCCGCTTACCGCAGCAGTACATGTACTGTCCATGATTAATATTATCCCAGTACTTGCGTGGGTTTCCTCCGGGTACTCCGGTTTCCTCTCACAATCCAAAAATATACTGGTAGGTTACTTGGATCCTAACAAAAATTAACCCTAGGATCAATGTGTGTGCGTGTACATGTGGTAGGGAATATAGATTGTTAGCTCCACTGGGGCAGGGACTGATACTAGCCAGGGACGTCTCTGCATGTTCAAAATATTATCTGTAAAGCGCTGCGGAATATGTGTGCGCTATATAAAAAAATGTTAATAAATAAATAAATCAACACTGTTGTAATGTAATGTAGACACGGTAGATTTTGAGTAAGTCTAACCTTAACCCCTAAACCTAACACATCCCCAGATGCTAATGCTGACCTTCTGCCCATGTCAACATTATCTAGATCAGGCATGTCCAAACTATGGCCCTCTAGCTGTGATGAAACTACAAGCCCCATCATGCCTTGCCACAGTTTTTCCTATTAGGGAATGCTACAACTATGGCAAGGCATGCTGGGATGTGTAGTTTCACAACAGCCATAGTTTGGACATTCCTGATCTAGATCATAAATGTCATCATTATGAATGTCAACATTGTCACTATTGACAATCTGACTGAGTACTATGTTAAATACTGGCAAAGCAGTATCATATTTGAAGAGTAAATACCATCATAAATACATCAAGCATTGATCTTCAGGGTTTCATGTGGAAAGATTTGCAACAACTTTCAATTCTCAGTTGTCTTATCGCTGGCCCGTACAAACTGGGCGGCTTTTGAGTTGAAGGCAGCTCAACCGACAAAACTGAGCTGCTTTTAGCTCTAAATCACCCAGTGTGTACGGGCCTTAATGCTAATTATACACATCTCAAAAGGAAGAAGGACACCAGAAATAATGTATTAAGCAATGTATTTGTATCAAATTGCTGGATGACATAATGGAATCAATAAGCAAACTTGAAAGGATACAACCCCTTTAAATTGTGGTTTTAGTGCTGTCAGGTTTACAATCAGGCCTTACATTTTTACTTGTGCCTCCAAAAATTGTTATTGCAATTGATTACGAAATAATCTAATCTACAAATCTAATGTTCTATAAAAGCTTTAAAACAATTTTGTATTTTTATTTCTCATTTCTCACGAAAACACGGAACCGTGCTCCTTAAATAATTCTGTAAATTCACTGATTATGTCCTGAATGACTGAACTGAGACATAAATGACAGAATTCTTATTGTAGGACACAAACATCACCAAGTCATCATGAAACCCGACAAAGGAACTTGCATAAAAACCTGAAAATTGCGACTTTAGAAAAAGATAAGAAAACCTGTTACTGGCTATAATAAAGAACAACTTGAACGCCTCTGCCTTTGATTTGCTACTGATATGGCATGTTCTGTCATTTGCGACATATAACAATGCTTCAAGCCTCATCATCCTCTTTCATGGGAGACATCTAAAAGATCTAAATCCCATCTCTGTAATGGATGCCTATTGCAAGTGCTATTTTGTGCTCTAATTATATTTTGGATACTTCCAGAGTACATTATACATTTTTATCTCCAACTGCAGAATGTGATAAGCCTCATTCAGAATTCTTTAAGTTACTTTGCAGGTTGTACTAGGGCAGTCTGGCTGGAGTGGATGAAAACCTGATGTTGTTTAGTGCAGGAGAGAGCAGCAGTCCTACGGGGGGTTGGAACGCAATGCTGTCAATCACTTTTTTTTATTATATAGTCAAGCCCGCAAAAAGTTACAGTAAAAAGTAATATGCTTATACGGGAGCGCTAACGGTATGAATGGGGAATATGCGAAATACCTGCTCTAATGAGCCCCTGGAAGATTAGTGTGAGTGGCTGAAAGGGGTCACAGGGGACACCTGTACTGAGCCCCAACCCTTTGAGGTGCTCAGTGGCTGTTAGCATGGCTGCAGCAGGGCAGTGGCTAGCAATGATTTATAAAGCCACTTTCCGTACACAATAAGGCTCCCCTGGTTTCCTGGAACGGAACTTTCTTGCACCCCCCTCCGTTAACCCCCTGGGCCTGGTCACCTGTCTGGCTAGCCGTACTAAAAAGTTTATTGACATCACGTGATGCACCCAACCGCATAATGCACAATGCTCAACCTTCTCATCTGATCTTCCCTGTTCTGGCCCTGCAGTGTCGACGGTCTATACACCTAGGCGGAGCAGGACTGCAGGATAAACACAAGCAGTGTGTAATAGAACCTGGAGCCAGTTAAGTGCATTGTACTGACACTTATTCAGTCTCATTTATTAACAGGCAATTATTATTTAATTATAATAACTGCCCACAGATCATTAAATATTTCAATATGCAATGTAAATGTAATGTCAAAGTAACACACTGAACATCTCCTCTGTACTGCAGAGCATTACATCTATTGTGTGGGATTGATTTGTACTTCTAGGTAACACACTGAACATCTCCTCTGTACTGCAGAGCATTACATCTATTGTGTGGGATTGATTTGTACTTCTAGGTAACACACTGAACATCTCCTCTGTACTGCAGAGCATTACATCTATTGTGTGGGATTGATTTGTACTTCTAGGTAACACACTGAACATCTCCTCTGTACTGCAGAGCATTACATCTATTGTGTGGGATTGATTTGTACTTCTAGGTAACACACTGAACATCTCCTGTGTACTTTACAACAGTACCTAGCCTGTGTGTAGGGAGGAATTTGTTTTTATTCTAGATGATATATAGTATCCTGGAATGCTAGTTTTGTTTTTCTAAGCCACTTTTATTGCTATGTGTTGTAGGGGGTGGGGACTGAGTGAGTGGATTCCAATTATTGGGAATTGGGAACTCATGCATTGTTAGAGTACTTAAGCAGTCATTGCATACGGCTGTGGCCGGATAGGCTGTGGGCCTAGATTGAAGTGGGCCGTTATTAAAGTGGGAAAACTGATTCATAACTACAGCGTTATACCAGCGTTAAACCGAAGTGAAACTGAGGGACAAAACAACAACGGAGAAAACCAAAGTCTGCTTTGAGTGAGTTAAATTCATTCACACAACATACTACTCCAGGCTGCTTAATCTGGCAATTCAACCATAACATCAGCATTTTACATCTGCAAACAACTTTTACTATCACTGTTAAAGCTTGTACTTGCACTGTCAGTTTTGAAAATGACCAGGTGTACCTCTAATGACCTCACCTCTCCTGCTCTTCCATTGATAGTAGGTGTCCTCTTTCTCTATATATCCTCTCTGGGTGAGCTTATGTGCTCACTCGACTTCCGCTATCACATCTATGCTGATAACACTGAAATCTACCTCTCCTCTCCTGATCTCTCTCCCTCTATCCTCACTCATATCTCCAACTGTCTCTCTGCTGTCTACTCTTGGATGACTCAGCGCTTCTTTAGACTTAAAATATCAAAGACTAAGCTGTCATCTTCCCACCCTCCTGCATAAAACCTGACCATCTCTCATCCTAACCTACTGTTTATGCCCACTTCTTCCCCTTCTGTGTCACCCCTGTCTGTCTAACCCTCCCCTTTTAGAATGTAAGCTCTCACGAGCAGGGCCCTCTCTCCTCATGTGCCTTTCTTAGAATATATAAACCACTGCCACCCTGATGATTGCTTCAGTGTCCTGTCCCCTGATGCAACTATCCATATTAACCATGTACTTGTCCTAAACTGTCTTGTAATGTAATTTGTTATGTGTTTTTGATTATAACTATGCTCTGTAAAGCGCTGCGGAATCTGTGTGCGCTATATAAGAAACTGTTAATAAATAAATAAATAAATAAATATGCTATTATGGCCCACTGTGCTCAGCAGTATATAAAACCCATTCACTATGCAATGTAATATAAATATGCTACCTAAGGGGGGCTGGGTTGGGGGAAGGGCATATATATCAGGGCATATATATCAGTGCAATGGGCCTCAAGATTTCTGTTGCCGGCACTGAGTGGATGGCTTGGCTAAGTGGCACCACTAGAAGTAGTCAACAACTAATTATTACTGAAAATTAATAAAGCCCTTATAACTATAATAGAGATACTGTAGCATAGTCAGGGTATTGGTATTAAGGCGGGACGTACGGTGAGTTAAATGACAGTGAAGTCCCTGGCTAGTAACAGAGCCAGATTTGCATACAATATATGAGCCCAGGGACACATTTGGGCATTATACACAGGTGAAGCAGTATAGAGTGCTGGAGATTCACTGAGTTTTTAAAAGAGATGTGCAGAAAAGGCAGCCAGGTGAGGCACTGCCTCACCTGCCATAGACTTTTTACTCCAGAGTTTTGACTATAAATAAATTATTAGGCATAATAAGATTTTTTAAAATAAATTATTTGTATTTTTTATATAATATATAAACTCAAAACTTTGGTGTATGAGCTAGTATGACAGGAAAAGCTCTGCCACACCTGCCTCACCCCACCGCACACCACACTGGCCAAGCATGTGGGGGCATAGCTAAGACACTTGTGATTATCTGGTCATCTTCTCAATCAATCCATAAGATGAAGGAGCGTGGTTGGAGCATTTTATATTGCCTCCCATTCCCCCTTCACCTCCACTGAGTATAGTAAGACCATCCTGCCAGAGACCTCTTTCATCATAATACAGTAGTTATGGGTAGCCAATAAAAATATATAAAACATGTATACTATTATGGCTGACTTACTAATAATAATGAAATGGTTTCATCACATCCTGGGAATATGGCATTGCTATATACATTCATGAAATGGTACCAAAGACTTTTATATAAAGTTCATGCAATACTGGACACTATTCTGTATTCATAGTCCAACATTATTTAGCAGATAGGATCCTATTATTCTGTTATGAGATTCTCACAATTCAGCCTGTAACTTGGCTTTTCTGACCTCCTCTCTCAATTTACTTGTTGCACAATTCAATCCTTTTTTTCTGCTTTTAATAGAAGCAACTGCCTTTTAAATTGTGTGCATTGTCGTGCTACTATGTTCGACTTGTGACTTATAAATGTGCCTTTAAAGAACCCTGAGTTCTACTGAATCTACGAAGATATGGATCAGGTCATTCATGCTGAACATGTAATTCTCATTATGGTTTAAACATCAATTTAATGTCACAGTAGTCATGTAAAGTTCTAATAATGAGGGCGGATAAAAGACACAGACAGGAAAACACTTTGTAACCTTGAGTCCATTCTAATACTGCGTTTTATGTTTATAACAGAATGAATTGCACATATGTTTTGAAATTGAACATGTTGTACATCTGAACATAGTTTATGAGCCTTCACTGTACCTGGTTCTGTGCAGGGATTCCTATCAATAAGGATTGTGTATATCAAAAAAGTAAAAACTTAATAAAAATAAAAGCACTTAAGGATTTTAAAGATTGTCACGCAGAGCACCTGATACAATGGAAATAGCTTTTTGGACATATACTGTAATGCATATTATTTGTACATGTCCAGGATCCAAGCACACCGAATTACAAGTGATGCAGAAAACTCATTTTACAACTTCACTTACAGTTGAAGGAACCTTACTGGGTGTTGTATGAGTATTCACACATAGGCAAGCTGTCAAAATTTGGGCTATGCATAGTTATGCGTTTAAGACAGTACGGATGGTGTAATGGTTAGCATTACTGCCTCACAGCACTGAGGTCATGGGTTTGATCCCCACCATGGCCCTAACTGTATGGAGTTTATATGTTCTCCCCGTGATTGTGTGGGTTTCCTCTGGGTACTCCAGTTTCCTCCTCCAATCCAAAAATATACTAGTAGGTTAATTGGCTTCCAACAAAAGTAACCCTAGAATGTGTGTGTGTGTGTGTGTGTGTGTGTACATGTGGTAGGGAATATACATTGTAAGCTCCACTGAGGCAGGGACTGATGTGACTGGTTAACTATTCTCTTTACAGCGCTGAGGAATATATAGTATGTGCGCTATATAAATATCTGATAAAAATATATATATAATGTTTAATTATGGCTATTTTTAGATGTATCTTTTGCAAATGGGATGGTACAAATATGCTCTGATTATCTGTTTGTTCAGCCATCCATCCATCCATCTACCCGCTTGCGTTTCTATACTGTATGTTAGGGTCTCTTTTATCCAACTGGTAAGAGTTCCTTGAAGTGGCCTTAGTGTCCTCTTGGTGTACGTTTACATTTCTTTAGCAATAACCCAACCCTCTAATTATTTCACAGGGCTGTTACTTCACACAGGTCTGTTAGATAAGAGAGGGGTTAATTGACTTTTTTTAGAGCTCCTTGCATTATTAAACTCATAAATGCGAGCTAATGACATAATTCATTGAAATATTATTCATTAAAGTCTACAGAATTAATTTAATCTGATCTTAAAATATAAAAAAAGGAGATGCTAGCAGTAGTTGTATAGATTAGTCCTTCTATCTTAAATACTGTGCTATTTTTTCTTAATTACAGTCATTAATCAACTTCATCTGATAATGCAGCAGCAAGGGTACAGGTAATATCCATATGAACAGTGCTGTATAATGTTTTCTGTTTGATGTAGCCGAATAGAGAAATAATGCCTGTGTGGCTCAGTGGCTGGGAGTAAGTAAATTGAAGAGGTGATGAATGTAACAATCTCTCTTCTTGTTTACTATTAAAGTATTAATGTAGGCATTGTCGAGCTTAATTATATATACTGAGACAGTATATGTAACACTTCACTCACAAAACAAAGCACTTATTTGCAACTCCCCCCCCCCAAAGTTTTTGAGTTTTTTTATTTATTAAATAAAGTTTCAATCTGTTTTTTTTTTATTTGAGCAATTCAACTAGTGCACAGGTTCACAAAGTCCATCCTCAGGACCCCACACAGTGCATTTTTGCAGGTGTCCTCACAGAATCAAGTGAAATAATTAGCTCCACCTGTGGATCTTTTAAAATCTGTCAGTGAGTTATGTGTGCACCAGTCGGATGACCTGGAAAACGTGAACTGTGTGGGGTTCGGAGGACCGAGTTTGAGAACCACTGAACTAGGGTGTTGAGCTTTATTCTGACCTGCTTTATTTCTACAGTATTATTATCATCTATAACATTAATTTCCAGTGTGAAATTGCACCTGAAATCATAAGAGAGGCACTTATTTTCAGTGGCGTAACAATAGTGCCGCAGACCCCGTGGTGGTGGTAAGGCGCCAAGTAAGTGTGCTATTGTTACGCTGCCGCTACCGTCACTCTGTGGACGCCGGCCGGGTGCCGCAGATCTACTAGTCCGGCGCTCCTCCTGGTTCCTTATGACAAAATGTCCATCACAAAATGGCCGCCCCCTTAGAGCAGATAGTTTTTTAAGATGCTAGAGGAGGCAGCGGCAGCCTCCTCTAGCATCCTTAAAAACTGTCTGCTGTAGGGGGCGGCCATTTTGTGATGGCCATTTGTCATAGGGAGCCAGGAGGAGCGCTGGTCTGCTAGTAGATCTGCGGCACCTGGCCGTCGGCCACAGAGTGACGGCTGGGACAGGTACTATAAGACAGGGTGGCGGGACGCAGGGTTTAATTTTGGGGGAGGGGGGGCACCAATATTTTCTGGCAGGGAGGGGGGATTTTGCTTATTTGCAATCCAAAGCATGGGACAATTGTTTTTTAGAACCAAGATCCGAACTTGGTGGGATGACCTGAGTCAAGATTTGGTAGAGTTGGAATCAAAAAGCTTTGTTCTCTGTATAAAATTAGAATACACCAATTCCCCAATGCAATTTTTTCTAATGCTTAGATAATTACGTTCAATCTCCAGGGGACTTGATTTAGTATATTTTGAAATACCAATCTGTCATTCACTGTTCTTATTCACTGCACTTTTGCTTTTTAAAATGATCCCCTCATTTTAATGACCAGATTTATTACTAACTCCACAAAATCCAGGCCGTCCATGATCCCTTCTGTTCTCTTGTCACCTACCACAAAAAATACTTCCTATGAAGTATTTTTAAAAAGGGGAGAGTAAGTGGCGGGTTGGTGGGTCTAAACCAGTATCTTGCCTAGAGCCCCATGAGGTCTAAATCCAGCTCTGGATTGCAGCACCTCAAAACAGGCTATTTTTCAGGTCAGACCAACAAAAAGTCCCTGATAACTGCAGCCTGTGGCATGCCTTCAGGGTCAGTTGGATAGGGCTGGGGATCAATTAGCCAGTGCTAATTGAAGCAACTAATTGATTTTCCCTTTTAAGCTTCTGAAATGGTAATGTTTAGGTGTTACCCATATAGCAGCCAATCAGATTTTAGCAATTATTTTCTTCCAATGTACTGGAAACTGTTTGTAGAATTTGATTGACTGCTTTATGTAAAACCTCCCTTTTGTAGAAGTTTTAGTAAAACTACGTCTGAGAGCTACTGTACCTAACCAATGGAATTCTGCAATTTATATTCAAATGTCAGTTTCTTGTTGTTTATTGTGGTTTTTTAATCTTGGCAAATTTGTTAAGAGTATCATAATATTACCTAATATTTCTGACACTGTACCTGAGTTGTATTCACCCACATGCTCCTGTGTTATATTTCCCCCTGCTGACGTACTGTAAATTAATATATTTGGAATATTAAAGACCTTACGTGTAAAAGTCACTAACTCAGCACTGTGTCGCTAAATCAGCACTTTCTAGGAAAGCTTCAAATCCCACAGAATGACCATCTTGGGACATATGAAACCAAATCCCCCCCTTTAATTAGTCAATCCTACATGTCTATGCACAAATTGCATGTTAACCTTGATTATTCCTGTCATCATCATATGACTATGAAATCTGATTTACAGCAACATCTGTGCAAATATTATTTTGTTTTTAGACATTTATCACAAGCGACAGATAATGAACTTGCAAAAATGAGCTGCAGTGAAGGCTGAATTCTCATGTTGTGTTCATGTTTTTCTTTCATTGGCGACTATTCATTGCAGCAGAATGGATTTCATCCAATGTGTGAAAAAAAATGGACTTAATTGATTTTTCCACACCCCGTATTTCGGACCTCTGCTCCTTACAGTGGGAACAGAATGGTTCAATATTGAGTTGTTTGTACCTGTACTCCGCAGAAACTCTTGAACAATATATATATATATATATATATATATATATATATATATATATATATATATATATATATATATTTTTATATTTAATTAGTCCATTTTCACCTATTTGTTTTGTTGTAAAATTAGCTGAAATGTACTGCAGATAATATCCTGAGAATATTTTCATTTATTCTGATTCTCATTAGACTTAGGAATGTGGCTAGATAATTGCTTAAAATATATTGTTTACATAGGAGTAGACATGTGAGTTCATGTTGCTATAGCTTGGGGTGCTGAGAGTAGATATGAGCGGGTGTCCGGGGCATCCAGGGAGGCATAACCATACCCCCATAAGAGCATAGTATACACCTGCAGAGTCATAGAGCGAGATGTACTAAGCCATGAAACATGATAAGTGGGGAGTAATAAACCACCAACCAATCAGATCTTACCTAGTATTTTTCAAAAACAGCCTGTGACTTGGCAAGTAGGAGCTGATTGGCTGTTGGTTTATCACTCTCCATTTTATCACTTTTTCAATCTTAGTACATCTGGCCCACCCAAAATGTTGCTATGGGACCTGTACACTATTACAATCAAAACTATTTTTACATTGTGTTTTGTGTAAGAGACTTGATTTGCTAACTTATCTTTTTAAGTAGATAACTGGGGCCAAATGTCATGAAGAGTGAGAATCCAAAAGCGAGAGATTTTGGGAGAGCTTTTACCATATTTTTAAAACACCAATCAATTACATGGCAAAATCAATCTGTCTTTTCAGTGTTAATGATTGCCGTTTTAAAAAACAAAATTGGAAAACTCTCCCAAAATCTCTCATTATTCAGTTTAAACTCACATGAAGAATGAGAATCCAAAAGTGAGAGATTTTGGGAGAGCTTTTCCCATATTTTTAAAACACCAATCAATTACATGGCAAAATCAATCTGTCTTTTCAGTGTTAATGATTGCCGTTTTAAAAAACAAAATTGGAAAACTCTCCCAAAATCTCTCATTATTCAGTTTAAACTACTCCGATTTAAAGCCCTAAACCATTCTACCACCCCACATTTGTAGCTTAATCTCTGTCCACACTCCCTCCTGCCTTGTCATCTCCTTTGCTAATCTCCACCTCTCCTCCACCTTGGTCAATTTTTTCACATTTACATTTGATGCCTCCAAGATTTAATTTCACTCTTTGTGCCCTACTCAACTGAAACTACTTCTTTCTGTCAAGTTCTCTATTATCAGATCCCATAACTTAAAGTATATTTATCATTGTCTCTTTTCAGGCCAAGAAAACATAGTATATAAGTGCCCCACAAATCACATCCTGTGCATCGGAACCAAAACCTGCATCCATCTCTCAAAGCTCTGCAATGGAGTATTTGACTGCAATGATGGCTATGACGAAGGAGTACACTGTCGGGGTGAGTGAACTAAAATAAAATATTTTAATTTTTTTTTTAAATAATACGTTTGTGAGTAAATATAAAGCTGTAAAATATTCTTCTGGGAAATACAGACTCTTTTAAACAAATGTCTTCTTGTAAGACTTCTTGTAATAAAGACTGACAGTATGCAGTGCATGCAGGAAGTTGTCTAAGAAACAGCACAAATACTATGTACCAAATATAGTATGTCTTCGATCAATACAATTACCTTGCAAAAGGTCTCTTCATTCCAAGAAGGGTGCATGAAGCAACGGGTCATCTTCTGCCATTAGAACAAAGTCGATTTCACGGCAGCCCGAGGACTCATCTGATTGCCATTTATTTGTGAGGAAGAATCATCCTCCCTTCCCACTTCTAATTAGTAAAGTAGAACTTAATGTGATACATTCTATAACGTTATTAACACAAGAAAACATTATGGTCATTTGTGAGTGGTAAATGTGGGAAGCATTGATGATAATTTAGCATAAAATAGAGGTTATTCTTTCTAAAGATGTAGAACATAAGAATAAAGTAGCATAAAATGTAATACATTATGCACATATGTATGTAATAACCTTAGCTGCTGAAGGCTTTCTAAACCCAGTGTTGTGCTCAGTTGGACATAAATCTATTGGTTAAAAACATCCAGGGGTACAACCAATAATAAGAAATTGACCAAAATTAAATCAGAAAACACAATTTTTATATGGTGATATAAAAAATAGACCATACCCTCTAACCAAAGGCTGAACTTGATGGACATAAATCCTTTATTCAGCCTTAACTACTATGTAGCTATTTTGGTACCTTTCAGGCTGGTCACTTTCTGACAGTAATACTGCCACTTTTTATGCACTGCCAACAAAAATGATAGCTTGTTTTTAGAGGCTTTTGGAGCCGCCCACTTTGGTGATGTCGGTGGGCCTGGTCTGCCCCTATCATTCTGCCCCCATCCTGCCCTGCCAAGTTCCTAGAAGGAACACTAATGCATTTGCAGAAAGCAAATCCCAAGTTGTTTGCTAGAGTCTGTGACCACCACATTTGCACCCTCCATGAGCGACACAATGCTCTGTTCCTGTGCTTACCTCTTAATTTAGGATTGCCATCACCTTTCATGAACAGGTTAATTGAAAAGACAGGTGTTTTAACACAGGTGACGGTAATCATACATTAAGAGGGAAGTCCAGGAACAGAGCCTTGTGTCCCTCCTGGAGAGGGTCATAATGGGAGGTATGCCCTCATAATCATCACCATCCAGTTTATGCACGTGTCCTGATCATCAAAAATAGCTTCCATTTATGGGGCTATAAAATAAAGAAATAAGAAGTGAAAGAGACCATTCTCTGAAGAAACTACCTTTATGTATACAAACGCACCTGCATATAACAAGCATGCTGTTTTACTTCTGCTATAGATTTATTGGTGATTTGAACATTTACTGTAGTATTTGGTAGCTCTATTGTTTGTTTGGACTAAGACAACTTGTATGATGAGCTTGACTGGAATAGCTTTTGGGTCTTCTCATGATTTTGGTGATTAAAAATGGATTAAGTATTTTTTATGCAGCCACAGCAGTCTGAATAGAGCCTGACGTTACTGAAAGTTATGCTGGCAGGCATAGCTATGAAAACTCCTGAGTATTCAGGAGCATTTGTTTTGCCAGTCACTGCAAATAAGCCTTATTCCTAGAAGGGGAAGATCAGAAATTGTTCTACATTCATTCACTGTTTTGACACTATACACAGACTATGTAAATTTTGAATTGATATCTTGCCAAAACAGATCCAAAAGAAATGAAATCAGTGTGGTCTCTGCAGTGCAGCTCACTCCTTTGGCCAGCCATGGAACTAAGTATTAACTATATTTATCCTGTTTCTAGGAATCTATTCTGTGACATTACAAAAGTAAATGCAATTTCTGATGTATACGGCGTGTGTGTATATGTATATGTGTATATATATATATATATATATATATATATATATATATATATAAATAAATGAATAAAAAAGAGAGAGAGAGATTGACAAGGGTTCTCTTTGTATTTAGTTTTCTCAGGCGTACGGTATATGCATCACAAATTATAGCTTGTATTTCAGAAGCCTTTTGTTTGCCAGAAAATAAAGTTGCCTCAATCTGCAGGTTCCTCATTGCACAGTAAATATAGGGGGCCTTATTCTGATCGGTGCGGCCCGATCAGAATATGCGGCCGCAACCGTGCAGGCGAATCCCCGCCTTCCATACGGATCGCCACCTGCCGTCCGTACGCGGATATGTGGCGATCCGCATGAAATTGGACGGGGATACGCCTCCTCCGTCTTGGGAGCAGCCCCTGCATTCGATGGTCGCCGAACATCGAATGCAGGGCCGCACGCTCCACCAGGTCCCGCAACACAAGACCACACGGACACTTGTCCGTGTGAAATCATGTATGGGGGCGGGCAGCTGACATCCGGCGATGTCAGATGCCCGCCCCGTACCCACGCGTCACGGCCTCATTACCATGCATACGCCCCGCGTTTGCATGGGAACGCCCATGAAACGCGGGGCGTATGCATAGGGTAATGAGGCTAAGTAGCCCCTCACGCCCCTCTACGCCCCCTGTGCGGCGTATAAAGAATCCGTGCGGCGAAATCGCCTGCACATGCGCAGAGTGACCTCTGCACATGCGCAGACGATCAACATCGGCGGTCCGTCCGCATGCGGGAATATCCGCACCGATCAGAATAAGGCCCAGGGTGAGGCAAAAAAACAAAAACCCAAAATGATAAAAGTTAGAAAAAATTACATGGTAAAGGCTATTTAAAATTGCAATACATAATCTATAAGTGCATGGAATAGTTTATTTTCAGTTGGTTTGAATAAGATATCGTACTTTTAAGGCATGTAGCAGCCTTCAGTTCATTAATGGTAATTGGTTGATGTTCTAAGACCTCAGCTTTCAGGTGGCTGCATTGGCTGTGTAGAGACCGTTCATGAAGCTAATAAGGATTTTTTTCCACCCGGTAACAAAAATTCTACTTAGTAACGTAGTCAGACAAATGAAAGTGAGCGTTGTCAAGAAATTGCAGCGATAATACCAGAAACTACCCAATGACACTTCAGAAATTGACTACAAATGTGAACCACTAATGTAGGCCACCATCTGGACGATATCATATTTAAACCCAATTGAAAATAAACTGCAGTCCAAGCACTTTTAAATGAAGAACTAAAATTTGGAATAGTGTTAACCATGACATAATTTTTATTAACCTTTAAACTGTGGGAGGTATTCCATAGTAGAACAAAGGGTTCTCTTAGTTTTTGGTTTTCTCGGGTGTACTGTATATGTCCTGGTTTGCTAAACACATATTGTACATCTGTCACCTGTCCTAGCTCTCCAGGCCCATATAAGTACCATGTACTGTATGTCTACATGAACTGCTGTTTTTTATTTTTCTGAGCATTTACATATTTCAAGCAAGATACACTACACAAATCGGCTTCTTACTACATAGTTTGCATCAGTTTCTAAAGCTAAAAGGCAACATTATATGTTTCTTGCACTGGAAAACAATTACAAGTACAGGTTGAGTATCCCATATCCAAAATGCTCGGGACCAGGAGAATTTTGGATAACGGATTATTCCGTATTTTGGAATATTTTAATATTTCAATGATGTATTTTGAAGTATCTTGCATTTATGCTGTATAAACACATAAAATAAACACAAATATATTTTATTACCACATAAAATACACACAAATATATTTTATTTGTTCAAAAAACAAGGTTTCAAAACATGAAACAAAATGTGTGTACTACCTCAGATATTGAATTTGAATGCCAAGCAATCATTGTCTTGCACATATATAGTGCCAGTTACATATCATGTCCTCAGTAGTGCTGTTATATATGTCCCCAGTGAGTTTTTAGCAAAACAAATTTTTTTCTTCCAATTTCTGGAAAGTATGGTTTTCGGAATAATTCGGATAACGGATATTCGGATACGGGATACTCAACCTGTACTGTTTGGCCAAAATCCATAATGGGTGAAATGGTTTGCTTTCTACTCTTAATGCCCATACACACTGGTTGGTTTTGAGCTGAAAACAGCTCAGTTTTGCTATTTGAGCTGCTTTCAGCTCAAGCGCTGCCCAGTGTGTTTGGTATGGCAATGAGCCGTAAGCACTGATGTGTGCTCCCGCATCATCGCCAGCTGCCGCCGCTCATCTACAAATATTACCAGCAGACAAGCGATGAGGTGGGTGGCTTTCCATAGCGTCCTGCTATGGAAAGCTGTCCAGCCGCTGGAAAATCGCTTGGATGGGCAAAAATCGTTCAGTGCGTGTACACCTTTAGAAAATCCTGCTAACAGCATTTTTTCGAGAAAATATCCATTTCCAAAACAGCAATTAGTTACTGAGTTTAGAAGGAATGGGAAACAGAGACCAGATCATCCCGAATTGTAGAGGCCTATTTATTAAGCCATATATTCTGAATTTACTGTTATGTTGATCCATATTTTTGATGGGATGGTAACTCGTCTATTGACGAAAGGCATTTCTACGTTCTAGATTTTATTTTTCTTTATCTCAGTGCACAGTGAACCATTCAGTGGTCACAGATGGACAGACAGATATTTGGCTATTTATAATTGTAGACGTAGAGCGTGTGGTACATACAAACTTTAATTGCTGCCCAAAATCTCTAATGACTTGCAACCTGTTTTACCTTCATTATGTTAACATTTGTGCGTGGTAGCTACAATTTTTTCATCGTGTCTATAAATTGTTAAGATCAGAATAACATCTCAATTTAGTAACACTCTGCATACAGCAGAACCAGCGCAGTATTCTGAGCCAAAACTGCTACGGCCATATGTTAAATAATAAATTGCTGCCAAGCTGTAAGACTTGCAGCCTAAAATGACAATGTATCATCGTGTGCATTTTATGCTTATATTTCACAGAGATACGTTTACTGTTTAGAAACTCCATGTAAAGTTATTACAGAATCTGAAATATTGAAGCCGTATATTCTAGAAGGTAATAACTGTATTATGCATCAATGCAAAGCTATTCAAAATGGCAATTGCTTGAAATATAGTGCATTAGTCAGTGCAATAAAGAATACCTTGAAGCCTTTTTCAATTTTAAAGAGTCATTTGTGTGCCCATACATGTTCCTAATTATGTTACTTAACATTCATTATTCATTCTGTAGTTTGATAGGGTCAAACAGGATTAGTAAGAGGAATCGACCTAATAATACTGCCCAAGTCACCAAAATGAGCAAATATGTTAAACTAATTTTGGAGACAGCGGATGCCTGACTGTGATATGCCTCGTACTGTGTGTGATCAGCTTTAAAATAGAGCCCTGTTTTTGTATTTCTGTGTATCAGATCTTGTAGGGTAACGGTGTAGTGGTGGTATAGTGGTTTGGCAGGACTGCTGGGAGATTTGTCAGCCCTGGCATGGTGAAGAGTGTTATGACATGGCTATACCTCGTTGCAAATACTGGGGCTAAATCTGCAATCTGGGCTAATCACTGAAAGGAACATGGTACCATTGTCCAAGAGACATGGCTATAACCAGTAGGCCCAGACGGCATCAGTATTGTGTATCTGCAGATTCTGCACCTTTGTAAATAAGAGTAAGCTTTCAAAGTTTGAAAGACATTTTTAATAAATAGCTTTAATATACATGTAGTACTCTCTTTGAATGATAATATTTTGATAGAATGTTTTCTGTTTATGTGTATGAAAGTTTTTTCTATACTGTATCACTGACTCTCCATTTACAGGTATTTAGGAAGCCTTTCACTAGGGGTGTGGTACAGGAGTCCGACAGTCGGGATCCCGACAGTCATTAGCCCGACGTCGAGATCCCGACTGGCCGGACTCAGACAGCATGGCGAGCGCAACAATGCCCCTTGTGGGCACGGTGGCTCGCTACGCCTGCCACCTGTTCTATTCTCCCTCTATGCAGAAAGATGGCATCCTGAGTGTAAGTATACTTGGCAGTTTAGTGTAAGGCCGGGGAGGGGGGTTAGGTTTAGGCACTACATGACACTTGTACCCCTTTCACATTGCAAATGCTGGGTCACACCTGGGATTTGGACATGGGTCCGTCCCGGGAGCAACCCGGCATTTGCGTTGTAAGGTCCACCCACAGTGACCCGGCCATAAGCTGGGTACTGACGTCATTGTGGGCATGGCAGGGCAGCGGAGCATCACCAGGGGGTGTGGGAGGAGGCAGTGCTTGGAGCTGACACTGCCTCCTGCCTATAGTGTGAACGGGATCCAGGTCACTTGACCCCGGTTACTCATTCACACTGCACAGCAACCAGTGTCCGACCTGGGATTAAACATTGTTTTAACCTGGGTCGAAATACTGGGTTGTTGGACTTTTCACACCGAATAGACATGGGTTATTTTGCAATGTGAAAGGGGTATTAGGTTTAGTCTGCAGGGAGGAAGGTTAGGGTTAGGATGCGGGAAGGGAGTATTAGGGTTTGTTTATTTATTAACAGCTTCTTATATTGTGCATACACATTCCACCGCCATTAAGTGGGTTAGCCATTAAGATGGGGGAGAGGGTTACAGTTATACTTCGGGGTGGTAGGATTAGGTTTAGGTTCTGGGCTAGGAAGGATAGGTCCTTAAATGAATAAAAATGAATAAAATCTGCAATTCCGGGAGGGTAGGTAAGCCTGCGTTAACGACAGCATTATATAGGTGAGTGCGAGTATTTTCCCTGTCGGGACATTTTGAATACATCCCATCTTTAATAGATCTTAGTAAATTTACCCCTAAATGTGTACACATGGAACCTACAGCTTTCCATACTCGTACTTACACTCAGACTTACAAACTTATACTGCTTTTAAAATAGCTTGTAGCAATAAGTCTTGAAACAATTGGTTTTTAAAGCTAATGTATCGCATCTGGCATTCAGCAAGTTACCTCTGTAGGTTCTGTGATATTGTGAGTATTTAGTGAAATAATGTAATTTTTTGGCATACCTCCAAAGAACAGGATAATGTTTAATGGGAACACTATGAATGGATGCACAGTTATTACTGATGTGCTTAATGGTGTACACAATAAAAGTTCCCACTGGATTCCTGAGAGTTCTCATTTTGCCTTAAATGTGTTTCATAGGAAGAAAATATGGGTACCTAATATGTTATGTTGCTGGAGAACACCCAAAACTGAGATTTTATTCATTCCTTCGTTTAACATAATTGCCTCAGAAGCTCTAAGCAGCTTTACTGCATTGTAAAAAATGCCATAGTTTGTTGAACAGATATTGCAGATATTTAGGACAATGGCTTTCAGATGATATTCTGTCATTACTAAATTATGCTTTTTTGCACAGCTGTTATAAGTGTATGAGAAGAGCAATGTGCAGCATACAGTATGAGCAGTGTGTATGAAAACAGCCTCCTGGATGCCTGCACTATATGAAATTCACCACCATGTTTATTTTTTGATTGCAAAGTTAAGGAATATACTGGAAATTGCATATACTGTAGGTTAGAGTACAGGAGGAATATTACTGTGATATGTCCTGTTCAGTCCATTTAGTTTTCTATTCAAAAATCCAACTTTCTGAAAGTGGATATGTCAGACTTTTGCCTACAGCACTGAGAGCTTGCAGCCCTAGTACAGCTCACTGTAGATTCCAGCTTCAGTTTTCCCCACTTGCTAACTGTGTTGGGCTTGCTGAATCATTTCCATCTTGACAGCATTATTGGCCCTTGGGCAAAGCAGTGCATTAGGGACACTATGTATACAACCACGAGAATAAACATAATCTTCTATTCTGTTTTGTCTTGTCCGTCGTGGCTGTAGCTTCTCTCTCGGCACTGTTCACTGATAACTTTGGGTGGTATGATGTCACACCTGACATTCAGTGCGACCACTGGAGGAGGAAGACAGGGGCAAGAGGGATTCTGGCCAATGTTAATGGTAGTGCCCTGCCTTAGGCTGCTCTGGGGCCCCTATGCTTGTGGGTCTCCCGGGCAGTAGCCTACCATTTCCTTTGGTAAAGATGACCCTGTCCAGAATAGCCTGTGTTGTTCTATACTATACTATAGCAAAGATGATATCTGATTTTATGGGCCAGAATTAATTTCCTCATGACAAATTTTTCCCCGACCCCTCACCACTGCGAAAAGCCTCAGTTTGTCTACTCATGCTGCTGGGAGTGGGGATGCCATAACGTGATTTAATGGCGCATGCAACATCAATTGCAGGGGTTAAAGTGAGGGAGAACAGGGTGGAACTGAGTTCCTCCACCTCTAATGGTGAGGTGGAACATTTTAACCTCCACATTGGCCCTGCACAGTAATTCTCACAGAAAAGCATTCTGGTTTGCAAGGGGATGCCAAATACCCTACCACTTGCCCTGTCTCTGACTAATGGGGGAGGGGGATAATTGGTGGCATAGAAAAATGAGTTCCCTTACCTCTGCATGACCACTTTAAGTCCTGATCAATTGTGATTTTTGGCTTTCTCCCTACTCCTAGACATCATCCAAATACAGTAGATTAGTATGCTTTCAGTAAAGGTGGGCACAATCCAGCCCCTTGTCCTCACCCAGCGTTCCCCAGAACGTCCCCTCTGGCGAGCGCCAGCGGACGGGGACTCCATTAAACTGGGGCGTCTCTCGGTGGGCAGCGGGTCCCTGCCCGTCTCCACTTTGGGGATATGGGCAGGGTTAGGGTCGGTGATGGGGACCGGCGGGGGAGGTGGTGGATGGTGGTGTGGAGCTCTGTTGCCACGGGGAGTGCAAACGTCTCCTGCGCGAGTGCCCCCTGGCGGTAGCTGCCGGCTGCCGGGGGCTGGCCATAGTTTCGCCAGCCCCTGCAAAGAAGAGGCCAGCTACATCTGTACATTGTACAGGTCCCACTGTTAAGAAAGGGAGGGATTGGGTGTAACCCATGGCACTTGAGCAAATGCAGTAATTTCTGTTGAACATACTGTATGGTTGAGTTTGCTGTGGGCACCAGAATGGAATGTAGTCAGATTGTTGTTGTTTACAAGGTCGACAATTAGGGGTGTGGGGGGGTGAGATAGGGATGGGGCAACCTACATGCCAACATATTACTTACGCAGTGTATAACAATGTACAATAAGTGAATTGTCTTTAAAATTTCAACAATGAGGTTTTACCATCATGTTTAAGGTTGTAAAGTCATCGCTATTTCACTGCATTAGCAGCATGCTGGCATCCTGCTGTCCCCTTATGATTGTCAACTTTGTAGAGATTTCACATATAAGTCCCAGTACATTTGCTTCTACTTAATAACTAGTAGTACACTGTTCATATTTCACTTCTAAATGCTTTTCATTTGGAGAAAGCTGTGAAGAAATTGGAAGAGCATTATATGTTATTACCAAACTTAATAGTCTGCTTCAAACTACAATACTTCTAAATATTGCATGCTTACCTACTTTTTAATGGTGCCTTCTGGGAGATTTGCGGAAGTTTCAGGTGGTAGATGAGGGGGCTGTGGTGGGATTAAGCAAAACCTGTTGGGCAGATCCTACAAAACAAGAAGGTACTGGCTGAAGAGGCGCTCTCCCTGCTTTGCTGTTGTTGCCAGCTACTGCTGCATCTGTCACACTGTATAACAAGCAGCTCCACCAGCAGCATGAAATCCGGCTCTGACTCACCCCCCCCCCCCCTCTCCTCTACCTCTTCCCCTTTGCACCTTTGGCAGCAGCACCGGGAGCTTAAAGTGGAGACAACAGCTCTTCTGTCACTGACCTCCCGTCTAAGGTGCACTACACTCTCTCTCCCCTCCCCATTTTGCTGTCCCTTTATAGGTATAGTAAGGATGATGCACATTTACAGCGAATGCCAAACACCCTAGCACCGCCCCTGGCTGTGGTCATAGACCAGCGGAGCCATAATGGTGTACTTGCCATCAAATTTATTTATCATGGCCTTGCACACTTAACTGAATATGTCACTCAATTCAGGAGTTTTTTCTACTCTCCTAGAGACCTGGAAGTCCTGCGCCAAATTCGGAAGTCTCTCTAATATTCCAATCATATACTGTAGCATGCCTCTCACCTCTCCAGATTACAGCGCTAATTGGATATTTTCCCACTGTTTTACCCACAGACTGCAGTGCCCTATGGGTGGAAGGGAGGGAAAGTAAAGCAGGGGTGATCACTAACAATGCAGGTTGGCGGGGAGGCGGGGGCTACATAGCTGCTCAGTGAGCTCTGAATATGCTCCAAAATGAAGAAATGGGGGCTGTGGTTAGAGATGACACCCCCCACCTGAGTTCATATAAAGCTTTGAAAAGAATAACTAGTTAATGTCCACCAGTTCAAATTCATTACCTTACAATGTGAGCTTAGAACAAAAGATATGATACATGCAGAATAACTGTGTATCTTTAGAAGTACCGGTATTGCCTCTGGAATACTTTTATGCATATACTGTACATAAGCAAATGGAATTACTGGAGGCATAGTGCTCCTTTGGTGCCATGCTTTATAAATCCATTTTAAAGTATTATGTGATTTACCTTGATATAAAAGGTATTCTGTGCATCTTTACACGCGATTAGGATTTATTTGAAAAAGAAACCACCCAATAGATCCTTACTGGAGAGGGCTTTGTTTGCTAAGTAGATGCTGGTGTTTCCTAAGCCCTGTGACAGAGAACAATGGAATATTTTCTTTATCAAGCAGGTGTTTGTAATATTCAAGTCTGTCTTTACCGGATATTTTCCTTTATACACAGCTGCTACAAAAACTTTTGAAGATTAGAGACGTGTAAAAATGAGTTTTTGGCTAACAAATACCTCCTCACTAGTAACAATCACTTACAGGGAGCTTTGATCTCTAACACAAGCTGTGGGGGTGGATTCGGTTACTGCTAAACAATAGAATTTACCTCCGTCTTAAGAAAAAGATTAAGATATATATCAGCTGTGACGCTTATCACATCTACTTGTCTGTAGAAATTTCCTCAATCCTATGTATTCCAGGTTAGCTGTCATCCAGCAGAATTCGGAGCTGTTTTGTAAAAGAGTTAATGTTAAAATTAATATCAAAAATAGAATTCAACTAATCCCGGTAGTACAGTATGTCAGCAAAAGTGGTGGCACTCAGGGGTTACACTGTTCAAGATGGCAACACGTCAACTGAACAATGTTTCATTGCATTCACCCCCCCCCCCCCCTCCTTTTTCATTGAGCCACACTTCAGTCAGAAAGACCTGTTGAGCACTTCTGGTTTTACCTAAACCGAACGCTCAGGCATTATTAATCCATTAACATTATTGTATGGTATACTTTAGCATACAAGGGGACTTCACTACTTGTTTTGTATTGATATATTTCTGTTATGTTGGGATATCATAAGGAAAGATCCTTAGGCAGCTTTTGGATTGTGAACTGAAAATTGTACCTTTTATTCGGCGGGACGGGGGTGACGTCTACCTGCTCGTTAGGTAGCAAATATATGCTGTCTTTTGAACAGGTCTGAATCATGCCGCATCAATACAAAATGTTGGGAATCACTGATTTGTCCTGATAAAATGAATATAAAAATGTAAAATATTGCTTCTATCAAAAAAACACAATTCATCAGGGACCCCCAGTGGTTACAAGGTAAATAGTTTTTTTCTACCACAAAATACTTTTAAACACAGCGATATTGTGTGACATGTAGGTACCTCTTTCCTATACACAGACAAACTTTTTTTTCATTAACAATCTCAACATATGTTTTTTTTTTTCAAAGCAATTGGATATCTATAAGAGAACTTACATTGCAGATTATAGGAAAACACCATATTATAAGATCATACCGACAATGAGTGTTCATTCTAGCACCCGCCTTATTTGAAAACCCATGCAGTTCCTCTTCCCTGCCTGGGTGTCGCTGTCTGCTGTGGTGTTTCTCGCACAGGTTCGGTTTGCATATAAATGCTGATATACAGTACAGACAACACTGTGCTACAAGCACTACAGCAGACAACGACACCCCATGCAGGAAAGAGGAAGTGCATGGGTTTTCATATATGGCAGGTGCTAGAATGAACACTTAAAGAATGGGTTTAAAGGTTAATATACCTCTAGGAAATGTAGTAGCGATCAGCAGTCTCCCATAGGATTACCGCAGTTATGGGTGAATAAACATGATATAAGCACATCGATGTTCATTTCAATGAGAAAAAAAGCTTTATGAATACTGATTATTACAAATAGAGATTTATAAAACCCCAGAAATATTTTTTTTATGCAGTTTAATGTATATTGGTCGAAAAAAAAAAAAAATCATGACTAATTCCACTTTATAGTAGCAAGTCTATAATTTGCTCTGGTTGTACAGAAGAGGTCATTACGGTCCAGCTATTTCTCATTCCACTTCCTGCTAATTATTTTACAAATGTATTGATCAGCAGCAAATTACTAAAAGTTTTAAACAGACTTTAAACGCAAGTAAATTGGAAATTGGTGCTTCCAAATAAAAACTAGCTTGTACAGTATAAATGAGCATGATGCACTGACTGATGAGTGAATGGTACAGGAAACGATGTGTTCTAACAGATATACGTTTGGGATCACCATAGATTTATCCTATGAGTTCCCATAATTCCTTACTGATGATGCCAATGGCGAATACAGGAAAAAGTATGTTTAGTGACAATTAGTGGTCAACATGACATAGTCTTTTTCTACAAACTTATTTTACCACTTACTGTAATAATGATAAAAACACAATTTGTGTAATGTACATTATAAAGAAAAGTTTATATTAGACATGGGCCCCAGTACTGTATAAAAATGGGATGCAGTTTAAATCCCGGTGGTCTGGATCCCGGCGTTCAAAATCCCGACGCTGGAATCCCGAACGCCGAAATCCAGACACTTTTTCCCCCCGTGGGTGTCCACGACACCCTCGGAGGGAGAATAAATTAGTGTTCCGAGCGTAGCGAGGCACCGGGCCCGCAAGGGGGGGCGATCCACGTCCCCCCCTTGTCGGGATTTCGGCGTTCGGGATTCTGGCGTCGGGATTTTGAACGCCGGGATCCCGACCGCCGGCTTTTCATGCCGAATCCATAAAAATGGGGCTCTGGCTAATCATGAGGAAATGTGGACAGAGGAGGTCCTTTTTACCTTCTATCCCTTTTTCAGCAATCTTGAACTCACCATACAGAAGTTCTCTGGGGCCATCTACATTAACAAAAAAAAAAAACCTAAAATGATGACTTTAAGTGGAAAATCTCTTAAAGAGCAGAAAGCCTTTTGGCTTTTGTGATTTGCAGTTTTTGTTCAGCAGTGGCATCCCTGGATTTATAGGTACGTGGTGGTGTGTCTTAATACCACATGGCAGAAAGGCCTCTTGGGTCAGATTGCACAGCAGCTCTGCTGGGCCCCGGTAGAAATGAGGGGACATGACCATTGGTAGGGGGCAAAACTTAGCAGGGGCAGCATTGCACACCCGCTCAGGGAGAGAGAGTAAAGGCTCCAGCTGCAGATGCCTCTCTCCCCAGCTCTGCTTACAGCACTAAGCAGCATGTGCTGGGCTGGGGAGAGAGGCTGCTGTAGTGCAGTAGTTAGTTTGCTCTTGCCCCCTTTCTCTCTCTGTGCACGGTCCCTGCAAGGGGGGAGGGGGGTAGCGGGCCCCTACATCTGACCCAGACTCAGGTAGAAGTACTCAAACCCCCTCTCAGAGCCACTGGGCATAGCCTTGTGGCCTGAACCACCATTTTAGCCACTGTGGTCCAGGAGATGCAAGATGCCACCAGTGAATGCCTTGGCTCCAGTGTGGGCTCCTACACAGAGGCAAGAGCCAAATGCTCGCAGTGATTTGATTTGTCCTGTTAAAACAAATGAGGAAGTACAAAGAGACTTAGCAGCTCATTTGATATAGATTGAGTCTATAACAGTGGAAAGAACTGAGAAGAGGCCATAAAAAAGCAACTCCTTACGATTGCAATTAAGAAAACATGTGTAAACAAGTTATTGCAATGAATGGTGGTTCTATGAATTATTGATGAAATGTAAATAATTCTGTGTATTTTTCTTTTTTTATAATAAAAACAAAACACAGCAAAAAAAAAAAAAGTTTTAGCCAAATTAATTTGTACACTGCTGTAAGCTTATTATTTATAGTCACCCCATGTATAATTCATTCAATGATATTCAGAGCCATGGAAACAAGGAATTTAAATTCTTCACAGAAAGAAACAATTGAAAAAAAAATAAAGAAATATGTTTGAGTTTTATTTGACTGTTTTTGTCATTTTTTTCCAGGGCCTTTCAAATTTTATTTCTTGATGCAAATACTTAAATACTTGGATGTGACCTGTCCCAAAGTTCTAAAGTGCTGTCACTGGGATTAGAACCTAGGTCTCTTGAGGAACCTTAGTGTCTTCGTTATGCCAGAGCTTACTGCTTAACATTTTAATAAAGAGCGTAAGCAAGCCTCTATTATGATAAATGTGACCTTTATTCTGATATTTTTCCTAAAACTTTGTGACACAGAAATGATTGATGGTTTTCTCTTTTGCATAATTTTGGAAAGTTTGGACAAAGCAGCCTTTTTTTTGCAGTGTTTGCGGTGCTAGTTGTTGGTTGTAAACAGAGATGCAGAAGACACAGAATCACATTGTATTTAAAATGATTACCAGTGACCTTTGTTAAACAACTACACCCATTTTTGAAATCCTGAATAAAACCATAACATATATAAACTAAAAAGTTGTTATAAACAAACTTTAGTTTACAAAGTACAAGACTCACTATGCTTCCTATATAGCTGTATAAATTTTTCAAAATGCCCAGATACCAATGGAGATTTTTACTTTTATGCAAAGCCTAAGGGTGCCCCAAAGAAACAGCTGTGCCCAGGGACCAAGATTACACTCAGTGGCTATAAAATGTGAATAAGTTCTTTGCAATCAGTACAAAACTCCAAATGCAAATTTCCAAGTTGAGTGGAACAAGTTGTCAAGTTTTATAGATTGTCAAATTTCAGCTGCTCTGCAGACCGGCATAAATGTAGCAAAACAAAAATGTAAGACTGCAAAGCTAAGCAGTATTCATGTTTTTAATTATGAGAATAAATATCGAAAAGCGGTAAACACTTGGATTTAAAATAGATTTTTCAAAAATTAAACTTTTAGACTTGTTGAGAGGATGCATCTTTAGATGCATATATCGAAAGCACCACGGAAATTTAAATGAGCACTAAATCCTCTGTCTGACAATGGCCTTCAGTGTGAGTGATAAAACATCTGTGTTTGGAGCCACTTTCATTGACTTGGCCACAACACTCCTATCACAGCACTTTTATAAGAT
The DNA here is from genome assembly GCF_055691185.1 of Crinia signifera. Classification (NCBI taxonomy): domain Eukaryota; kingdom Metazoa; phylum Chordata; class Amphibia; order Anura; family Myobatrachidae; genus Crinia; species Crinia signifera. The sequence continues at coordinate 137,265,302 of NC_139223.1, forward strand.
GCATCATCTCCATATTTCCAAATAGTCACTGCCCATTGTATTTAAAATACACAAATATAATGGAACTGGATATGCTGGGTCACCTCAGTCCCCGTGTCCACCCTCTGCTCTGCCCGGCTTCACCCACTCTAAGTTGTTCTTGCCCCTCCCTTCCATACCCCCCTTCCCTGGATCTTTCCATCACTCCATGCCCATACTGACCAATTCTACTGTCTTGTCTCTTATGAAGTGGAGTCACTGGAGCAAATGTGCTGGCTTCGATAGCACATGCACTGATGAGATGGGACACACTTTCTGCAACTGTTATAGATTTCGGAGACCATCCATCTGCAGACACTCGTGAAGCATTTATTGTGCAACTTAGAGCCCCTTCACACCAAACATTGACATAGCTCCATATTTGTCATGAAAGGGTCTACTCCATTTGTGTTACACTGGAGTCTGACCAGGGTGGATCTCAGCATGGACCTGGGTAGCCTGCAGTCATATGACTTAGGTCATGCTAAAAGTATATATGAGCTAAATCATTGGTGATTGGGGGTCATCTCCAAGCATTGGCAAAGGAAATCCCAGCAATAACTTGATGGTCTATTTTTTTATGTGAAAGGGGGTATTAGATGTAGTAGAAAAGATCACCCTGCTGCATACAAGACATCAGCACTTCGACAACTGATAATCTGACCCTTTGGCTTAAATTTTGCATTTACCATGATCGGATTGCAAAAGGAGAAGGTTCAGACCATCATTTTTTAAAACGCTGATGATGCAGTACAGGTGAGTTGAAATATTCAGCTAAAAAGTGAGTAAATTGCAGATTTAGAAAAGCAAGTAGCAGAATAGGAATAGGAATTTGCAATGTTCACTGCAAATTCCTTTGTGGAAAAATAACCTGAGATTTAAGACAGCTGATTGTAGTATCATAGACCCCATAATGATTTTGTTTCTTTGACCCAATCTTTAGTATTGTATAGACCTGTATATAAAAATTATGCATATTGTACTTTAGAATGAAAGAAAACAGTAACTATTTATGAATGGAAACAGAAACTTGAAATGAAGATTCATCAACATCTAATTTATAAACATCAATTCATCGTCTCACAAGATATGCATTTGTTCTGTAACTACCATGTAATTAGCATTGTCTTTCTACACAATATCTTAGCCTTTGTATTTTTGTGATACATTCATTCAGATGACAACATTAAGAGGCTGCAGAAAAATTATCATATTTTACACCTCTCATCTTGCTGATGAGTTAGTTAAATGTTGACTTGTTTCATTCACAGTGTAACAGTATCACGTGTGTGTATTATCTTGCAAACCATAGAGTTATTTATAACAGATACAGTACAGTATTGTTCAATAGTAACGGTAACACTTTCTCTGGTGTGTGTGTGTGTGTGTGTGTGTGTGTGTGCACGTGTGTGCACGCTGAGTCTGGGCCACATGTAATACCAACATTTTTGCATATCAATTTATTCATTCAAGGGATTTCTCTAAAGAAAATCGGGGAAAACATTTTATTTCTACAAATAATATAAATCTTACATTATATTTATGATTATTCACTTAACTACATTTACAAAATTAATTAAACCCAGCGGGGATATTTATAAAAGCTTAAATAGAGATAAAACTGTAAGAGATAAAGTACCAACCAGATCCTAGCTGTCAAATTTTAATTCCAATTTGGAAAATGTAAGGCATAAGCTGATTGGCTAGTATTTTATCTCTCATTATGCTTTGGCATAGGCAGTGATATGTATACAAAAATGTATGTAATTTATATATAAAGCATGTACTTTTTTATTTTTAATCTTTATTTATTGTTTTTCGAGTTACAAAACACACCCTGTATAGCTGTCTGTATTTTTTAAGCTGTCTCTTACCTGATGTTTCAAACTACAGTATACTGAATAGTGGTAAAGCTGTATAGATGTAAAAGATGAAGAATTTTAATTATAAGTTGTAAAAAATGTTTTGTTTTTTTACAGCCCTTAGGTTTTTCAGGGATCCCTACTTGAAAAAAGTTTTCTGCATGGTACAAACTGGTTCCGGTTGATAGATCTACAGTGTGTAGACAGTCAATAGGTCTACCCCAAATGGTCGACATGCAATAGTTTGATGCTGACAAAAGGTTGACATGACATGGTCAACATGATTTTTTCATGTTTTTTATAATTTTGTTTAAAGCTTGTTCTGACTTCACCATCCATGTTGGCATAGAGGGAGAATATATTAATACGTTGAGCACAAAGCAAGACGAGCAAATTGAGACATGCAAGGGTACGCGTTACACTAATGGGGGTCCATGTTGACAGTTTTCGACATCGACACACAAAAAAATCCTCATCCTCATCCCCAAAGAGTCACAGGTTCTCAAAGTCGGTACACAGTGCATGTTTTGCAGGTCTCCTGACAAAATCAAGTGAAATAATTAGCTCCACCTGTGGATCTTTTAAAATGTGTCGGTCAGTAATTAGAGCACCTGTCGGGTGACCTGGAAAACATGAACCGTGTGGGGTCCTGAGGACCGAGTTTGAGAATAACTGATATATATTAACAGGGTCAAAAGATCGTCATTGAAAGGTCGACCGGTTAAAACAGTGGTCAGGGAACTCGGTCCTCATTACCCCACGCAGTGCATGTTTTGCTGGTAACCCAGCAGGTGCACAGGTGTACTAATTACTCACAGACACATATTATAAGGTCCGCAGGTGGAGTTAATTATTTCACTTGTGATTCTGTGAGGAGATCTGCAAAACATGCACTGCGTGGGGTAATGAGGACCGAGTTCCCTGCCACTGTTTTAACCGGTTGACCTTTCCCATGACGACCTTTTGACCCTGTTAATCTATAGCAGTTATTCTCAAACTCGGTCCTCAGGACCCCACACGGTTCATGTTTTCCAGGTCACCCGACAGGTGCTCTCATTACTGACTGACACATTTTAAAAGATCCACATGTGGGGCTAATTATTTCACTTGATTCTGTCAGGAGGCCTGCAAAACATGCACTGTGTGGGGTCCAGAGGACTGACTTTGAGAACCTGTGACTCTATGGGGTCGAACTATTGACTGACCACTGTCTAATGTGTCACACCTGTACAAACTTATAGCATTTAACATACTAGAGTAAAAGCAATGAGTGTAGCATATGCAAAGGTTTGAGCACCATGTCAGACAGTATTTAGGGGGTTATTCTAGTCCATTCTTTCTGACAAAATCCTTCTAAAGGTGCGTACACACGTATAGATTTTCTGTCTGATTTATCTGGTGGGAACAAAAATCTGGAAATGTATGGGAGCAACTGACAATCAAAAAATTGGTCCCAAACACTTGAAAACAGACAGTGATCAGTCAGACAAATTGTTTAAATCATTCTGATATAACAAATTTATCAAAGCATTTTTTTTTCCTGCATTTGGGTAGAAATTTTTGATTGTCATATGCTCCCATACATTTCCAGGATTTTGTTCCCACCAGATAGATCGGACAGAAAATCTGTACATGTGTACGCACCTTTAGAAGGACAAAACCATGTGCACTGCGGGTGGGGCAGATGTAACTTGTGCAGAGAGAATTAGATTTGGGTGGGGTTTTTCTTCAAAGTGAGATCTATATTGAAGTGTAAAATCATGCAGTCAGTATTTTCCCTGCACAGAAACAAAAAAACTCACCCAAATCTAATTCTCGCTGCACATGTTACATCTGCCCCCCTGCAGTGCACATGGTTTTGTCCATCTAAGAAGGATTTTGTCAGAAAGAATGAAATAGAATAAACCCCTTAGTAACATCTCTTATGGCAGAAATGAAGGCTTCTAAACACTTCTTGTAGTGAGCTAAGGTTTTTTCTATTCTTACGTTTTGCTTATGATGCAAATTCGAGATCTCACAGTTTTAAAAAATTATTTAAAATTGGGTGCTGTGAAGACCATTAAAACCTTAACATTTCATTCTTATAAGTTCTTCATGGTTGATTTTGACATTTGTTTTGGTCACTGTCCTCCTGCAATATTCAGCCTCTCTTCAGCTTACATTTTTTCACAGACAGTGAAACTTTAGCTTATCAAGTTGAGTCCATTTGATTCTATATCTTCCACTGGTTATCTTCTCTTTCATGAATATCAGAAGGAAGTAATTGTGGTGGTTGGGAGTAGGCACAGCATTATGAGTTTTAGAATGTTTAGACACAGAGGCATATTAAGAGGGGAGGCGGACCATGTGAAATATCTCCTTTCTAGCATACAGCAGACAGCACTAGTAGACTCTAGTACTGTCTCAGACTCTAGTGCAAATGCAGAGGTATACAGGAAAATAGGCACTGCACTCATATTCCTTGAGATTTTCATACTGCTCACATGCAAAATGGTGATTTGTACACTGCTGCTGTCAATGTAGGACTTGGAGAGGTTAGTCTTGAAAAGATGGCAGCAGGGTATATGGTGATGTCACCTCCTAGGACAATGTGTCAGACTTAAAGGTACCCATACACTGCTGCAACGTCTCGCAGCAGTGTTCGGACACCCGATACCCTGCAAGCTGTTGGGACCTTCCCGGCGGCAGGGATGGATCACATGCGTCCCTGCTTCCCGCCCGCCTCGCTGCCTGGTGGGAGGTCCCAGAACGGGTGGTCGGAAGGCATGTCAGGGAGAGGTGATTTGGTCCAATTTAACGGCCCGATTGGTCGCAATCGGCCGAAATCGGACCAAATCGCCTCAGTGTATGGGCACCTTAAGTCAGCTTCACTGATGTATACAGTATATAATGGGTACAAGGTGTGTGAAGTACCCGTGCCCCTCTTTACAGGGGGCCACACATTGCACATCCTTCACACATTTAACTGTGCTCACTGGCCTGGAGCTGGCAATAGAGCTGCAATTATCACTGGAAAAATATCCGTTATCCAAATTATACAGAAAACCATAATCTCCAGAATTTACTTTATTATTTTTATAAAAACCTACAGTACTGGGGACATCTGTAACTGGCACTACTGGAACTGGCACTACTGGGGAACGGTATGTAACTGGAACTAAATATGTGCATGATAATGATTGCTTGCCAATCAAATTCAGTGTCTAAGATAGTACACAAACTTTGGGCCTTATTCTGGTTCACTCTCAGAGAAAATTTCTTCTCAAATGGACAAAACCATGTGCACTACAGGTGGGGCAGATGTAACATGTGCAGAGAGAATTAGATTTGGTGAGTTATTTTGTTTCTGTGGAGGGAACATACAGACTGCTTTATTTTTACACTGCAATATAGATCTCACTTTGGCGTAAAACCCCTCCCAAATCTAATTCTCTCTGCTCAAATTACATTCCCCCCCTGCAGTGCACATGGTTTTGTCCATTTGAGAAGGAATTTGCCTCTGAGAGTGAACCAGAATAATGCCCTTTGTTTCATGTTTCAAGAAACCTCAAGATACAGTACCTCATTCAAATGTAAACATATTCCAAAATACCAAATGATCCGTTATCAAAAATACTTCTGGTCCTGAGCATTTTGGATAAGGGATACTCAACCTGTACCACCTTTTTTTGTATATAATATTAATGATTTGTCCACAGAGAGCAACAGTGCCACCATTTTTTTAACTAACAAGTCCCAAATCCTAGGAGTCCATCATGACCACATGACTTATGAAGCATGGTCACACTCCATCATGAATATGTAAATATTATTTTCACAAGAACATGGAAATATTGCTGAACTTCACTCATACTCAGTACAATAACAGTGGCCAAAAAAACAAAAAAATGGTGCAAGGCTGAGCAGGGCTCAACAATCAGTAATCCCTGTCTCTGGCTTGGAACGTGTTTCAAAGGCATCTGCCATACAGTTATTGCTCCTAACTCCCTCTTTTGTGGCATTATGGCATCACATGTGCTGGAGACATTTGAGTAAGCCCAAAATGCATAGGTACAATGTTGCTAACCCAACCTCCCTTATTTGTGCCCATGGTGAGCAATTTGGTGTAAATGCTGCAATAAAGTCTGCTTGTTTTGCATTCACTGCAATTTATTGGTTTTTGAATTATACTTTTTCATACACTTGGAGCATCTTTATTACTTTTTTTCAACATTGAAACCATTTTTGATTTTTCCCTGAGTAGCTATTTTTGTGATGAGCCATTTTTTGAGCCGAATGATCTTTTTTCATTCCACTGTATAATTACCTATTGTGGTGAAAAGTACTAGTCATCCTGATTTATAACAAATCGATTATACTGTATGGTTACAATATAAAGTAATATGAGAATGCAAACAATGAGGACTGAGTATATTCTTCAGTGGCATTAGCGCCAAGGTGACTTGTTCATAGACCAAAGGAATCTACAGTTATTATAACAGGCTGAGATAAATGTTACACTCCAACAATGACAAGACATTGAATCCAAAACGTCCTCATTTTTCACAAGATGCATCTACCTTGGAAAATATAAATACGCAGATTGATCTAATATATGCCACTAAAAGCCTGATAGATTCTGTGTTTCCATTATAGACTGTAATATATGTGTTGTGAAGTTATCTTACAAATGGGAAGTTTAATAGTCTCTACTATTTCATTTCATCCGAATGCCAGAGAGATTACCATATTACACCTTTCAAGTGTACTGAGGCATGAGTGTTACCTTGTTATTAATGCTTGCTTGAGCTGACTTGGCATTTTATTACTTGCAATAACCTGATACGTTATATTATTCAAAAGATTGACATTTAGATAATGTTTTATTTCTGTTGTTTTCAGAAAAATACCATTGTGTTTTGTTTTTTAAAGAGGGTGTTGTGTTTTAATTGAATGAATTCAATAAAAAATATTTAATATACTTTAGGTACGGTGTTTCTTATTGTTTTCATCTAAATTGGTATTTAAAATACTGGAGGAGAAATTATAAATTTCCGCATACATGTTATATAGTATCTATCTATCTATCTATCTATCTATCTATCTATCTATCTATCTATCTATCTATCTATCATCACTATTGACATTAGGATTGGTTAATACGAAACAGATTCAGTAAGACATAATAAGTTTTAAATAAACATATCATATTTCACAATATACAATATTTCCTAATAACCTAATGCTACATAGTGCCTCTAGTTTACAATATGCAGCACATAGCCACCCAGTACACCAGTATGCTCCCCCAGTACACAATATGCCACACAGTATACTCCCCCATTACACAATATACTATGCACATGATTCAGGCAGCATTGGTGCATGGCTCATTCATTATAGCACTATTGCTAACAGAGTAGCAGTTGTGCCACCCCCAGGGCATTGCATCGACATTGGCCACAATGCCCTTGCTATGACCCTGCAGTGAATGATGAATATAAATTCAATAGAGTGAAATGTGTGTATATATATATATATATATATATATATATATATACCATGGTTTGGCACTCCGTGTATCAATAAATCAGCTTAGCCGGTGCCTCCACTAAAAAATAATACAGGAGCGTGACGGTGTGGCATTCGCAGCTTTTTCAAAGAATACAGTCAAGCCAATAGGCAACAATGTTTCAATTTATCAAGTAAATTGTCATCAGGTAACCTGATGACAATTTACTTGATAAATTGAAATGTTGTTGCCTATTGGCTTGACTGTATTCTTTGAAAAAGCTGCGAGTGCCACACCGTCGCACATATATATATCAGGGACGTGCAGTCAGGGGAGGCAGGGGAGGCAGTGCTTCCCCTGTCAATTTGTTTTAAAATAATACAAATAATATACCTATGAAACATATTCTGTGTCATAAGTATTTTCTTTATATTATTTTACTAGTTTGAATTATTTAACCTAGTTTGGGAGGCACGATAAGCGTGCCTCCCACACAGAACTGCAAGGGGATGAAGCGGGGGGCGGGGCTTGGGGCAGGGCTAAGCAGTGGTCTAAAAAATCCATTAAAAATAACACTAAAAGCGGCACTTCTAGAAGTGCCTAATTGACAGGGGCTGCTGTGATTGGACAGCAGATCCAGCTGCTGTCCAATCACAGCAGCCCCTGTCATGTAAGCCGACAGTGCCGCGTTTGCTCCCTACGCTGTGACCTGTGCCACAGTCGTTAATTTGGGCAACTAAACAAGCTAGTTGGTATTTCTTTAAATCCGGGACTTCTAGCCCTCCGTGTTTCCGCAGTCTAGTTAATCTCTTATATTCTATGCGGGGGAGGGGGGGGGTTCTTCCAAATATATGTCAAGATTATGGAGTGAATATGATTGATGGTTTTCTGTGGGACTAGGTAGGGAATCGCACAAAATAGGTACATAAGCCTTGGTAATATTGACATTTTAAAAGCTGCAATCCTCCCAAGCCAATATATTTCCAGGCTGAACCAAGCTTTTAATAATGCTTCAATCTGGGAAGTCAGAGGAGTGAAGTTTATGTCTGTGCTAAGGGGTTGGGGATATTAATTCCAATGTGTACAATGTAATCCTTCTTCTAATTATATTAGTATTGCTTTTTAAATTCAGAGGTCTTCTCTACACTCAGGTTAAATGGCAAGGCTTCAGTTTTGGTCGTATTGAGTTTATAGAATGATGCTGTGCTAAAGCGGTCAATGATGTCATGTAGGGCAGGTAATGAGGTGTCAGGTTTTGTTGCCAAGAGAAGGATATAGTCGGCAAACATGCTTATCTTATGAGTAGATGAGCCCACACTTACACCAGGGAAGGTTAATGACTGATGTATCATCATCGCGATGGGGTTCTATAGCTAACACATACATGATGGGAGACAGGGGACAGCCCTGCCTCGTTCCATTTGAGATCTTCAAGGGGATTGAAGTGAAACCGTTACTAAACACTACTGCGTTGGGAAAGCTATAAAGGGCCAGTATGGAGGAAAGGATTGGACCACAAAGACCAAACCTTATCAAGGTTTCAGTGAGAAAGCCCCAATGCAGCCTATCAAAGGCCTTCTCAGCATCTAAATATAGGAAGATTGCTTCATCTCCTTTGCGCAAGATGTATTCCGCTAGGACAAATACTCTTCTAGTATTATCTGTTGCTTGACGACCTCTAACGAAACCTACATGATCCGGATGGATCAGGTTGGGAATGAGGGGAGCTAATCTGTTTGCGATTAATTTTGCAAAAATCTTCAGGTCAGTGTTAATCAGGGCTATTGGTCTGTAGTTTTGACAGAGCGACGGGTCTTTTCCCTGTTTATGGATCGTGATAATGCGGGCTTGTAACATTTCATCTGGAAGGGCACCTACTTTAGTGGCATAGTTAAACAGGGATGAAAAGGAAGGGGCAAGTTCGTTTGAGTATTTTTTATAAAATGTATTGGAAAACCCATCTGGGCCTGGGGCTTTCGCTCGGGGAAGGGATTTAATTACTTGTACAATTTCTTCCACTGACCATTTTACATTAAGATAAGCTAACCATCCAGGTTTTTGACAATGCACGCACAATGCACGCATCACTTGGGGTGGCTGACCCAGCTCTGCGCCATTGCTTAGGGCAATATTTTTTCTCCGGAGCATCCAATGTCAACTGTACTCTGAATGGATGAAGTTTTGCAGACACAGGTTGCTTAAAAATGTCTTGGATTGGCTGCAGGCACCGGACAACATGACAAGAAGCACCCGCAGCAGGACACATTCTGGCACCCATAGCTCAAGTGCAGACATAGTCAAGCTTGACCCCTCTTTGCCATAAATTACACCCTCCTCCTGTTGAAATGACACTATGCAATGGCACATGGAATGAGCAAAAATTAACATTATGTCACACAAAATAAGTAAAAAATCGGGGACGTATTGACGGCAGGGACAAACTGACAGCAGGGGCATTGAGTGACAGCACTGACACAGGGTCAGTGAGTGACAGCAAGGACACAGGGAGAGTTACAGAGGGGTCATAAGGAGAATAACAGCAGTGACATGGGGAGAGTGACAGCAGGGACACAGGGAGACTGACTGCAGGGACACAGGGACAGATAGAGTGACAGTGGGGAAACAGCAGGCTTACCAAACTTGATGGAGCTCTGGCATTGGTGTGGATGAAAGCTGGGAGGCAGGGATGATAGCCGGGTGTAGGTGTCCAGAAGGCTCTCATCAATGTCCCGCAGGCTTTCGTTATATTAGCCAAGAAAGGTATCGACTGAGCTTCTTTTGTTTTGGCCACTGCGTTCGCCACAATATATAAAATCAACTCCATGCCGACATGAATAGTGGGGGTATGAGCGTACTTACTATAGTGGGCGCCCAACTAACATATAAGTACCAAGAAAACCGATAAACACAAGCTGCTTAGTGTTCATTCTAGCACCTGCCATCTTTGAAAACCCATGCAGTTCCTGTTCCCTGCCTGGGGTGTCCCTGTCTGCTGTGGTGTTTCTAGCACAGGTCTGGTTTGCATATCATGGCTGATATACAGACCACACTGCATATTGTAAATTAGAGGCACTATGTAGCATTAGTTTATTGTGAAATATTGTATATTGTGAAATAGGAAATGTTTATTTAAAACGTATGTCTTATTGAATCTGTTTCATAATAACCAATCCTAATGTCAACACTTATGATATATAGATATATAGATACTGTAGATAGATAGATAGATAGATAGATAGATAGATAGATGTGCTAGAATACTAGCTGCTCTACTATAGTATATTTCTAGCCAGTTACCAATCAGAGTGATAGTTAAAAAGTGCACTAGGTATTAAAAGAAAATCATATATATACCACTATTATCAAAATTAAAAGCGTATAACTCAGTCCACAGATGCTTGGAGACAAAAAGACAGCCTAACCTGCAAATCAAAAGTTGATGCTGTATGGGAGCACAGCATTCATTAGCACTTGCTCGTTCTCATGGTGATTCAGCTAGAAATAGCAAGATTATTCCTCATTTGTTTCATTTCATGAATTTTCTTCTTATTAAATCCAATAAAGCAATTTTGATGCATTAAAAATATTTTCTATAATAGAGATCCTTTCATTTTTCACATCTGTAGCTGAAAATGTGCAGCGTTCAAAACCTCTGTAACACCATCATACAAGTGAGAGTAACCACGAGCTCAGTATTTGTAAATAACCATCACATATTGGTTGAAATAAATATTAAACAAGAGCAGAACTATACCGATTATCTCAACCACTCCAAATATGTGACTAGGGTCAGAATTATACAGTAGTGTTTCAAATGCTCCCAAAGCAAACAACCAAAAACTACAAGGACACATGTCCTCCTTAAGAGCGGCGATAGACCTTATGAGCAGAGAGCGGACTACACAAAGTAGAGTTTTCCTTGCTTCCTTGAGAGTAAACAACCAGAAACTACAATAACAAAGCAAGGCAAACGGATACATTTACATCAGTGCTGGATTAAACCCTGTGGTGGCCCCAAAGCAGTCGAAATTTGGCAGCCCCCTTGCACATTATCTTCCTCTAGGAGTAGGGCCCACAGGTAGGTGCCTGCTGTACCTACAGTATTTTGTAATCCAACACTGATTTACTTTCAAATAATCACCCCACACTGAATGACAAAACACACTGCAGTGTTCATTCTAGCACCTGCCATCTTTAAAAACTCATGCAGTTCCTGTTCCCTGCCTGGGGTGTCACTGTCTGCTGTGGTGTTTCTAGCACAGGTCTGGTTTGCATATCAGTGCTGATATACACACCACACTGGGCTAGAAGCACTACAGCAGACAGCGACACCCCAGGCAGGGAAGAGGAACTGCATGGGTTTTCAAAGATGGCGAATGCTAGAATGAACACTACACTGCACTGTAAATTGGTGACTTATTTGCTAAATAATTTAAGCAGAGGACCACTGTTTTTTTATAATTTGGGTACTGTACTCATTCTAAAATAGAATTTTGATGTTGCTTGCTTTTAGTTTGCATCTTACATAACAGCAGATGACATTTGAATTTATTCGCAATGCCTAATTTTAAATCCAATGACTCATGAACAGCAAGTCATACATTTTTTAAACTTTGTCAAGAGTTACAAGAGTGTTTATTACATATACAGATGTCAAGATGGTATTTGATAAAAGCAAAAAGAGAACCTGCCACAACAACATAAGGAGGAAACATATTTCAAAACTGAAAGACCAATATGAGATGAGATAAATCATGATAAGATGTATCCTTTCCTATGCCACACATATATTTTCCAAGTACGTGATAAATGTCACTGCAATTTATGATTTTGGTTTATACTGCTTTTGGGGAGCATAGTAAAGGGAAAGGGCAGTAAATTAATTACTGTGGACAGAGAGTCTACAATGCTAAATGTAGCTTTGTGACATTATTAAAAAGTGAAGAATTGTGACGTGTTTCATTGTATGTCCTTTGGCTTACAGACAGTGATCTCTACTGTGTATTGGCAAATAAAAAGGTGTCATTGATAAAATGTATAGGAAGCATTTTAAATGTCTTGACTGAACTTAAGATATATTATATGGAGGCTAGGAGACGAATAAACTGCAGTGGAACAGTTTTGAATTAGTTTGGTCTACATTCTGTGACGAGAGTTCTAGAGCTCTGTAACTTTCAATTTAAACCACATACAGTAATCCGCTTTTACATAGAAGAGTTCTATTATTGCTTACAGTATATAAAATGCAATATCCTATACTAACAACAACAGATAATGAGCGCTATAATATCCCTGTATGCAATGGGTTCCAGCTGCTAACTATGCGGGATAACCAATCCCTACAGACAAGAAAAAAAGGACCACTAACAGTAGCGCTAGGAACCGATATGCTAAGGTAAATAAGTATTACAATAATAAATGTATTTAAATCAACAACACTATGAGCCAGTCAAATCGATTATAATTAATATAAAGTTTATGTTGATTTATCAATAGAATACATAAAAATATATACATAAAAAATATACAACATCACATTTATTAATTTAGACAAAACTGTACCGGACGATACGATGAAGAAAAAAACTTTTTTTGAAAAAATGAAAATAGATAAAAGAGTTTGGTTTTGAATTTTTTTTTAAAGCTTGTGGGGGTATTTTTATCTTCCCTGGTTAAAAAACCAATTGGCAGTCCACTGAGGTGTAGTCACTTAATACATGATAAGCCAGTGAATCCAAAGAGGGAGTAACATTGAAATGGTAGCTTTGGACAGTTGGTAGTCATCGGAGTACCATAGCATTAGTGGCCTCCGATCAAGGTTCTCAGTTCAAGCTCCCACGTGCTGGCCGGCATAAGATGGATGGAACAAGTGTGGAGCTGACGCGTTTCCCCCCCTATGTCTGTCGGAGGCTTTATCAAAAATCAAGTTATGTATTAAGTGACTACACCTCAGTGGACTGCAAATTGCTTTTTTAACCAGGGAAGATAAAAATATGAAACTCCCAACTGATCCTCCCCCGCCACCACGAGACACTGATACCTACAGGTGGGACAGCAGGACAGTTCCTATAAAATTGGACTGGACAGCAAAAATCAGGAGAGTTGGGAGGTATGCCCATATCTTCATTTAACATGTTTCCCATCATAGATGCATCCACATTTCTTATAGTCTACTGGGTGCTAAGGATTAGTATTTTTCTATCAGTGGAGTTGGTATACAGTGGCAGATTTATTAAGCTCGGTGAAGTATGTTTTTTTTTTATCATCGGCCAATCAGCTCCTAACTGTGAAGTTACAGGCTTGGTGTGAAAAATGACAGGTAGGAGCTTATTGGCCAGTGATAAAAACCAGACACTTTGGGGGAAATTTACTAAAGGAAATGTGTAAAAAATAGTTGTAAAAATAGGTGTATTTGTATCCAGAAATACACTTATTTTTGACATTTTCTTCCTGAAAATACGGCAATTCGTATTGATGTGCTGTCAATACGAATTGCCGTATTTTTGGGATAGAAAATGTCAAAAATAAGTGTATTTCTGGATACAAATACACCTATTTTACACCTATTTTTTACACATTTCCTTTAGTAAATTTCCCCCTTTATCACTTCACTGAGCTTAATAATTCTGCCCCTAAGTAGAGAACGATTTATACAGAAGCTAACTCAATGTCAGTTGTAGCTTCCGGTTGAAAAGGTGTAAGTAATTACTGCAAGGTAGAAGAATTAAAGTCCTAAAACAGGTAGTGCCAATTTCTGTAAACATATTTTCGGTATCCAGGAGTTGGAGGTTAGGCAAATGTCTTTTTTGAACTAAGCAATACATCAAAAATGTTACTTGATATTTTAGTGGTTAGTGAAGCAATCTGCTCCAGCATCTGTGAGGAGAAAGCTATTCCATGTGTTGATTTCAACATGACATGTACTGGCGTTCATCTTCCACATATTGCACATATCCCAGAATCCTTACACATAAAAAATGCTTTTTTTAAATCCACTTTATTTCGAACATTCTTCAATTGAATTTAAATAAAGCAAGTATTAATTACTTATCTGCAAAACAAGTTTGTTTATTTTTTTAAACCCTTGAAATGCCAACATCTCTGTGGGAGATGTGAAACATATCTGCTAAAAATGCCAACGTCCCTTACATTTGTTATATAAATTGAAATAAAAACTGTCAGGTAAAAGAAAACAATTATATTTCCTATACAGTATATGGTAAACATTTCGGGTCATTTTAAATAATTGCTTGGCAATTTTCACAACTATTTTGACTAATTCACCTGCCACTGGAAAGGTTAATATTAAAATATTTGTGTATATATTAAAATCTATAAATGTTATTGTGATTTCATTGCAGTTCTATCACTACACTATGTCCCTATGTTTTAAATAGCTTTTGTATGTTCCTGCACCTGTGACAGCTACTAAATCCTTCACTGCTGTATTTCTCGCTGTCTTTGCAGTTTAGCCCCTTTAATTTTCCACAAACTACACTCTGTACTTTCTAATAACAGTTATTGTACATAGAAAGGAAGGTGCTGAAACTCCATTTTTTATAGTTGCAAGTCTATCACACTTTAGGCAATGTTGTGTATTAGACTTGTCAGGTGCCACAATATAATCACACTGTTACAGGGTGGGTGGTGGAGATGTGAATGAGAAAATAATAACCTTGAAACTTTTTAGTTGTGTATTGTTGTAAACTATTGTTACAAGGATAACACTGAAGGATAAAATTAAACATGATGACATTTCAGAATTTATATTTACATAGAAATTATAAATTTCTAACTCAAAAAATGGCATGAGATAGAGCGGATCACCTTGACCATTTTTCACTTTGGACTTATTAGGCTAACAACTTTTCAGTTGTGTATTGTTATAAACTAATTCTGCAGTTTATAAATAGTTTTGATGCTCAATTCTTACAGGATTCCTAATGGGTGTGGTATTATTACCCGACAGTCGGGATTCTGACAGTCGTTAGTCAGATGTCGGAATCCCGACTGCACAGCGTGGGGAGCGCAATGAAGCCCCTTGCGGGACCTATTTTATTCTCCCTCTATGGGGGTCGGGGACCCCCACGAGGGAGCAGTCGGGATTCCGACGTCGGAGTAATGACTGTCGGAATCCCGACTGTTGGGGAGCCGTCCGGCACCCTTCCTAATAACATCCATTACCAGGACAATGATGGAACATGCTTTCTTGAAGTACAGATATTGAGTGAGATTTATTAGGATGAGAGATTCACAAAAATTAGAGATTTGGTGAGAAATCTCCAGATTTGTTAAAGCGGCAATCATTTACACTGCAAAACCAGTTTGATTTTGAAGTGTAAATGATTGCCACTTTAAAAAAAATGGAGATTTCTCACCAAATCTCTCACTTTCTGAATCTCTCATCCTATTAAATCTCACCCTAAGAGTCTCAGTTTCTGTAAATAGATTTAGAATCTCCTCCTAGGTTCCAGAATTCTAAAGAAGGATCTAGAACATGAAAACTTATGAAGAAACTGTTTGTAACCATTAAGTACATAGTGGAAAATGTATCAAACCTTCTAAAGAGGACACATTGAGTTATTGCATAGCAATATATAATGGTGGCTGCTCAATCAATTTAGTAATACCTTATTAGTTGAGTGAAATGGATGGGTTATTCTAAACGAGAAAAATAACTAAAAAAGTTTTCCCTGCTCACCAAAAGGTATCGGCAATACGATTTCAACACTACATGATAATAGAAAATTCAGAGCTCTTAGTTACATATATTTACAAACATATGGCTCGGCTAACCGGACTTGACAAGGCTTCAGTGATACTGTTGTTCCCATAACGATACATGATAGTAGCGTCCACACTGGGTCATAGAGACAATTTTTGTATTATGAAATGATAATAGCACAAAATATATATTTAGCTTGAGAGATTACTTCCCTGGAGTAACCCCAAGGTCCTCCAAATGGCACTTCAAGAACCTTCATATCCTCCAAATGTTTGTCCGATCCATGCCTCTTTGCATCCAATTGGATTGTAGCTTCCGTTTATATAGTGCATGCTATAAAATGATAGACAGAATGTGATTAGTGGCTTTGAGCAACTCCTCTACTTATCCTCTTTCAGTAGGTTTTACATATCTTTACCTAAAATATACTATGGGCCTCTTACTTTTGCCTTATAAATGATTGCTCCTTTAAAAACAGTCCATGTTTGGCTGGCATCCTTCACAGCTGCTGAACTCAGACTCTGGCCCTTATTCTGGTTGGTGCGGCCAGAGCCGCACACGGGGCTCCGGCCGCACAAACCAATCCCCGCCCACCCTACGGATCGCCACGGCCGTCCGTACACGGACGGCTGGCGATCCGCATAAAAATGGTGGAGGCGTACGCCTCCACCATGGTGGGAGCTGCCCCCTGCATTCGATGGTCGTCGACCATCGAAGGCAGGTCCGCACGCCGCGGCAGCTCCCGCAAGCTGAGACCACACGGACAATCGTCCGTGTGGTAGCTTGTATGGGGGCTGAAAGCTGACATCCGGCGACGTCAGCTTTCCGCCCCCATGAGTTGCGTCATGGCCTCATTACCATGCATACGCCCCGCGTTTGCATGGGAACGCCCATGAAACGCGGGGCGTACACATAGGGAAATGAGGGCATGAAGCCTCTCACGCCCCTATACGCCCCCTTTGCGGCGGACGAAATACGTCTGCGGCGAAGGGGGCTGCACATGCGCAGATTGACCTCTGCGCATGTGCAGAGTAAAAACATCGGCGGTACGGCCGCACGCGGGCCGTACCGTCCGAATCTGAATAAGGGCCTCTATTACATTTGACCCTATGGAAGAGAAAATGTTGCGATGCAAGGAGAAAAAATACATTTATATTGCTTCTGTGCAGGATAAATACTGTCTATTTTGCATGTAGCCCACAGATATTAGACAGATACATTTTTATACTGCAATTTAGATTTCAGTTTGAACACCTCACACCCACATCTAAATCTCTTTGCCCAGACGGTAATGTTTCAAATCAAACCCTTTTACGTTTGCCGATCTGGATGCGATTTTTACTGTGTGATTTTTAATTTTTGTCACATCAAATGTGCAGTTTTTACTGCAAATTGCACCCTATTACATATATGGTTTGCAGTAAACTCATAATTTTGGCAGTTTTTGACCTTGGTGGTTTTTGACATGTGTAGAGCATGTTTAAACCCTGATCTTTTTCTCAATGGAAAAAGAGTTAGTACTCACCTATAGTGAGTACAGTAGGTTGATATTAGATTTGAGGCTGCTTCCATACTATAGACAAGTCAAACTCTTCTTACTGTTATTCATTTCTGAAAAGAAATCACTGATTTTTTCCTGTTTCTGGTACAGTACTTGTTATATAAAAAAGGTTCTGGTAGCGCATACTGTTGAAAACCATCAAAAAACTATATTTAGGAAAAAATGCTAATTTTTCAAGTGCCCCTGCTAAAGCTAAGTTGAAAATTAGTTCCTTACACATTGTTACTTATTATTACACCCTGTAGATTGTTGCTTTCAGCATTCTGGTTATTATTACACCCTGTTGCATTCTGCATTGTGGTTATGATTACACCCTGTGTATTGTTGCATTCTGCATTCTGGTTATTATTACACCATGTGCATTGTTGCATAAAGCATTTTGGTTTCCATTACATCTTGTGCATTCTTGCATTCAGCATTCTGGTTATCACAATACCTTGTGCATCATGCATTAATTACTATTATTATCACATCGTGTACATTGTTGCATTTACCATTTTTGTCATTCTTGTCATTGTAACACCTTGTGCATTGTTGCATTTATTATTGGTATTACATTCTGTGTATTGTTGCAGTTACTGCCTTATACCTGAGTCCAGTGAGATTGCCTCCACGAGCAGCCTTGTCTATATTAAGACCTGTGGCATCTGAGTACTGGGAGGACCCTGATCTCCTGGGAAATGCGGCTGCTATAGGTGAAACTTTTGGGCGCAGGAGGCTTTAGGATCACTGGGCAAGCACAACTGTGTTTCAGGATCCTCTAATCATAACAGTCTGGTTGAGATTGAAGATCTGTACTGTGACATCAAAGAGTAGCATCGTACTTCTGGCCCATCACATACATGACAAATATTACATAAAATAATATTTAAACCATGTGCATTACTGGTGTTCAGAGAGAAAATTGATGAGATTATCTAAAACTATTAATTTATCATGGATAGGTCCTTTAATACTGTGGCATTGCAGCATGTGTATTGTGGTGAATCAGGTTTGGGTGTTTACTTACCCCCATGATACATACGCATTGTAAAGACCTGCGTGTGAGTGTTTGCAACCTGATGCAGTATAGCATTATTCGGATGCATGTACTGTACTTATGCGTTCGCATCATGGCAACATTGTTAGAAAACATACAAATATCTAGTGATCTTAGTGAATAATCTGAGGTCTACAGTAGCTGTGATCCCTATAACAGATATAATTATATAGAGAAAGTTGTTTTTTGTCATATCCTAAAACAATTTTGACTTTTGAGGCTAATTCGTGGTCTTAATGTGTCATAGGAAGTCAGAAAGATTAGTTGTATATTTATGAAGTCACAGATAATTAAATCATACTATATTACAGTTTTCTTTCTTCTCACAAATATAGCGCTGGACAATGTCTCTGGTAGAATAATCAAACTATTACTTAGAACAGTTAGGGATTATATATTAGATCATCATAAAGTACAGATCGTAAGTGTTTATTACACTAGACTGAATTGTACACATCTCGATTTTATCATTACCAAACAATCTCACAAAAGACCATTGCTAAATTCTATGAGCTAAAGATGCCGACTTTCTGCTATTAATATCTCTCTAATTACAAAATACTTTGTTTGAACCTATTTATTACCAGAGGGGGCAAGGGAAGGTTAGGAGAGGTAGTGTAAGAGGCTACTGAACGTTTGGCGGAACCACATTTCTCATTAATTTCAGCTCTGTTCTGAATGATTCACCTTAAACCTCTCATATATAAAATCTACGTTGTAATTTCTTTCCACTGTTCAACTCTCTGATTTTCAGTTTGTAGATAAAAAAAAGTAAAAAAATGAATCCAATATTTCACTGCAGTCCAATAATTACATTTTGTCAAATATTGAAAAAAAATTAAATACCCAAAAAATAGAAAACATTCATGTGTTATGTAGATGCCCCAACTTGGTATATACTAGGACAATGTTAATTAGGGAAATTAGAAACAATCTTTTAAGTATATTTTTCATACAAACTATATGTATCTTTGATTTTTTTTTTTTTATATTTTAATAAAAACAATTGCATTCAAGAATGATGTGGGAATTATTATTATGTATCCAAACAATAAAGTAATTTGATTTTGTTTGTATAATTTTATTAAAGGCATATTTTATTTGATGTTTATTCATTGTAATATGACTTCTATTCTGTGCACCTGCATCCATGTGTAGAAATTTTCATCTATATATAAGTACATTCTTTAATAGATGCTTTTTTCAAGCTAGGGATGAAAGATTCTTCAAAACAAGATGTATTTCGAATCAATGAGAAAATTTCCAATTTGAAGAAAAATGCAGACAATATTTTTCCATTATTATTAATAATAATAATAATAATAATAATAATAATTATTATTATTATTATTATTATTATTATTATTATTATTAATAAATATTTCTAAATTTTAAGGTTTTTGATAAGTTTCTAGAAAAAAAGAAAAAGACCTTTCTAACACTTTCATTTTAAAAGTATTAAATATAATGTATTTAGATTATTATTAACATTTTTGAGAATGTGAATAATTCAGCACTGAACCTCCATGTTGATCTATTTCACTTATGAGAATGTAGCCCTGTAAGTGACTTGAACATTGCTATGGTAGAACTCTTATAGGCTGCGCAAAGATTATTAAACAATCATCCATTCAACCAGGCTGTCATATAAATGCCATTACCCAAATGAAAATATTTTAAATGTCAGGCTTAACAAGGTGGACAGACTGCCAACTGCTTAACAATCTTCTTTCTAATTCTCTTTTACCTGCTTTGTCTTATAGAAATTACAATATTATTAATTTTACTATAGAGCACAAACATTTTTCATATGGAAATAACTGGAGCAAATGCAAATGAATAAAAATGCAAAAACATTGGAGTCCACACTAATTCTGAATATAATACTAAATATGGATCACATTCTCATAAATGCAAAATCAAATCATAATTTGATAATCCACTTTTCTAAACAACATCCAAAATGGTTTAGTGTTTTTGGTCATACTATTAGAAAGAACAGTATACAAAGTTAAGAAATGTAAGAAATCAAATTCACCACAGTGAGACAGACTTTGTCGAGTTAGGATGGTCAAGCTATTGTATGGATTTTCCTGGTGTTTGCAGAGTTATGTTACTTTTTGTATCTTGTAATAAGCTCAGTTGAAGTTTAGAGATGAGCAATTTTCAACTGTCATGATATAACTGAATTGATCGCTGGTAGTAGAGGTTGGCAGATCAAGCAATATTGAGAAAATAATCTTTATGGTTGGTAAAATAACTACATTAAATAAAATATGAATAAAGTATTTGAAATTTGTTTTGAGAATTATACAATGCACTCAGTGAAAACATTTCTTCCAGAGTCAAACGTCCTCATGGCTTTAAAAGAATGCATGTACTCATTAAAGCCGAAAATCAATGATCAGATGCCTGTCCTCCATGAGGTTAAAGCTTATCTCTGTAGTAGGATTAGTATGCCATTCTGTTAATTACATATGTTTTTGTATTGTCCCTGCTAAAATGAATTTAAATAAATATTACAGATGTTCAATGATATTTTTGTGGGACTTCCATTTGCAAAATCATTTGCATTTGGTACTTGTTTCCTAGCACAGCGCCCACTAAGCAATTTGCTTAGTGGGCTATTCTGCGTGGTGAAATCGCATCGCATAGCATGGGCCATTTTAGGGCCATGCGATGTGCGATGCGATTTTCCTATGTAATTTATTCACTGCTCTCTCAGCCCCGGGCCATCGCATCGCATCTGCCGCAAAATCGCATGCGGTCGCATGCCATTTTTAATCACATGCGATCGCATGTAATTTTATAGGGTGTTTGATGCCATGACATATGCTATCATATATGCCCCTGTCCATATCGGGGTTGCTATCTAAATTATAGCAGGCAGAATGTATGAACCGTCAGCATCATTACTAGTGAAAAGGTAATGAGGCTTTTCTGTGAACTGTTGTATCACTGCCTTTTGGCCCTAATTTAAACCTGATCGCAGTAAAAATTTGTTCTCAAAATGGGCAAAAGAATGCTGCACTGCAGGGGGGGCAGATGTAACATGTGCAGAGTGAGTTAGATAAGGGTGGGGTGTGTTGAAACTGAAATCTAAATTGCAGTGTATAAATAAAGCAGCCAGAATTTACCCTGCACAGAAACAAAATAACTCACACAAATCTAACTCTATCTGCACATGTTACATCTGCCCCCCCTGCAGTGCAGCATTTTTTTTCCCATTTTGAGAACAAATTTTTACTGCGATCAGGTTTGAAGAAGGGCCAAAATGCAGTGATACAACAGTTCATAGAAAAGCCTCATTACCTTTTCACTAGTAATGATGCTGACCGTTAATACATTCGGCCTGCTACCATTTAGATAGCAACCCCGATATGGACAGGGGCGCATAGTCCCTGTCATGTGAACAAAATGTTTTGTTTGTTATATACTGTATACACAGATTTGCAGTAGGTTATTATTAGCACGGATTGCAAAAGTCTTTGGGCCGAAGGTTGTGAGAATCAGAAAGTGAGAGATTTTGGGAGTAACCCATGTTTTTTAGTAAATGGCAATCATGTACACTGAAAAATTAGGTTGATTTTGTCATTTAATTGATTGCTGCTTTTAAAAAAGAAAGAGAAAACTCTCCCCAAATCGCTCTCTCTGATTCACCCACCCTATTAATTTGGCCCATTGCTTTTATTCATACTGTACTGTATATAAATATATATTGTACATATAAATCAACAGCAGACGTTATCTACGATTTGGTTTCCATTGACTGTTGGTCTGTTTTTTTACATTAGGAATGCAGGAATGTTAATTTTACACGTTCCTGTGGATATTATGGTGGAGGGCACATACATTCATCGTTTATATACTTTGTGACGGGTTTTGCTAGACATTGTCCTTTTTTACAGTTTTGCTACACCACACATTTTTAGCTGTTTTTAAAGTAGAGTAGACCATTGTCGGGAAATGGGTTTTTGGGGGGTGTAAGTGGTGATGTGGTGGGTGGGTGGGTAGTGGTGAGGTGTCATTTGGTCATTCCAATCAATTTGGCTAGCAGCATTATGTGTTGTCAGCTATACTGGTAGTCAACTGTAGTTTACAAAATGTAATTACCTTGTCATGATTCTCGTTGTTTTCGTCGTATAGTATAAATATTTTAGACAGAATGCAATTTTGTGCAATATGATAATTTATAGTCTTGAATATTTACATCCCAGATGGAGCAGAAGGAGACATACAGTACTTTCCAAATAAGAACTTGTAGTAAATCCACAATCGTTTCCACTAAAATCCTGTCTTGAGGTTTAATGGAGAAAGGGATGCTAAAAAAATAAAGCCATTGATTGTTCTTTGAAGTCAATATGATGAAATATATCT
This sequence comes from Crinia signifera, assembly GCF_055691185.1. NCBI lineage: Eukaryota > Metazoa > Chordata > Amphibia > Anura > Myobatrachidae > Crinia > Crinia signifera. The sequence goes on from NC_139223.1 coordinate 137,288,375, forward strand.
ATTTAGCTCTAGGCAAGAAACAATAAATTTATTTCAAGGGAATCCGGAAAGGTGATTCTTGGCAATGCTATATGGTGTAGACCTTGTAGACAGTAAAACAGTCACTTTTTAAAGCTTTTGGTTGGAATCCTGCTCTCACATGGTTTAAATTAACATAATTCATTATTTTAATTTAAATATATAATATTCACAATGTTAAGATATTGTCCCTGATGGCCCAGTGGTGACTTACCTGCAGCAGGTGACTGCTGCAGCTCCAAATTACATATTATTGGCCATGGCGGTCATGTGACTGTCACTTTAGTGTCAGACCTCTGATCCCCCGGGTGCGAGTAAGTATTTCTCTGCTTTTAACTTACCCTAGTCCCTGACCCTCCTTTTAGTGTCCAACCCTAACTTCACCACCATAGCCTTACCCTCCCATAACAGCCTAAGGGGCAGATGTATTAAACCTGGAGAAAAGATAGTCTGGAGATAAAGTGGAGATAAGGTAAAAGGAGATAAAGCACCAGCCAATCAACTCCTAACTGTCATTTTCAAACAGTTCATTGGTTGGTGCTTTATCTCCTTTTATCTTATCTCTACTTTATCTCTAGTGTATCTCTTCTCCAGGCTTAATACATCTGCCATTAACAAAGGTGTAGGCAACCTGTCCAGCTCTCCAGCTGTTGTGCAACTACAAGTCCCAGCATGCCGTGCCATAGTTTTAGCACTCCCTTATAGCAAAATTGTGGCAAGGCATGCTGGGACTTGTAGTTTCACAACAGCTGGATTGCCACATGTTGTAGACATTCTGATAATGTCAATTTTCACCTGTCAACATCTTATCAGTGTTAAAGTTTTTTGGTAGTCTGCGCACTGTCCTCTCTTGTGCGGTGCTAGCTGCTTCACTGCCCGGTTGACCGTTCCGGGTCGGTTAATGACTTGCAAAAAAAGGGTTTTTTTTTTTTAGTGTAGCGCTCCGCTCCTTGGGTGTGGGGTGTGTGGCTGATCCTGATTTGAAAGAATATGCAGTGGGTTGGTTTAAAACAATTTTACTTCAAATGGTGCAGTCACATAAACAATAAATTACATATGAAACATTTGTTGTTACAGTTGTTGCAGTTAATTGATACATACACTGTTTACAATAATTGTGCAATAAAACAGCAACACAATGAGTGTTGCGGGAGTGGGGGGGGGGAAAGAAAGGTATTGGGGTTTTTTAGGGTTTTCTCTCTGATGCGGATGGGTTCTGGGGGGGGGGCAGTTTGTTTTTACAGTACAGTCCCGGTGTTCCCACGGCTGCGGCGTCCCGCTGTGCCGTTCCTTAAGTTAACTGTGCTGGTGCCCGGCTGCCGGAGGCTGCCCGTCAGGTGTTCTAGGCTCGGAGGGTGGTGGGGAGTTCTATCTCCTCGGCGTGAGCGGTGTTCTGGCTTGCTTGGGTAAGGGGGCTGTGGTGGTGGGTCTGGGCGCTCCGTGTGTACCCTCTCCCTATCCAGCCGGCAGCCAGAGGTGTCCGGTGTTGAACCGTATCCCCCGGCCGTCTGTCGCTGTGGGTATGGGACGTGGAGCGTTATGCAAAGGCCGTTGGCAGGGGGAGCTTTTGATCACTCCTTCCCGCCCCGGTGCCTTGCCTACGGATCCACCAACTCACCTGCTCCCATTCCCTGCGTCGCTTGCTGTTGCCCGTCTTGTAGCGCTGGCTGGATGGTGTCTCGTGCCGCGGTCTACTTGCTGACGTCACCGCTCCGTGCCCGGCTTTGTCCTTCGTGCGGCAGTCTTCTCCCTGGTTCCTCCGCTTAGTTCTTACTCGCTTGGGTATGGATTGTGTGGATTGCTGTAGCTTCTCCAACGCGTTTCGGCCTTGTGCTGGCCTTCTTCTAGGGAGTTTGTGGTATGTTTCTGTCCACTCCTAGTTATAGGCAGTGGGCGGGTTCTTGGGCGGGCTTGCGTGCTGATTGGTTGAGGTTTCTTGCTTGCTGTTGTGTCTAGTCTTCATGTTGCCATGGTTAAGCTGGTTCAATGTCAGTCTTTTTCAGTGATCCTCTGTTACAGGTATATGGCTGGTGAAATGCCATGCTTTCTTGTGATGTTCTTTTGTGGAGACAGTTTGCAGATGTCGACCGATTTTGATGTGTTGACGTCTACTGAGATGTTGACATTTGTGATGATTCGGTGCAATGTTGCGGATGTTGACAGTTTTGCTGTCTTGACATATTATGAGTGCATGATTACCGATGTCGACAGAATTGATGCGTTGACATGTGGGGACAATTTATGGGGACAATTGCAGATGTCAACCGATTTGATGTGTTGACATCTAATGAGATGTTGACCTTTGTGATGATTCGATACACAGTTGCAGATGTTGACAGTTTTGCTGTGTTGACATATTTTGGGTGCATGATTGCTGATGTAGACAGAATTGATGCGTTGACATGTGACGAAATGTTGACTTTTTTGGTGCTTAAATGCACAATAGCTGGTTGATGGTCTCGTTTTGTAGACATGTTTTAGGTGTGTGGTTGTTGACAGATTCGTTGCGTTGACATATGGTGAGATGTTGATCTTTCTGGTTTTGTGCTGCATATTTGCAGGTGCTGACGGTTTTGATGGGATGGCCTGTAGTTATTTGTTGGCAGTTTTGTGGCATCTTGGTAAGCTTTGTTGACAGTCTTAACGTATTGACGTACAATGGTATGTTGACATGTTGACATCTAGTGGTATTTTTCCAATGGTTGATTCCTGTTTACTGATTAGGGTGAGGCTGGGTTCGTAGTTTACTTGGGACGGGGGGGGGGTTGTTTCGGGGGTTTTATGGGGTGTTGCTACTTTGTTCGTTGGTTCAAAGATCATGATTGTGGTGGGTGTTGCGGATTTATGTTGTTTACTTCTTTTTTCCAACTATGGATTTTATTTCATTGTCCAGATTTAGTCCTCTAGGGTTTAGTGTCTGTAGCTAGTACATCCATTTCAGTTCAGTTGTATTTATGAGTTGCGTGTAGTCTCCTCCCCTCCAGTTTGGTTGTACGGCCTCTATTCCTATGAATTTTAATCCGTCTGGGTTGCTGCTGTGATGTTCTTTATAATGTAGTGATAGGTTGTGACCCTCAAAGCCTTTTTTGATGTTGCGGATATGTTCATTGAGTCGTGTTTTCAGCGGTCTTGTGGTTCGGCCTAGGTATTGTTTCCTGCATGGGCATTCCAAGAGATATATCAGTCCCTTTGTGTCGCAGGTAATTCTGTTCTTAATTCGGTATCTCTTGCCTGTCTTTGAAGATCTGAATTCTGTGGTTGGTTTAGGGAGAGGGTACACACGGAGCGCCCAGACCCACCACCACAGCCCCCTTACCCAAGCAAGCCAGAACACCGCTCACGCCGAGGAGATAGAACTCCCCACCACCCTCCGAGCCTAGAACACCTGACAGGCAGCCTCCGGCAGCCGGGCACCAGCACAGTTAACTTAAGGAACGGCACAGCGGGACGCCGCAGCCGTGGGAACACCGGGACTGTACTGTAAAAACAAACTGCCCCCCCCCCAGAACCCATCCGCATCAGAGGGAAAACCCTCAAAACCCCCAATACCTTTCTTTCCCCCCCCCACTCCCGCAACACTCATTGTGTTGCTGTTTTATTGCACAATTATTGTAAACAGTGTATGTATCAATTAACTGCAACAACTGTAACAACAAATGTTTCATATGTAATTTATTGTTTATGTGACTGCACCATTTGAAGTAAAATTGTTTTAAACCAACCCACTGCATATTCTTTCAAATCAGGATCAGCCACACACCCCACACCCAAGGAGCGGAGCGCTACACTAAAAAAAAAACCCCTTTTTTTGCAAAACATCTTATCAGTGTTGACATTTTGATGTCGACCTTATGCCCACATCCCAATAATTTGATTTAAAAAATATGTTGAAGAGGAAAAGCAACCACTGTTTTCAAACATATCTTTTGCCCCAAACAGGTTTGATGCAAATGCTCACTGGTGAATAGATGTGGTCTGGCATCAGAGATTCATACACAGGACTATGACTAGAGAGTGCAAGTGTTGCCATTGCATCTTAATGATGCTGTATATCCTGGTGAAACGGTCATGATGCCATGATACCACCATCGTATAAGAACCTGAACTGTTTAGGTTATTCATTTTGGTCACCTAGATGCTCCTTATTCTATTCTGTTTTTATACATTTGTTTTATATTTTTAGTTTTTTGTACTATGTTATTAATAAATAGAATTGAAAATGACAATTAAAATACTGTGGGGCTAAATTCAATCCGGGATTCTGAACTTTAAGACTCAGAATCCCGTGCTGTTTATGCTCCGCTTGACAGAAATTTGACAGCTGGAATACAATGTTCTGGCTGTTGAGTGTTGGAAAAGTGGGCAAGTCTGCAAAAATGCATGTGGCTTGTTGAAAAATGGCCATGAATTCAACAATCCATGGCCATTTCTGACAAAACAAAAAGTCGGATCTGTTTTGTCAGAATCTGCCTTCAGTTCTGTTGGAAACGGCAGCACTTAATAGGCTGCAGCCACTATTTCCCCCAGTTGAAATTGCGGCCAAGATTGAATACCTCCCTGTAGTGTCCATTGGTCATTCTCCACCTACAATTTCTCATACAAAAAGAAATATGGCCTACTTTCCTTCACTCTGCATTATTCCCTATGAGCGGAGAAAACTGTACAAAGATGACTATTCTTTTTCTCAATGTCTAGTTTTGTAAATGGCAGTAAGAAAGTAATCTGCTGCAATTAACATTATTGCTAAATGAGCAGCATATTAATTAATTGAAGACAATATCTAAGTATTTTTCCCCATTAGATGTCTGAGACAATAAAAAATGAATTACAGTACTGAAGAGATTATAGAACAGATTTTGATGACTAATCCAAATCCCTAACAGAACATAATAGGGAAATGTTAAAGGATAATGCAGCATGGTGTCTCCGAGCTTCAGTTTAGGAGATACAGCAGTTTCTGAGCTCGTGTGGAGTAATATTATTTAGCTTGGTTGGTATCAGGCACTGTTGTGCAGCCATGGGGATGTGTAGTGCACACTCTACTGGTTTAAACTACATTTAGTTGTGTATTCTTTGCAGGTATTTTCTGTTCGTATTATTCAACCATTAGCTGAGGCAACCAATTTGCCAATTTAGACCCATGGTCAGAGCTTGTACATGCACAAACCCCGGGAGTAAACGGCTTTCACACTCACCGAGCTATTCGCTGCATAGTGGGAGGGAAGGGGGTGGGTGGTTAGAGCAGGGTATTATGGGTGTTTCCAAAAAAATGCTAGCCATTCCCCTTCGAACACCGGCATGTCGATGCCTGCTCAGGTCAGGCGGCTGACGTCACATGACAGCAGCGACTGCTGCAAATCGCCCCAAATTGGATGTGTTTGACAACAGATCAGATGCGTGTTCCTGTGTGCATCAGATCCTTAAGATCTTATGTGCAGCACATAAGATCAATCGGAATCAGACCATCAGTGGCACATCCAATTTCCCTTGAACTCCCCCGGCAGCTCACTGGGAGTTCTTTTACATGCGATAATTTGCAGGTGATTTATCACATGTAATAAATGACACATCAAGTACCAAGTTGGGAGGAGCCCTCCCAGGGAGCTGTCGGGTGAGTTCAAAAGAAAACAGTTCCAACATGTGCAGCAGACAATAAACACCAGTGTATGGCCACCTTAAGGATATTTTTGGGCCAAAAGGACAAAATTTGACTCCATGTTAAATTGCAGAGTGTATTTGAATTGATCAGGTTGCCAGTGTTCTTATTGTTGAGAGTGTGCATTTTCTCTCTTTTTCAGCATCTCAAACATGCAATACCGGGAATATATTATCTCATGGGTTCCTAAGACAGTATCAATACAACAGCAAAGCAGCTTAGGGTCTGATTCGGAGATGGACACAATGTTAATGTTATATGCAGATTTTTATAAGTTGCACTGCACATGTGTCATGATGGTCTTCCGAAAGCAGTGCCAGTGTGGCTTTATTCTCAAAGTGAGTAACAGACATGGATTGTTTGTGGGCGGTAACAGGTTATTGGTCACTCAAACGCAGGAATGCTGCAGCCATCTCTTAGACATATCTGCCACCATCTCTGAGACATATTACAGCTTGCACTGTGATCCCGTACACAGTTAAAATGTCTCTGGTGTCTTAAGGGTGTACACATGCTTCAATCCGGCGGCCATTGATACCAATTTGATATTGACGGCTTTTGGATTGAGAGAATCGAACAGGAGGAAGTGAGAGTGGCAGGAAGATAGTGCGTTGGTGGAGGGAGGGGGGATGCTGCATAGAGGAGCATCACACTGCCTTTGATCTTCCAGATCAAAGCAAAAATATACTTTACAGGCAAGTCTATGTCTGCTTTCGATCCTGATGCCACAGAGCCGCAAATCAGTATTGAATCTGCATCGAAGGCAGGTAACTCTGTGCGATTCAGGGTTATTTTCAATTCGATTTAGACTATATAATTGTACAGTGTGTACACAGCATTACTGAACCACAGCCTTGCTGCTTGACTATAGGGTTACTCAGAAGGTTGATTATCTACCAATTTAAATCCATGGATGGATTTCATGATAGCAGTTTAATGGAATAAAAGACACTATAAATGACTTTTTATTTTTAATTATGTGTACATATTTACTAAGTAGGACAGCTTACATGGGCAGTATGTGCATGTCCTACACATTTACACTCCATTCAAGATGGTCTATGGTACAGTTCAGTACTACTGCATTTCAGGCTGACAGTACCAACACAATCTTCCAAGTGACGCCCCTAGGAACATGCCTCATATGCCTAATGGGTAATTCACCACTGTGTGCATCCTATGTCTGCATCTTTATACACAAGTGATGGATCTCAGGCCCCTCCAGTGGGTTTATCAATGCAAATCCTGGTGGCTGCAACATTTGCATATTTTCTTGCACCTGCTGCATAATGAATCACATCTGCGAAGACATTTGTGATCATCTCTGCATCAGTCCCTGAGTTATAAAGTGCTCATAAATTCTTACATTGTAAGCTTCTGTTTCTAATCATAAATTATTTTACTTACAGTACTGTATATTCATTTTCAAGGTCCAGGAATGATTTTAATTTCAACACGCTTCATTAGAAATTTCCTCAGGTAATGTTCTATGTTCTTAATCCCTGACCTCCCTGATGTAGCAAGCATTTATAATTATTATTATTTTATATTGTAATTTTAGCAAGGTCACATGCACTTAGCCCAGTGTGTGGTTATTTGTTTAGTAATGCTATTGGACTACAGTACGTGTGAGAGAGTCTAATTTGCTGTGGATGACAGGTAATCACAGATACTGCACGTGCTCATAGATTTTTGTAGATATAATGTATTACCTAGACAGATCATTACTGTAGCATGCTTACTTATTACTATTCTAATGGGTTCCATACAACTTGAGCTACAATGATGAGTACTGCAATATAGAGACCCTGCGACTACCCCAGCTGCCCTCTTGTTAACCCAGCACTTTCCTTCATTTTGAAGATCAATAAACAATGACAGCATATGTACATAGGGCTGCATTATCAACAGGGGAGCAAGTCTGCCACCCAGGCCCCCACAAAGATGGGGCCCCACACATAGCTATAACACCAGAGTGGGGAGCACTTGTCATGATGTGAACTCAGGATACTACAGATGTGTTCAACACATTTGTGATGCTTGGTGTATACTTTTTTAATAAAATCGACAGTGTATTATTTTGACAATGTTATTGGGAGGACTTCCACAAATGACTTGCCCTGGAACCCCCACAAACCTTATTGCAGCCCTGCCAATTATCCAATGACCTCTGTGAACAAAGCCAGTCGATGAGTGTCATCGCTGGCCGATCGCAAAATGATTGACAGGCTGTGACTATTTATGGATGGCACACCGTTATTTTCAGGGATTGCCCCAGAAAACGCAGATGGTACCCATCCATTGGTGTAGGGATAGTTGCTGATGTCACCAGGGTCCTCCATTTCCCCACAGCCATCGCAGCGCCAAGTAAGCATAGAATTGTTCGGTGGCTGCGAATGGGGAAATCCATACGACGGTGACTGATTGTGAATGTAGTTCCCCCTGTTTGCATGGATGTGAACATATTTGCAGCCTTGAACAGAGGTAGGTATCCACTCTGGCATGGGGGCTTTTTAAGATTTACAGCCCAGCATTCAGGCCTGAATCGGGCTGAAAACCCTGAAAAGACTAGCACTATCACATTCCAGAGATTGTCACATTAAGCAGCTTCCACAGCAATGTCTGTGAAACAAGATAGACGTTATGGAATTAATGGAGGGTTCGCTATATTCCAAATGAGTTCTCATTAAAGGAAAGATCTGCTTTAAAAATGAATAACAGTATTGACAATGAAAACAAAACTCTGATTCCTTTATATGCATTTTATACTCCGGTTAATTATGTTAATACACATTTTCATCGTTGTCTTTTTATGTGGTGGAAATAGGATTTCTAAAAGCACTTTGATTAATGCAAAAACATTCAGAAGTTATTCATGGACAAAACTTAGAATCCACGTATGCAATTATCAAATAGTGCAATTTAATTTGGCCTTGGAAAATAGAGGGGAAAAAATGTAGTTTTAACTGTGTGCTATTTGGTGTGCTGGCTTTTTGTCCTTGATAAAAGACGGTGTGCAATTCATTTCAACTCTGGAGCTATAGCAAACTATCCTGGCCAGTCACAGACAAATAATAACCATGTCAATTAATTGAAGGCTTATAAACTTAATGGGATAGTGACCTTAGACAAAATTCTTCATAGAAAAGCAATTATGGATGGATTTCATTGTTATGTTTTGAAGGGGATTATATTATTAGCGGGCCTATCCTTCGAATTGTAAAACTGCTTTACTGGAGATTAATACAACATATTGATGAATACATCCAAAGTTTTTTTGAAAACATTGAACACTTCATACTGTAATACCGTAAACACAGTAGTTTTAAAGGACTTTTCACTTTGGGAAACTTCCTTTGCACAGTGAAATTCCCAGCCACTGAACCATACTGTATGCATGCTAATTTGGCATGAGTCAAAGGGTAAACGCTAATTATTGCTCGTTAATTGGATAGTGTGTATGCAGGAGTCTTTAACACTGCTGCAAACACTCCTGCAATAGTCAGATAGGGCAAATGAGATTTGTGTTATACACACACAGGCCCTTATTCAGATCTGATCGCATTACAAATTTGTTCTCAAAATGGGCAAAACCATGTGCACTGCAGGTGGGGGTTGTGTTGAAAATGAAATCTAAATTACAGTGTAAAAATAATGAAGCCAATATTTATCCTGCACAGAAACAAAATAACTCACCCAAATCTAACTCTCTCTGCACATGTTACGTCTGCCCCACCTGCAGTGCACCTGGTTTTGCCTATTTTGAGAACAAACTTGTTCTGCGATCTGATCTGAATAAGGGCCACAGTGTCATTCTCGACATCCTGATTCTTGTGTGAACCAGTCCAATAGTTGCTTCATCGGACTGGACCGGGTATTGGATTGGCGGCACCCATTGGGTAGCATGTACCCATCTTAAGGCATGCAGAAAGGGCTTGTTCCTTTTATCGACTTTGTTTACTAGCTACATTTTTGAGTTAAACTGGTACAGGAGGTATCAATGCTAAAGGTATATAAATACAGTCCTGTATGACCCTTTCTTTCATCTGTTGTAGAAATAGCACCTCCCTATTGTAAACCTTAAGAGTGGGATAGACGTCCTGGCCATTGTGTAATCTTATGTTATCAATTTCCTGTCATACTGATGCTTATCCTGCACTGGATCTTTGCAATTTTGTTACCTCTGAGAAATATTGTATAAGCAGCAATGCAATTAATCAGATGGTGTTTGCATTTGTGTGGTCTGCTCTGATTATTGTATCTTGCATGATATTGGCCTGGTCTATACATGGCTCAGCCAGTGCAGAGAAGCAAGAGGGACTTTAATTAAACAAATATTATAAATAACTTCCTATTAGAGCATCCAGTTATGTTTTATCTTAAATGGCAGCGAAAGCTAGAATACAAGTCAATGTGAAAAATATATTGTTACATTAAAACCAAACATATCTAGGGTTCCAGCAATCTTTCATATTCGGATGCATTTCTGGTTCTGAACATATGGATCAGGTGCACAAGGAGTTATCTTATGTGGGGGTGCAGTCTGGCGCATGTGCAAACCTTTCACGTCAATCACCAGAGTTTCTGCTTCTCCCTGCTTAATGGCAGTCAGGTGGAGCTTGTGGTATATGCCAAGTTTTGTACACATAATAACTGTAAACCTCTTTTTGCTAATCTGTATACACAAAACAAGAACAGTGATGCTTCTAATAAGGGCCAGATGTATCAAGCTACAAAATGTGCTAAAGCGTAGAGTGATATACAACCAGCCAATCAGCCTGTAACATGGTAGGTAGGAGCTGATTGGCTGGCTGCTTATCACTCTACATTTTATAACTTTTTGATGCTGGATACAGCTGGCCCTGAGTGTGATAAAATTCAGTATTTTTATAGGGTTTTTCTAGGGGGTCAAATGTAAGTCTGTATTAGGGGGCACTACAATAATAGCAAAACATTTATATGTTTTGCTTTCTTTAATACAATCTAAGTACTTTGTGATTGTGAACTGGAGTGTATTGGTTATTTCAAACAAATCACTAGCCTGCATAATGTATGCAACGATACTTACTACGGAGTTGTACTGTAGCTCTTGCTCTTTCTTGGATCAAACCCAAAGAAGAATGGCTATGCCGACTGAAAAGCCCATAATATGTCCTTTGTGGCACAGGGTCACCACAGAGAGGGATGCTGGCTCCTGCACAGGGGGAGCATTTCTCCCCTTCAGCAGCTGAGCTAGAACATGTCCTCCACCAGGACCCTCAAACAAGCCTGAAAACCCCCCCCCCCATTCCTCTCTTTTCAACACCTCTGGATATACAGATGGGTCCTCATACACTTATCCCCAATACTCTGAGCAGTGAAAGTAAGTTGCTTGGAAAGAGTGAGATGCATGTCACCCATCCCCCACTGAACACACAGTCCTTGATGGTATAGTCAACACTGAGCTTCATGTACAGATGATGAGGAGGGGAAGGGGGTTGCTAATGTCCCAAGGAAGGCATCATTGACAATATAGTGTGTACACATGAGACAATATGCACAATAATATTGTTAATGATATTCCTATCGTCCAGTGTGTACTTACCTTTATGCTGGGTACACACTAGATTACCCCAATTTCAATACAATCTTGACCTATTGTATGTAAATTTGGCATGTTTTAGATCTGATTCCGATCTGATGCGAGTCCCAATGGTCGTTTTGCAGATCCTACATGCAGCATTCAGGATTTGAAAACGATCCCTTCAACTGAGTACAGATTGTGATCGGATCATATGCAGATTGTGTGCTCCAACAGATCGTGTGACCATCGTATGATTTTCTCGCAATTTGCTCATTATCATGATCGTTCTGGTGTGTTCCCTACATTAGTCTCTAGATAATTGAATGTTATCAATACTACATTTATTGCAGTTAAACCTGTGTGTGATTATTAAGCAGGGAATGAATAGATTTGAAGAAATGTAAGCTGGCTGTTTTAGTAGGTTTCTAATACTTACCTAGTTAACATGTGATAGAGAACATGCAAATAGCTGTAATCCATCTTATTAAATATTAATTTTACTGAATTTAAGTAAAACCACAGTATTTAAATATTTGAATTTAAAATGTCTTATTAAAATTCCCAATAGAACAAGATATCTTTATTTATGACAACCCTTTCTTCTTTCATTACTTTGTGCTATCCTGATCCTGAGCTGCTTTTGAATAGACGCTTTCAACAGAGTGAAATTCCAGAGGTTGCTACCGTGATAATGCAGCACTTTCTTCTGAACCCCCCCCCCCGCCCCCAAAAAAAACCCATGTGGTTCAGGTTGGCTTTAGATTGGACATACAGATTTGTCTTCATACATCTAGCATCAATAGGCCATGCTTGGCGTGATTGAGGTCCTGTTCAATTCTGCTGATGTTTCAATTCAATGGTGTAACAATAGCTCCGCAGACCCCGAACTTGTGGGGAGGTGCTGAGTAAGTGTGGGCTCTGGGGGTCTTCGGGGTTATCGATGCACTGCACTGCAGCCGGGACCAATCTGCCTTACCCCTCTGCTTGCCACCAAGTAGATCTGCGCTCCTCCTGGCTCCTGCTAATGAAAAACAGCCCTCCTGCTTATGAAAAACAGTGCCGGGACCGCAGACAAGTAGATCTGCAGGTCCCGGCCACAGACCAGCGGCAGCAGGGTTGGGGTGGATTTAATTTACAGGAGGCAGTGGGGGGGGGGGGGGGTACCGAAATCTCTGGTGGGGGGGGGCACACGTTTTATAGTTACACCACTGTTTCAATTTGCAATGCAACTAGGATGCATGAGGAGACTGTGCTGATTCATTTTATATATGAGACTTGTATATTGGGCCTGATGCAAATCCATTCGGTACTGCGTGCATTCGTACGCAGTACCGATGTTGCGCATCTGCGCATGCGCAGGCGGGTATCTGCGCATGTGCAGGTGTATGGTGCGTGCACCCATGGCGACCTTTCGGGTCGCTGGGTGCACGCACCCATGCCAGCGTGGGGGGGGCAGAGATGGGCGGGGGGCACTGGGCTGCCCCATTACCATATGGGAACGCCCAGCGTTCCATGGGCATTCCCATGAGAACGCTGGGCGTTCTCATGGTAATGAGGCAGTGACGCGGGTGTGGGGGGCGGGTAGCCGACATCACCGCCAGCGTGCAGCAAATGTAAGTAACTGAAAAGTCACTTATATATGCGTGCACGCTAAACATCATTCGATGGTCGGTGACCATCGAAAGATGTGGTCGTTCGCCGGGTGGGGTTTGGTGGACTCGCAAGGCTGTGAATTCGCAGTCTTGCAAATCAACCTGAATAAACCCCATTGTGTGTGACTGACTCTGTATGCATTGTAGTGATTTGTGTACAGATTCAGAGACTCAGTCGCACAGTGTTGCTCCAGGCAACATGGTTCATGCTACTACATAATGTAAAATGTAACATTTATTTATCGTTTGAAGCAGTTCCTGATAGTACTGAAGCTTATAGTCTATATCACACAAACATGTTAAGAGGTAATCTTAGAATACGCCAAACCAGTGTTTTTTGGGTTGTGGAAATAAGGTGGAGTAGTTTTAGGGGAAGGTTGGGAAAACATACAAACTTCATATAAAGCTTTACACTTCATTTGGGACCTAAAAGGAAGTATGGGTGTAGGAAAACCCCAAATTAAGAGTATTGTTCAATCTTTGGTACATCTACAGAAGCATCAAAAGACTGGGACATGAGGTTATTTTCTGTAATTATTTAATGGATCTTAAACCCAGCATAAGTTGCTTGTGTTTAATCCTAAGGCTGTCAACATTTGTTCCTCGCTTTGTAAAACTTAGATGACTTTGCGTCTAATGTCTTTTCCTAATGAAACACATTGTCAGATTGAGAATCTCTCACTATCCTTGTCAACCATAAAACACAATCTGAATTCTCATCTTTCCTTGATATCTCGCTACGGACCTTTGTATCACAGCACTGAGATGTTTGTATACTGGCTTCTACTCAATATTGCACTCATAAGAATATGTCTTAGATATGACATCTTTTATCAATTTCAATGATGAGTAACAGAGATTTCCTATAACATTACCTCTGAAGTTATAACTATATACTTTGTATTTATTCAAAAGCAAAGTTTTATAAAAATTGAAAATTTCAGCTGGGGCGGCAATAGGACATCTGGAGCGGACAAAGGAGGTGTGTATGGAGCATTTTCGAGGCAGTTTGTGGTGGCTACATGATGTCACACACAGCCACTGCAGGCCAAAACATAGTGGCCCAGAGTCTTCCTTAACAACTAGGCTGCATAGGCAATGGACTGCCCTAGTTATGTGAGTGCTATGCAGTTCTGTAAAGTGCTTGCATTTCTGTGAAGCATTCGCATTTCTGCAATGCAATTGGAAATATTTTGCTTTCACATTGAAAGGGGGAAGAGAGGGGGGCTGCATGCTGGAGGAATGAGTTGCAGTTTTGTGATTCTTCACAAAACTTCAACTTAAGCTAAATAATGCCCTACTGTATATTCAGCAGATTTTCTGCTTTTTTAGTAACATATTTTATAGTTTTCTTCAATGGTTTTTTCTCTGAAATAAATTTTATTGGTGGGATGTCATGAAAACAGAGAATGAACACCGCAAGAAAACCTACGTAGAGGTTTCACAGTAAAATGAAAAATATCAATACATGCCTACATTTAACATATAAAGTAGACAACTCTTTTTTAAATAATTAGATAATATTAATTTAAAGAGAAATAAAAAGTAGGAAATTAATAGGAAAATCAAGAAGAAGGGTAGAGGAGGGAAAGAAAAAAATTTGAAAAGAGGGGGAGAGAGGGAACAACCGAGAAGGCTGGGAATAGAAAAAGGCATCCAACTCGGCTAGAAAATACAATCACCGGAAGGTCAGCAGCACAATCACCGGAAGGTCAGGCAGGAGAAATACCCAGGTCAATTTAGTGAAAAGCCCAAATGACATTGAAGTAAGTGGTCCAGGAATTCCAGACATAAATGAATTTTGTAGAAGAGCCTTTCAAAATGCTGGTAATGTACTCCATCGAATGGATATGCCAGATTTTGGCAGAGATTTCAGCCATTTTTTGGAAGATCTGATGATCTTTAATGGTTTTCACAGAATGCTCTGCAACAGAGGACTTCAAGGGTGAAATTTAATAGGATGAGAGATTCAGAAAGGGAGATATTTGGTAAGAAATCTCCAGGTTTTTTTTAAAGCGGCAATCATTTACACTGCAAAATCAAACTAGTTTGTACTAGATGTGCTGTATATTATTGCCGCTTTAAAAAACCTTCTTACAAAATCTCTCACTTTCTGAATCTCTCATCCTTTTACATTTTCCCAAAAATATTTAAATGAGGCAAGTGTATTGTTGCATTTCTTCAGTTTCAGGGAATGAACAATGCATTTACACGGCTCCTGGTTGTTTCATACTGTGTATAGTGTAAGTTTATTAAGAAAATGTAAATGAACAAAACAACCTTCAGGGAGTGCCATCCACACCACACTATAATCACACTTCTGGCAGCTACATCAAGTCTTGTGATGATGTCTCCCTGGGAAAACCATGTATGGTCTCTGAAGATCACAGAGTTGAGAAACCATATGTTAGACTGACATATTGGGATCATCCATTTTTCTGGATGTGTCAGCAACTCAGACATCATGACATTTTTTTTTTTTGTCAATGCGGATGTCATGACAATAGACTATGCATTGTAGAGTAAACAAGTAGCAGGTATAGCATTTGTTATTATGTCATAATCAATCAAAAGAAGCAATTACTGCATGGCATTCTTCTAAATTTCCACAATGTATTATTGCCCAAAACTACATATGGTATCAGCCTGAGTCGCTTTGCGTACTTAAAGAGATTTAAAAGCAGGGCAGCTCATCCCTTGTTGGCCTTTTTTTTTTTAAACTAAACTAAAAAAGTGGGCAGTAAACCAATATTTTGGAAATATTAAATTAAATAAGGCTACTACGGCTGTGTGGCCATCAAACACTTAATTCAGTATGAGTTGCAATTCCTTTGCATACCTGTGAATATTTATGGTCGCAATGGCTGTGTGTGACATCATGCAGCCACCAGGTCCACCCCTACCTGTGCATAGTCCAGGCATGCCAGCGTTATCTGGACAATGTCCACATAATGCCATCACAACGACCCAGCACGGTCTGTCTCCACCCCCTTATGGCCCTAGTCTGCGATCGCAGTTACAGGGCACATGCATGCGTGCTCTGGCATGCGCAGTAGTGCTTACACATTTCCGGTTTCACTATAAGTAGATTAGTAAAAGCAAATTTAGGGGGTAATTCTGGTTAACACGCAGCGCTGAAAAGTTTGTACCTGCCCGCGGTTCACATATGCCACCACCCCCCTTCACAGGGCGAATGCACCTGCAAAGCTGCAAATGGATGTTTAACATAAACATCCATTCATAGCCTATGGTGAAATACCCACATCGTTCAATGGTCGCCGACCATCGAATGAAGTGGAAGGTACATGCAAAATGAAAACACTCTCAGGTGTCTTAGCTGTGCGTGTATTCCTAAGGGGAAAGTGGTGGGCAGCTGATATCCGGTGATATCAGCTGCCCGCCCTCGGCACCCACGTCACTGGGTAATTACCATGGGAACACCCAGCGTTTTTATGGGAACACCCATAAAACACTGGTGTTCCCATGGGCGTGACTACCCGCCACCGTCCCACATCCCCCACCCGCAGTGGTGGGTGCGAGCGCCCGGTGAACACTCTGTGCACAGATAAAAAACATCACGCTCAAAATGCGAATTTGCATGAACCAGAATAACCTCCATAGTTTGGATCAGCGATAAAATGATCAATTTGCTGGAAGCACATGTATTGACCCAGGAAGATATTCAGATCCTGAAGTAACTGTGACATCATGCACATAGTCCTGTGATGTAGTATGGTGATCAGCATCAGACTGTTAGTGATTAACAGTCAAATGCCATTTGGGAGCATCTCCAACCACATCTGAATTAGCCCCCCAGTGTCTTTAACTGTTCAGATGTACCCATCTTTTTTTGTTATCTTATTACTTTATTATACAAGTAAAAAAAACTGGTAGCCATGACATTCCCTGTGGAATTTTCTAGTCCTCTGTCTCTATTCATAAATTCTTGTTCACCGCTACAGAAAGCTAATGCGTTTTCTTATTGGATTCAAGCTATGTAAAATGTCTAGTAATCTGTAGGTCAGTGCATGAAGTTTGGCTGATATGCTAAAAATTGGGACAGTAAGTCGAACCGGCAGTGTTCTATTGCTTGAATGTGATTGTTTCTCCCTGTTTGGATATGCAAATACTGAATCATTTGGAATGACAACTCTGGGTCCATCACAAAGTCTCTGTTATCAGTTGGATCTGTCAGTAAATTAATATCTCATTCCCTCTCTGCATAAATGTTTTACCGATATATGCTAAATATTTGAGAAAATATTATTTTATCTAATATATTATTCAGGCAATGTTTTGGCACAGCATGTTGTACAGATATCTATTTATCACGAGAGTATTATTTGCTACATTTGTTTCCGTCTCTGTATTCATTTTGAAAGATAACAAGCAAAATCCTACCACTAAAATAGCTTTTCATTTGTCTTATAGCTAACTCAAGGAGACAGATTTCCCTCTCTCTGCTGACTTTTACCTATAAACAAATATATTTAGACTGGCAAAAAAAAAAAAAAAGAGAAGAAAAAAGTATAAATTTGATAAAGCTGTAATGAAATTGAGCGAGCAGCCAGTAACTTAGTCCTGCACACTGACACGCGACTCTAGCCAAGTCTCCACAGTCAAACTGTTATTTATTGACACAAATTAGTTTAGGAGATGGCTTCACTCAGTCTTAATGTCTCAGCTGCCTAACAAGGCCTCCTCATAGGAACCAAATATTTTTCTAACAGCAGATAAATCATTATTAATATTATTAACACTGGTGTCTTGGTAATTATGTCATAGCCTTTGGCAACCAATCATAGTTTTCTAAATTGCTAGAAAAGTGTCACATTCTGATTTATAAGTATGCCTTTAGCACTTTTTTTTTCCTACACATTGTTTTCTACACAGTATTTCCCCCAAAGATATTGAAATTTGAGATGGCAAAAAAAATACTGTAAAACCAGATCTGCATTAAAAGCATTGCACACACTGTTTTCTTAATATCAAAAAGATCAGAGGGGGGAAATTTTCCAAAATATCACCTATTTTAATGGTAGCACTCCAGGAAAGGTAAATGCTGGATACACTCTAATAGAGAGTCCATTTTAATGCCAAAGTTGCCCCTCAGCTTCATGGTTTCCCATCTGCTTAATTATTATGGCACCTACAGTTCAGAGTAGTCAGAAAGAGGGAGCAGCTTTCCAGTGCAGGGCTGACCATGGCGGGGCACTCTGTCCCGCCACCATGATAGCACCATTTGTGCACTTGCCAGCCTTGGGGTGATTTCCTCTGTGCTTGGGTATCCCCTACTTGTGACTTTCAATAATTTGGGAGTCATTATTTTTTTTCAGCAATGACTTTAAAGACAGAAAATAAATAACTGAAGTAAAAGTGGCTGTTTTATATCTCTGCAACTCCTCTGAGACTTAAGCCGTGTACACACGGATGCGATAGGGGCTGATATTTCTGGGATTATGGTCGCTGGCGACCATGTTGCCAGTGATGGGAGTATGACCCGGCGATAAATCGCTGGGTGCATGCTCCCATTTTCATCCCCGTTCTAATCGCTTCTGCGACCAGCTGATTACCTCTGTGGCACCGCCGGCAGAGGTTCCTTTTCATCAGCGTCCATCTTTGGTCGCTGATGAAAAGGAGACACTGAGCAATATATCTCTCCCGTGTGTACGCACCTTAAGATAAGGTGGCGAATGACCTAATTTTAATTATGTAAGGTAAGGAAGTGTTGAAGGCAGAGTGTGCTAATCAATTCTCCGCACATCACCCTTCTGTACCGACACCTAAAGTGATACTCCAACTTCATGTTGACTCTTAGAGATGAAACTTTGCTGCAGTACAACTGGCCTCTTTTGAGTAAAAACAAGGAACCGTTTTGAAATTTTTAATGTCTTCGTGATAAAGAAGGTGTATTGTAAGGTTGGAGGGATTCATCCATCAAATCATGCCAGTTTTAAGTATCTATGTTTTATTAGTGGCTGTCAGAATCCTCTGCTTTAATTTATAGTGTACTCTTTCAGAAAATACAAGAGTTTTATTTAAGTTTTTCATAAGCAGGAGAAAATTACTTGCCGGGATCTATGCAAGGCAAAATTGGATGTGATTTTCTGTTGCCTGATAATGATATTCTCCAGAACATAAACATCCTTTTGTACTCAGTGTTAAAGCTGTGAGGACAGAATATAACATAGCCACCCAGGTCATTGAAGTGATTGTGGGGGTCATTGTAGTCCATTCACATCCCCCGTACATTTGCGCAGGGTACCAATGGTGTTCATCTGTACATGCGTAGATGTAGGTTGTGTGCACCCACGGCGAACAGTCATTTTGCCGGGTGCACACACTCAGGAAAGCAGGCGGTTGGGGGGGGAGAGGCACCGGGCAGCTCCTTTAGAATATGGGAATGCCCATGCTAATGAGGCTGTGACACGGGTGCGGGAGTGGGCAGATGATATCACATGTCAGCTGCCCATCAATTTCCTTCCAAGCATGCACGCATATGTAAGTGACTTAGATATGCATGCACCTTCCACATCTTTTGATGGTCAGCGACCATCAAAAGATGTGAGTGTTACCCACAGCATTCAAATGGATGTTTATGCTAAACATCCATTCAGAGCTTGTGTATGGGCACGCATGCTGCGAGGGAGGGCGGATGGCCAGGCAGAGTTTGGTGGACTCGCAAGGCTGCGAATTGCGATTCAAGCAGAATAACCCCCTATGTACGCACAGATTTATTTCAGGAAACATGTTGCCCTTTTGGGATGCAATGACCTGTCCTCATTTCCAGTAAGAGAAGGTGGGGGTGCAGGCTTATTATGAATCATACAGGATTCTCTAACAGTAGTGATAGGAATCTGCTGTAATACAAATGTGGGAATATTGTGCTGTTACATTAACGAGAACAAATCAAGAGGATATATCATACATGTTAATACAGGTCCATACATGCAAAGTAAAACATGATTAAAAAAAGGAGGTTTAAACTGTGCTATATAAATGTATGCAACAGGTAGTTCATTAAAATAAACACAATGTTTTATTCTATAAATTAAATATAATAAAAATAAAAATAAACTTTGTGGTACCATTGAAAAGTAAATTGTACAGGTATAGTCACCCAATTTTTCCAATAAGGCTCCTGCTGTTTGTCCGTTCCTGAATGTGCTTCCCTCTTGAATCCCAATGGTAGCATGGCCAATTCTGTAAAAGCAATCATAGGACTTTGGGGAGAGACAGCGCTCTCCTACTGGCTCTCCTACTGAGGGTACACTTGGTTGTTAAAGGTCCCTTTTTGTGCAGGCTTGGATAGGTCCAGTTGCAAACATGGCTGAGATGGGAAAATTGTGGAAAGCTGGTCCAGTCACAGAAGTGGTGCAGATGGATATCCAAGTGGGTGGGTGTCTGTACAAGAGGTCACTGACGCGTTTCGCGGGAGAAGCTTTTTCAAGGTGATATTCACATTACTATGTACTGGTTTATATCCCCAAAAATATTTAGGCGATAGTGAACACCTGTTGCATGTTAATTACTAAAGTTTGCTAATTCCTCATATTATATAGAGACATATAGCCTTTTAAATACAGTACATACATGCAATGTGTTACTTTTAATTATTTGATAGATACTGTAAACAGTAAGTAAAGATCTGCCCAACAAACTGGACACGGACAAGTAGCACTTAAGTGTTACTTATTAATGATAGTAAGGAAATAATTCCGATATCCCTTATCCCAGAGAAACATCACATAAATTAACAATTGGTACAGTGGATTCTATAAATGATGAAGCTGAGGTAGGAGGTGAGTGAGGAGCAGCAGAACCATCATATACTGGCAGAGCTCTGATGTGCATATTTTTGTTGTAAAACTGGACTTTACAGATATGTCCATTTACAGAGTGGCTTTAGTCCTGGCAAGTAACCCTTCTCAGCACACCAGGGGCCAAATGTAATAGGGTGTGAAATCAGAAAGTGAGAGATTTTGATCCTGGTTTTTCAGTGTAAATGACTGCCGCTTAAAAAATTTGAAAGCATATCTACCGTGTAGCTAATATGATAAAACAATACTACAAGCATCTGCCTTAACTAGGTAATGTGACTTTGCAGTGTTTAGGGATAAATGTAAAGTTTAAGTTTAAGGTACATAGGTCCTGATTCAGCAAGGCTCACTAAGTAGCGGTTATTTGCTGCTTAGCGGGCCCTGAAACTCCGCCTGGCTGAACATCCGCCCCCCTGCCACCAAATCCCCTTGGTATCATGGGAAGGTATGTTTGCCAACCATCAAATGATTTCTCTCCCCTTCGGAAATAAAAGTTGGTCTGAACTAGTGGTGATTTTTACCTACAGACTGTGCCCTAGAAGAAGAGCATTTCAATGCTCGAAACGCGTTGGTGGTGACTGACATCATCTATACCTGTGGATTGACCTCTTGCTAAGTTTTTTTGGAGCCAGGCAGGGTGCACAGCCCGGACTGCATCCCTGCCCCTACTCTATCCCATGCTGGCTCCAAAAACCCTTAGGGGTAAGAATCCACTTAAGTTGCTTACTATGTATGTTCATTTCTTTATTAAATTTCCCTGATTTTATCTTTGGGCGCCTGATATATTTGTCACACCCACAAACGCTACTCCAGTATTTCACGGTCTGAGGGAGACCTAAGTGACAAATCTAAGGCAGCCCCATAAGAAAGTAGCGCAGGATATTGTCAATCCAAACCACTGACACGTGAAAAAATCATGTCAACCTTTTTCATGCTGACCTTTTCCATGACGACCTATTGCATGTGTTGACCTTTTGACTATATTGACCTAAGGCACATTGACCTTTTTTGAGTGTCGAACTATAGCCAGTTGACATATTGAGCGTTGACCTAAATATTGTCAACACTATGACCCATACCCTTTGTGTGAAGACACTTTTAATGTACTGCACTTACTCAATGCTAGCATGCACCTCCTCTCCACCATTACGCAATGGCGTAGCTACTTATTATGCGCCCCCCCGCCGCTAAAAAAAATTCGCCCCCACTCCCCCTCCCCTCGGCAGCCCCCCCCCCCATACCTGCCCACCCGCTGCTGTCTGCGGTACCTGCCTGCCGTGCCGGTCCCATAGCGCTGGCTCCTGCTGCTAATAATGAAACGTGACTCTTAGAAAATGGCTGCCCCCATACTGCAGACAGAAAACTGTCTGCAGTATGGGGGCAGCCATTTTCTTAGTGTCCGTTTTCATTATAGAAGCAGGAGCCAGCGCTAGGAGAGACGGGACTGTGACGGCAGTCAAAGCACGGCAGGTAGGTACCGCAGACAGCAGCGGGTAACTATAGCCCCGCAGACCCCCAGCGCCCAAACTTGCTCTGCGCCTCCCCGCCACCACGGGGGCTGCGGAGTTATAGTTACGCCACTACCATTACGCCTTACTAAGGGGGTTATTCTAGTTCACTCTTTCTGACAAATTCCTTCTTAGGTGGACAATGTGTACTGCAGGTGGGGCAGATGTTACTTGTGCAGAGAGAATAAGATTTGGGTGGAGTTTTACTTCAAAGTGAGATCTATATTGCAGTGTAAAAATAAAGCAGCCAGTATTTACCCTGCACAGAAACAAAAGAACTCACCCAAATCTAATTCTCTCTGCACATTTTACATCTGCCCCCCTGCAGTGCACATGGTTTTGTCCATCTAAGAAGGATTTTGTCAGAAAGAGTGAACTAGAATAAGGCCCTAAGTGAGGTGTCTAAATGCGGATGATCACATAAGAAGATTTTTCAGTGGGTGGTCTGGTCTATGCATTAAAAGAGTGTAAAGT
Source organism: Crinia signifera (assembly GCF_055691185.1). NCBI lineage: Eukaryota > Metazoa > Chordata > Amphibia > Anura > Myobatrachidae > Crinia > Crinia signifera. Next base: position 137,311,066 of record NC_139223.1, read on the forward strand.
TTAAACCAAAAATATTTGCTTACACCGACTCAGCAACTAAATGTAATTATTTTGTTCCTTAAAAAACAACAGGACATTGAAATTAGATAACTTTCCCACAGAATATAAAGAAATGTAGTCTTAATAGTTACCATCTAACCTAGCCATCCTCGTATTGCAATTATATGGCATCCTTTGGTACAGTAAGTTTTTAAAATAGCATTTATATCTTCCTCAGCAGCTTCAACAGTATATTTAAAAATAGTTAAAAAGCGCCTGTAAAAAATGTAAGAATAAGTACAATAGATCAATAACAGCATAAATCTGCTTTAAGCAATGTTATAGCATTGTGAATTTTACTTGTCCCATGGCAGCCAGTGAACCGATCATTTTTAACGATAGGCGGAACACAATGTGAAAAACGATGCAATGTAAATTTGCAATGAACTACTGTATCGCTTACATAACTTCTTACTCTTTCAGTGTCGAAAAACAAGCTCTACTTTACTAATATTGTGTTACAAGTAATATAAGCCTTAACATAAAATGAACACTGGCATAGCCAAGTTATTTCCAAAAAGAAAAATCAAATATTATGCAAAATCCTTTTATCTTGGAATACATCAAACTCAAAATGATGTGCGGATGCCATTTGGCTCCTTACTCTTTCCACTTAGTCAGTGACCCTTTCCAGAATAAAGTACGAAATCTGAATGAAGTTTTTCTTTTAAACCACATGAAAATTCTAAGAACTTCAAAGACCTTTTTTTTTCTTTAAACACGATGAACCAAGAATGTGGATTTGTTGGGTTTTATTTAACATCTGTTGCTTTCAAAACTACTTCTCCACATTCCTTCCTTTAACTCATTTTATGGAACACTTTAAAAGATTAATTTTAGACTTCCATTTGCTGTGCTGTTCTCTAAATAGCTTCCTCTGTCTAGGTGTGTTCCTGCTGAACATGCATTCATAGAAGCTTTCTCTGTTCTTAGTATAGATAGTCAAAAATCTGCGCACTGATGCAATATATATTCTTTGGGCGAACGTTTTTCAACAGTCTTCATATGTGCAGCACATTCGGTTTTCCGGAATAATAACAGAACATATCCTGGTACAATTCCGAATGCCACAAATATTCTCTATGATTTAATGGTTACGTTGGCACAAAATAATGCTATATATCACAAAAACGAGGCCAGTATGGTCTAGACTGAATTTGTAGCATTTTATAATGCTTACGCCTTAGCCATCTTTTGCTGACTATCAACTCTTTCTGTCTCATTACAGTATTATAATCTTACATGGACTGTTGCACAAAGCAAGAACAAGGCTTTTTCAACAAGTTAAAAAAATAATAATATTTTTCCTCAAGTGTGTAGTGTTAGGACTCTGGAGGGTACCAGTAAACCTGAACCCTACTGTAACTCCGTTGCCTCTAGCCGTGGTCGGCAGATGCGTGCGGTGCTAGGCTTCATCTATTACAGCCGCGTTCGATGGAGCTGGTTATGCTGGCTCCACCCCCCGATGCCGGCAGGTCTTTTTGGAAATACAACGCGTCCACCAAGGAGGGGAGGTCAAAACTAACTAATGACCCACACACGACGGGGTATCCCCAGAGTCTCCAGGGGAGCAACATTGCTCAAAAGGTGAACCACTAATACAAACAACCAGGTGTAACAATACACAAGATGATACCAAAAAGAGCAAAGGATAACAAGGATAGCAACTCCTGACAAATCTCTAAAGATGGTAATGGAGACAAGCACAGGAGTTCCTCAGAGCGGATAGGCAGGACAGCTGTAACACTGGGACTAAGTGCAGGCACAGGGCCGGACTGGTACTCTGGATGCTGCTGACAGGTTTCGCTGGAACCAGGAACACTCTAGACTCCACAAGGGCACCAAGAACTCGGACACTGTAGCACTAGCAAGGCAAGGCTCAGCAGGAGTGACTGCTGGGATCCACAGGACTGCAACAGGGTTATGGCAGGATGCAGACAAGGCTCAGACACAACTCAAGCAGAACTCACTAGGAACTGGGAACTTAAACTGAACTATAACCGGCAGGGTCTGCATGCTGAGAACCTAACTAAATAACCTTGCATGCAGCCACAATCAAGAAGCAGTGATAACGAGTTCAGGCTTGTACATAATTAAGTTCACAGAGGATGAGCTGCAATGGCACAGACCCACCACCGGAGGCCACCAGAGAGTAAAATACCAAACAGATAAACAGAACACAGAACTGACATCACAGAATTTGAGCCATTATTAATGGCTCCTAACATGTAGTTCTATAGCTTTAAATGGTAGCCCACTTATAGAATGTTACTAAATTACAGATAGTCTATGTTGCTTTTAATAAATGCATCACCTGAATTTTACTGCTGCCCCCAGTTGTTTTCAGCCTTAATTTATATCATTGGAGGTGTGTTTATTTTATGTCCATGACTTTGCATAAGAACAAAGTCATATGAACTTATCTTGAGTTATGTTACTGTGTGTAGCTTATTCTACCACCTTTTGCTGTTGAAGTCAAAGTTAACGGTCAGTGTTTATTAAACAAGGAGATTTAAACCTTGTTTAGTTTGCTGCTCATTGCGCTGATGCCTGATATGGGCCAGTTAGTAGGACTAAGTATTGTAGCCATAGGCGTGCACACATTGAGTGTTAAGGGTGCACAGGCACCCCCTAATGCTGTGCCCCCACCCCCACACTTATTGCTGCTAGTAATACCAGCAATACCTTTTACCAAAGACTTTTGCTTTTTAGACCTGTATTCCTTTAAAACAAGCGCCTATCAATCAATTATGTGTGTTTTGCATTATTAATTGTATTACACCATTGTCATATCACTACATATCTGTGTCATCCAGATATGATCTTGACTTTATTTGCATGTACTGTTACACAGAGTAATTAGAAGATTAACACTGAAATAGGCAGGATATAATGGTGTGGCTGAGACATTTTATATTGTAGTGAGTGCACGCCTGATTGGCGGTGTTAGACAGACCCAATAGGTGGTGCTAGGCACACTGCTTTGACAGTGCACCCCCTAATAAAATGTGCTGTGCATGCCTATGATTGTAGCACCAGGGGCTTGGACTGCCAGTGCCCGGAGGCCCTGGGACACCACACACACAGAGCGCTGCATGAACAAGTATCTTTGTTTTATTAATCATATGAAGCCTTGTTTGCTGTGAAGTTGATTTGTGACTTATGTGTCATTAAATACATGGACAAATTACAGAGCCGGCCCTATGCATAGGCATACTAGGCGAATGCCTAGGGCATTTGCAATGCCAAGGGGCGTTCAAGCCTGCCTAGCATAGGACGAGCCCTATGCACTTGCAGGGGCAATTTCCTCCCTCCTTCCCCTCTCCCCGAGTCACATCTCTGTCAATGCTCAGCAGCAGCATGAGGTCAGGTAACACAGCCCCCCACAGATAGCGGAGCCTGCTCCTGCCTTCTCCTGCAGCAAGATGCTGTTTGTTTCTAATGTTGTGGTTGAAAGGGGCGTGGCCATGGGGGTCCGTGATTAGGTCACACCCCCAACTTTACCTAGGCCCGGGCAGTCTGAGACTCTGAGTGCTGCGACAGCCAGCCTGGTCCTTGCCCACTGGTCCTTACTATTGCTGGCTCCTGCGGTCTCGGGAGCAAAAGGTAATGCTTATTTTGGTACTAGGATGTCAGAAAGTGGTGTGTGTGTGATATGGTGGGAGGAAATAGGCTGTTTATGTGTATTTGTGCAGGGACTGAGGGGAACAATCTGTGTGTATTGTGTAGGGACTAAGGGGAGCAGGCTATTTGTGTGTACTTGTGTAGGGACTTATGGGGAACAGGATGTGTGTGTGTGTGTGTGCGTGCACGCGCAGGGGCATAGCAATGAGCCTGCAACGGCTCTTCTCACCCTCCCTCCCGAGTGCACTGTTGCATATGGATAACCATCAACCATCTATTATTAGAAATCATCGATGATTTATGGCCAATGTCGAATTGTTTTGCCATCGATGGGGGAGAACCAGATGGTTTCCCACCATCGATGTAAAGCTTAAACAAATAGTTTCGTTTTTGCTTTTTCCCTAAAGTGCCGAGACACAGAGCATAGCTCCGCCCCCGACACCCACGAAGCCCCACCCCCACATTTTGATTGGCCCACAGGCCGCTCAATCAGAGAAAATGGATGACCATCGATATGCAAAAACATCGATGGTCATCCATTGAATGGTTATACACTATCGATGGCCAGTTGCACTTTTGCCATCGATGGCAAAGGCAACAATGACCATCCCTACTGTTGCGCAGTTCCGCCTTTAAGGGGATACTGCCACTACATCTTTCATGGGCCTGGACAGCAGCATTTTAAATTTGGAGCCAACACCAAGCGAATCTGACTGATTGGCTTTGGGTCTGGCTCACTGTTGCACTGGGAGATTTGTTTCCTAGCTGCAGCACCCTGTTGGTGCTTGTCACCTTCAAGGCCAGTCTGCACGGAGTCTGAGTGGCAGAGAGCAACTCTGCCACTCAGACTGCCCAATTCCATCACTAACAGAGACAGCAGCTTTAGCAACTCATTCCTGACCTCTCCCAGGCTAGGACCAGCGGCATCAAGCAGGGGGTGCTGCCTTCATCAGGGTCACACCAAAAACACGCACCACACTCCCTCCATCAGTGTCCGCTCCCCCAAGCTGGCCATGTCTTCACCCCCTCCCCCCAGCACCACCACAGCTGGGCACCATCCACTGGATGGCGGCAGCGCACACAGCAAATGACGGCTTTAATATCCCTGTAGCTGAACTCAGCTTCTCCTCCTTACAGTATATATAAAAATTGAAACAACCCATATTAGTGCCTAGTTCTTTCTTCTTTGTAAGACAAACCCATTGCATTACATGGCATTGCAATGTCTGGCATAATGTATTTACAGCCATTACGGTGTGTATGGCATAATGTATTCATCGGCATTATGATGTGTCGCATAATGTTTCACAGGCATTACAATGTGTGATATAATGTATCTCAGGCATTATGATGTGTCGCATATGGTGAACTGGTGGCGGTGCTAGGGGGCACCAGACAAAACTTTGCCTAGGGCATCAACTTACCTAGGGCCGGCTCTGGACAAATACTGAAAACTGCCTGCTGTGTCCTATCTGAATGGCAAAACTGTTACACAAGAATAAGTAAGTCCCCCCGCAGTATTTCTAAATGTCTAGCAAGTCATCTATTTACGACATCAATAAAATCCTGTCAGTGCTGTAATTGTAATATAGCTATAATAAAAGGATTAAAAGCATTTCACACTTACGTAATAGGTAAAATGTTCCTGCATAATTGATTTTAAAAATGGTGTTTGACGGAAAAAGGGCCTGTGTCATAAACCTGGGGCGCACCTACAGTCTCATTGCTTCAAAAGGATTCATTTAATTGCAGTAGCTGTTCCTTATTTGTCTGTGTGTTTTCCCCACAGACAAAATGGTTTTACAATACAAGGCAAACACTAATGTACTTTGTAAAAGTTTACTGGACTTTTTCGTGATCAAATACGTTTTAAAATTGTCCATTTAAGCAAACATCCCTGATTGCGACTAAACCATTTCTATTAATGAGAAAACTGTTGATTTACTTTTTAATCTTAAGGTTTGTCAGAGGCTCAAGATAAATTAATTGCATAGCAAACAGCGTTTCATCCTGAGCCCCTAATCCAAATTTTGCCAGCACATTTAATCTGAATTAAGACCCTTCACTGGGTTATGACAAAATTATGTTTTCTCTACTCAGCATAAAACAAAAGTTTTTATGAGAATTTTACAACTTATACAACAACGTGCAAATATTAATTTGTATTATGTAATTGACAATGACTGGTGATGTCTTATAACATAACATATAATTACAAGCTCAGAAGTAAGGCACACTATTTTAAGACACTGCTTTTCCCCCCAGGTCATACATTCAAGTCTTCAGGTTCTCTATTGATTTTTTATATGTTAGAAAGTGACTGTGGTTTCCCAGAACTCCCCAATGGCTGCATTCAGACATGTAACTATAGATGTGTACAACATGCTTCTGGTGGGTAATCTAACAAGCTACTACATTCAATATAGAACTCTGGGGTAGATTTATTAAGCTTGGTGAAGTGATAATGTGGCTGGTACTTTATCATGACCAATCAGCTCCTAACTGTGAAGTTACAGGCTTGGTTTGAAAAATGAGAGGTAGGAGCTGATGGCCGGTGATAAAGTACCAACCACATTATCACTTCACCGAGCTTAATAAATCTACCCCTCTATCCCTTATAACCAGGGTTTAACGTGGTCATGCAGAGGTGGGGGAACTAATTTCTCTATGCCACCTAACTACCCCCTCCCCCCATTAGGCAGAGACAGGGCCAGTGGTAGGGTTTTTGTCATTCCCCCTGCAAACTACTGTAGAAGTCTTTTCTGTGAAAATTACTGTGCAGTGCCAATGATCGCGCATCCATCAGATGGAGCATGCCAGCTAAGGGAATCTGGCAATTCCTAGCACTGACTGAGAGATCTGTATATTTATTTATTTAGTAACAGTTTCTTTTATAGCGCATACTGTACATATTCCGCAGTGCTTTACAAAGGATATTTGAATATTCACATCAATCCCAGCACCAGGGGAGCTTACAATCTATATTGCGTACCACATGTACATACACAGACATTCTCGGGTTAATTTGTAGGGAGCCAATTAACCTACCAGTATATTTTTGGATTGTGGGAGGAAACCGGAGTACCCGGAGGAAACCCACGCAAGTACGGGGAGAATATACAAACTCTACACAATTAGACCCATTATGAGAATTGAACCCAAGAACCTCAGCACTGTGAGGCAGTAATGCTAACCATTACATTATATCTTGATAAAGGTCAGCTAGACCGAAACGCGTAGATCCTGTCAGAGGAAAGTGAGCAGCCACACTCCTGGATGTATGTATGTTTTTATTCATGTTTTAAAGTCTTTTTTGGATCCTATTGGACATTTTTGTTTTGTTTTGTTTCATGTCCACATGGTCTGTTCATGGGACATATGTAAAATATTTTTTGTATGGATTAAACTTTGTGGAGGATTTTTTATCCAATCGAATCTCTGGCTCTATTCCTACTAAACCTCATTGTTTGATTATCAATAGGAAAAGAAACCGCTACGGGCTTTTGCCCCCCTCTATAAGGGGTGAGTAAGGTACGCCATTATTGGTTGGCGAATAGACCTGTTGCATAAGACATAATTTGTGATACCCATTACATTGGCAAAAACCTTTTATGTTTTATATATCTTGAAATATCGGAGTTGCCAGGCCAACAGACACACATCTGGTTTTCACAAGCATCTCACCTGTTACACCAGCATAAAGAAACCTTTATAGGTTTGAAAACCCAAAAACACACCGTAAGTAGGGGTACGCTTTCACCAAATTCAGTATAAAGAAACCTTTTTATGTGTATTCTATCTGATTAAAATGTAAGTGAGGTACGCTGTCAAGATATACCATTTTTGTACAGCCCCCCACTTACTCAATTAAAAAGTCACTTTGCTATCTGAGACACCATTTCTCCTTTTTTTGAGCACGTGTGAAACTACATCACAAATGAGAATATGCCCACTGATGCTGAGAGGCTGAGCTCCCCGAGATTGTGCCTAAAGAAACCTTTATAAGAGGGATAACATCTAAAATCAATGTGAGTTTTGGTACGCCTTGCGGAACTCAACTTATCTCAGCATTTATGATACCACTCACTGGAGTGTTTATAATAAAACACACACACACACAGATTTTAATTATTGTTTATTCTTTTGTCTTTTCACAAATTAACACGGTCTGACAACCAATATTCACTTGATATCCACCTCATCTCACGAAAAGAGGAGTCTGAAAGAATAACTTCAAGTATTTCTTTATTTGTGCCATTGTATCTATATCCCATTTTTTTCCCCTAACCATTACACCATCCGAACTGCCCCATATTGCCCCATACAGCCTATCTGTACTTTCCTGTATAGGAAACATTTGGTTGAGGTTATTGCTGCCAAAGGAGGGTAAATCAGTGGTACTTGTTTCCTAGAAGGGCGCCCATCGCGGGCATCGCAAGCCATTATAATGGCGACCGATGCGATGGCCACGATTTTACATAAAAATGCATGGTAAAATGTAAATCGCCTCGGTCGCATCGCATGCGGCCAAAAAAATTGCATGCGATGCGACCAACGCGATTACCGATTCTACATAGGGAACAATGTTAAATGGCCCAATTGACCCGATTTTACATAGGGAACAATGTTAAATGGCCCACAAACCCCAAATAGCCACCCTGAAGTGTGAAATGGCCATCCCAATTTTTAACGCCACCCCACGATCAACGTCAACCCCCCACTATCCACGCTGGCGTGGAGTTGAGAATAGAAAGTGTGGCGAGCGCAGCGAGCCCCACGAGGGCACGCGGAATACGAGCCCGAAGCATGGCGAGCGCAGCGAGCCCCGTGAGGGGACGCGGAATACGAGCCCGAAGCATGGCGAGCGCAGCGAGCCCCGTGAGGGGACGCGGAATACATGTTAAGTACATTTATAAGCTCAGAATACATTTTATGACCAATTTATGCAGAAATCCAGGTAATTCCAAAGGGTTCACATACTTTTTCTTGTAACTGTATAAATGTATTGTAAATACTGTACTGATTATTATGTTGTTTTTCATGCTGTTTTGATCAGTAATGTAATATACAGTATATATAACACATTGTTTTGCCTGTATGCACAATACCAGTTTAAAATTGCATATGCAGAACCACTGTTTTTTTTTTATAACTGACCTCAAGTCATTATTCAAATACCTTTATATTTACTGTGAATGCCAATCTCTACCACACACACCTACAGATAATAGGAGTAGATCGCAGCACCACCTATATCCAAATATCTTCACCAGTATTACCAGATCGGTCATCTGATAAGTGCAGCAGCTAACTTCGCACAAATACACAAAGTGCGCATTAAACAACTCCTCATCTGCTCAGTCTCGTCTGTCTGTTTGTCTATCTATACTACTCATAAACTATTAATATATGCCATATTCCTTTATATCTCTATATTAAGGTTTACTCTACCTAGTATTAATATACGTGGGCTGTTTACTGTTTGGTGAGGGATATTAACCTCCTATTAACCCTGCTGCTATAAAATATACAGAGACATGAATCTAGTTTATGAGCTGTAGATGTAGCACTATCTCTGGAATTAACATGCCTATTTTTTTTAATAATTGAAATCTGTAGTGGCTTATTCATAAATCAGACTTAAACAAATCCACATTTAATGCTGCTGAGATCTTACTTATTGCTTTGCTCGCAGCTAAACAAAATTTAATCAGAGACATTTAAGAAATGAACAAATAGTGTACATGAATCTGGTTAGAAGCTGTACGCTTGTAGGAGTCTGCAACAAAGAACACACATATTATTATTATATTCTAAATTATATCACCAATGAATTTAGTAGAATATCTATTATAGTCATTGTATGGTACATCAGGCAGTTTCCCTGACTCAGTTATGGTCAGATAACTAGACTGCATCTTGCTTCTTTTACAGCTACCACAGATGGGGATTACACAATGGAGCCACTGGTACCCAAACACTCTATAGCAACCGAGCCATAATGATCCCCTTCTAGCAATCAATACAGTTATGGTGTATACTTCCATGCCGTTAGTTTGGTTCCCCCTGCTCCTAGCTTGTTGGTTGATATGTGTTACAATGTAAAATAAAAAGAAAAGTTGCAACACACCACTATCCATGCTGAGGGGACAGTGGAAGTGGTAAGACCATTTCTTAGAATGATCTCCAAATTCTGACTCTAAAATCACATGGTGGTCAGCACAGTGATTATCACATTCCCTGGATTTATTTATTTAGTTTCTTATATAGTGCAGCATATTTTGTTGTGCTTTACAATTGGAAACAGTGATAGAACAAAACAGGGTGGTAACAAATGGACATAGAGGTAGGAAGTCTCTGCTCGGAAGCTTACGATCTATAGATGATGTCACCCAAACCTTTCCTGACTGGCAGACCTCACCTCAACCAATGAATCTGCAAACACCAATTGAATGTGCATTCAGATTGACACTATACCAAAAAAAAAAATACTTCCTAAGGGTTTGGTTAGGAATTTAAATGCTATGCGGAAACTTGACCTGGCTCTTAAATCATACTTGCCTACTTTTGAAAACTAGTTTCAGGGAGATTATAGTTGGAAATCAAATTTTGCACAGCACCCCATGCTCCACTCAAAGGGCGTGTCTAGTTCCATATAGGGAGAGATTGTGAAAAGATATTGTGAATGTGGCACCTAGAAGCATGGGTGTGCACTGCTACATCTGAGGGGAATCTTTTTAAATTACTTACAGTATATCCAATGTAGATGAGCCCCAATGCAGTTAGTAATAGATACTATTCTTGCAAAAGTGCTGGGAAATGGTGGTGATGATTCAATGTAAATGTATCTATCTCTCATTCCTTTTTCCCCCAAAATGTATCACTGTAATGTGGGCTAGGTGAAATGAGGGAGATTGCTAGACTAATGAGGAAGAGAGGGAGATTGCTGATATTTCAGGGAGTCTCCTGCAAAATGCATGAGGGTAGGCAACAATGTCTTACATTAATCACTTTTTCATATTTTGTCATTACTTATCAAAAGGCCTTCATATTCCCTTAAACTTACAGTTATTATGTGAGTAAACATTCCATTTACCTGAGTGAGGCAGAGTTTTAACAGTTCATTTAGTTTATTATTTTATTAACATAATATAATAACATTATATAGCACAGCAGATTCCATTGCCCTTTACAATTGTAAACAGAGATAAAACAAACTGGGTAACAACAGACAGACTTGGAGGTAAGAGGGCCCTGCTGCAAGCTTACAATCTATAGGGATATAGGGGGGAAACACAAGGACAGGCACCAGTAATAGCATAGCAGTCCCACCAAGTTACAAGTCCAGAAGGGAAGCTATATAATACATAAGTGCCTCAGAGGGTTATGCATGTAGAACTTAAATATGATAGGCTTGCCTGAAGAGGTGAGTTTTCAGGGAACGCTTGAAAGTTTGGAGACTGGTGGAGAGTCTTAATGTGCGTGGAAGGGCATATCATATCATTGACAATGTTTTTTTAATCTACATGCATTAATTGAAATCTTAATACATGTGCTTTGAAATAAATGCAGTGCATACTTGTATTTAAATCAGATGTGGATAGAGTAATAAATCATACAACAGTTCCCTGACCCGTAGAACTGACCATGAGTATAATGAAACAATAATGTGATAAGAGATGTATCTGTGTAGTGATCGGTCTTTGCACAGACAAATGATTCAACAGTGTTATAAGAAAAGACATATTTGACTTCGGTATTATTTTATTATAATGTGTGCATGGTCTGGATATGTAAGAGGCTGAGTAGTGAAATTGGGGCTATAGAGTAGTAGTATGTTCCAGCTCTCTCAAAGCCTATATATCCATTACAACCGTTATTTTGAAAGTACCATTTTTTTTTGGTATAAATTCAAGAATAGTGGAAAAATATATCCATGGCACAGAGCCCTGAAATCAACATTGTTTTGCCTAATTCAGTACAGTTCTACTCCTATTAATTGTAGGTGTGTGTGTGTGGTAGAGATTGGCAACAAGAAATGTAAATTTGCACTATCCTAAAGGTGCCCAAGGTACAATGGTGCTGTGCGATATGCGATGTGTGCTCCCGCAGGCATCCCATCGCACAGCACATAAAGTGTGTGCAGCCTGTGCTTTTTGAACTAGGCCCCGATCGCATTGCACGCAAATCGCATGCAATGCGATCTAGTTCAAAACGCACAGGGAATATTGTACCGTGTATGAGCACCTTAAGGACTAAGCATAGGTATAATATTTGTCTGAAATAAATGTTTAATTGCACATATAATATGTTTCCAAAATACAAACAGCATTTGCACCAGGTATATTAGTATTATTATGATATTAGTGTAAATTTTTTCGTCAAACCATAACGTAACATAAACATAACATAGGGCTTTATGATGTTAGTTTTAAATGCAATTGGTGCATCTCCCTACAGTATACATATCCAATATAATAATATGATGAATTGTCTTATACCCAAGAGAGAATTGTATAACAGCACAATTTAATTATAGTATATTATAATATGATAAATCATTATATACAAAACAAGTAGTGTCTTGACAGTTATTTAATTTTCCTTATAAAATTGAATATAATATGTTGTTTGTCTCTTTAAAACTGAATAACTATCTTGATTCCTATAAAGTCCAACCAGAAATAACAAGTAGTGCAAATTTGTGGCCTTAATTTGATATAATATAGTCAAGACTTTAATAATGTACATGCTATCATCTGGAGAGCTTACTATACAATTAGCCAAATAACAGGGCTCGATAGTGCTTCTCATGCTATCAAAAAATAATCATGTAACTGAAACGCCAGAAATTCATCATGCAAAAAAGAGGTACATTCCAAGAGGTACAGTATACAGTACCTAGGGCAGGCATGTCCAAACTGTGGCCCTCCAGCTGTTGTGAAACTACACATTCCAGCATGCCTTGCCATAGTTTTAGCATTCCCTAATAGCAAAACTGTGGTAAAGCATGATGGGAATTTTACTTTCACAACAGCTGGAGGGCCATAGTTTGGACATGCCTGACCTAGGGGGTTGTGGCCCAAACTCCTTTATTTGGACCTCCGTCGGCCCAAGAGATGCAGGTTGCTCCCGGAAAGTGCTTTGGCAATAGTGTAGCAGTGACAGCAGCTAGGTGCGGTCTGGCTGAAATTCAGCAGTCTGGCTGAAATTTTGGTGTCACGTCTTGGGAGGTCACACCCTGGTGACACCACTGTGTTTGTAGGTCTGCACATGTGCAGATCTGTGTCTGCAACAATGGTCACAGTATCTCCTAATGCATGGCGTGATTGATTCTGCAGGTATTTCGAGAGCTCGTTTTCTGAGCTTGCGAAGACATGGCATCTCTGGCTCCTGTCAGGATAAAATAAACAGCCATTCTGAGTAACCTGAGAGTAACTGTGATGACTGATGTTCCTGCAGATGATCCACACAGCGTCTTTAAATGCAGATTCTTTTTGTTCTGCATTCATCTCTGAATCAGGTTCTTAGCTATATACCAATGTAACCATGCTCATCCATTCTGCAACTACGGTGCCCACTATAGAGCAACCTACTGGGACTTGTCACAGTATGGCATACACTGCATCCTACCCTGATACGAATCATGGCAACCATAAGCCTGGCTACATCTGTACATTTGTACAAACACGTGATAAGCCACCCAACTACTTCAAGGCATTTCTGTTCTAATAGACATAGACAGCATGATAATAGCAGCTATTTTAGGCCATACATTTCTCATCTTCTAAATTAAGAGCAAACTCACCTGAAGGCACCCAAGGATACCCCAGTTTAGCATAATAAGGATCAGTATTGGGGATTTGCATTGCATTTATATCGGACTGAGGAGAGCACCGCCAACACACTAAGACCTTCTACCCTGTTAAGGGATACAACGTCTATAATCTCTTGACCCGGTTCACACTAGGTGGGCATAACCTTGTGCGGTTCCCAAAACCCTTTCTCCCCCATAATAAGGATCAGTAAACCCTCTAGCTACATTCCTCTTAGAACAATGATACATAAAATGTTGGTTGCTCAGTTTATTGGCCCAACAGAGGTGCATGTAAGAAAGGAATTAATCCCTGTCTTACATGCACCAGTGATTACTATGTATTGTGGGAGAAAGTGATTCAATGAATTAATAACTATGCATTATAATTTTTTGTGATTCATCCGCATTCCAGGTGTGGTTGCAGGCAGCATCATTGAGTCATGTGCAATCACAGTAAGGAAGTCTACTCGGTACTTGTTTCCTAGCACGGCCACACCGATTTGCATCAGGGTGATCGTGTCGGAAAAATCGCGTTGGTCGCATCGCATGCGACCAAATCGCATGCGATGCGATCGACCCGATTTTTACATTGAATCAAATGTGAATAGGGTCCCTAGGGTCCCGACCTTTTCATACCCCTACTATCCACATTGGCGTGGAGTTGAGAATATAAAGTGTGGCGAGCCTGAAGCGTGGCGAGGGGACGCGTATAACTTCACAGGTATACGCGTCCCCTCCTGGGGCTCGCTGCGCTCGCCACGCTTCGGGCTCGCTTAGGGCTCAACTCCACGCCGTGCATAGTAGGGGTATGAAAAGGTTGGAAGGACGCGCACCGCCGCCGCTCGCCACGATTCGTGTTGGCGTCAATCATGGGGTGACGCTCACAATGGGGTTGGGTAACCCATGACGGGGCCATATACAATGTGAAATGGGTCATATCGGTCCATTTCACATTGTTTCCTATGTGAGATGGACTTAATCAAGTCCATCTCATCTTGTGCCATTATAATGGCAGAAGACCGACGCGATGCTCCCGATTTCAATGTTAAAAATATTTCGCGGGCAAAATCGCGGGCATCGCGTCGGTCGCGTCGGGGGCCATGTTAATGCACGCGACCGACGCGATGCCCCCGATTTTGCCTTTGCCGGCAAAATGGACCTGATTTCAAAGGAAATCGGGTCCATCGCGGGCATCGTGTACCTTAACTTAAAGGTACACGATGCCCGCGATTGTGGCCGTGCTAGGAAACAAGTATCGTCTACTCTGTTGGACCTAATAGAATTTGGCTTTCCATTTAGATTTTAAATTAAAAAAAAAACATAGTATGTTGAACATCTCCCACACTTGGCTGACAGATTCTGTTCATTAGTCCTTTTACAGTAGTAGCTTCTCCTGCTGTGGCATTTATTATAAGCAAATAGAAACCCATGTAGAATTACTATTATATGGGTTCCACTGAATTAGGAGTGTCCACTGTAATAACAAGTACAAACAAAAAACAAAAAACCTGAGTAAAATCAATGGTCACAAATGGACAAATAATATAGATACAATAATAGAAACACCTGTCGTAATGTTATATATTTTGACAAATTGTCTAATCCTTTCCTATATATATTTGTAACTCTGCAGAAGGTGAGGTTGAGAATTCTAAACCCATTTCTTATCTCTGTTACATTGCCAGCAAATGGGAAGATAGAAAGACATGGAGATAAATATCTTGTTTAACTTCTAGATTTAACTGCACACTGCTAGAAACCATTATTACTCCCTGGAGACATTGTTGGAGATTGTGGATTCCTGGGAGAGGTATCAGGTGTTTGAGTAAACTATAAAAAGACCACAGTATTCATCCTGGGTGTTAAACTGTTCAGGTGTTGATGATGAGGCAGTTATTTCATTACATCTAATTCAAAAGAAAAACATAGGTATATATTTATATATATATACATATACACACTGTGTGTATATGTGTGTATATATATATATATATATATATATATATATATGCAAAAAAGCAAAATGTGTCATTATCTTAATAGCTTATTTTTATGCAAAAATGGAGACAACACATAATGAGCACAGATATTAACCAAACTTTATGTAATAAAAAGGCTCACATACATAAAAAGTAAAATATAGATGGCTTGCCAGCAAAATACACCTGTGGTTTCCAGCAGTGATGCGATTCTTGCCTGTGGATCCTGGAGGTCTGATCGGCAACACGCTGGAAGCTCTGCGGCTCCAGTTGGATGTGAGAAACGATCACCTGTGTTCCCTGTGTATTGTGCTGGCAAGCCGTCTACTTTATATGTATGTGAGCCTTTCTATTATATAAAGTTTGGTTACTATCTGTGCTTATTGTGCACCATCTCCTTTTACATTTGAGTGATAAGTCTCAATGCAATATTGTTTCTTGTGGTCACATAAACTCTTACAAATGTGCGCAAGACAAATGCTCCAATGAATTGTCCATGAACTAGAAAACTTTTTTTCATTTTGTTCATTTAACCACATATATACTGTATATTGTTAAAGACAGGCAAGGCTACTAAGCATAGAAAATCTGAATAGTAACACATAACCTCCTTTTTAGCTTTATTATAAAAATAGCCCTTGGCTCTGGCTATACATGATACTCCAAATACCATAGGTATATAATTCAACCATGGCATTCTACAGTATGTTAACAAGACAGTAGTGTAAATCTTGAACTTCAAGCAACTTCCTCATACAGTATATAAGCCTATCTACCACTCCTATCAAAATGCCCTGGACACTTCCAAAACATATCTATGTTCTCTCACATATCTTCTCAAGACTCTAACCCCAAGATACTCTTTTATAAATTCAAATCACCTCCTAACCCTCCCTCATACAACACCCCATTCAAGATCAATGTGCATACCTTGCTTCCTACTTCAATGGCAAGATTGATAACATCTAAAATGTAAGTGTTATGCTCTTTCTCAGTCAGTGCTCAATTACTGATCTAAACCCTCTGGCACTTTCTCGTCATTTGATCCCATAGTCAAAGATGAATTATCAATACTCTTTTCATCCTCCTGCTCTACTACCTCTCCCTTTATGCCCTCATAAATTGGTGAAGCTCTGTCTCCTGACATCCAAACCTTA
This sequence comes from Crinia signifera, assembly GCF_055691185.1. Classification (NCBI taxonomy): domain Eukaryota; kingdom Metazoa; phylum Chordata; class Amphibia; order Anura; family Myobatrachidae; genus Crinia; species Crinia signifera. The sequence goes on from NC_139223.1 coordinate 137,327,682, forward strand.
ACTAAAAATCTGCAATCACTCCTTCAGTATCACTCTTTCAGTATTTGCTTCTCTAAATTACCTCCTCAGCGTTACCTCTATCAGTTGGATTATCGCAAGACTCTTTGGCCTTCTGCTTTTCTCACTCTATATCATATCCTTTGGCAAACTAATCAGCACTTTTGGATTTCAGAATCACCTGTACAAGGATGATACATACATCTACCTGTCCTCTCCAGATTTGTCACATCTGTATTGGTCAGCGTCAATGAATGCCATTCTGCTGTTTTATCTTGGATGTCATCTCACCACCTCAAAATTAATATTTACAAAACAGAATTAATTCTATTTCCACTGGTCAATAGTAGTTGACAACCTGATAGCTGGATAATTAACCCTACTCCACATGCACACTGCCTAGGTGTCATATTTGACTCTAAACTGTCCTTTATGCCCCACATGCAATCGGTCTCAAAATTGTGTTATAAACATAATTTTTTTTTTACACAAGACACTGCAAAATCTATAATCCATGAACTCAGTATCTTGCACATTTATTATTGCCATTGCCTACTTGCTGATCATACCAAAAGTAGACTCTTGCCATTAAAATTCACTCTGATTGAGAGGCTACTCTTCCTCACTAAATGTTCATCATCTGCTGAGCTGTCAGCCTCTCCATTGGTTGCCTGTTGTATTCAGTATAAAATATAATCACCCACTCATTCCAGTTCATTGTAAATCCAGTGTTGTTCCTAGTATGAAAGAATGGTGTGCCCACTTAGATCACTACATGGTCATGCATGACCTTGTCTTAACTTAAGATTTGAAAAGGCATGAGTTTAGGCAATGTGCTACCCGTGGTTGGTCTATAAAGAATCTGACCACTACAAATCCCTGAATAATTGGGTGTTTAATACACATCAACATCCTCACTGTTAGCTATATTCCCACTTAGATACCAACTCAGCTATTTTGTTTGGTTTTGCATGGAGTGAGGGGAGAATCCCTTTTCCTTTTTCCTTTCTTTGTTTTTGATCTTGTTGATTCCTCTTACCTATCAGTCTCTTTCTTTTTCGATATTTATTTATTTGCAGTTTCTTATATAGCACAGCAGATTCCGTTGGGCTTTACAATTGTAAACAGAGATAAAACAAAGAAAATAGGAGGGTTGAAACCCTCTTATCTTTTAACAATAATTTTTATTAGGTTTTTAAAACATGGGGGGGGGGGGGACAGAGAGGAAAAAAGGCAGAACACCAAAAGGGTAAGTACAGAGAGGAGTCCACCTACCCGGGGGTGAGTTTTGTGGACTCACAGAGAGGAACTCCCGCCAATCAGACCATTTCAGTAGGATTGAGGAATAGGGGGGGGGGGAGTAACGGCTATATAAGGTTTCCATAGTACAATTGTGGGTAAGCTTAGCTATGATTAGGTCCTCTGGGGGTGGGAGAGGGTGCTTCCAGAATTGTGCTATTTTGGTGAATTTTGGTGGCGATAAACATATGAGTGATAAGGTATCTATTATGAATAGGAATACATTCTGGAAAAATATGTAGGAGTGCTACTGGTGGGGACAAGGAGATACGGAGGCCCGTTACCTTCAGTATTAGGTCTTCAACCCAGCCCCATAGGGAGCGGATACGAGGGCAAGACCAAAAAATGTGGATAATATCCCCCACCGATCCACATCCTCGCCAGCACAGGTTAGACTGAGCTGGCCAGAATTTGTGTAGCTTAGCGGGGGTTAGATATATGCAGTAGAATAGTTTCATATACATTTCGACATGGGAAATACATTTGGACATTTTAAAGACAGATGCGAACAGGTTAGACCATTCTTTAGCTTCTAAGCAAAAGTTTAAATCCTGTTCCCAGTTTAAGTGCGGCTGTGTTTTATCAGGTTGCGTAGAGGCTACTAGCAGGGAGTACCAAAAGGAGATGCCTCCCTTTCGATAAGCAGATGAAAGGCATGAAAGGATATGGGGGGGCACTCTGCTGGAGGGGTCAAACAGGAGAGGGTATGACTGTAACCAGTGTCTAACTTGTAAAAACTTGTAAAAATCAGCAGCGGGGAGGGAGAAGGAAGCTTGTAATTGAGAGAAGGACATAAGAACATCGCCAGAATGAAGGTCACTGATCCTTTTAATGCCCTTGTCGTACCATGGGGACAGGTTCAGGTTGGGGATCAAAGAGAAGAGGCCTAATAAAGACACATTGGGTGATCGCAGATTTAACAGCATAAGTCTGGAGAATTTGTCCCATGCTTTAAGAGTGTCCAATGAAGCTCTAGCAGCCTGTGCAAGAAACCCCCTTATCTAAGATCATGCAACAGGTATAGATAATAATAAGCAATATTTATTAAAATATAGGTATTTAAAAAAAAAAAATGATATAATCAATCATTGGATATCCCATAAAAAATTAATGGTACCACAAAAAAAATGAGTAAAAAAATAATATTGAGAGCATGGATAGTCACCCACAGTTTGGATGTGTAGTGTCCTGTGTCCGTTCCTATAGATTGCTTCCGTGTTCTTGTCCCATTTAGAGAAGCCAATATGCAAAGCGGATTTATTCGGGAGAGATGCTTGTCTCCAACCCAGGGAGCGCCTGTTGTTTTATGGTGCTCTACCTGGTGTCCTTGTTTTGTATTGTCCCGATGATTTTGGCTGTAGGGATGGTTGTGGAAGCTGGTCCGGTCACAGGGAGTATATACAGATTGGATGTCCAAGTGCAGGGTGTCCAGGCTCTGGGTTTAGCATGCTGATCAAGATAAAAAAGATTTTTTTTATTTAGTATTTTCTTCACTATTGAAGTAATGTAATTTACCGTACTTGATTTTTATTTGCTTTACTATGTATTTTTACATGAACCCAATTTTGTTAACATTATTAACATTATTATGGCTTGTTTTGATGCTTGACTTTTTCAAATTGTCAATAAAAATTAATCTGCAAAAAAAATATAACCACCCACATATCCTTCATAAGCTTTTCTATCTAATACCTATCTTATAGTTGCCCCAGAAAATAATGTGCAATACTGTCACCTGCATCACTAAAGAATCTCATATTGTATTGGCCATTGTTCTATATACTGTTGTAGCATCTTTTTCTTGGACTAGTATCTAGTAGCAAAACAAGATATGGAAGTGTTCCTCTGGTGCTTATAATTCAAAAATTGAAGTTGTGTTTCATTTAATTGGTAGTGGGACCTCAGGCTGCTATACTAGCGCATTATACATTGATTCAAAATCAGTTAAAAAAGTTTAGTATCTACCAGCCTAGACATAACTCCTTTTAAGTTTTAGAACAAATGGCTCATCTTTCATGCAGGTTACTTGGGAACAAACGCTACAGTTATGTCAGCTCTCCGTCTCCATGCCCCATCTAATTCCAATACACAATCAAATTCCTAAGAGTATAGACGACATACAAGGAACTGACACAGAATGTTATTGCTACCACTGAATAGGTCATGCTATTTGCTTTCCCACATAATAACTTGCGACATTGTTCCATAAAGTATATTGTGTGCGCTATTCTTTCAAAGGTTTATTTGTGTTTTTTTTATTATGAAATAAATGTCTCTCATTAGACAGGAGACATGAATACTACGGCATATCTTACTTCTGTAAATATCTATTTATTCTTCAAGCTACTTTTGTATAGTTATGAGAAATGTGTTCGAAAACAATACAGTATGTTCAGAACAATTCAAGTTCACAAGAGTATTTATTTGGAAAGAGCAGAATGTTTTATTCAGTAAATGCAGCATTTATTAAAATCTTCTAATACATAAAAATGTGTTATTGTGGAGAATAAGAAACGTTATCTATATTTGTAAAGAACATATTCTGGTTCCAATCTTATTCCTGGGTACAGTAGGGGAATGTTTCTTGTGCACCTGTCCCATATTGGGCAGCAGTGGCGTAGCTACAGGGGTCACAGCGGTCGCAGATGCGACCGGGCCCCTGAGCCAGGGGGCCCAACCCCCGCCACTGTCCGGCCGTTCTGGAAGAGGGAAGCGAACAGCACCCGTTCCCAGTGGTGCTTTGCGGGCCCGCGTGCGTCGCGCTGACGTCACGCGGCAAGGGGTCCCCTTCCTATTGGCTGCCTGCGGCTGGGGACGGGACACGGCTGCAGTCAGAGCGGTGTTGGAGGAAGGACAGTCGCCGCTGCCGCGCTGCGTATTCGCGTGTGTGCCGCCGCCGCCTACACGTAAGTCTCCTCTCACCTGGAGGGCAGTTAGTATAATAACTATCATCAACCTCACTCACCTTACTCTCATATGTTTGTTTGTCTTCATCATAAGCTTCACATTGTTCAGGGTGGTACAATCTTACCAGTTCAGGTTCTTGGTTTGGCATGGCCTACTTTGTGACTACAACTTTAGGTCAGTGAAAGCTGCAGTTTGGGAAGTGTACAGGAGAAAAGCGTCAGATTTCAATGACATGGACTGTAAGTGTAGATAACATGTTTCTTGGGTTTTTCTTAAGAGGGCTTCCAAATATTCTGCATCTACTTACTCCGTATAATGTAAATAAATGTTCAGGGCATTGAGGGATAAGTCTGATTTTAATGTTTGTGGGTTTTTAATACATTTAGGAATAAACTATTGCGGATCTACAATTTTGTTGTATGTAGGGGGGCCCCAAGCTGACCTTTCGCACCAGGGCCCATGAACCCTTAGCTACGCCCCTGTTGGGCAGGGTCATTGTCCATAAGAGACCGCTGCATCCAGTGGCTGCTCCAGATGTTGGGCTGCAGTAGAGTCCACAATTTAAATAGAGGAGCCTCACCATCTGCAAGTGAGTCTCAATGCTTGGTGGCATCTGTGAGTGGGTGGGGCAGTTTGTGATGCACTGGGGCAGTTTGTGATGCACTGCAGCCAAAAGTAAAAGAGTTGCATCCATTGTGCATCAGCAAAGAGTGCACTGCATAATACATTAGCTGCAGGCTGTACATAATCATCACATTGCTATTTTAAAAATAGAGGTAGCATGTCCTCTTCTAATGCACATGTGCATCCTCAGACTCCCCCACCCCCACCCCCACCCCCGACCTGGGCATGAAGTGCAAAGGAATATGCTGCACTACACTGTATAAGAAACTGTAAATAATGAAGAGCCCACCAGGTGAATGCCATTGTAGGGACCCATGTTCACTGGTGTGATTAGTGTTTAGTTTGGGTCTGTCTAAGCATTAGAGAATGTATGTATGAGAATTATCTGATCTAGGTAAAACTTTTACTGGACAGTACTGAAAATGTAGTGGTTCTACCCACTGACCAGTAAATTGAACCTGTGACAATTTTGACTAATATATAAGGATGCAGTTCTGGGATAAAATGCTCTAATAATCTTACTAAGGGCCAGATGTATCAAGCCAATTAGCTCGTACCTGTCAATTTTTCAAACTCAGCCTGTTACATGATAGTTAGGAGCTGATTGGATGCTGTTTATCACTAACCAGTGTATCACTTTTTGAAGTTTGATACATCTGGCCCTTAATGACCACACCTGGGTTTCTGACCACAGCAAACAATGTGTTTATGTATCTAGCAGTGAAAAGAGTGGAGAAGTGGACCAGTGGAGCAGTTGCCCAATAAACCAATCAGCATCATCCTACCAATTTATATGGTGTAAGTAACAAATGCTTCTTCAAAGCGGATTGTTGGCTACGGGCAACTTCTCCACTCTTTTCACTACTTGATTCATCAATCTTACAAGTGGTTAAGTATCTGCTTAGAACAGGTGTTACGGTATCGCACTGAAATAAACTTATTTTGTATAATGAATGGATTAACCTCACACATTTCATGAGTGTTTTAGTGATTAGAATGTGTCCATATTATAAAGGCCTGCAAGTACAGTATATACAAAATACTACATGGCAAAATTCTTGTATTGAGAGAAATAGTTTAAATAATACTTCAGCCTACACAGTCTATAATTTACATTTTCTTTGTTAAATAATATTGAATATTTTAATGTATTCAGTTATTTTAGTGATTTAAAACCATTTTTTTGGCTAAGTTTTAGCATTTGATTTGTTATATTCTTATTGTTTTTTTCTATTTGGAAACAGATTACTGTAATTTTTGATGAAAGATTATTATATGTTAATCATATTTCCCAGCTAATATGGAAAAAAAGCCAAGAAACTGATACATGTGGGAAACCAGCTGTACAATAGTGAATCTGCAGTTTCCATCGATCAATCAAACTACCCTTTCCTGTCAACCAAGTGAACCATGTATTGTTAAAATATCATGGTAAAATAAAAAACAATCTGTGATTGTGCTAAAGGGAAAGAGACAATATGGAAAAGGGAAATTGTATTTACTCTCTTGCATATAAAATAGGAAAGCAAACCTTATTTTGAGTCTCATAACGGAAAATAAGAACCATTATTAAAAATACAGAGTGGTAAATTTACTCAGATGGAGAGTTCTATTGAAGATAGAATGTTGCTCATAGCAAATAAACAGAGTATATATATTATCTTCTAGAAGGTGCTAAAAAAAAAAAGAAGTAGATTCTGATTGGTTTCTGTGGGCCTGATTGAAAGATTTGAGTAAAAAAAAATCCACTGTAGGGTTTTGTAAACCAATTGGGTCAATTGTAGGACCATCATACATCTGAATAAAGTTGGCCATACATCTACAAATTGTTTGTCAGATCTGGCTGGTTGGAACAAAAACCTGGTAATATCTGAATGACAGTTTTTGGCAGTATTTTTGCAGTATTTCAAAGTAAATGGTCACCTGTCATTTGCTCTCATCCATTTCCAGGTTTTTGTTCCAACCAGCCAGATCGGACAATAAATCTGTAGATTTATGGCCATCTTAACCCTCAGATTATTTAGGATGTCATGTTTAATCACCCAGCTAGGGCCAGGAAAGGATGCAGCCACTGATTTTGGTACACCCAGAAAATTGGACAGACACACCACCATTTATTTTTATCTTCTTGACGCTGCCCCCAAATGCTACCAGCATGTCATCCATGCTGCAGTATTTGGGGTACTCCCTCTCAAGAGTCCTGTGGCAGGCAGTGGTGCAGACACAAATCTCCGGGAAAGAGTGCTTGACCATTTTTACATTGATTTGCACGTCCCAGGGAATGAGGCATGAGCACCATGTTCCCAGAGATCTGTGCATGCAGGGTAGACTCTGGAGAAAAGCTGCATCTGCTGCCATAGAGAAGGCAGCCTACACGGAGACTGCAGACAGACCCTATTCTCTTCAGCTATCCGTGGGTGCTGTTAAGGTTTTCATGATATGTCAAATACAATTTTGTAGCTTAAGGGGAACACGTTCGTCATGGTGAAGACAACTGACAGATACTGAAATTATATCCACTATAAAAATTGAAAATTGTTAATGATCCTGAATAGCCATAATTTTGTTTTAAAACAAGTTACCACTTTCAGTCACACTCAGTAGCTGCTAAATAGGTGGGGCCGCCTTGAGTTTAGCAATCACTGAAAACCAAGAGCCCTGTGCTCCATCCTATGGGATGGAGGCCAAGGATTGTGAAGATGGTTCTGAACAGATCCCTCCACCACCTCCACACTGTGTGCCTTGCATGCATATGGTTGAGCTCCTATTTTACGTGCATGGTCAGCCAGCACTATGTAACTCTGCTGCTTCATTAGCAGTCTATGAGATCTCTCTGAGGTAGCTGGTTTTCAGAGCAAATTGTCCCTTCATAGGGCCAATACTGAATTGCTCTCATACTCAATTCTCAACTGATGCAGCTTACAGCAAGTTAAATACTTAATCATACCCGCTTAGTCTTCTTCATTGAAACTATTATCTCTAATCCAGTTGTCTTTTACCAATGGTAAAATAATAACTGTCCGACTATTTGTGAGTTATGTACATACAGGTGACTGCAAACAAAGCTGTTGGGATTCTGCAATGATGAAATTACACATACGATTAGGCCATTTCTCACCGGATTTACATTTGCATTTCAAAGGATTTATAGTCTGTGAACCATGCTGGATCTAGGAAAGCCAGCATATTCTGCTGTGTGTTGTATCAGGACATGCTTAGAAATTCTATTTGGTACTCTATACCTAGAAGGGCGCCTGCGATTGGAATCGCGGGCGTCGGGGGTAAAAAATCGCGGCCATTGCGGGCATCGCGGGTAAATCGCGGGTACATTAAAATCGGGTGCCCGCGATGACCGCGATTTTCCCATAGGGATCAATGTTAAAAACGGTGATTGACCGCGATTTTAATGTTAAATGCCTCAATGCCCGCGATTTGGCAATAGGAATCAATGTTAAATGGGCCACAGAGCCCTAATAGTCACCGTGAACTCTGAAATGGCCCCCACAATTGTTAACGCCAACCCACGATCAACGTGAACCCAAAGCGTGGCGAGCGCAGCGAGCCCGCGAGGGGCGGCGGTACGCGTCCTCCGACCTTTTCATGCCCTACTATCCACGTCGGCGTGGAGTTGAGAATAGAATAGTGTGGCGAGCGCAACGAGCCACCGAGCCCAAAGCGTGGCGAGCGCAGCGAGCCCCGCGAGGGGACGCGGATACCTTCACAGGTAAACGCGTCCCCTCGCGGGCTTCACAGGTGTCCGCTTTTCGCCACGGACACCTGTGAAGCCCGCGAGGGGACGCGTATAACTGTGAAGGTATCAGCGTCCCCTCGCGGGGCTCGCTGCGCTCGCCACGCTTCGGGCTCGGTGGCTCGCTGCGCTCGCCACACTATTCTATTCTCAACTCCACGCCGACGTGGATAGTAGGGCATGAAAAGGTCGGAGGACGCGTACCGACGCCCCTCGCGGGCTCGCTGCGCTCGCCACGCTTCGGGTTCACGTTGATCGTGGGGTGGCGTTAACAATTGTAGGGGCCATTTTAGAGTTCACGGTGACTATTAGGGCTCTGTGGCCCATTTGACATTGTTTCCTATGTAAAAATCGCGGGCATTGAGGCATTGAACACTAAAATCGGGTCCAATCTCATTTTTAACATTGGTCCCTATGGGAAATCGCGGCCATCGCGGGCATCGCGTCGCACCCGATTTTTAGTGCATTCGATGGTCGCGATGGGCGCCCTTCTAGGTAAAGAGTACCTTCTATTTAAAACAATAAAGTATGAGGAAATCTGTGCCAAGTTTGTAAGGACAAATTCCACCAGATAAGTAGGCTATGGTGTGCAGCCAAGTGTGGAAAGAGCCACTGGAGATTACCATATTGTTATAGTGGAAGTTGAAATTCATGGATTGTATTGTATTCATGGATCCTAGTTGCTTGGGTGTATTGTGACTGATAATTATGCTAACAGAATGGCAACCTTGACTGTAGGATAAGAAGAACACTTGAACACTCACCCATGTAAAAATAACTTTGTGTTTAATGTTAATTAAGTAGTATATCATAAACATGAAATATAAATTGTACAAATTTTAATATACAAATAATTGAAAGGCGTCAAATATAATTTTGTGCTCTACAAAAGTGAAGCTTATGAAATATATCCTTTAAAGCTGTATAAATGTATGGCCCTAATTTCTATAGCACGTTAACTCAAGATAGCATTAGCACATGATGAGTTAAATATTCTGCTCCATTAAAAATGACTTGCTATATATGTACATAACCAAAGGCAAAATGGCAAGGCACATACAATTACTTTTAGCCACAGCATTCCAATTGGCAATTGTAATTGCTTTTATTTAGGAGTCAGAGATGGTTACACAGCTGGTGCCTATAATTTGTCTGCGTTGTGCAAGAAAGCAGGTGCTTGCTGTACACAGTACACCTACCTGGGGGGAAATAAATTGATGTCAGTTGAATATACAGTTCTGTTTCTAAAGGAACTCTAAAAATATGCAGCTTGGAAAATTAGTCAAGTGTTAAATGCAAGACAACATGTGACATAAAGGAAATTCCAATATCAAAAGAAGTATATTTTGGGGGCAGAAATGCCAGTATAGAGGGATATTAGTGGTGTTTTATGAATCCCTTAGACTATACTTATTATTCTATCCCTTAAACTATACTTATACTTAGACTATATTTATTATACTATCCATTAGACTATACTTAGACTATACTTACTGTATTATACTATCCCTTAGACTATACTTGGACTATACTTACTGTATTATACTATACCTTAGACTATACTTATACTATCCCTTAGACTATACTTAGACTACACTTACTGTATTATACTATACCTTAGACTATACTTATACTATCCCTTAGACCAGTGACTTTCAACCTTTTTACCTTGCGGCACACTAAATAAGATTTAAAAATTTCCAAGGCACACCATGAGATCCCCACAGGGCAAACCATATTGGCCCCCCACAGGAAAAAACAAACCTATTGGCCCCATATAAAAAAACAATCACACTGGACCCCACAGGTAACAAATATAGAATACAATGGCTCTTTACATGAAAAGAAGAGACCAGTAAATAACAGTTGAACTGGTGGTGGCTGTAAACTGCTTTGGGCATCTCTAGATCTGGGGGCACACTTGAGAACAGCTCAAGGCACACTAGTGTGCATCGACAAAGTGGTTGAAAAACACTGCTAGACTATACTTAGACTGTACTTATTATACTATTCATTAGACTATACTTAGCCTTATACTATACTTACTGTATTATATTATCCCTTAGACAAGCGTTCGCCAACCCATCGCTTGAGAGCGACGGGTAGCTCGCCGGGTGTTTTCCAGTAGCTCGGCATGTTTCAGGGCTGCCAGTGACCTCCTGCCGCATAGCGGTTCCATGCTTGACGGCAGGAGGTCAAAAAGGGACTTAATGCCGCGTTTCTGGACCTGACTTGGCGGCAGTGACCTCCTGCCGCGTAGTGCATCCTCGCTTGGCGGCAGGAGGTCAGAAAGTGACTTCATGTCGCGTTCCTCACTTGTTGGAAGTGACCTCCTGACGTCCCCAGTGTATAGAATTCGCGCAACATGCCGCACTTTCTTATCGACGCCACAGCCCTGCTTAACTCCTGCGTTAGGTAAAAAAAAATTGTAAACTGTGTGTGCGCAATTCATTAGGGGTGACTCCAGCCTGCATTCTGTTTTCACTGCTTGAGGTATAATGGGCATCATGTGTGTGGCATATGTTTAATGAGTCATTAAACATATGCCACACAAATGATACCCATTAAACATATGCCCCACACCTTGATGCTCATTAATTAATAATCATCAAGGTGTGTGGGGCATATGCCACACACATGATGCCACACACATGTTGCCCATTATACAAATGCCCCACACCTTGATGCTCATTAATAATGAGCTTCACGCTGTGGGGCATTTGTATAATGGGCATCATGTGTGTGGCATCATGTGTGTGGCATATGTTTAATGAGCATCACGGTGTGTGGCATATGATTAATGGAGCATCACGGTGTGGCATATGTATAATGGAGTATCATGCTGTGGGGCATTTGTATAATGGAGCTTCACATTGTGGCATATGTATAATGGAGCATCACGGTGTGGGGCATATGTATAATGGGCATCACGGTGTGGCATATGTATAATGGAGTATCACGTGTGGGGCATTTGTATAATGGAGCATCATGGTGCGGGGCATATTTATAATGGGTATCACGGATTGCACTATTGGGGTTATGTGTATCTGGCACTGCACTATTGAGGGCATATGTGTATCACATCCCCATTTTCCATGGCCGCACCCCATGTGGCTACAGCTCTTAGAGAGCTGACCATGCCCCCATAGCGGAAAAAATGGGGGATGTAGCCTCGCAGGAGTTCCACGGTAGTAGCTGAACCCTCTATGCTGCTGATTTTTGGCGCGTGCCTTCGGCACGCGCAGATGTCTCTTCTCCTCTACCTCCAGTGTTGGGAGGTATGTTTGTGACATATTGGACATTGCAGTGTGTGGCATATTGTGTCTGGGGCATTGCAGTGTGTGGCATAATGTGTCAGGGGCATTACGGTTTGTGGCATTATGTGTAAAGGGCATTTTTTTGGATATTATGCAGATTTTTTAAAAATTTTTACTTTAGTAGCTCTTCGGGCGGTTTATTTTGTCGCGAGTAGCTCCCGACCCAAAAAAGGTTGGAGACCACTGCCTTAGACTATACTTATGCTGTGTATACACTGTGAGATTGGACATTCGATTTTGAATATATAGTCAAAATCGCATGCTGATCGTATGCTGATCGTAAGCAGATCGCATGCAGATCTCACAGGTGTTTTTTTACCGATGCGCGCTCCCGTGACACCACTAATCGAAACCCAGATAGACAGGGCAGGAATGACTATATAGTGCAAATCTAATGCTGATTGTATGAATTGTATGTTAAAAGTACAGAGATAGCAAAGATTGCATAGCACTCGAATCTTAAGTCGAATAGCAAGGGAATCTCACCGTGTGTACACACCATAAGACTATACTTATACTTTTACTTAGACTATACTTAGACTATACTTATTATACTATCCCTTAGACTATACTTAGACTTAGACTATGCTTATTATACTATCCATCAGATTATACTTATTATACTATCCCTTAGACTATAATTAGACTTCGACTACACTTATTATACTATCCCTTAGACTATACTTAGGGACTAATGCAGAGATGTTAAACTTAAGTATGTGTGTGAACTGTATATTACATGTTTTTGCTCTAAAAACAAGTGTGACTCATTCCAGTAGTGGGGACTCCTTCCAGTGGTGGTGTGTGGATTTGTACTTGGTCCCTTAATTCCGGTTCTTCCTGTTGCAGCATGGCAGGTGAACAGAGAAACCCCAAATACAAGGAAGAAAAGTGACATTTAGATGTATTAAGCTGGAACACTACGTCACTGTAGAACCTTTGAACCTTGGCTGTTGCTGTAGGAAACACTATTGGGCCATGTTCAGTGCAATATCAAGAACACCTCTTGTAAATACTCCAATATATTATTAAATTAGCTCAATACTGTTATACTTCAGGTACATCAGTGCCTGCCATCTAAGCCTGCATCTCAAGTATGTCATCTGAAGCATAAGTTATGATTGGAGTGAAGTTTTAAAACCATCTCATCTCCTATTTACAGGTACATGAATCCCATTTTTTAACATCTGATGCTTTTCATTTAAAGAACAGTTTGCATTGTAAATAGTTTTTGTGACTGGGAGCCTGCAACTTCCCCCACCATTAATTAGCTTGTTGAGCAATGTGTTCAAACTCCACCCCCTTCCCCTGTACCAGCTGACCCAAACTTTCCTTTAAAATTGGAAATATTTGGAAGCCTGCTCAAAGGATTGCCTGCCATCTAAGCCTGCATCTCAAGTATCCCTATTTTATCGGGATGTAAATTGTTTATATTTAAACAAACCAATAATGGTATCAGACTGTGAGAAAGTAATTAAATTAGTCCTTACATGCATTCTTTTGATTTCTATTTTGAAGGATAATATATATATATATATATATATATATATATATATATAATATATAGTAAACATATACACATTTGTCAGTGTACATAATCGTTAACTGTTTTTTGTAATTTTTCGGAATGTCCCTTATTATGTATTGGGGAAATTATTCTTCTGTGTGAGCATGAGAAATGAAAACATGGATTTTTAAAAAAAGATATTTGTGAAACTCACAAAAGGCAGTAACTCAATCTGCATATGAAAACTTTTATTTTGTCTGTCTATTGAAACAAAATAAGTGAAATTCTAATTAAACTTTAAGCTTTTGACTTTGGAAATACTGTAGATCAAAAATCATCATCTTCATTCATAAAATTACCGACACCTTTTATTCTATAATACAATCATCAAGAGGAAGTGAAGGTGTCAGATTTGTGTTACATTTGTTACATTGGCATAAACCAAGAGCATATTTCTTCCTTTGTATTGTCTGTTTTCAAAGAATCCTCGAACTGTAATGATTTTCTGAATGTCAATGCTATCATCATCACTCCTTCTTTAGTATGCACACTATTTTGAAAGAAAGAGCATCTCTTGGAAATTATTTTATTTCTATGAAACATAAAATAAATGCAATTCAAAAAATCCCAATCCACATCTACATACAATGAAGGCAGCCTGTTCATTCACTAGGAACCAGAGATAGCACTGAAGCATGTAATCTGTTATTATTAATATGCTAAATGTCTCAGGGGGCCCGTAGAGTTGGGAATCCTATGCCCAAACATAAAAAACATTGAGAAATAAAAAAGACGGAGTAGTATCACTTGTATCCATGCAGAATATTTATTGAATAATGCTATTTGTAGACTACTCATAGTTACTAATAGTTTGTATGCTATACAGATATAGAAAATACAAAAATGTGATTGGGTATTTTTAAAAAGTGACGTCATTGCTAATATTTTTGAGTCAGAGAGAGTTTGCATTTTACTTTATCTTTTCCATTTTCAGTTCTTATCGATATTGGAATGGATTGATTTTGGTATATGACAAATATTTTATGTTCAAATAAAAATGAGTTGAAAATAAGCCACATCTATATACCCTAATTTTCATAGAATACCAAAAGTTTGTATAAGGGTTTTTGTACATCTCCGGAGTTAAAAAAAGATGTTGATTTATTTTCAGAGGAGTGTCTTTCGCAGGTTGATTTGTTCCTCTAGAATGTGATCAATTACTTTAACTCTCCCCTGTATAGAAGACACAAAATATATCCCAACTGTTCCTGTCACATAGATATGAATAGTGGAAAAGATCTACAGCTTATGAATTGATGCAATCGCACAGGCTGAAATTTTAGACTTCAGTTCTGGAATAGCATTGGGATACAAAGCTGCCACATCCAATTATAGCAATATTTGTTGTTTAGCCAAATAATGAAGATACTTTGTCCAACTTTTTTCTTTTAATTTATTTCAAGGTAATTAATTTTTGCTGAGAATTCTTGTTTTTATCTTAGATCATTGACTCCAATGGGAAATACAATTTTACCTCTAAAGAATTTATATGTTCTGCTCTCAGCTAAACAAATTGTATTTAGTCTAGTGTCTATTTATCATCATTTTGACAAAGATTATTTTAGCACTTTTATATATATTGATTTTTTATTTATGTTTTTTTTTATCTCCATCTCGTTCAAGTGTTTTTAGAAGGAAAGGATATTGATTTAAGAAATGTGGTTTAATGGATGGGATATTCTACAAAAGATTCTATTTTCTCAATGTGATTTACTTGAAGAGATGTTTAATTCAAGCATTTTATCTGAAAGTGAAAACATTTTATGAAAGACAAGCAATACAGTACATTAGTATCTGAGATTATTTTTTATTTACTATAGTGTTCTTATACATTATTTTTTTTAATTGACACAACTTTATCCATCCATCTATCTAATAATTACTGTAATAAGTGATGCAAGGTGTTAAGCATGCAACAAGCTGCAATAATCAATGCTTTAATTGTAACTTTTTGCAGAAGGAAGTAATACAGTATAAAGGATAATGCACTAAGAACTGTAAGCTACTGTATGGCAGTCTTAAAATTAATAATTGGATCATATATATAGTATTATAATATAGTTTAATATTAAACTTTCATTTATGCAGGTCACAGAAACCCAATGGGATTTCTACTACATGCGGGAATTTACTGTACAGTGTGGGGTTATTTTACAGCTTAAGAATGCATAAGTGATCTTTATACAAGTGATAAAACTAGGGGGCTCATTAGCCAATAATTGCTTAATCAATGTTAAAATACATAGTTGTGATTTTTTTGCTATTTAATTCAGTTTACAATAGGTGAAATCTAGGGGGAAAATCATTATTTTAAGGAAATTGTTAAAACTCTATACCTCCCAACTTTTAGGTCCAGCAGGGAGGGACAAAGGCGAAATTAGGGGGCGTGGCTTTAAGAATGTCTCCTTTTGAGGCCACACCCCCTTTTGATGCTGTGGGGGCATGGCCTCTGTGAGCCTCTAGCCATGCCCCTCAGCCCCTCTGGCTGCGGGAATAGATGCTGTGTCTATTTAGTGCTGGGCAGCATTTGACAGGGGGACTCCAAACTGCCCCCCCCCACCGTGGGACACTGCCAGCCATGGGAGGGACATGGGGATGTCCCCAAAAACTGGGAAGTTCCATTTGTATTCGGGACAGTTGGGAGCTATGAAACCCATTGTACCTTTGGACACCCCTCACAATGAATAATAATGTATTTACAGCTTTTTTAAATGTGGCCAATAAATACATATGGGGCCAAATGTAATAGGGTGAGGGTTTCAGAAAGTGAGAGATTTTGGGAGAGTTTTCCCATGTTTTTTAAAGCAGCAATCAATTACATGGCAAAATCAACCTGGTTTTGCAGTGTAATTGATTGCTGCTTTAAAAAACATGGGAAAACTCTCCCAAAATCTCTCACTTTCTGAAACCCTCACCCTATTACATTTGGCCCCTGATGTGTGTTGTACTGATAGGAGTTGCAAGTGTTTTTTCCCCCAACATTTTACAAATTTTTGTATACTCAATTAAATCTGACTATTGAGGTACTTAAATGTACACCAAAAATACTTTAAACACTTTTAGTTGCTGTAATACACTTAGGGGGTTATTCTGATTCACTGAAACTTTCTGATTCTAAAAGGCACTATCACTCTCTAATGGACAAAACCATATGCACTGCAGGTGGGGCTGATGTAGCATGTGCAGAGAAATGTAAGCTTGGGTGTTTTATTGTTTCTGTGCAGGGTAAATACTGGCTGATTTATTGTTACACTGCAAAATAGATACCAGTTTGAAGTACACCCCCCACCCAAATCTATGGTTTGACCATTAGAGAGTGATTGTGCCTTTCAGATTGAATCAGAATAACCCAGTGACGTGCGGTGAGGTCATTGCCTGGGGAGGCACTGACCTCACCGCACGTCACTGCATACATACATAGGTATGCAGCGGCCACCCGCCGCCGGTACATGCGCGCCCCACCTGCCCTCCCACCACCCGGCGGACTCACCTGTCATCTTCTCGGCGGTGACGGGGGCCGGTCCTCTCCACAGCGGTGAGTGACAGCGGCAGTCTCCCAGCAGGCGCCGGACTCCCCGCTGCCCACGCTGCTGCTGCATCCTCTCACGGTTCCTGCATGTGTGATTGGACAGCGGATCCAGCACTGGATCTGCTGGCCCAATCACATCTGGGGGCGTGTGTTTATACTGGTGCCCCTGTCATTGCGGCACCAGTTTGAATGCCGCTTCCCCATTCATATTCAATGGGCTTTTACAGCCCATTGCTGCACCCTGCCCCCCTGCCCACCCCTTCCCGCCCCACGCTGCCCGGAGTTTCAATGTTAACAGCGGGAGGCACCTCTCCCGCTGCCTCCCACCCTCACATGCAGCAGTGTAAGAGGGTGGGAGGCAGCTGGAGAGGGAGAAATGATGAAAATAATAAAAGAAGATATATAAATATCTTCTTTTTATTATTTTAATCATTATGACAGGGAAGGCTCTGCCTCCCCTGCCTCCCCTGACTGCACGTCCCTGGAATAACCCCCTTAGAGGCTATCATTTATCCAAATTGCTTAAATCAACACCAGTCAAAGGGTTTGAGGGCACATCATACTGTATCTCTATACAACACAGAGGAGCCAGTGGAACTGCAGTTATGCTATAGTGTACATTTGAAAAGATTTTTATCGCTGTGAAAACATAGCAATGAGAAATATTAAGTACAGGTTGCTTGTCTTTGAACAAACATAACGATATATTATGTACAGATATATCTTTTTGCAACTAAATCCAACTTACTGTCAGTGTTATATCTACAAATTTTGTGCCCCCAGTCAAAAAAGCTTGTGGCACCCCCCCCCCCCCCCCCCCCATACATTACTTATCATTTTTACCAACATGCTCATTGTTAGGGGTTTCATGCTTGTACCAGTGGCCACCGCTTGGTCTGTGGGTGCCATTGCTATTCCACTGCACACCAGGTATCATAACATTGTTTCCTTTGTGAATATAATTAATCACACACAAGAAACACAAAGTTTTACCCTAACTCCATAATTGGCGCGATATATATATATATATATATATATATATATATATAAATAACTTGTTATCTATGATCCCCTTAGATTTCTATAACATAGCCTGCATTAAATGATAATCATTGTAATTGTATGAGAAACAGTGTTTAACACAGTTATGGTAATCTCCCAATAACGGGAAGAAATATAGCATGAAAACAATGTAGCAATCAAGTTATAGATATAAATGAATGTATTTTTCCCCCTAGAATGCATAGTTTTATATTTTGTTTAAAAGAGGATCCTTTTAATTGGGTTGTCATAATATTTTTTACATAAATGCTTGATGTTTTAATTAACGTGTCGTTGTTTTCTAATGCAACACACAACAGGAATTGACTTTGGGCCAGATGTGTTGAGTCTGGAGAAGTGATAAGGCCAGGGCCGGCTCTACCACTAGGCAGCTGCCTAGGGTGCCAGGCTCTGGGGGGCACCACAGAGTCTGAATTCTGGTATAGAGCCAGTTAACTATGTGGGTGCACTGCAGAGGAAGAGCAGTGGTCACACTAGGATCCCGCTGTGAACCAGACAGGTGCTGATGTACATACAGGTGCTACTCCAGTGCTGTTAGTCAAGAGGCAGGCGACACCATGCCTCTGGGAGTAACGTACCTGAGGGGGCAGTAGGTTGATTTTTTGCCTAGGGTGCCGAGAAAGCTTACACCGGCACTGGATAAGGCACAAGCTAGTCAGCTTCTTACTGTCATTTTTCAAAGCCAGACAGTAACTTGACAGGGGCTGATTTGCTGCTGCATTATCACCTTCCACTTTATCACTTCTTCAAGCTTAATCCATCTGCCCTCATGTCTATTTTTATCTGTAGATTTTAGTTTGGGGCCTCCTCTACAGATATTACAAATCTAATAACTGGTGGTGCAGGAAAACATAATGTTTGTACAGTATCAGCTTAAGGAAAAACATTCTATTCACCTTTATGTATGCTATAGGCACCTAAAACTGAATTTACACCTGCTTAATAAATTCAGGCTCACATTCATTGTATCAAGAGTCTACTACAAAATTGTTTGGTGGTTCAGTTTTTTTTAGACCAGTTTTGGAAAATGCTTTGACTACAGCAAATCACCATTTCATTGTCAAACACTGTCTCAAACAACCACATTTCTTCAGACTAGGAATGTCAGTGTTGCCAAACACTATGAAGCTAGTCCTTGACTCATACTGACCTACAGTAATTATTTTATGTGTTTCAGAGCTGATCTGAAAAGACTATTGACATTATATGGCCTAATACACTTGGGAGGTTATTCTGGTTGCTAAGTTCCCCTGCGCATTCCAATGGGGGGGAGCAATATTTTCTTTATGCGCATTTCTGTGCATACGCTCGATGTGAGCAGTCATGGCGAACCCTCCATGGTCGCCGTCCTGTTCGCACCCACCAGTGCGGGCGGGGGGGGGGGGGGTTGAATGGGGTGGCGGCAACGGGCTGCACCCACGGGAACGCCCATCTTTTCATGGGTGTTTCCATGAAAATGTTTCCATGGAAATTAGGCAGTGACACCACTGCTGGGGACGGGCAGCTGACATCACCACATAACATTCAAGTTTACTTGTTAATTGAAATAAATAGCTCAATTAAATCCAATGCTGTGTCTGTGTGTTTATATTTAGAGTAATGTTATGTTATTATATACATTTGTGTTAATGCCAGGAACTTTGCCCTTATAAGCCAATAGCTGGTGTATGCATATCTCTACTTTCAACACAACACCACTCAATTGCAAGGTCTGGACTGTAACCAGGGCCTGATTAAAGGTTCCAGGTGCCCTAGGCTAATACACATATACTGTAGCTCCCTTGGCAATGCTGCTAAACACACGTGAAGGAGACATTGGTTTTAGGCTGCCCAGCTGGCACTTTAGCACAATGGCCCTTATTCTGATCTGATTGCAGCACACATTTGTTTGGAAAATAAGCAAAACCATGTGCACTGCAGGTGGGGGCAGATGTAACATGTGCCGAGAGAGTTAGATTTGGGTGGGGTGTGTTGAAACTGGAATCTAAATTGCAGTGTAAAAAAATGCAGCCATTATTTACCCTGCACAGAAACAAAATAACTCACACAAATCTAACTCTCTATACATGTTAAATCTGCCCCACCTGCAGTGCACATGCAATGCACCCCAACCCCCCCTCCTAACCCAGTTCTGCCGCTCTGGGCTGCAGCCCATTCATACTATTGGTTAATCAGCCACTGACTGTAACACTTGAAAGAGAATAATTCTGAAAGCAATCTCTTTTTTTTTTTTTACTTTTGGAACCTACAAAAGAACGCAGCAACCTCTGAAACTTTCTGCCCAACTCTGACTGTGGTAAATGGCTGGAAAATTATACCTGATTTTATATTTTTACTTTTTATTTTAGAGCTGCAATCAACGTGTCAAAAACAGAGCTGCCAGTATCGATGTGGAATCAGCAGAAATGGCACGCAATGCTACTGTAGGGAAGGATATGATTTAGCAGAAGACAGGAAAACCTGCCTAGGTAAGAGACTAGTATATGATATAACCTTGCTCTTTAAAATGTGCCAAAGAGACAGTCATGTTTAGCATTTAAAGGCATCATATGGCATCACAAGGAAGTGTAAGCCTGTGTATCCTGGCGTCCCTCCTGCGCGTTTTATGAACAATTCAGCATGAACATTTGCATACATTTGATGCAGCCATGACTATTTATGATGACTGCAATAGCTATTCAGAAATAATAATAAAAACGACTCTGCAGTCTGCTCAGAAATCTAACACCTAGGCATCAGTCCCTATAAAATGCCTTCATTGATTTTACAGCTTTTATAAATAGCTGCATAACTGGTACCAAGCAGAAGCCAGGAGTCCTGCACACGCAGCAAACAATGCTGCTTTCTCTCTTTCTCTCTCTCTCTCGTTCTCTCTCTCTCTCTCTCTCGTTCTCTCTCTCTCATTCCAATCTCATATATACTTATCACATGTCTATTATATATTGTATATCTGTGATCCTTGTTAAATGGATTAAATATTAACCATGCTCTCCTGCTTGGGTCTACTATACTCATGCACCGATTGGGTCAATACGACCCGTTTCATAACATGCTTTTCAAAACAAGGGATATTCCCCAAACTTTTAATAGAGTAAATAAACATTCAGATACACAAACCAAAACAAACAAAAATTACAAATATTTATGTAAAGCTGTTTTTACTGCTTTGCACAATTTGGGCAATAATATGTTACATGAGATTTAGTAACGTGTTTACTCCTCTTAAAACATATCAAGTTTATTTTATTATTATTTTTGGATGGACAAAATTTGCATCTGGCACGTTTGATTGCTGTAACATTCCCCACAGTAGTTCCTGCCTGAGGATCATGAGTAGTTGATTGTATGATCATCAAAATTCTACATGACTCTACTGTCCGTGGCATATATTGTCTTGAGGAAATGTGGGGTTTGATGAGTTTTTCCAAGCTCTTCCAAAAATATTTTCCTCTTTGTAAGTTTCTTATTGTTTCAGTTTGGGTTAATCAAAGTCCATAGGACAAAGGCATTGAATGCACTTATATCACTGATGTTATAAAATATTATCAGTGGCCATTGGTTTGTTTTCCATTTGCATGTTCACAAGTTGATGTAAGGCAGACATGTCCAAACTATGACCCTCCAGCTGTTGTGAAACCACATGTCCCATCATGCCTTGCCACAGTTTTGCTATTAGGGAATGCTAAAACTATGGCAAGGCATGCTGGGATGTGTAGTTTCACAACAGCTGGAGGGCCACAGTTTGGACATGCCTGATGTAAGGTATCCAACTGCACCTTCTGTCATGTTATAGTCCAAAATTTAGTTTGGTTTCTTTTCTGACCTGACACTTAATTTTTTTCTCTTTATGTGTGAAAACGTGAAAAGATGACATTATCCAAATGTAAATCAATGAACTGACACTGTATCCCAAATTTTAGAATTTTTATTGTTGAAGTATTGTGTTTCGAAACATTTATGGTCACTCACAAGTATAATACAGGTTGAGTATACCTTATGCAAAATGCTCGGATTATTCCATATTTTTGAATATTTTAGGTATCTTGAGGTATCTTGCATTTATGTTGTATAAGCACATGAAATGCGCACAAATATATTTTATTTTTGCATGAAACAAGGTTTTAAAACATGAAACAAAGTGTGTGGACAATCCCAGACACGGAATTTAAATGCCAGGCAATCATGGTCTTGCACATATTTGGTGACGTTTACATGTTTTTTCCCCAGTAGTTCCAGTTACAGATATCCCCAGTAGGTTTTTAGACAAAAATAAAAGTACATTTTGGAGACTATGGTTTACGGAATAATTTGGATAATGAATATTCGGATAAGGAATACTCAACCTGTATTCACACTGGGTTATATTGACCAGAACTTAACGTAAATAAAAACACTTATTTTTTGGATCATAACAACTATTTTCCCCCAAAAATAAGTCATAAAATATATAAATCATAATTACATAACTAATGAACTGACACTGAATCAAATTTTGTTTCAAGTCAAACAGACCCAAACTAAACAGCAGGATACTGTATATATTTCTGTGTTGGACCACGATACCCCCAATGCTATCAGGTTCATATATACTGTATGAGGGGACTTCCAAAACCAAAAGCACAAGTCTCCCAACATTTAAAGTATGTGATTAGGATTGGCAACATTACAAGGGAGACATGGCCAAATGTAATAGCCTCCAAGTGATTGCCCCTTTAAAAAAATCTCTTCGGCCGGCATCCCACACGCCCGCTTAACTTGAAGGCAATTTCATTTGGCCAATGATCATGACCACCAGGATCACCCTAAAGGGAGTCGGGACTACAGTACCATTGAAAAATTGTATGCTGATTCGTAGTCGGCCAAATTCCTGCCCCCACCTACCACTCATATCCCCTCTCTAACATGTGAGGGCATCTATTTGCTAACACATTCCCCTTGCATGCAGCTAAATGGGAGGGAAATCTTTCAATGGTCGCACCCCATTGAATGATTTGTCTCCCCTTCCGTAATAAAAGTCAGTCTAGACTGACTTCCAGATGGAGCGCCTGTCAGCCAGCCTGAACAATCACCAGATCTCCTGAGCTGGTGCCGGCTGGCGGACAGGAGCTCCATCTGATAGGGATGCGCTCACACTCACCAAGCCATTATTTCCCAGGGTTTGCACACTCGCATAATTGCCCATGCACAAGTGCAAACACAGGGATTCTGAATCGGCCACTATGTACCGTAGTCCTTGAATCAGAACTGTCCTGCTTATTTTTGGAGAGCTGAAGGGTTTCCCTCTGTATGCATTAGACAGACACACTGGTGCCATTTGTCTAGAAACTTTTAGGGGGTATTCAATCCCGGGTCACGACTGTTGGGCCGGCCTGACAGTCATGACCTGGTCCCATTCTCAGCCCGCTTGACTGCATCTCGGCAGGCGGGATTTAATGTCCTGCTGAGTGACGAAAAGGGGGCATGGACACTAGAAATGCCTGTTCAAGGCTGTCGGTAAAGACAGCATTGATTAGGTGCCTGACGCTATTTCCCCCATCAGAAATAGCAGCGGGGGACTGAATACCCCCCTAAATCTCCAAACCTTTAAGTTTCCCCTGAAAAATTACCTATTCCAGCAGCTTCTAATGCCTAAACTTAGCCCTCTAGGCGTTTCCCCATTATTTCTCCTGTAGACAGGTCACACAAAAGTTGCATGTGCTCTTTTTTCAATACTCAAACAATTTCTTGTCCCCAAACCACCATTGGTGTGTGCCAGGATTATATACAGTAAGCACAGTTTATCCTTGCAATCTACTACACCAATATGCAATATGTGGTACTTTTGTATTTAGATTACCCTACAAATTGCAAGCTTCACATTATAAAGCTATATGGGATATGGTGGCGCATATAAATAAATAGCACATTTGCATATTCATAAACAAGCATCTCACAACTCCTATCTTCCTTTCCATCATATCATCACTGTATCATAATCTGTACCATAATCTCCTTACTATATATATCTATTTCAGCTTTAGTTCTTGTTTCCACAAAATATGTTTGTATTGCAGAAAGAATGGGTATAAATGTCCAATATAGGCATGTTATTCATATTTTATTCAGATGATCTTATTTAATAGTAAATAATTCTGCTCAGTTTTTGTAAGCATAATAGAGTCAATGGATGATTAATCTTCTCCATCATATCTCTTTCAGATGTTGATGAATGTGCCGTTTATGGGTCTTGCAGCCAGACTTGCAGAAATACACAGGGTTCATACACTTGCAGCTGTGTAGAAGGGTACTTAATTCAGTCTGACAATAGATCGTGCAAAGCAAAAAATGGTAAGTCATTATTTATATACATAAAAAGTTGATTCATGTTGTGGCCTACTGTTTGTTCGCAGTATAAAATAAGAGGTCACTACTAAAGCCAATTTGCAGGTACATACAATAAGGATCATACAGAGTTTTGCCAGATTCCATTTTGAAGCTAAATCATACAATAAATCAGTGGTTCCCAAACTTTTTGAAATCACGGCACCCTGGAGCATCAACATTTCTTTCACGGCACCCCTAGGTTAAAAGTTTCTTATCCAGAATTTTTGAAAAAAAATTAATCAAATTGTTTTATTGCAATACAAAGGTTTAATTATGGATGAGGGATCAGGATTAGCTTCTGATTGTCCACATTTTATTATTGACAGCCCACCGGCAATGGTTTTGCCTTTTATATTGACCATAAATAATTAAAATGGTCCTGGACCACCAATCCAAGGCACCCCTGCAAGTGTCCTGAGACACCCCAGGGAGTCACAGCACACAGTTTGGGAACCACTGCAATAAATCATACAGTATGTGATTCTGCATTGTGCATGCTAAGTATCCTACAAGCTATACTCCATTGTACACAACAAAGTTGCATCTCCACTTCCAGAGGAAGGGTCATACGGGGGTTCCGTCAATGTCTATGTTTAGTAATAATTTGTTCATGGAATTGATTGTACCCAGAACCAAGTTCTGTAGCAGTGTAGTCACAGATGTGTATGTCAGCTTACTGAGCAATATATGCAATATATGTGCACCGATATACAGTAGGTGCAATTAACAGCAACCCCAATATGAATAGGCTTCAAGTAACCTTCACAAAACTTTTTGAAAATGTGCACGTAATATTCCCATACATTCAAAGGAATTATAATTTGACATTTTGGTAATCTTGGTATTTACATACCACAGTATACGCTATTATTATCTGTTATCAGCAATTATTGGCTGAGAAAGGTTCCATGCTGTGTACAACAATCCTCTTACTGTTATGTAATATAATTTAAATATAATAAAATGCTTTAAACTATGAACAAAATTTATTCTTTATTTAGCACTAGGATATTGACAAAACAACAAAGTTTTTTCTAATAGAGAAGGCAAGTAAGGTGCAAATGAGTATTTTGAATGGGCAAGAGTCGCCATAAAGAAAACCTAGAGGGAAGGGTCCATGAAGCACCATACATGTTTCACTGGGTTATGTTGTTAAATTACTAATAAAATTAATCTGGAACTTTGGGGTAAATGTATGAAGATTGGGGTAGTTGTATCTATCCCCATAAAGAACATTGGAACAGATGTATGAATTATTGTTATGGGGAGAATGTGTATCAGCGCACATTATGTGCTCTGATACTGCTTCTCACCCATGTATGAAGGAGCCGGTGTGCACTAAATGACAGGGGCATGTAAATGTTAGCAGGCCGATATGCAGGGCAAATGTATGAATGGTCAGCAGCATTGACTGTTCCACCTCCTGCTGCTATATTTTGCTTCACCAGCAGCAGGGTGGCGAAGCCCTGTTTACACAGCACGGACAGCGTTATCCCTGCTGCTGGATCTGGGCTGTGCTGGAGAACTCCCATGCATGCCCAGACCATCTGGCTGGAGGGAAGGAGACAGCACGTCAGTGTGAGCTGATACGATGTCCCTTTGGACATCATCGGAGGGGTTAAGTTTGCAATCCTCTGCTTCGGCAGACAAGATGTTTATACATTTTGGAGCAGGTAACCTGGATCTTGGTAACCAGTCGCAAAAATTTCAGATATTGCCTTTAATCCAAAAATATAATAAATATAAAAAATATGCAAAAATAGCAACAACAAAAAAGACAATTTACAAAAAAAATAGTTCTTTAAAATCCATATACATACAACCAGAGTGACAAGGAGAATGGCTGCTCACATTACCTGGTACTGTCAATGCGTTTCGGTCCTACTGGACCTTTATCAAGGCAAGGCAATGTTACAGAACATGTGTGCAAATGGATCTTTGGCATTTCTGCCTATGGGCAAATATCCACATTTCGGGAGCAATAGATCTGCATCAGCATGAATATATAATACTTCAAGTTCTCAACAAGATGTCTATGGGAAAATGTTAATTCTATGAAACCTATAGAGATATTATCCAATTTCTTATAGCACAGTAGCTATTATTGAATATCAGGCAGCAGATGGAGAAATGTATGTTAATGTTCCAATATATCAGGGTGTATTACAATATTCCAAAATGCTTACCTGAAAATTACAGTCCTATTCCATTTAAATAAATGATTAGCTGCGGTTCAACAATTTTAAACTTTAATAGCTTTACTTTTCTGATATACATTACAGTTCAATTAAAATATGCTTTCAATAGCCATATTTAATTAAATGTCTCAGCTGTGTCAAGGATTTGGTCTGATGAATTAACTTGACCTCTTTTTCTTTGACATTACATTTTTTTTTCATGCCGCTTCTAACTGGAAATCTGCTTTGAAACCTTTGATGATGTTGACACGCTTTGAATAGTGAAACTTTACGCAAAGCTGCATTAAGACCAATTGGTTCCCTAGGCATAATATTGGCGTGGGCACCTTCTCCTATTCTGTTTGTCAAAATATATATAAAACAGAAATGGGTTAGGGTAATCTGGGCCCTAAGCATCAGCATGAGTGACCTACTGTAGCTCTGACTCATTTAGGATATGAGGTATCCCACCATCTACTGTTCAATTCTGTGCCAATGATGTACTTTCCACTGACAATTTTGGATTCAAGGAAGAGGGAGCAATAAACACAGGGGCAGAGTTACAGTGGTGCATCAGGTGCACTGCACCAGGGACCCTGGGACAAAGGGGCCCACCACTGCCCAGAACAGAAATGTGTTTTCCCCTGACCTTTAGCCTGATCATTTTGATCACTGCTGGACCACTGACCCAGGTCTGGGAGTACAACCTGAAGGGCCAAGCCCTTACCATAGGGAGGCATGGCTACCCTTTTGTGTGTGTGCAGCTACATCAGTCTGCCAACTGAACTGGAGTGGTAGGGGAGTCCCGCCACCTTTCCACATCAATGGTCCCTGCTGCTTACTGACTTTATTGCACAGACAGCTGTCAGTAAATCAATGGCAACTCCCAGCCAGTGTAATTGGTGATGCCAGACCTGTTGGCTGAGTGCTGATCTAAGGAAACACAGGAGGCAGGAGGCCCTAATACACATCGACCAGAGGTCGATGTGCTTCATCCACATCAAGGTACATCCTCCCTGTATTTGGTACCATGTAGGACTTTGCGCTTTTACTCCTATCACCAACTTCTTCCCACTTCATCACCATTAGATTGTAAGCTTGCGAGCAGGGCCATCCTACCTCCATGTCGGTTTGTATCTACCCAGTTTGTTTAATCACTGTTATTTCCAATTGTAAAGTGCAATGGAGTACGCTGCGCCATATAAGAAACTGTGGTACTTATGTAATATCTGGACTCCCGTTTTTCTTATGAGACCGCGTCCCCTCGCGGGGCTCGCTGCGCTCACCACGCTTCGGGCACGGTGGCTCGCTGCGCTCGCCACACTATATAAAATCAACTCCATGCGTAGTTGGATAGTAGGGGTATGAAAAAATTGGGTGCATTTAACATGGGAGTCCAGATAATACATAAGTACCGAAACTGTAAATAAATAAATACATAAATTAAATGTCACTCACTACATATAAACACATGAGCAAAGAAGAGGTGTCCAAGTGTATTTTACACCTGCACAAGTTCCACCATGGACAACACACCTACAGATGCTTTCCTTAAGGGAATTTCAATCTTGGCATGACATCAAATAATTGGTTCATATTCACATGTACCCTTCTGCAGCATACAGTACCTCTTGGTTTTTATGGCATCCAAGTGGACCTTTTGTTTTATTTGCCTGCTCTACCAGTGGTAGTGTGGTGGAAGCTAAATTACCACTGTGGTGAAATCTAAAACACATCTAGAGATGCTCTAATCTTACCTGTTCACATTTTACCTGCTGCACTTAATAAATAGACATTAGTCACTGGAACGCTAAACATGACAGACATGATCATTTAAAAAGAAAATTAGTTTGTCAACAAAGAAAAGTTCATGTTAAATGTAATTTATTTTTAGTAGGGTTCCTCTATTGTGTCCTTGATATATTTTATATGCAAAGCTTTAATGGTCCCTAGACTACCACTCCCCTGACAGGCAGGAGGATTTGTCAATACCGCTCCCATCCCAGATTACTGCTAATATGGCTGCTGTTAAAGGCACAATTTGGGTAAAACTGAGATATATTTTTCCATATTTTTATTTATTTATTTCAAATACTTGAGAATATGTCAGGTAACACAGAACCAAGTCAGACTTGTGTAATGAATAAATATGGCCGATTTTGTTTTCTCTTGTCTACATAATTCATTAAAGCATGTCATCCCCTGTAGGTTGAAAGGAACAAGCTCTATGCAAGGCGTAACAAGTTGGAATCAATACTGTGTTTTAAAGAAATAAAATGTAGACATGATTTTATTTTCCTTTCGGCAAGAAAAGCTGAAATCTAATTTGCCTTTGAGTTATGAGGAACCTGCATATAAGGTTGCATGAATAAAAATACATAACTTGTTATGTTTTCAGTCCTTTGTGTGTAATTTGTAGGTTTGCAAAGTTCTACCACTTTAAAATTAGTATAATATTTATGATACCAAAAATTATAGTTTTTATTAGAGCATTTTTCAGCTTGAACCAATAATGGGTAATTCATTATTACAATTTTCATAATTAAATAAGTGCCCTAACTGCTTAAACTGTCAACTAATTGTGAATCAGGATTATGAATTGCAGATGATGGAAATAGCAATATCCCCATGCTTTTATCAGCAGTTGAGATTAAGTGGTTCATTCATGTTATCTCATTATTTAGAGGGACAAATGCAAGAATGCAACTATTTTTGCTCGAAGTGAGCCGGTATACAACGGTATGACATACCGGCACTTCGAGCAATTAACTTTTTTTTCTCCCCTCTCTGCAGCAGAGATGGAGATTCCGTGGCCATTCACTGCAGCACATAGAGACTGTGTAGCTGCAGTCTCCCGGCGATAGGGAAAGGTGGGGAGATGACAGGCTGGGCCGGAGGTCAGGGTGCATTGTGCCCCCTGCTGTCATTTCTTAATTTATTTAAGCTCTGTCATGGCCGCCCACCCACCAAGAAAATTGCAGTGAGGTGACAGCCGACAAAGAGCGGCAAACTACCCGTGCTGCCTGGTTGTCTTCAGAGAGAGTTGCGGCTCATTTAAATCTAGTGCAGGAAGAATGTCAGCCAATCAGTGGTCTCGCAAACCGGCGCAAGATTTCATATAACCATGTGCACTGCAGGTGGGGCAGATGTAACATATACAGAGAGAGTTAGATTTGGATGGGGTTTTACTTCATAGGCCAGTATTCAATGGCCGGGGTTGCGGGCGGCAACGAATCCTGTGTAGGATTCACTGCACTTTCGCCGTGATTCTCCCTGCTGGGAGATTCGCCGGCTACTGCCTGCATTACACGGCACCTTCAGTGTTATGACTACAATTGCCTTCCAATGTCAACTCACTTCCCCCGCACCCCCCCACCCCCCTGCTCAGCTGGCTGTCAGCTCGCTGAGGGGGTAAAAGATAAAAAATAATTTCAAAATATAATAAAGAGGTGCTTGTAATGCGGAAATACCCTTCAGTTGAAATAAAAACTGAAATTTTTTACATAAAAAATAAGAAAAGAAAACATTTAAGTACTTGTTTCCCAGAACGGCGCACACTAAGCTATTTGCTTAGTCGGGTATTCTGCGTAGTGAAATCGCATCGCATTGCATGCGATTGTACTGCCATGTGATTCGATATTTCATGTAATATTAGGTATACAATAATATGATTGTATGTCCTAAAATGAGGTTTAACACCCCCCCCCCCACTATCCACGCCACCCTGAAGCGTGGCGAGTGCAGCGAGCCCCCCGCAAGGGGCGGCGATATGCGTCCTACGACATTTTCATACCCCAACTATCCACGTCGGCATGCGATTTTGCGGGAGGTGCTATGCGATCCCCTGGGGCACACAGAGCAGTGAATAAATTACTTAAAAAAAATGCATTGCATCGCATGCCACTAAAATGGCCCATGCGATGCGATTTCTTTTCGTTTGCATACGTAGAAAATCTGGGCGCCGTTCTAGGAAACAAGTACCAACATTTATTTAAAAAGTACACATAACAGTTCACCAAAAAAAAGTTGTCCAATGCAAAATGGAGAATCATGGTGAAAATCACTGGAGAAAGCAGTTCTCCATTTGAGCATTGAATACACGCTCTGCGAATTTAACTAAAAACCCCACTGAAAACCACCGGCAAATTCGCACGGCGAATCGTCAGACATTCGCTGTTCGCTTGCAGCGAATTGTCTCCATTGAATAGGGTCAATCATTTTTTTCAGAGAGAAAATTCACCATTACCCCGGAGAAATGTAAACTACGGCAAATCTGAGCCATTGAATATTGGCCAAAGTGAGATCTACAGTATATTGCAGTGTAAAAATAAAGCAGTCAGTATTTTCCCTGCACAGAAACAAAATATCTAATTCTCTCTGCACATGTTACATCTGTCTCCCCCTGCAGGGCACATGGTTTTGTCCATTTGAGAAGGAATTTGCCTTTGCGAGTGAACCAGAATAAGGGCCATAGTTGTTCCTTCTCAGGCATGTATAGAATGTAGTAGATATGTGTCATGGTCCAGGCCACTGGTCGGGTCATTCTGTGCAGCTGTACCATACTACAGTATGTCTGTATAAAGTGTGAAAGAATTGTATCCTGGTCATATCTGGTGATCAGGTCATGCTAAGTAGCTGTAATATAAAATATAAATATAGTAAATTATAAGATTAAAAGATTACTTGTAGATGTTATCCATTAGGACAGATGTTGTAACACATTTGTAGTATTATACTGTAAAGTACATAGGCCATGTTGACTACAGCAGAATCTAGTTCTGGCTATTACCTATGTATAGAAGGGGGGCTGCTGCAGTGCTGAGCCCTTCCCCCCTCCACTGCTGGCCCACACCACCAGAGCCACCTGGTCCCCATCACTGCCGAAGGTGCCTGTTGGTCCCTGCTGCCGGTCCTGACCCCTCATCACAGTCGCATGACTACCGCATGCACAGTTGCTTCTTCGGAACTGCACATGCGCTGGCCCCCAGCCTCGATGGGTTGCTTCGGCAGCAGTCCATAGAAACATAATCACAGTCCTAGGTCCAGCGCATATGCAGTATCATCCTAGGTATTGCGCATGTGAATAACCCATTTTTATGGGCCGCTGCAGTAGCAGCCCAGAAAGGTATCTCAGAGGGAGGGAAACCTCCCAATGGGACTGCCTTGGGTGACTGGCAGGTCGGACTTCCGATAAGAAGCCACTGCCAGTCACAGTGAAGCCAGTGCAGCCTCACAGACTGCATCTGGCTTCACACACTGGTATCCTACATACAGTATATCTGTTCAGTGTTATTATATTCACTTTCTCAGCAAAGTGCATTGTTTCAAAGTTTTTCAAAGTGTTATATACACATCCCCATACATTACAGAACATCTGGCAACACTTCCAAGGCTTTTTTTTTGTCCATCAATTTAGAATCTATCAGGCTGATTGATTCCTGTTTTGTTGTCAAGATTGACCGCAATTCAGGGTTTTACACTTAGC
Organism: Crinia signifera; assembly: GCF_055691185.1. NCBI lineage: Eukaryota > Metazoa > Chordata > Amphibia > Anura > Myobatrachidae > Crinia > Crinia signifera. The sequence goes on from NC_139223.1 coordinate 137,359,757, forward strand.
GGTAATGATCACCCTAAAATCATTGGGTTTTGTGTATAATAATACATAACAAGTTTCTCACGTTCCTCGGTCTTTTACATTCCAAAGATGTAATATCTGGGACAGCTTCCAAGATGATATTTTAAGAATGCTGGGAAGTGGAGGCTGTTGGCTCTAATCAGGCTCTACAGTCTGTCACTGTCAGTAGCAAAATGTTGTCTTACCACATGCTGAAGAATACATACATTCAGATGATAACACACATCCTTTCTTTGATTTAGCAGCGGGACATCTTCCTGCATCCTTTTGTCAAATAGGATTTTTTTCCAACAATATTATGTTTTCACCTCCTGTTAAAATGAATTGAATATAAATGTTAAACAAGCAACATATTTGCATTACATTTATTACATTGGAAAATCAGTTTTATCGTATTTAGCAGTGTTTGTCTTAACTCTCTCTGAACAGTGTAAAGTTGGAAATCTTCTCATATCAGCCTCAAAGCCCCATCGCCCCAGGACATATCACAGTTTTGCAATGTAGCAAATAAAAGCATAGTGTGCAATCTACCAGAAACAGCCAAAGGATACATTGTGGTGTCCACTCTGTCCTTGAAGCTGTACAATCACTGTCACATGCAATCCACTCTAGGACATTCATAGCTACAGTGTGAGGACTGGAAGCCTCCAAGATATTGGGCACCTATTGCTCATAGTCATTTCAGACAGAATATCGTCAATATTACCCAATTCCCGGGCCACCCTGATGTCTATCCATCTATCGGCCATCCGAACTAGGGGTCATAGCAAGTCAGCAGAGTCACGGCCATTCCCCATTGGTACTTATGGAGCCTTCTTTACATCCTGCTCTCCCTCCTCCGTTTGGGTCTCTCTCCCCCTCCCCCCCGCCCCGTGACAGTAGCAGTGTCTCCTATTCATCGCTGATGAAAATGAAACACTGAGCAATATGACTGCTGGAAATATATTGCTAGCAATATATCACTAGCAATCATATTGCACCGTGTGTACACACCAGTACTGTATGGAAGAACTGTTTGTTGTTTGGAACCCCCCCCCCCCCCCCCCCGCCCCCGGAAGAGTACAATATAGAGAATTTGTTCATTCAACATTTGAAAATGGATGCATCCTTTGTCAACCTTTCTACAGAATCACTATCCAAAGCTTCTAGCACATCAGCCTATACAAGAAAATAACAAAGGGTATAATGGCATTTTACAAAACAAGTGACACAAATAACAATACTGTCGTATATTTATTGTATTAATTCAGTTTCAATAGAGTGATCAGATCTTATCCAGTACTTTATTCTTCCGTTCGCATACAGCCTCAGTCCATATACAGTATGCCATCATTAGGTCGACCACTATTGGTCGACAGTCAGAAGGACAACACATGCATTAGGCTGACATGGCCAAAAGGTTGACACAAGCAAAGGTCATCATGGAAAAAGGTCAACGTGAGTTTTTCACGTTTTTTTTTTTAAACCAGCTAGTTTATACTTTACCATTCCAGTAAGCATAGAGTGAAAATATAATAGTGTGCTTGAAGCATGGCTAGCAGATGCGTTATACTGATAAGGTGTCCATGTCAACATAGCCACACACAAACATTGCATGTCGACTTTTTTCCATACCAACCTTTCGCTTTTGCCAACCATGTGCTTGTGTCAACCTAATGATCCACACCCCTATATACAAACAAAGGTAACAAAAATACCAATAGTGTAGTATACCTTTAACACACAGATATTCAAGAATATAGGGATAGATAGAATACATATGGGAGATCAGCATTCATTAGCATAAGAATAGTGACAAGTGGTTGGTAAGCATACCTTCCTTCTTCCACTCCACTAACCCTAACTCTCCCTTCCCACAGCCTAACCCGAATCCTCCCCTATTTATTCATATCCATCCCTCCCCACAACCTACCCCTGGCCTCTCCCCTTGCAGCCTAATTTATCCCCCCCCTAGTGCCTAATCCTACCTTCCCTCTGTCCTAATGTAACCTGCCCTGACATACTTACAATTGGGATGCTGACAGTTGGGATTCTGGCATTGGGAACACAAGTTTCCAACGCCAGTCTTCTGGATACCGGATGAGATCTTGATGCACGGATTTCAACTGCCGCCAGTATGGTAACTGCATCTCAGATAGATTGATAGATAGTAGCCATCACTTTTAGTACATACACAGGTATATATTTTGTTCTACTATTTGTTAATCCCAGTGGGACTTTGAGCACAATATTGAGGTGAATAAACGGAATAAGTATCCAATAGTAATGTTATATTCATGATTTTTTTTTTGCAGAGGTTGTTTCTAGAAGAGTAGTATAATATCTAGTCTAAATCTAATTTATTTCTAGCACAAGTGTAATCAAGTTTAATCAGTCATATTTTGTTGCTTTCCCTGAAGTGTATGCAATTTCTGCAATGCAAATAATTATCATAGAGTAGACGTTTGTATGATGAAATTGTGATGGGTGAACCTGTATTGGCGTATCTAAGAAGGAGGTCCATCTTTTCATTGACCTTCACTCTGCAATTACATCATTCACAAAATCATCAAGATGTATGAATATGCTGCACTATATAAGAAACTGTTAATAAATAAATAAGGTGCCTACTACAACAAAGTGTAGCAGGCATCTGAGACATGGTAGATCAGGAGAAGCCACTGAAATTGTACAGTTTAATGGACATTCCAGGAGATTAGTCAGGTATCTAACAGATCACTCTGGTGACAGCACAGACAGTGTAATGAGGTGGGTTTGGGTCCCACCATGGCCCTAACTGCACAGAGTTTGTATATTCTCCCTGTGTTTGCGTGGGTTTCCTCCGGGTTCTCCAGCTTCCTCCCACACTCCAAAATATTCTGGTACAGTAGGTTAATTGGCTCCTAACAACAACAAAATAATTACCCTAGAATGAATGTGAGCATGGGAGAATTCAGGGGGGTGCACCCGGGCACAAGACCCCCCTGAAATTTGTGACATAGCTGATGACCGGGGTTTTACAGCGAGCCCAGCTCTGCATTGCTAGCCCCCCGGGAGCCATAGATACCGCCAGGCGAAGCTGGAACATTTTCCCCATAGGATAACATGGGAGCCCAATAATTCCGACCCAAACCCGGTTCCGTCGGCTGCCAGTCCCCCTTTTCGGCATCACAGAAGCTCAAGTCTCATTCAAACCCAAATTGCTGGGCCTTCAATCTGATACCAGGATGATCTATATGGGTCAATTGGTTCTGGAAATATTGCGGATAAACCAATTTTTATTTTTCTGAAATGTAATTTCATGGCTGTTGATGTTATTTGAGGGCAGATTTCTCTGGAACCAAATGGTCCAGTTTCACGGGACCAAAAGCATTCGATGTCCACTCAAAAGTTCTTCAATATGATATTGGTCAGTTGGTTCTGAAGATATAGCCGGTTAAACAATATAGCCGCTTAAAGGGGGGGAGGGGGGTGGTTTTCTCTCCCCCGCACACCAAAAAATGCAGGGACTAGGCTGGTGTAAAAGGGGCCAACCCGGGAATGCCCTGTATGATCCTGTGACCATATTATCGGGTAAGTCCCTGCATTTTCTGGTGTGAAAGGATAACCGGGACCTGCAGTGCTCTGAATAAAGCCAGGCAGCCTCCCGCTTTCTGTCCAGGTGTCAAAGCTGTCACTTCTGCCTGGCGGCGGCTGACCCCCAGTTATTCCCCCTTGGCAATGAGCATGTAATCCCACATGGCAATGAGCATGGAACCCCTGGTAATGAGCAAGTAGGTAAGCAGCACTTATGAAACATAATTTTTAATAGGCATTATGCTGTTTGGCATAATACATTATGGACTATATGGTTTGTGGCTTAATATGTAATGGGCATTATGGTGTAAATCTTTAATATGCGGCTTTGGCGCACAATGTCCCTGTTTATGAAGCATATTGTGAATTTTGGCTCAATCCGTGAGCATTATCTTAATTTTTGCTTAATCCCAGTGGCATTATGTGAATTTTGGCTCAATCCGTGTGGCATTATATGAATTTTGGCTCAATCTGTGTGGCATTATGTGAATTTTGGCTCAAACCATGTGGCATTATGCGAATTTTGGCACAATCCGTGTAACATTATGTTCATTTTGGCTCAATCTCTTATGTGAATTTTGGCATTATGTGAATCTTGGCACAATCCATGTGGCATTATGTGAATTTTGGCTCAATCTGTGTAGCATTATGTGAATTTTGGCTCAATCCATGTGGCATTATGTGAATTTTGGATCAATCTGTGTGGCATTATGTGAATTTTGGCTCAATCCGTATTGGCATTATGTGAATTTTTGCTCATTCCATTTGGCATCATGTGTAAGGGGCAAGTATAATGGGGTCTAGTATTCTGTTGCATAATGTGTAGAAGTTGTATATGGTGTGGTACACTACACTCAAGGACACACCCCATTTTGAGTGACCACACCCCCTTTACCGTAGCGCACCTTCGGCATGCGCACAACTACTTCCTTCACTTTTGTCACCAAGGTGGGCCTGTGTACTTTAATCACCAGAGCCTATTTTTAATCCCATTCCCACCCTCTCTCTGCTCTCCTCTCTCTCTATGCTCTCTTAGCATGTACACTGGCACCACTAACACCCCCCTCCCAAACCCTCTCCTATCATGGTGCCCCCCCCCTCCCTGTTATTTTCTCCTGGATTAGCCCCTAAATGTGTGTGTGTACATGTGATACAGATTGTAAACTCCACCTGGGCAGGGACTGATGCGAATGTTCAACTTTTTTCTGTAAAGGAATATGTTTATGCTGTATAAATAACTGTGGTACTTGTATACTATCACGGCTCCCATCGCATGCCATCGCATGCCATATGTAATGGCATGCGATGGCATGCGTTGCGATGTGATTTTACTGGGTTTTTAATGCATTTGAGAGGAAAATCGCATGCCATCGCACCGCATGCCATGCGATGACATGCGATGCGATGGCATGCGTATTTGTTCACAAATGCATGCAAATGCCTTTAAATTAGTAGTAAACATGTGAAATGCACCCCAAATGTCATTTTTCACACTGTACCACCCCCACTATCAACGCCAACCCGAAGCGTGGCGAGCGGCGGCGGTACGCGTCCTACGACCTTTTCATACCCCCACTATCCACGTCGGCGTGGAGTTGAGAATAGAAAGTGTGGCGAGCGCAGTGAGCCACCGAGCCCGAAGCGTGGCGAGCGGACGCGGATACCTTCACAGGTATCCGTGTCCCCTCGCGGGCTTCACAGGTATCCGCGTCCCCTCGCGGGGCTCGCTGCGCTCGACACGCTTCGGGCTCGGTGACTGGCTGCGCTCGCCACACTTTTTATTCTCAACTCCACGCCGACGTGGATAGTGGGGGTATGAAAAGGTCGCAGGATGCGTTGATAGTAAATTAGTAAATTATTTTCTTTCCAGCAGAAGGAACCAGAAGAGTTAACAATAATTATTAGAAATCATCTTTATCCATTGGGACATATGAATAAAAAAATCCTTGCAATTAAAAGCCAGGTTAACCAAGTCTTTTTATATTCTTTAGAACACAAGCATTTCACAGCAATAAAAAATGAATTTTGAAGCTTAAAATTAATGTGAACCATTTCCAATCTTGGCATCTTAATACAACCATCTGAAATATAATTTATTGATAGCACTAGTTTAATCAGTAAGATTTTGTTGGCGGGCTTTAGGGGATTTTCCTGAAATGTGAGCAATTTCTGTTTCATGAGAAGTATGATGGCCATTAAAAAGATGGAAAAGAATGCAATTAATTAAGACTTGGTTTGATGCACTTTGCTTATCACAATGTCCTTACAGAGATATATATCTACGTTAGTTAAAAGAATAGATTGTGTTCTGTCCTTGAGATGTTGATCAGACCATCTTGGCAGTACCAATTTTTCATTTTTAAATCATACCTTGATTCTGGGCATTGAATGAAAATGAATGTACAATAAAATGTTGCTCTCTTACTGTAACAGCGGAATTCTAGTAATGTGGATGATATGCGTTAAGGGTAATTTGTTTTCATCTTTGAGCTCACTTTTTGAATCGAGCATTGTTAGCTCTAAGGGGTAAATTCATAAATGCCTACCTCTTTTGTCTCCTCTCCGAGAGAAGCACATTAAGCACTGTCTCCTCATCGCAGACCTGCAATTCCATTTACAAATTCTCCACATCCAGCCTGTTTTGCTAGGAAGTGGGACAGATGATGGCAGATAGATGCAGTGAACAGAAAAATGCATGAAACAAAAATGTTGAATCCCCTACCCATAGCCTGGGTACCAAATAGGGTGTAAGTTCATCTCCGTTGCCTGGCGGCAAGTTGGAGTTTGGTGCCTCCCCACCCCATATATGGTATGTGTGTGAACATTCACAGAGCAGGCTGAGCGGTACCAGGCTGGAACCATCCTGTACCATATTGCATATGTTAGTAGGGCTCCTGTTATAAAGCCAATTAACTACAGATTCGCCACAGAGCTCCAGTGCAAGAGCAGTGGTCATACTTGGATCTCACTGTGAACCATACAGGTTCTGCTTTACATGCAGGTGCCCCTTCAGGGCTTGGAGCCTGAAAACTGGAGCCTCCATTATCTCTGGGAGTTATGAAGTCCCTGTCCTGAAATGCTGTCATAACTCTCCTGACATTAGTAATATTTCTACTAGCTATTGTGTGATTAAAAACAATGATTTTCATTTAATACACATTTTTCATACATTTGCACTTTTAACAAACTTTGCGTCATGTTTTCTTTTGCCCATATGCAATGTGTACAAATATAATAATATGTTTGCCAAGCGCAGCTGATGTCTACACGTTTGATACACCCAAAGTGAATGATGAAAAAATGGATTTTTAAGTCACCAACAAATAGGAGGTAATGGTCCCTTTAACTGCCAGCAGATGTGTACCGTCCAATAATATAAATCAACAGCAACTTCTTAATGCTCTGGATGGATACACAAAAAAAGTGCAGATAGTACAATATGTAGGGTACATAAAACATGTAATAAAGATTTGCACTTCCAAGGGTAGACATAGTTAAAAGCACAGAACTGAATCTCCAAGGCAAAAGCAGCAATCATATGTGTCCTTAGTTGGAAATAAGGAATGGCAGCTCCGGATCCGGACCAGAGAGGCACACCAACAGATGACCAGCGCATACACCTTTGGATTGTCAGTTTGAAGATAAGCACACTTTGTCCTCTTACGGCATCTTCATAATAGGGCATAAACCCCATTAATTTGAAGTAGGCTCAAAGAGCTCTATTAATTGAGTTTTAATCTCTATTGGGAGTTGAACCATCCCCATCGTGCTTAAAAATGTATCACTCCTTTTTCCATATCTTCTATCATAATACATAATTTTTAATAATAGTTGATGCCCAGAAGTTAGTGAAGGAGGGGATGCTTTTGTCCATTGTATCAGGATAGTGTCTTTCTAGCTACTGTTAAAATAATAGATAATAATGGAATGTTTGCCTTACTATTAGGACCCAAATTCCAGTGCATGTATTGAAGACATAACATGGCTAAAGGTTCTGCCTTTATACTGTACATAATGAAAAGATACCATTAATATAGACGGCAATCTAATTTCAAAATTTCCGAATTTTGCAACATTCCCAAAAGTTGTGAAAGAATGATGCATTTGCTGCGTGACATTTTCTTCCCAGTTCTTCCCTTACCATATATTTCCTCTGAGATTGTGATATAAAGGCCCTATTCAGGACCCTATAGTGTGTTTCCTGTAATATTGCAGTTTGAAGGTATCTCATTGTGTTGTCAAAGTGTTTTAACAGGGTTTCAGGTCTAGGAAAGTTATTAATCTCCTTACCCCAACTTAGGCATACCCTATTCCATGTCTTAAGAGTTCCTTCTTTGATAAATATAATTGTCAATAGTATGGTGTGATATATATGTGTCTTAATATATTCCAACAGTGAAACCAAAGGATTATTAAAACACTGAATATTATAAGTATGTATTAGACTATTTATATAATGGTGTATTTGAAGGTACATGAAAAAATATTTGTTACTCAACCCAAACTTTTCACATATCTTATTAAACTGCAATATCCTTTCCCCTGGGTCAAACACATCCTTAATCATCTAAACCCCTTTGAGTTTCCAAATTTCATACCATTGGTTGTCCAACCCTGGGGGAAAAAGTGCGTTTCCACAGAATGTAATATACGGGGACAATTGAGCTACTCTGTTTAAATTTCGATTGGTCTGTGACCATGCTGTATAGGTATCTCTAACTTTAGGGTTGTCCCGAATGGCCAAAGGTATTTTTGCTCTTGGGGTGTCGATTAAGGAAGATAATGAGTATGGTTTTACTAGTGCTGCTTCAACTGGGTATGCAGTATATATGGATCTTTGTAGAACCCAAACAGAGATCTAACGAAAAAAAAATAGCTAAAGAAAATGTCTTCAAATCAGGTACCCCCAAACCTCTTTTAAATCGCGGCCTACCCATCTTATTCAGTGAGATCCTAGCCTTTACTTTATTCCAAATAAATCTAACAAATACCCTCTGAATCGCTTTTATGTCATGTTTATGTATGGCTATTGGTATCATCTGCATAGGGTATGAGATTTTTGGGAGTATTACACTTTTTTATAATTGCTATCCTGCACATCATTGACAAGGGCAAGGAAAGCCATCCCTCCAGCATCTTGGGTATACTCCGTAGTAAAGGTGAAAAGTTTACCTGGTATAATTCTCAGAATTCTGGAGGGATATATACTCCCAAATACTTCATTGCCCCCTTAACCAGACGCAATTGTGAGAACATAGATATTGATTTTGGATTTGCACTCTACAAAACCTCACCAACACAAGCTTATTTAAATAAAAAAAACACAATTTTAAAGAATACTCCCTGAGATGGGAGATTGATACCCATTTAATAAATGATTTTGATTATATAAATATGGAAATAAGACTGGTAGATTACTATCTAATCTCCTAAAAGGGAACCGCACTTCTGCTTACATTAAAAAAATACGTACAGATACAGGCCAATATATAGAATCAAATAAACAAATAGTTGAGGAATTTCGTACTTTCTATACAGCACTATATGCATCTCCCCAACCAGAAATTGTAAAAAGAGACACCTTTTGGGCTGATATCAGTATTAGATCTTTATCCACAAACGAGGCAACCTCCCTAATCACCACAATTACAAATATAGAAGTAAATAATACTATGCGAGCATTAAAAACAGGGAAAGTCCCAGGCCCCAATGGGTATACGGGAGAGTTTTATAAATCGATAGCCCCACAGATGGTAGATACCCTGACAGATACGTATAATTCTATGCTTACCATCAAATTACTTCCTCCACATTTTTTTTTTAACTGTGCAATACTTAAACTCTTGCCCAAAACTGGGAAAGACCCAGAACTTACTGGGTCTTAAAGATCAATTTCATTTCTCAATGTCGACTATAAAATAATAACGAAGATCCTGGCAGAATGAGTTAAAATGATTTTACCAACCGCTATACATAAAGATCAAATTGGGTTTATAAGGGGAAGACACTCCACTACAAATATCCATATTCAGGTACATAAAGGGACCAGACAGGGGTGCCCGTAATCTCCACTTTTGTTTGCGATAACTTTAGAGCCACTAGCCATTGCATCAAGACTAACGAGATAATTCAAGGGAATCCGGGTTGGAGAGCAGGAGCTGAAAGTCGCATTATTTGCAGACAATATGCTCCTTTTCATGTCCAAACCGGAATCCTCAGCACCTGAAGTCATGCGAACCATGGAGGCATTTGAATCCTTTGCGGGATATAGAGTAAATATTGCAAAATCAGAATATTTGCTTATGACAGGCAATTTTCATTATAAATACTTCACTTACCAAATCCTATGGCTGTATAGACAAGTTCAGTTTTATGTACTTTCTTATGCTGTGAAGTAAGCATTCATATTTTTCGATTAAGCCACTGTAATCTACTTTTCCATCAAACTACTGTAATCCACTTTTCGATATATTGTGATGACACAGGGTAATTAACATAGAAAAGGGATACTTTGTTGCAGTGTCTAAGTGAGATGGGAACGGTTTTGTGTGGGAGCAACAGTTCCATAGAGAGCAACAAAAAAGTGAACATTGTGAGGAAAGTATGGATATTTGACTGCGGAGCGCGGGAGGGGGGGGCAGACTTAGGGGTTCCTTTTACTCTAGTGTGTTTGTTTGTGTGTATATATATTTGCATATACTGTATATATACTGTGTATATATATATATATATATATATATATATATATACTGAAGATATATGTGTGAGCAGCGCTCAAGGCGAATATAAGTCACTTATGAGTCCAGCAAATACCCTTGGGATAGGGAATATTAAGTCCACCAAAGTCCACTATAATAGACTGCAGCTCCCTCTTTCAAATAGGCACAGCATCCAGGGTCAGGATGAAAACAAATCTAAAATATAGAAGGAGAAGAGTAGCGCTCCATGGTGCATGTAAATTATATTTAATGGATGTATAGCACAAATATAAAATCAAGTAAAAGCAAGTGCTCGTACCGATAACATAAACACTGTGGGCTGGTTACCACAAGATTCAAATCAAATACCAGGGGCACACCGCTCCGATGTACTATCCACAGGCTCCGGACCGAAGGGGACCACACGCGCTGGGTTGCGCTGCCGGGACTCCGAATCCACGAGCTGGAAGGACACACGCCGGGCAGGACGCCAGGTAGCACAGGCACGGGTATCACAGGCCACGCTCTAATGCGTTTTGTCAGAGACTTCGTCAGAGGGCGTGGCTCTGTGATTACCCGATGCAGCTATAACAGAAGTGTCACCCAATAAGGAAACAAGAGGGGCGGGTGTTATCACCCGCCCCTCTTGTTTCCTTATTGGGTGACACTTCTATTATAGCTGCATCGGGTAATCACAGAGCCACGCCCTCTGACGAAGTCACCCGCCCCTCTTGTTTCCTTATTGGGTGACACTTCTATTATAGCTGCATCGGGTAATCACAGAGCCACGAACGTGGTTTTCGCCGATGCTGGATTTTTTTGCCCAGGGAAAAAATGAGCTCTAATATTCAATATGGTGAGTCAAATTAACCCAAATTCCATACGTAAATGTACATTTTTTCCACGGCGAAAAATTTGCCCGCAGTTGAATTGAGTGGCAAGGGAATTTAACAAAATAGATGCAAAGCAAACATTTGTATTCATCATAATTATCTATTTGTTTATTAACAGTTTCTTATATAGTGCACACATGTTCGGCAGTGCTTTACAGAGAATAATTGAACACTCACATGAGTCTCTGCACCAGTGGAGCTTACAATCTAGATTCCTTACAACATGTACATGTACACATATACATTCTAGGGTTAAATTTGTTGGGAGAAAATTAACCTACCAGTATATTTTTGGATTGTGGGAGGAAACCGGAGTACCCGGAGGAAACCCACGCAAGCATGGGGAGATTATACAAACTCTGCACAGCTAGAGCCATGCTGGGAATCTAACCATGACCTCAGAGCTGTGAGGAAGTAATGCTAACCACCTGTAATGTTTACATATATAGGAAACTAATAAGCCCGTTCGAAGCAAAAGCTTTGAAAGGTAATCTGCTACTTTCTGTGTTTTTGCATGTGTGAGCAAGAGATTTAGTTACACTCTCTACCAGCAGATGGCAGTGTTTTGCAGACTAACGGACACTAAACATATATATAGATGATATAATATTTTTTTTTAATCACAGTATTTTTTATTTAAAAATATATAACCAATGTGAGCGATGCTGCCATTTTAAGCAGATATTTTGCACATCTCTCACAGATGTTGGCACTCAATGGGTTAATGTAATTTATACACTTTACAATATAATATATATTTTTTTATTGTAGAAGTTCTATAAGTAATAAGGAATGGACAAGTTTAACTTTGCTGAATTTTGCAGTAAAGTGACATTGAAAGACATGTTGTGTCAAGTATTGGAATTCAATTTCAAAATGTATTTAAGGATTATATGTCATCACATAATGATATATTAACAGTTGCAAAATTAACAAGAATTATCTTAAGCAAAGAAATAAGAGCTGTCTGAATGCGTGAATCTGGGGTTCAAACATTAGTTAATAATGAACTTATATACAGTATGTGTGATAGATTGAAGCATGAGATAAAACACAGCTGCGGGCATTGTACTTCTGTGTCATTCAATCTGGCAGCAATTTAAAATGTTCTAAATGGAATTCTTCCATGAAGCTTTGTTCAATTCAGTTTTTCTAAGGGTCTTTCTATTAAATACTGCAGAGCTTTCTACTTCAGTTTTAAATAACCAGATTTAAATTTAGAAACAGCATTGAGATTTCCTGGAAATGCTGTAAAATATTAATTGTTTAGAATGGCATCATGTCATGAATGTTTTGTATACTTAATGAGTTTTTACATAACTAGGTAAACAATATAAATGATCTGTAAATGCTTGTGATGCATGGGAGATGGCATGTGTAGACTATGACTAGCTACGTATAATTATTTTCCAAACTTCATTACTTTTATTCATACAGTACACCAGTTGCCCATATTCTGAGATCTTTGATTTACTAATAATTTATAATTGATTCATAAAATTAAACAAAAATAAATAAAGCAATAAAAATATTTTTTAAGGTACATCTATTCTATTGAATATCATTTTGTTTGTTCATAAAAAGTATTACTCAAAATGTATTAAAAATGTAACTATTTACTTAATAAATTGCATAATATATCCTAGTCTTTGGTGGAGATTTAGTAAATCTTGGAGAGAGAGAGAGAGAGAGAGAGATAAAGTGCTAATCAATCAGCTTTTGTCTTTTAATAGGCTGTGCTAGATAAATGTCAGAAGCTGATTAGTTACTTTAATTAACTTCTCCACTTTATCTCTTCTTCAGGATTTTTTAAATCTTCACCTGTATTTTTGGGCACCTGTATTTTTGTATTTTTTTAGTTCTAACTGCTGATCAATCTCTACTCTTAGGGCCTTATTCTGGTTATTGCGGTCCGTTCTGTCTTCTTTCGGAACTGACCGAATGCCACGCCATGCGGACATTCTAAGAACACACGCCCACAGGTCGTCCGCATCCCTTTGGACGGAGTCTCTAAGAAGAGGGAGTGTCTTCGGACTTCATCCAAACGTGCGTGTGCGGTGGGAACACAAAGATTCTGCACGGTCTTACAGCGTCCGAATGGACGGGAAGCTGGCCGTACGCACCGAGTTGGTGTATTTCTGCAAACCTCACTACTCTATTCGGAACTCATGCTTCTGCAACATGACACACTTATGCAATTAGCCAACCTCATAACAAATTGATTATTTTGAAATGTTATCTATTAATTCCTAATTGATACTTAAACACATTACTAGCACTTTAGATTAACCCTTACTTCATTGTTGCCCCTTTACCTATTTTGTAATGGGCCATTTAGGCAGCAATGCTTCCAATTGAACCTGTGAAGAGTGTAATTAATCACTAATGAGTAGAGGAGTGGATTGTATTGTGGTCAGATGAGAGTGCTTCAGGTGCGGGCGTACTAATTGGGCGAACCGAATGCCTAGCGCATGAACAAGTGCTCTCCGCAAACTGAAACTTGCTTATGGACACCGCATATTTCAGGCGCGTTGGCTCGCTTGCAGTCGGTGTGCTGTCCAAATGCACGCCTACCACAGTTCGTGCACTCCCACGTGTACGCCCAGATTTACGCCCAGATTTACGCCCAGTTTTGCCCACTTTGAAACTGCGCCCTTGTGTACGCCCATGTTACGCCCATATTTACTGAGCCACTTCGGTGCACATTTCCAGATGGTATTGGCGAGAACGAGTGCGGAGACATTACGTTGCACATGCGCATTGCGTTGCCTACGCATGCGCAGAAGGCTAAAAACCGCGTTCCGAAAGAAGACGGAACGGACCGCACCAAGCAGAATAAGGCCCTTAGTAACTTTCTCTATTTCCGGAGAAAATCACGTTCTTTGGCTACTGTGGACTTTTGCTTTTCTTGGTATCAATGAGAATCTCACTCTGAATACAGATGTAGCCGGCCTTGTTGTTGCTGGCGATCCGCCAGCAGCACGGCGCCTCTATCTGACTGAGACGTGCGTGCGTCCCCCACGCACGCTCGTCTCAGTATCCGGGCGGCGGGGCGGCGAGGCGGACACAATACTGTCCGCCTCCCGCTCGAGGGGGCTGGGGGGGGACCTCTGGCCACTGTGGGGGGGTGCGGTCGCCTGGTGTGGGCACCGGGCGACCGAGGGCAGCACCGTCGGAAGGGGACGCGTGCGCACCTCGTGCGCGCGCGTTCCCTTCCGGCATACAGATGGCGGCGGGGCAGGGGATGGCGATGGCGACGCCATCGCCATCACCTGCAAAGATGAATCCCGCTACATCTGTACCTTTGATTTGGATTAACATAGCTGTATCAGTTGCTCCATTGCCCCTGATGAAGTCATGAACATGACGAAACACGTTGGGCTTTCCATTCTGAACTGATCAACCCACCAGTGTTGTCTATCTATTTGTGAATATTTGCATTGAACAAATCCATCAATCAGAGTTGTATATTTGTGATTGTTTGTATTTGCTTCACTCTTAATAGGGTGATTTTCATGCTAATTTACAATTTTTAATTGTCTTTGTAATAAATTCAAATAATTTATCAAAGTTGGCATGTTACTCTAGCGCCCTCTGAAACCCCATTCCTTTTTATTTATATTTCTTGGATCCTGCCTTACAAAGGATCCCTCAGAGGTGCTGCTTCTAAGAATCTGAGCGTAGAGAGGGGACCCCTACATCTGGTTATATATATATATATATATATATATATATATATATATATATATAGATACAGAAGTACCAACACACTCGCCATTCCTAGGAATGGGGTGCAAACAGCACCCACATCCCAGGGTGGGGTGCGGTGGCCTGTGACCACACACTCTAGTAAATACAAACACTGGGGGTGAAATGGGGTCCCTTGGCGATGGGCTGCAAGCTTAAATGCATTGATCAATTCATGAACTAAAACCCCATTATTTATTTATTGATTATTTGAATGTTAAGGTGAGTTAGTTTGTTGTAGTGAGTGCTGGGCCCCCAGTGTTTATATATATATATATATATATATATATATATATATATATATATATATATATATATATATATATAGAGAGAGAGAGAGAGAGAGAGAGAGATCGGGTGATACCACGGTGCACAGAATGGCACTCAATGGGCTTTTAACATCAAGAATTGCAAACCACACAAGCAAGTAGTTCTATCCTGAATTTATCCTGAAGGCAAATTTAAATATTTGAGACGTTGATATTACACTGTGTCCCTGCGTGTTTCTTTGCCAAGATTATACAGGTTGGAGTGCCGCACCCTCTGCTTCTATATATATATATATATATATATATATATATATATATATATATATATATATATATAGAGAGAGAGAGAGAGAGAGAGAGCAGAATAGGTCACTTGAATAATCATATATGTCTATATGACTATGACTGATGAACGGGGTGGTTGATAAGAAGACATACGTCCGAAGAATAAGACATGAAACATGTTTAATCCATTCTCAGACCATTTAAATTTTTAAAGGGTTTATGAATTCTTTAATGCTACAACATTGAAAGTTTTTTTGTGATCCAATAAATATAGCCATGCTTATAATTATGGTAATAGGCTAATTATATATTCATAGCTTCCACTCTTATCACAAGTGACACCATCTTAAATGTAAATCTTCTTTTATGGTTTTATTTTAATTTCTTATGTACTAAAAATATGTTAAGGGGATTGTTCAGCTTCAAATGGTCAGATTTTAGGGGTTTCAAATTCATGGAGTAAAATAATGGCTCTTGTATGGTATTTCTTTTAAGGTGTGCTTGATATAATATACAAGTTGGTTTACATAGAACCGTTAAAATCTGAGACAAAAGACATGGCTGTAACTGTAATGTGCGGGTACCATAGCAAATGTTGAAGATGGCCAAATAGTTTCTAAGGATGGAGACCCTTCACTCACGTATTTAGCCATACAGCCAGCTGGGTGCTGGACGGGGTCCCGACAGTCGGGATCCCGACAGTTATTTACCCGATGTTGGGATCCCAACTGTTAAAACACCAACAGACGGGTTCCCGACGGCCACCGGCTATTGTCCCTCGTGGGGGTCCATGACCCTCATAGACTGAGAATAAAATAGGTGGCGAGCGTAGCGAGCCACCGTGCCCACAAGGGGCAGTGTTGCACTCGCCATGCTGCCTTGGTTCAGCCAGTCAGGATCCCGACATTGGGCTAATGACTGTTGGGATCCCGACTGTCTGAACCCTATACCACACCCCAGCCAGCTTGACTCTGTGTTACTGCACCTCAACATGACAGTGAGAAGATGGTGCTTATAGAATCTAATACCTATGCTAGTTTATTATTATTAAACTGTTATTGCATCCTGCACTATTACCTGCTAGTATCATACACTTACTGACTGGTGAGCTGTATAGAACCCTTAGCGGTAAAGAACGCACTTAAAGCTTTTATGCATCACCACTGTGTATGTCATTTAGTATGGCTGTACCTGTTTTGCTTCAACACACCAAGAACACTGGTTAAGTAAATGGGCTGTTCATATTTGAGTAATCTACTGGCATGTGCCTACATAATTAACTATATTAGTTATTTGCTTAACTTTTTTACTAGCTGTCAAATTAGAATAATTCCCACAGTGCTTTGCTTTTGATATGTTCATCGCGAGGTGGGCAGAGTGATAAACTCTGTGTGATTTGACCTGTAAGAGAAAGAGGGGTAGTTTTAAAGAGCTGTGGTTATTTCTAGTTAGAACAGTGGCCTAGAGGTGGCCACCAGTGGGTTAACCATCAATGATGTCATCGATGATTAGCATCAATAGCATAAAAATATAATGGAAATTCCTGATGTGGATAATAGCAGGCAGCAGGTCAGTCATTGACTGGCTAGTGGTGCACATTTGGGTTGGGGCAATGCTCCGTTCCCCTGCACCATGGAGAAAAAAACAACAACATTGCTGCCTTGCAGTCATTGAATGCAAAACAATCTACTGTTGGTGGCAAACTATCAATGGTTATAAACTATAGCTGTTTAATAGCCAGTCTTAGGGGGGTCCTTGAGTCTCTTAGTAACCTAAACCTGGGCTGCACGGATGGTATAATGCTTGGCATTACTGCCTAACAGCACTGGGACATGGGTTTGATTTCTACTATGGTCCTAACTGTGCGGAGTTTGTATATTCTCCCCGTGCTTGTGTGGGTTTCCTCCGGGTAATCCTGTTTCCTCACATAATCCAAAAATATACTGGTAGGCCAATTGGCTCCCAACAAAATTAGCCCTAGAATGAATGTGTGCACATGCACATACAGTATGATAGGGTATATAGATTGTAAGCTCCATTGGAGCAGGGACCAATGCGAATGTTCAAATGTTCTCTGTAAAGCGCTGCGAAATATGTGTACGCTATATAAATAACTGTCAAATAATATCATGATAATAATGTCCTTTTTGTAATGTGGGACCTAGAACTGCAGGTGAGGTCTAACCAGTGCCTTGTAAATTACATTGTCTTCAGAGAGATGCACAGCTGTTATAATAGTAAATAGAAGGCAGATTTATACTGAGCCCTACAAAAAGAGCTGCTGAGTGAGAGTAAGAACCAACTGCATGAAGTGCAGCAATTGCATACTAAGCTGTATGTCTACTAGTATCTGTAAATCAGTGAGAGCCTGATAAAAGAAACAGCATATAGCTAAGCTGACAGGCACTAGCAAGGAAATGTATACTGTATGTATTTTAATTTTAACTCTAATAAGTATGAAAAAAGAGTATACAAGTGGAGCTAGGATAGATTCATTTAATTTATAAAAATAAAAATCAATGAATAAAAACCAAATACATGATAAAAAAAATGTAATAGTCACCATAGAGTCCCGTTCCTAGATTGTCGCAAAAGGTGCACTGGAGTGAATGATAGAGTGCAATTTGATTAGGTGATAGTGAAACGCATCAGTGGAGCCTGTGGACCAGACCATCTATTTCCTTTCCAGTACCTGTCACCCACCTGAACCAGCCAGCCAACCAACCAACCAACCAACCAGCCACCCTTTTGGATTACAAATAGTGCCATGCCTTGGCACTCCACACCGCATCTACTTTGAGGATACCCTCTGCAATGCAAACTGAGGGCTTATGGTAATCACATCTTCTGGAAGGATATCACCTTGATTCAAATCAAATTGCACTCCATCATTCACTCCAGTGCACCTTTGGCGGCAATCTAGGAACGGGACTATATGGTGACTATTACATTTGGTTTATGGTCCACTACTTTTTAATTCAATATTTCTTATTATGTATTTGGTTTTTATTCATTGATTTTTTTTGAATAAATTATATTAATCTTTCCTAGTGCCACTTGTGTACTGATTTTTTCTTGTTTCTGAGTGGGGCTGACTATCCCACAATTAAGTGGTTGCTCTCTTGGCAATACTCCCCTGACAGCGCACTACGGCTACCTCGGTAGTTCATCTCTCACCTTTTCTAATAAGTATGATGCAGGAGTGGAGAAGATATATATGTTTTTCCTTATAATTTTGCAACCGCGTAATGTCCTGGGGGAGCTGCCTAATGAAGACCATAGACCTTATTTTGGAATAGAGATTGTCATGCACCCAACTTACAGTATTTGAACTGCATCACCACAATGTAACGTCACCTTTGTCAACATAAGAGGAACATTTAACTAAAAAGCCTGCATGAGCGGGGACCTCTTATTCATTAATTGATCACACCCGTAAGCTCGCCAGGGAAGAGAACTATATCTGCAATGTACAGTGACTATAGGCTTACATAATGAAAACTGCACTGGAGCCATGGGAAAGTTTCCTAAGCATGTGTGTTTGCATTTTGATTGATCCTCTTACTATTTCACATTCTAAAAAGTTAGATCACCTTTTTTCCTCTGCTTCCGCTCATGCTAATGAAATAAAGATGGGCACAGTCTTAAAAATGAAATGTTTAGTTTAAATGTTTGAGCCAATCATGTTTTATATGTGTTTTTGGTAATTTTCAGAAACATTTCCTTCGGTGTGCTGATGATGAGAGCCTGGATATGCTTTTAACACAACTCCTCACGCTGCATTTTGATTATGCTTTATAAATAAGTGTTAAGTAGTAAAATATTGGGAAATACTCTAAAACAGATTTCCTCAAACTATTTTGCTCTGGGACCCCATCAAACAATAAAAATAATGACAGGACCCAAGCAAGTTACTGCAGAAGGTCATCACATCACATGTGTAGGACAGCACATACATGGCAGCATTGTGGAGACACAAACTGATGGGAGGAGTCTGTAACAGACAATTCAACAGATTTATCAGACTCCTTCAATCAGTGACTGAGATTATTTATTTATTTATTTATTTACAGGTTCTTATATAGCGCAGCAGATTCCATTGCGCTTTACAATAGTAGACAGTGATAAAACAAACTGGGTAACAACATACAGACTTGGAGGTAGGAGGGCCCTGCTGCAAGCTTACAATCTATAGGGATATAGGGGGAAACACAAGGACAGGCACCAGTAATACCATAGCAGTTCCACCAAGTTAGATTAGAAAAGTCATCAGCCTGATGGTCAGCAACATGGAGCCGCGACCCCATCCTGAGAAGGTCAGAACCCACTTTGGGGTCAGGACCTACAGTTTGAGAACCGCTGCTCTAAAACAAGGTGTACAGTGTTTAGACTTTCAACACATTGCAAATGAGGTAGTCAGAAGCTTGGCAAGATATTTGCCATAATTACATTAGATGCTGATTGGACATACTGGGCGAAATTTACTAAGATGGAAGTAAATCTTCATGTGATTTTGCTATGGGCATCACATGTGAAGTCTAAAGGCCCCCATACACTAGCCGATTTTGGTCAGATTTCGGCCAGATCAGTCGGATCTGGCCGAAATCGGACCAGAATCGGCTAGTTTTGATGTCCCCTCAGATCCGATGCGCGGTCCCGTGCGCATCGGATCTGCGTCGGGTGGTCGGACCTGCTGCACGTCCGACCACCCGACTTGGGACCTAGTGGGGCGGCGCGGCGGTTGAGGGAGCAGGGGGGGCTGGGGACGCTGCGGGGGACACAGGCGGCATAGAGCCGGGCAGGGGGAGCCGGGAGCTGTCAGTACTGAATAAAAAAAAAAAGCCCATACAATGAATGAGCGGCCTGTGATTGGCTGAGCGCTCTCTCAGCCAGTCAGCAATTGGCTGAGAGAGCGCTCAGCCAATCACAGGCTGCCCATTCATTGTATAGGCTTTTTTTTCTAGCACTGACAGCTCCCGGCTCCCTCTGCCCGGCTCTATGCCGCCTGTGTCCCCCGCAGCGTCCCCAGCCCCCCCTGCTCCCACCAGCAGCCCTGCTCTGTAGCCCCCCCGATTTATCACATGCAAAAAATGGCACATCAAGTGCCAATCTAATCAAGCTCAGGGGGAAGTCGGGGGCGACTTGTCCTAAGGACAAGTCGCCCTAGTGTATGGGGGCCTTTATTCCCATCTTAGTAAATTTCCCCCACTGTATCTAATGGTCCTACAAAAAAATCTCAGCTTTTTAGGAATAATATTATAATACAAAAACAGTGTGTTTCGATATTTACCATTTTCGAACAAGAAACTGATCACGGCACATAATCATCTACTAATCAGAGGTGCATCATGTGCCTATGAATGCAGAGCTCACATCACAAAGTCTGTGTGTTTTTTCTAGGGAAATGGTCACAGCTGTGGCGGGCAGAATACACCCTGTACAGGTTGTTCATTTGGTTTTGACAAATCTATGGGGAACTTTTTGGCTGCAGGAGAGATGCAGTCATTCACTTAATTATTCACAAGATCGACCAAAGTAATTAGGTTTTGTCTGCACAAAGATATTTTTAAATGAGCTCACTGGGGTGCAGATTGGGTACAGAGGTGTCTTCATACACCAAGCAGTTATGGAGTTCTCAATTTTCAAACAGAGTCTGGCCTTAGGTACAGTACTTTATCTCTGTCCAAGGCTTAGGGCCAGATGCACTAAGCTTCAAAAAGCGATAAAGTGGAAAGTGATAAACAACCATCCAATCAGCTCCTACCTATCATTTTTCAAACCCAACCTATAACATGACAGTTAGGAGCTGATTGGATGGATGTTTATTACTTTCCATTTGATCACTTTTTGAAGCTTGATAGATCTGGCCCTTAGTATATAGATCCCTACAGTATATGCTATATGACGTGACATGCCCTGCATGATGGAGGAACTCTAGGAGGAGTAATATACTTCCATTTTCTTTACATTGTGCATCTAAAGGCCCCCATACACTAGTGCGTGTCGGTCCAAATCACATGTGTTTGACATCTACTCTCACCAGTGCACGGTCCCATGTGCATGGGTCGGAATCGGAGATGAGACGTGCTGCACATAAACTAAATCGCATATGCAGCCGACAGCGGCACATTGCATCCACCGTCCATTCAACTCCGCCGTCATCTCCCTCAGAGTCCTTTTACATGCAATAAATCGCATGTTCGCCTTGGCAATCTCAGTTTGCAAACGGGAAAAAAATCAATGACACCAAATGATTTTTCACCTGTGCGGCAGCATGCGAGCATCCCCTCACATGCAAATGCAGGGATTCACGCAGCCCAGTTTGGCCGGACTGCATTTGCCTGTTCGCTAGGCTAAGCAAATACGCCTGGCGAGCTGGTCTGAATCAGACCCTGTATGCACACATGCACTAATGAGCTTGGCCCTCACCAAGACTTAACGCTAATAAATGACCAAGTATGTATTGTGTCCACACCTAGTTGTGTGACAACGAGCAAACTTTACGAACCATTGCAAAATGCCCCAAAAAGAACTATACAATGTATATTATTTCACAAACTAACATTTTCAGGAGCAGATAAAACCATGATGGTCTGAATCAGACCCTGTATGCACACATGCACTAATGAGCTTGGCCCTCACCAAGACTTAACGCTAATAAATGACCAAGTATGTATTGTGTCCACACCTAGTTGTGTGACAATGAGCAAACTTTACGAACCATTGCAAAATACCCCAAAAAGAACTATACAATGTATATTATTTCACAAACTAACATTTTCAGGAGCAGATAAAACCATAATGTGGCTCTTATTTGATAGTCCTAATGGAGCCCACACACGCACCGATCCCGGTCGTGCGTTGTGGGCTTAACTAGCACACATAGCATCGCCTTGTATGCCTTGTGCATACGATGTGCATGCGATGCGATGCTATGCTAGAAAAAGCTAGTACAAAAAGTATGTGCAGCACATACTTTTTGTACTGTATGATGAGGTGCCGCGGGAGCGCGCACCCCGTCGTACAGCATCGCACCGCCGGCAACGGTGCATGTGTGGGCTCCTTAAGGCACTTGTCCTTTGCAAAAGTGTTGCAGAGCTGACCGGTTTCACACGCTGGGTGGGTTATATCATAGAGTACAATGGAAACATTGATTAATCTCTACGTTTGCGAGACACAGAAGGGTCTTTTATCAAAGTAAAAGTAGTCAAGCAGAAGCTACTGAATTTGTGACATTTGTTTTGCATATATTATTGAAGAACCAGCTGCAGCAAATTTACAAAGAGTCTGTAGGTCACCAACATGCTACTGATTTGTTAATTTACAGATACAGAACCTAAATGGCACGGATAACCTTTTGCAGTGGTGCATTTAAGTTGATACATGTCCCCACTAATTTTTGTGACAGTGTCTGCAGATAAATCTTTAATAAGTGTAAAAAGTGTAACTTTCTGACAGTTTTCCATTGGAGCTTAGTACATCCTGATCCGGTACTGTGCTGCACTCACAGCTGAGATAAACAAGCAGGTATAAAAACAAACACAATCCTCTAAGTGCCCGGAATCACTGATATCCTGATAACTTTTGTGGTCCCTGAACCTCTAAGCTTCTCTTTGACCTAAGAGCCATAAGGGATGCATAAAAGATGGCTCCCCTGGCACTGGAAGCTAGCAAGACAACAAAGACCATTTTATAAATGCTGGTTTTCTACCTTCAAATAGTTCAAAGCCCCTCCGGTGCCTGGATAAAAGAAAATCCTTGGCAAGGTTGGATACTAGTGAACGAACAGTGAGAGTCTTTCTTTTATGATTAGGGAAACAATACATATATTATCAACCACAGGTTGTATTGTAAATATAATTTGTGTGTTATGATGCTGAATATTAAATAGAGATGTCTATGAATTGCCTGTAGTATTTATTGAAATACAAATGCTGCTCTTTGCTAAATAACTGAAGTAAAAAAAAAAAAAAAATGTAAAAGATACTTATTTGAAAAATACCTAGTAATGGATTTTCATTTACACCATGGCCGTATTGTGGTCCGTCGCAGGTCTACGTACGGTCGCATGTTTTCGCAATGTGTATGTGCATGCGCTGGGTGCATGGGTACATGGCGAGCAAACCCAGCCTTGCAAATGGAGGGTGGTGGGTCGTGCATTACCATATGGCAACGCCCAGCGTTTAATGAGTGTTCCCATGAAAATGCTGCTCATTCTCATGGTAATGGTCCGATGATGCGGGTGTGGATGGGGGGGGGGGGGCAGCTGACATCACCGGTTGTCAGCTGCCATCCCACTTCCCTCCGAATGTACACGCAGATCTAAGGTTGCAACCTTAGATCTGCATGCACATTCCACATCATTCGATGGTCGACGACCATTGAATGATTTTGGTGTTACCCCGTAGGCTGCAAATGGATGTTTATGTGAGACATCCATTCGCAACCAGTGCAAACATATGCAAATTGTGAATGGTGGGCTGGCGTACCACAATTCACAAGGCGATTTCTGGTTTACTCGCAAGGGTGCGAATTCAGAGTGAATGAATCAGAATAAGGGCCCATATGAAGAATGAATGTATGATTTATGTTTTCTCTATTTTATGAATCTCTATTGTTTGAAAGTAAAATAAAAAAGTTTAATAAGCAAGCAAAAGATAGACAAGCAATACAGAGGGCACCACTAACATACAATACTCGGTACCTAGTGACATTTACCAATACCAATGGAGGATTTTGTTACAGTATAATATAATACACAATGCTGGATAAAATGGTAGCTTGCAATGTAGTTGTCAGCAGCAACTTGCACTTACTATTGGCCTTGGAATTACTATTATTTTAATTTTAAATGATTAATGTAACTTTGTTTCACTCTTTCTCTCAAAAGTATTTCGGCAGCCAATAGAGTGAGCTACAGTAATTGCTGCTTATAATTACCTTTCCCTTCTGTTGCAGGTGACAAGACCTCTCACGTGTATGTAATGTTCTCTATTTCCTTCTAATTTCACACAAGGCCAGATCACATAGACCACTGCTTCCACTCACGGCCATTAGACAGTGCCTCATATCAGTCATGTTGTCCAAACATCAGCTGGAAGATGGTGGAAACATTGAGGTGCATAGTGTGATCAGATTTCTGCATTTAAATGCTTATCAGCAGCCGATATTAATCACCAACTTGTTGAGGTGTACGTGCAGGGGAATAACCCCCAGTGGCAATTGAGATTGCGGCCTACAGGCTTTAAGCCCTGAAGGGCACCTGCATGTACTTGTATGGTTCATAGCAGGATCGAACTGTGACTGCTGCTCTTCCAACAGAGCTTTGCAGCACATCTGCTACTGCTGCATAGTTAATTGGTGCTCTTCAAGAAGCCCTGCTAATACCTGCAATAGGGGACAAGAGGGCTCCAGCATAGGCGTGCACAACTCTTTACATAGGGTGTGCACCTCTGAAAAAAAAATCTAGCTGTACGGGTGTCTAGAACCAGTCAGGGTGTAATTATAGTAGTATCTTAGCCATCTATCCAATTCCTATTATAATTAAACCCATGCATACACATATTATCTTTCTCATAGAAAAGCAAATAGTAATGCTTGACTTGATCATTTGCTTTTCTGTGTGAAAGCAAGGGACTGACTGGGGCTGGCAAAACAACCTAGTACTCCAAAAAGCAGGACATAAAAAGATGTAGGGTGTGGCTTTGTGGGGGATGGGGAGTGGCCACATAATAGTACCAATTCACATTACACCACACAGTAGTGCCACTTATACACATTGCACCAGCTAGAGGTCCTTGGACTCAATGCACCAGCTAGAGCCCTTATAAACACTGCCCAAGGATAATGAATGCAATAATGTCCATTACCCATTATGCCACACATCACGATTCCCATTACACATTATACCACACACCATAATGCTAATTATATATTATATCACAAACCTTAAAGCCCAAAACACACTATGCCACACACCACAATGCTCATTGCACATTATTCCACACACTCTAAAGCCTATTACACATTTTGCCACACACCGTAATGCACATTACACATAATGCTGAATACCATAATGCCAATGATATATTATGCCAGATAAGTGCCCCCTACCTACAGGTACAAGCTTGTTGCCATGAGTTTCTTGCTCAATGCCAGGGGTTTCATACTCTTTGCAAGGTTTTTTTTTTACTCATTACAAGGGTGTTAAATGCTCCAAGGGGTTTTATACTTGTTGACACAGGGGATTACATGTTTATTGCTGGTGGGGGTTTACATTCTCATTGCAAGGGGGAATTACATGCTCATTGCAAGGTAGGTAGTGGAACGCTGCCTCCTGCTGCTCCTTCACCTCAGAGGTATTGCACATTGGCATGGTGCACTGTTAAAGTAGGCAAGTATGTGCACACACAGCTGCACGTCTGCCCGCTCTTACAGTGCACCAGGCCAGATGAACTGACGTGCAGCTGCCTGCAGCACCTGCTGACAACTAAGCAGTTGTGCTGGTGGCAGCAGATGAGCATGGGGGGTGGTGCCGGACATTAGGGTGTGCCTGTGCACTTCCAGCATCCCTTCTGCGCATGCGTATGGGCTCCAGTCTGGTATTGCTCAGCCTGTGCTGCATCAAGCAATGATGCACCCACTGTGGACTGGTCTATAAGATGGAACCAGCTGGTGAACAAAAACAGCTGAGTCTGACCCACCACCCGTTGTCACACAGACAACCTGCATTTCACTGTAGGCTCCGGTCCTTGTTGTCAGACTTAGAGCGCTATTTATTTAATTCTGTTTTTTTTCCTTTTTTTTTTTTTTTTTTAATAAGAGGGATGCACCAAACTCCAACATGCCTCCAGGCAACTGGGTTGAACTTATGCACAGAGTTGAATAGTATATATTTTGTTCTTACTGTAACACACCACATTTTACACAACACTGTACAATGATTAAAGGGATCATGGTATAAACAAAAGACCATTACCTGCAACATGATAAAGATGTCTAGGAGCACTGAGAGGCAGGTACAGTACTGATCAGCTGGGCAGGGAAATATCAACCAGGCTGCTCTTAGATCATATGCCTGATGCTAGTTCACCACGTCAGACACTGGTGGCATAGATTTATAATTTTTTTTTATTTTATTTTTTTATATAAAATCATACATTGTGGATTAGGTTGAGTTTATTTGCATTTTTAAGTAAACATATTGATACCCATTTAATACAATGAATGTTTGATTGTGTTTAAAAAATGTTTTTGGTCGTTTTCATGAATTCCAAGTTTATAGTTAAAAATAGAAAATTTTGTTCTATTAAATTTAACCCCTGGCAATACTGAAAGCTACTTCAAGGGAAACAATGGTAGCAGAGCAATTGTCTAAATTCATTTTAACGCACTTATGCAATGTGATATGCAGATTGACTTTGCATTCAAATTAATACTTATGATTGCATTATGTTTAATCCTAGAGCCTGCTGACAGACCTCCGGTTCTTTTGATTGCAAACTCTGAAACAATTGAAGTGCTGGAAATTAATGGGGGCAAAGCGCCCATCAGGAGCTCTACGAATGCAAATGGAATTCACACATTGGATTTTTTTTATGATGAAAATACAGTCTGCTGGATCGAATCCAAAAAATCTTCGTACCAGTTAAAATGCCACAAAATAACGAAGACATGGACTTTTACAGAAGAGAGAACTATACATGTATCACAATATCTCCACAGTAAGTAGTTTGTAATTACTTATTTTCCTTTTGTTCAAAAATCACCTTAAGAGAACATGGAATATGGGCCTGATTCTGGTTCACTAATTTTCTCTCTAACGGACAAACATGTGCAGTGCATGTGGGGCAGATGTAACATGTGCAGAGGTGTTATTTTTGTTTCTGTGCAGAGTAAATATTGGCTGCTTTATTTTTAGACTGTAATATAGATATCAGTATGAAGTACAAACCCCACCCAAATGTAACTCTCTCTGCACATGTTACATCTGCCCCACCTGCAGTGCACATGGTTGTGTCTATTAGAGAATTTGGTTTTGCAAGCGAACCAGAATCAGGACCTATGTGTGTAATTTATTTTCTTATATTATTATTCCCTATGAGGCAAAAAATGTAATACAGTAACTAACACTATATACAGTACAGTATATTCTATCATACAGGAGAGGTAATGGAAGGGGTTTCCAGACAATTGTAATCCCCTAGTAGAACTCTCTTACTATCACTCTCCATGAAACTGTTATTGTTCCACATCAGTTTAATTTAGACTTAGATAACTAACATTTATTACGATGAGTCTACGCCAAAAACTGCTTAAAACCCCCCAAATGAAATGACATTATGCAACATAGTCATTTCTTTGCAACAACAAATGTTGAAGATTTGTCATTGGCATCATTGCATATGATATTCATTTGATGTATACATCACCGAACAGATGTTTGTCACAGTATTTCCTATTCATGTGACATGACAGCTTCTCAGAAGATAATAAACCCGGAATTGTTTATCTGAGCAGTTGCCTAAAATCTGTGTCAGCCCAAATTACTAAGAATGATCAAAATATGTGAGACCTGCCATCATTGTCTGAGACAAACATTTTACCCGGAGTCATTTGTTCGATTAACCTTCAGGAACGACACCACAGGATGCTGTTAATTAGTGATACTTTCTACAGTGTATGACAGTGAGCAGTGCTTCTGATTAATACAGTACATGTATAATTATGGACGATCTAACTGCGCACATGACAGAATATACAGATGTTATTGTAAAACAACTACTTTAAAATGGACAAGCACCCAGTAAAATGTGATAGAACCAGAGCTCACTCCAATGACCATATCCCTAGGTAATGCAGCTGCTCCATACAGCCATTTCTGCAAAGGCTTCTCTACTCATCTTACATTATCAGCCAGACACCACAGGTACTAAATGATCTAATGTTTAAAACTACTAACAGTGAGGCAGATGTATTAAGCCTTAATAAGAGATACAGTAAATGCAAGGGTGGTAAAGAGAGACAAACATCAAGCCAATCACATCCTAACTGTCATGTTACAGGCTGTGTTTGAAAAAAATATGTAAGGAGCTGATTGGCTGGACGTTTATCTGAAGTGGCAGTTTTTACCTATGGCCCCCAGGTAAAATCCGCCACTGTCTGCGCCTAAAGTGAGACTGCTCTGGCGTCACTCTGACTGGCAGTGACTTCCTATTGGAAGTCCGACCTGCCAGTCACTCAAGGCATCCCATCGGGAGGTGTTCCCTCCCTCCGGAATGCCTCTCTGTGTGCAAATGTGCAGCAGCCCCCAATACAGGTTCTGCGCATGCGCAGTACAGTGGACCATACTGCGGATGGGAACCTGATTGAGCCTCTGGGGGCTACTGCAGAGGCAGCCCCCGGAGGCTTGGGCCAGCGCATGCGCAGTATGTATGAAGTTACTGCACATGCGCTGGCCCCGTGCAGGGGACCAGCGGCAGTGGAGTGCGGCAGCAGTGACAGTGGCAGCGGAGGGGGGGACACATTGCGGCAGTCCCCCTCCTCCGAAACAGTAAGAGCCGCTACTGTTTATCTCTCTTTATCACCCTTACATGTATCTCTTGTTAAGGCTTAATACATCTGCCCCAATATATCTTAACACATTTTTATAAACTAGAGAACCTAAGAAACTAGACTAATTCAGATGCAGATGGTTTTCCATAAGTGCATCATCATAACTGTAATAATACATCTTATATCTATCAGTGGCAGTTGCAGACCTGGGGCTGCAGTGCAGTCCAAAATACCAAAAGGGGAGCTATACCAATTGCAAACCCTGCCAAACATCAATGGCCGGTACTCAATGGCAGTTGGCGTACCTCCCCTATTTAAGTTTTGGACTGTGCTGCTGCCCCACCTCTAGAACCAGGTGCTACAGTTTTATTTCTTCTTATCAGCATCTTGATATAACATTCTCATTTTTACATACCATATGGTGCAGGAGGATTCTGAACATCAACCTGTTGTTTATTGATGGCCATTAACTAAAACACTGTAGCTTATCTTATAAATGGTAACTAATGTTACACATTTTCTTTGTAACTTATGCAACATACAGAGGAGGTGATTGATAGCCCTACAGTATTTCTAAGCAATCTGATTAGACTTTGAGCTCAAGTGTGGATCACTCCATGTGTGCCCCCCAGCGACTGCGATGCACAGTCCCCATGCAGTATAAATCTTGCTCTGCAATGGTCACCATCGCCAAACTAGATTTATAATGTATGCAGTATAAATCTAGTCATCGCCATTGTTCTCTCACCAGCAATCACTGGCCGTGACAGATCGCTCAGCACACATCGCTGGTGAATAGCTGTGTGCTGAGCTATCTGTGCTAAGCAATATTGTCTAGCAAGAGGCACTCGTCACCCAGTGTGTATAGGGCTTTACATGACTGTTTTCTGTTGCTATCATTACAAGTCAAAATCATATGCAACATAAATGTTATTACAGATGGAGCGGGCCTTGCTCTTGCAGGGGATGGCGAAAGAATCGCCAGCCGCCATCCCCCGCCAGCCGCCATCTGATCTGCGAAAGGGAAAGCACGCGCACGAGATGCGCGTGCGTCCCCTTCCGACGGCGCTTCCCCGGGTCCCCGCCAGCTTGCAGGCGGTCACTCGGGGTCCCCACCGCCTCCCCTCTCTCCCACCTAACCCTGTCCGTCTCCCTGAAGCGGAGACGGACAGGGTTCCCGTCGCCCCGCCGCCTGGAAACTGAGACGTCTCACACGCACGCGCGTCTCAGTCAGATGGATTGCCTCGCCGCTGGCAGATCACCAGCAGAGACAATCTGGAGATTCGCCAGCAAGAGAGAGGCTGGCTCCATCTGTATTTACTACTTTTATAACCTACTATACTAGGTTATAAAAGTAAAGCACGATGGGGGGTATTCAATCTCCTGCCGCTATTTCCAACATGGGAAATAGTGGTGGGGCTCTATTCAATGCTGTCTTCCCTGACAGTGTTGAACAGAGATCTCGGCAGAACGGGCCAGACTTTAGAAGCAGTTAGGCCCGTTCTGCCAAGAACGGTCATAGATTGTCGACCTCCCGGCCGCAGCTCGATGATTCATGGCTGTATCTCGCGACCACACCCCATTTTTGGCATTCGGCAGGTGGGACATTGAATTCTACCTGCCAAGAATGGGACAGGGTCATGGCTATTGGGCCATCCCGACAGCCATGACCCTAGATTGAATATCCCCCATTGAGTGGGAAAATACAATTAGATTAAGAAAATTTAAATTTTTCAAAATATAAAATTCTGGCAAGCTTCAGAATTATGTGCTCAAAAACTAAATATTAAAGAGGATACAGTTATTTTATTGACTGACTTCTCTGAGAATTATGCCATTTCCTATCAAAACAAACTCATGGTATCTCATTGGGCTCAACCTGATTATGCAACAGTAACAATATATACAGTACAGCTGTTCCATAAGAATTAGAAACTCTGAAGAAAAAAATCCTTTGCTATTATGTCAAGGTCACACATCCATACAAAACTAGTAGTGTATAACCATCTACTCTTGAAGGAACTGAAATGATTTACCAAAGGATAAATTAAACATCTAGACATATGGGCTGATGGTGCATCCCAGCATTTCAAAAACAGAATAGCAATGTCATAGCTGTTTCATTTGCACACTGCCAAGCACATTTTAGTTTGATGGAATAATCATGAATCATATCATGAGCCCCCTGATGGTGTTGGTGGCACTTCAAAGAAACACTGTAGTGCAAAGCTGTAGTGCAATATTACAAATAACTTTTTTTCACCAGCTAATCCACAAAAATCCACCATATTCTTATTTATTGTAGGAAACAAGGAAATAGGCAGCGCTGTATACAATTAACACATGGGATTGCCTGTATTCTAAATGTATATTAGATATTTATTAATGATAATAAAATAAAGAATTATTATAAAAAATGAATTAAAAATGAAACACGAACAATTAAAAATTGTAAATTACACATGAACCCTCCCCTGGCCTCTGCTGTAATTGATCCCTATTGAAGAAAGACAGTTCTGGCAACAAAAGTGGCAGTTTGGGCAAACTGGGGCAAATGGGGAAAGATGTACAGTCAGTTTGAGAGTATGAGGTCTCACCACTCGTGGTAGGGATTTTTTCCGGGCTTGGGTCCGTTGTCCTCACTATTTCTGCGGAAATGTTTTCCTTTGTTTGTAGGAGCAACCGCTGGAGGAATATCAAGGACCTTGTGGAGCTTCCCTGGTGGTGTCCTTGTTTGTTTCTCTCTTAAGTGGTACTTAGATGGATTGGTGTCCAAATAGATGGTCTTTTTTGGAATAGCCAGATGAGTTCGCCAGATGGAAAAAGTAGCAGAGTCCTGAGTC